>NW_026713059.1:6000000-6672528 GCF_030625045.1 Achroia grisella
TTTTTTTATTACTGTTTATAAACAACTGGCGCCAGTTAGAGTTATACATATATATATATATTTTTATTAATTTTGAATTGTGAGTGTGAATAAAGTGTTAAGTTATAACCATATCAATATATATTATCAACGCATAAAATTTCTAAGCTTGAAAGTTGGTCTTTACAAGCTTAGAAATTTTATGCGGTAAATAATTAAATAAAACACTGCTAAAAATACATTTAAGTAAGTATAATAACATGTACTATAGACTGCTAATATGCCGCTTACCTATCGTAATAATTGATCGTATTAAAGCAACATATATATATATATATGCTATTTCACCCAAATTTCTATATACTAGTAGGTTTCATGATGATTCGTTAAGCTGTACAAGCATAAAAAATCTTGTATTTATATTGTAAGATAGATTATACCAAAATGAATAAAAATAATTTTTAGTTTCTTTGCAAAGCGAAATTTGTACGTATAAAATCTTTTCACTCATATTGTGACCCAGTAAACAGCGTACTGAAATGCAAACGCATGCGCACTTCACGCGGCGCATGACTTGTCAGCTCTAATAACTTTTTCTCAAAACACTAATGAATAACTTGCTTCTTATTACTGAGCACGTTTCACCACTCCAAGCACCCACGAAGGGTGGCGGTGGGCGCGGGGGGTGTATGTTCTGCCGTTGGCGCCGATCTTACAACTTACCATTAAGTAATTTTCATCAAGATTCATGTTTTACTTAATGAACTTTCTGTATGTAGTAGAATGCATTTATAACATATTCTGGCTCAGTTATATGACTGTAATTAAATTAAAGATATATTGTAGTTCTATTGTTTCATTTAATTGTAAACAAAGATATAGGTACTAATTATTTTTATACATATGGTAAAATCAGATATCAGATAATAATGGCCAACAATCATGGTAAGAAAAAGAATGTAAATTGAATTTGTAAATTCTGTAATTGTGATTGTACATTTGACATAATTTCAATTATTTTCATTGAATTGAAATGTATTTCCAATTCTAATAAGGATTGTTAGCAACTTTGTAGTATAATCATGACGCTGTTACGTTGTATATACAAGTATAAATATTTAATAAAAGTCCATACAAATCAGTATTTTTTACTTACATTTTTACCTTACTATGAATATCTAGAAATTTATTGACTTCATACTCATTTTTTATCTATTATTAAATGAGAATTTGTAAAGATGTTGGATGCATTAATAGGTATATGGCATAATTCATTAGTGAGAATTTCTAATTAACGGCAATATTACCATGTCGTGCACAGCCAATGATATTTTTTAATCATTTCTAACAAATTTAGTATTTAACTTCTTGCAGACGTGTTTCACATTCTACTAGATTGTTTATACGGGAAACGTTATTCACATGACATTTAATTAGAGAAGTTTGCAGTCACATTATATATTTAACTCGATACGTATAAGGTATTAAAGTAATTGACGCCAGTTTTAATGGAGCATTTATACAGCACCGGTGATTACTGGAGCCATAAGAACTGCAATTCCCCGAGTCGACGTAGCGCGAAGCCAATTTAATTTACAAAGTTGTCGGTCAGGTCCTGATTAAGCTCTGCCGATCGGCGCTACTCGTAATAATGACCTCTGCAGACATCTGTCACAGACATCTATTGACTCGGGATTGACACAGTGGTGTAGATTATACCGAATAATTCTGATACATATAAATGACAAATTATTTAATTCATTTTGCGATTGACATCCTCCAGTTGATTGAGATGAGAATTGTTTTTATTTAATGCAGGTATTTGGATTGCCAAGCGTCAAAATCTTAAAGCATATATACAGCAGGTAGTGGTCTTTGTAGTGTTGTTGATGTTCCATTGATAGTGTTCTTCTAGTTTTCTTATTGACTTCAATAGGAAAACTGTAAGAACTCTATGCACATTTTTATACAATTAGAACAGCAAAGAAGCAAACAGGTCAACTGATGTAACTGTCTTCTGCATACATAAAGAGTACCAGGGATATCACGTGACACTCATGAAACCAGTCATACATTGCCTTTCCAGATGACTGAGATGTAATATCTCTTTTGTAACTTCACGCATTTACTTTATCGCAACCTACGACGAAAACACAGTTTACAAATGAAGCTGCTTGGTGGGTGAAATTGGTGAGACAGACTAAGGTAAAAAAGTAGTAAATTTTAAAAATAAAATTAACGTAAGTGCAATTATTAATTATAACTTTCAAAGCGACACATCAGCAAAACAGTGTTTCCTGTCTAAATTATTGTGGGTAAGAGTAATTGGTAGCTGGAAGTATATAACTTAATAGTATAAGAATTTGTTGATGAATAGTGGTAGGTACCCTAGGCCCATAATAAATAATAGGAGCTCATCTATAAACGTGTTTTCTTAGGCATTTAACTATATAGTAACATAGCGAAAGTAAGTGCGAAACTAGTGACTTAATAACCCAAGTTTGTCGCAAGGGGTGTCGTGTTTAAATTCCGTCGGAGTCGACACAAGGCCCGCTGTAATTACACCGAATACCGACATTAGTGCACTTAATAAAATTGTGTGTGGAGCATGTACGTGGCAATTCCACTGTTCCGAAGTTTTTTAATTAAATGCCAGCGAATTTTACCATAACTATCATAGGTAATGGTGCTATATTTTTTTATTAAGTAAGTAATATTGATTCTACCTGAAATTATTATTATAGTAATATAATGAAATTTGTTTCTTTAGTTTTGACGGGATTAGTGGATGAGTTGTTTTATTAGATAAGATTAAGCTGCAGATACCTATAGTTATAAAGAACAAAAATGGTCTTATTTACCATAGCCTTTATACCTACATGAACAACATTAGGGACACTACATCTACATGGGACAACTGTGGTAGCTGCTGCGTCTTGATAAATGTATGTTTTTATTATGCATTAAAAGGTCAATAATAATTTCAATCGATAACAATTTAGCTAATTCTCTCGCACTAACATTGTATCATACAATTAAGAAAATTAATAATATATTCTGCCATATCTAATTATTGATCCAATGGTGCTTTTATATGATTGTTACTGTAAATTTACGTACGATTTCGTCTAGAGTCTACGCCTTGCTCATTATTAACCCGTCTGTATCCAATACACTATTTTATTGCTATACTCTAATATAAGGCATAATTTTTTTTTCTCACTATTCCAAATTCCTAAGTGCTGGAAAACGTTGATAATAAACAAATGAATCCAAGAGATATCATGACAGTTGGTGGCCTCTTGCAAGAAAATTTGTTGTTTTTTTTAGATACATAATTGAATTTTGTAAATAATTTCATAATTTTTTAAATAATAGAGGTATTAAATTTGTAAACAGATTTTATTTATTGAACCTATGAAATACCTAAATATAGATATGGAATCTCGAATTTTATTGAAAGAATATGTCACTTTGTTATCTGTTTACAACAAAAGTAGCACTATAAAGAAAATACCGTTACGTATATGGACATAAAAATCCAATCGTGTATTTATATTCTACAGTATGTTTAATTTGGTATTTCGAGTTGTAACTGTTGCACTTTAAAAATAAAGGTCATAATTTAATTAACTTAAATGAAATGTTCGGGTTTATTGGATAAAATGTAAATTATTTCTTCAGACTCGAATAATTTGTATCAAGTCAGACTAACCAAATAAGCCAAAATAACTGGGTCATAACCTAGAATGTCCCAGACGTAGACCAATTTAGAAAAATTCCCTTGTTTAATTAGACCAATTGAAACTCGAATAGAGACTAGACTGAGAGTTTACTTAACTCTGCTGTATGTTATTTTGCTAGGAAGGTCAAGGATATAAATAATATCTATCATTTTAAAAATATATCTACTTAACTAATTTAAGTAACTAATGCGATTACCGATTATATGTTAGTATTAAATTCGAAGATTAATATTCTTCAAGATTTTTCCATTGACATACAGATTAATTCGATATTTGATATTAATCATTATTTAATATTGATTACGATAAATACTTAGCTACTTTTCAATAAATAATGCATTACGCATTATTTATTTATTGAACAAAAATAAAGTTTAAGTAAGTTAATAATTCTAGAATTTCTTATGGTTTATTATTTTAGTAACTTCCTTACAGTTATTATAAGTAAAGTGGATATATTACTATTTTATACATCTTAACATTTCAGCTCACCTTCATCAAGTTTATGACCTTAACATTAACGCGAAATCCTCGTTGTAGAGAGCTCATGAAATCCTGCTAATGGATCAGGCGAGGCGATGCTTTAAAAATGTCCATCTAATCTCGGAGTCGATTTAGCTAAAACATTCACGATCCGTCCCCGCGTGGAAACGGGAAATGGGACGTCTCGCCCACTTATGACGAGCCCACACAGCGCCACCGCGCTAACATAACCCAACCTGTAGTTTATTACTTCATGCCATTTAAACTGCAAAGTTAATGAAACATAAAACTCTGATTATTTATAACGCTATATAATTTGAAATTCTTCGATGTTGAATTGAATTTGGAATATGCTTTCGACCATAAATAAACTTTAAATTTTATCACGCTTAAATGACTAATAAATATTTTAAGTGTAGGTTTTGAAAATATTGTGTTATTTGCCAAGAACTTGGTTTAACTTAAGATTAATTCGTTGTGTAACGTTCGGTGGTGGAAGCGGTCCGGGTGAGGGAGGTAGATGGTATTTATTCAGCATTAGAAAGCAGGCACTCTCTGTTGATGCGGTACTGACATATCCGTTAATGCTTTTTCCATTTCCCCGCTACTATATTCCTCCCCCACCCTCTCCTCGACTGACGGCTTGACCGAAAAACTCCATGTGATCGTTTCTTCGTGTCACTTTTTATTTGTACGCACCTAGTGGGCACAAATATCTAATAAAACTATTTCCGATTTACTTTTCAGACAAGGAAAATAAACTGTCTCTATACCTATATACTTCTGAAGCTTTGAAAAGTATTAAAAACAGATATTTGGTTTAATATTTTATTCAAAACTATGCTATAGCTGATAATAAAACTATTTGTAACATTGATATAAAATCTTAGATTTTAATATCACTTATCATAAACCTATTGTTATTAATTTATAGATGCATCAACAATACGTAGGTACTACCTAATTTAAAAAGATTTATTATACTTCCTTCAATTAAGAAAGCTTATTCAAATGCATTTTTTATATTCATTTTGAAAGTAGCACCCCAAATAGATTAGTTTCATTCTTTTGGTTACTTCACCCAACGCTAAATTCAATAACACCTGCTTTTGAGTACTTGCGTAGGCAATCAAAACTGTAATTCGCAAAAAAGCTACAGGAGAGAGGGTGTAGTGGGTTGGTCCTCCCCCGTTGCATAGCCCTCGAGTGGTTGCCCGCTGCCCTTTTGATTGCGCATTATTCGCGTGTTTATACAGTTAGATCGCTTTCTAGATTGTTGCTATTGTGATAGCGTTTTTTGTTGGCGCGATTCTGAAGGGGGTTTTAATTAAAAATGCTTGTTTAGAGAGTCGGAATAGCGCCTTCGCTATTCAGGTCGAGAAATAAATTATGCCGTAGGTACATCTGTATTATGAAATAGTTTAAAAACATAATCTAGGTAAATATTGATACTTTAAAAAGAATTTTCTATGGTAATTATTGTATCAAAGTTAATCCAAAAATTGTGCTCGCCTATCTTGTTTGGCCCACCCACAATGTCGTCCATTCATCTCCCTAGCGCATTTATACATTACTCACGGCTCAAGTATCCGATTATATAACACGCAAAATTTCAATTACAACTTGTAATTAGTTTTTCGAGAGTTTTTCTTTCAGGAAGGGAGGTGTGGGGGTGCTCGTGCGAACGGGACGACATAACTACATCCCACTCACACGCGGCTGCATTGCTCTTTGAGTAATGTCCATGCCACTTATTTGATTATTTTTATGCAATCTGCGCAGAAAAATGAAGGATTTATTTCCTCCATACTCAGCCGCCCGTTGTTAATTAATATTACGAAGTCTGAGCTACATTGTACGTAGTTCATTACCAAATGTTGAACTATAGGTACTTCGTTCTGAATTTTGTGTTCATTCAATATTATACTTAGTTTAAACTAAATTAATATATACATATATATATAGTAAATATATTAATTAATGCAATTATGATTGACTATTATTAAACTGTCTGAAGTGTGCACATAGCACATTTCCGAAAGTTTAATAACTTGAACAAATATCTATCTACTCTTGGTATTTGTATATAATTATTTTTGTTTTACATTCCAAAAATAATAATAATGTTTATACACATGTAATGTATTATCTGTAATATTATGATGTAATATCAGATTTCACTGAACATATATCAAAGTGAAAAAAAGCTGTATATTAACATCTTGGATGTTTACGTATCCTTTACATAATGTATGGACAATATTGTTCATATGCCGACCCCTCTCTGGGATTGGCAGCCTTACCACTGCCCGCTAATGCACGGAAGCCGGGCTATGCGAATTAATGGCAAGAATAATGGCGATCCCATTATGGATTGCCGCCAACATACTTTAGCCATGAAAAGAACCGAAAGTTACATTTGCGATACTCTGAATACCGAGCGCTCTCGGACGCCCCGGCCCGGCGACACCCCCAGGGTGGCACACGAAAAGCTGTACAGTCGTGTTAATGGACGTCGGTATTGTTTAGGTAATTGTTAAAATTAAATGTTTTTAATATAACCAATTCCAGTAAATACGTCCTCGAAAAATTATAACTCATTTCGGTAACCATAGCAACAGAAAGCATTACAATCATGGACATACATCTACTTCCTTTATTTTTACAGAGTCAATAATTCCTTTTTCATATTAAATTAACATATTTATTTAATTCCTTGTAGATCATTTGGTCTTCTCCATATATTGCGTTGTTCCCTTTGTCCATGGTCTTTCATGTAAAAGTTTTAAAATGAAAGTCTTTTGGAACTGCTTTTAAGAAAATTAAAGTATTAACGATCGCTGTCTAAGAGCAATGTAGAGTCACAGACATTAGAGTAGTGGGGTGTTCCCTCTTGTCTTTTAGACGACATGAATCTGTGACGCCGAAGTGACACAGCGAACTAATGTCTAATAAATGATGGTAGTAGAGACAATCACGGATTTATATCCCTGATAATCCCATTTTTAACTGTATGTGATTACCGTAATCATTTGACACTTTTCATAATCATTAGCAGTCACATAAAATCTCTAAAAATACTAAATATACTTTTACAAGTTTTCTACTTTTTTAATTAATTTCTCCGTACAAATTGAAATTGAGTTGTACAGTAAATATCACAATTTATGTTAATATAATAGATGGACCTTCCATTTGGTAAAGTTTTATTCACATTATAATACTATTTATAATATATACATACTTGTAGTCTCCATAAACTATGACTGCCTCCCGATTTATTCCACATCAATCTGTTATATAGTATACAATGTTTATATAAGTACACTTTTTTACACCATTCGAATGAATATATAGGCTCTAATATACCTTAAGCGTGGTTAATATGGTACAATAGCTCTAAAAACTGATTTACAGAAGAACATCGAATCTGGCATCAGTGCGGTGTCTAGGCACTTTCGTATCGCCCCACCCTCCATCCTGGGCTGCGACTCCACGAGACACCGTCAGCGCGCAACTAATTGGCAATTTGTTCGATCTTTAGATCTGACATAATGATGTGAGTTCGTTTATTTAAATGATTCGCTATAAACTTCTTACGTCTTTAAGCCTGCGTCCATGTTTCGTTTTGTAAATAAAATTAGGGTTAAAACAGTCATTCACCTCTTTTCGAAAGTACTTAACGATGTTTTTTAACTTGAACATTTTGTTAAATGTATATTATGTGTATGTAATACCGCCATTTATTTCATTATCAGCATGCTTGTCATACCGTTGATTATATTTATTAAAAGTTGATTAAATTAATTACTGTACGTACTTACTTAAACTCAGAAGTTGACATTCCTTATTCATGACTTAGGTAATTATATATGGCATGTCGTGCAGTTTACAATTTGTATAATTTTTATTATTCATTTCTTACTTTATATGGTAATATTATTTTTTATCATTAAAGGCAAAATAGACAGAGACGTGGTCGCTAACTATGGGCCCCATCAACAAGCTCATAATCACTCAGAGGGTAATGGAGAGGGCTATGCTCGGAGTTACTCTGCGTGATCGAATCAGAAATGAGGAGATCCGCAGAAGAACCAGAGTGACCGACATAGCCCGAAGAATTGCGACTCTGAAGTGGCAATGGGCAGGGCACATAGCTCGTAGGACAGATGGCCGTTGGGGCAGTAAAGTCCTCGAGTGGCGACCACGGACCGGAAGACGCAGCGTGGGAAGGCCTCCAGCAAGGTGGACCGACGATCTGGTCAAGATCGCTGGAAGGCATTGGATGCGAGCAGCGCAGGACCGATCGTCGTGGAGATCTTTGGGGAGGCCTATGTCCAGCAGTGGACCTCTTCCGGGCTGCGTGATGATGATAATGATGAAAGGCAAAATATCAGATATATAAAAAAAAGAAATGTTATTGATTTAATACATTTTTCGAAGTTTACGAAAGAATTATAAAGAACATGCCAAGTAAGACATCATCACTTAACTATTGGAAAACAATCTTATCCAGTTTTTATTTGTTGACTCATAGAAATATAGAATAATTAAAAGCACATAATTTAATAATTAATGTCGACGCTTAATGTGTTTTTCTATTCGCGGACATATTTGTAAGAGGTTGTTAATTATAATGGTTCTCATTGCATGAACTGTACAGTAATCCATTGGTTGGCTTAATGACCAGCGTCGGCAGCGGAACGTTTTCGTTAATTAAACGCAAACAAAGACGGCTGCCTTTACTTCGTTATGATCAAACACATTAGCGGGGATTTGCTAGCACTTACAGCTACTTCCGCGGACCCAGATCTTCGTTTTATTCGCTCCTTTCTCGACCAGCGAATAATTTCTTACACATTTTCCTTCCTTTAAGAGTTATCAAAATTGACGGTATAAAGTATATACACGGTATAATGTATAGATATTTACTCGTAATAACAAATAGAAATTCATTAGTTTTATTAATAATAAATAGAGATATATTTCAATTAAATAGGTAGATTATAAATTTTTATAATGTCATAATTTGTCCAAAGTTATCGAGCTATCATTATTATTTATCAAAGTTGTCATTTTGTGTACGGTTAGTACGTAGACGAGTGATATTTAAACGCCGGTGACAATTTTACCTTTGTTGACATAAGCAGGTAAAATTACCTTTATGACTTACTATGTTTAATTACAAACAACTTTGTTTAGGTGACTTCTTAATATTCATCTATTTGTAAAGAATACCTATCCATTGCTCTCCCAAAGTTTTCGTAGCCTCGTGGCCGAGTGCATCACACCGTGAAAGTCGATTACGATGGTCATTAGTCCCCAGTACTCAGACTAATTAATACAACGTTTTGAATAAAGCTTCGGGATAAGATTCCTCACGACGGCGATGAGAAAAATCAGAAATTTAATTAAAAAAGTTTAAGTGAGTTTTCACGGGCGAGCGTGCGCCTCGCTCTCAATAAGTCAGGCACATTTTATTCGTTTTGGAACCAAATTCTTTAAGGGGGCTTACTAACTGTAATTAACCACTTTTAATACCACCTCTTGGTTTCTAAAAACAGATTTCAAAACATACTTTAACTTTTTACTTTTATAAACTTTTTCAATTTATACCTGCATTTTGCTTACGTATTAGACTACTATTCTAATAATTTTATAACTACGATAAAAATATTTTTATTGTAGTTATTACATTTAGTTCAAATGTATTATGTTTCGCAGCTTCATTCTTTGCGATTTCCGTTTAACATAATGTAGTAGCGCCATCTACTCTAGACCTTAGCACGATAATTTAAATACCTTCTTTTTTTTTTTTTTTTTTTTTATTGCAATCCAATCACTCCCCTCCTTGTAAGTGGGGCGAGGCTACGTTTTAAATGTAATCGTTCGAGTTAGTCATTCGCGTTTTCGTGCTCAAAGCCTTCGCACGCATACCGCAACCCTAGTGTTTCTTAATTCAAAGTTCGTTATTTTTTAAAATACAATATTTTAAATATGGGAAACAAGAGAAAACGAGAAAAAGAAGAGGCAAGAATTATGAAAAAGATGAGGAAATTGGAACAGAAATTACATCGACGAAGACGTATACTTTCATCAGATGATAATGGTATGTAAATTTTAGTCAATTTCCTATCGCTATTGGCGATCCACTATTGCCGTTGGCAGTTAATATGAACTGTCGTTGACGGTACTTGAAGGTGTTGATTTATAATTATAATGTTATTATTTGTTGTGCAGATTCTGACAACGCCGACGATACAGTGAATACTGATATAAGACGAGTTTCGTCAGAACAATTAACTACAGTTCCAAGTATACCGAATTCAATCGAAATGTCGCCATCTCAACAAGAGATAGCATTAGACATGCCCGATCTGATGTCTCCTTTACCACAGTCGCCAAATGTGGACCCAGTTGTCACTGGTTTAAATCCTTCGCCTGTCCCAGACAAAGAAGAAATAAATGTTTACGTAAATACACCAGAAGAGATGCAACTAGAAGATGATATTTTGCAAATATTAGGTGAGGCACCTCAGCCAGACATAAAGTTTGGTAAAAATATTCACTCAAATATCGCTTCCCGTTGGGAAGATATATTAATAAAGGGTTTACCAAAAGAAGCTAAAGATATTATTCTTAAAAGATACTTTATTCCAGCTAACTGTAGTAATTTAATGGCTCCAATATTAAATCCAGAAGCTAAGGTTGCAATGCCGGATATATTAGTCAAGAGAGATGCTACGCTAGTACAAAAACAAAGTCAGATTGGGATTGTATTGTCTGCATTGGCTGAGCTCACCGAGATGATTCTGCAGAATGAAAACTCCAAGCAAAAATTGCTACAACCTCTTAGTGATGCGTGTCGTTTATTGTGCGATAGTCATAACGTGGAAACAAAAACTAGACGAAACATTATTATGAGTTCTATTAATTGTAGTCTACGCGATACGTTCGATACTACTAAACGAGATAAATTCTTGTTTGGTGAAGATTTAGCAGAGAAGCTCAAAGCAGCAAAATCTGTACAGAAAACAGGAGAATCATTATCCCAAATTAATCCTGTAGCATCAACTAGCAGGGTGTCAATTTACAAAAATATGTCAAAAACCCGGAATTTAAACTACAGGGGCCAAATACAAAGGAAACCACCATTCAGAAACAACGAAACATCAAGAGGTCGTGCCTCGACACGTCAGCCTCGCAGCAATGTATCGTTACGCCCGCCAGCACCACCGCCGCCGCGACGAGCATTCTCACCGACCAGGAAGAATCATCGGAGATAGATTCACAGGTAAGTCAATACGCTGGTCGATTACAATATTTTTACAATCAATGGATTCGGATAACTAATGATCGTGTTTTATTATCATGGATAAAAGGTTATAAAATACCATTAGTCGCACAACCAGTTCAAACTGTAATACCATGTACCACCCCTAAATCTTCACAAGAGCACAACGAATTTATTAAAGCAATTCAGGAACTAATCGATATCAATGCGATATCAAAATGCTTCCATGAAGATGGAGAATTCATATCCAATATATTTCTTGTGACTAAACCAAATGGCAAAAAACGCTTTATTCTAAACCTAAAACAATTTAATAAATTTATAAGCACCGATCATTTTAAAATGGAAGATTACAGAACGACAATAAAATTAATAACTAAAAATTGTCATATGGGTTCTATTGATCTAAAGGACGCCTATTTTTTTGTTAACATCGATAAAATACATAGAAAACTATTACGATTTAATTATAATGGTACACTTTACGAGTTTAATTGTTTACCATTTGGTTTATGCACAGCTCCGTATGTTTTCACAAAGTTATTAAAACCGGTTATGGAATTTATGCGATCCAAAAATTGTATATCTGTAATATACTTAGATGACATTCTCTGTATTGGAATAGATTATATCGATTGCAAGTATAATATAGAAAACACATGCTTATTACTCAAAAAGTTAGGGTTCATTATAAATCGTGATAAGAGCTGTTTGAATCCTAGTACGAACTGTAGATTTCTCGGTTTCTGTTTTGATTCTGATAAGATGATTATGCAATTACCTACAGATAAAAAAGAAAAAGTAAAAAATTATATCCATAATTTTTTACATAAAAACAAATGTAAATTAAGAGATTTTGCTAGAATGGTTGGTCTTTTAGTATCTGCTTGTCCGGCATTACAGTATTCATGGTTACATACAAAATTATTTGAACAATTCAAATATCAAGCTTTATTAAAAAATTACAATTATAATCAAATTGTAACTTTACCACATTTTATTAAAGGAGATTTCCTATGGTGGCTGAAAAATGTGGATAATGGATATTCCCCTATAAAAAGAAATCAGTACCGTAAAGAAATTTATACCGACGCCTCATCCACAGGGTGGGGTGCATACTGTGATGGTGAAGAGTCATATGGTTATTGGAAAGAAGATGAAATAGATTTGCATATCAATGAACTAGAACTTAAAGCTGCGTTCTTTGGATTAAAAGTCTTTGCCAGTAATTATCATGAATGTGAATTGTTACTAAGAATAGATAACGTAACAGCAATTTCTTGTATAAATCGAATGGGGAGTGTCCAATATCCACACCTAAATGAGGTTTCTCGAGATATTTGGAAATGGTGTGAAAGACGTCGTATTATAGTGTTTGCATCATACATAAACACGAAAGAAAATCTTAACGCTGATAGACTGTCTAGGAAGAAATTTTGCGATACTGAGTGGGAATTAAGTGATTACGCGTATAATGAAATTAAACAACAGTTAGGTGTGGCAAATATTGATTTATTTGCCAGTCGCTGCAATTCTAAATGTGATACATATGTTACATGGAAAAATGAACCGGGAGCATGGGCCATTGATGCTTTCACAATTTCATGGGAAGAATTAAATTTTTACGCCTTTCCACCATTTTCAATGATATTGAAAATGATTCAAAAAATAATACTAGACAGGGCGGAGGGTATAGTTGTCGTACCATACTGGCCAACCCAACCATGGTTCCCCTTGTTCAAAAGAATATGTCAGTCAGACCTTATATATTTTTCACCACGTATTAACTTGCTTAAATCTCCTTACAGATCCGTGCACAGCTTACACCGCTCTCTAACGTTGGTTGCCGCGAAATTATCCGGCAGACTCTATTAAAGAAGTCACTAACACCGAGATCAGTAGATATAATGCTTGCATCATTATCAAATAATACATATAGGCAATATGACGGCGGTATAAGAGCTTGGCTCAATTATTGCAGTTGTCATAATTATGATTATACTTCTATATCTATACCTCCAATAATAGAGTTTTTAACGGATGCATTCGATAAAGGTGCCAAATATGGAACGATTAATACATACAAATCCGCCTTGTCTCTGTTATTAAGCAATAATCTGGATGATGATAGACTTAAGCGCTTCATGAAGGGAGTTTTTAAACTAAGGCCATCGAACCCAAAATATAACATAACTTGGGACCCTGGAATTGTCTTACAATTTCTAGCACAGAAATGGCCTAACGATGACCTTGATTTGAAAACTCTTTCCAAGAAGACAGTAACGTTACTCGCCCTTGTGACTGCACATCGTGTACAAACTCTGTCATTAATCCACATAAATAATATTTATACAATGTCTAATGAAATTCTGATAAAGATTACAGACGCAATTAAGACAACAAAATTAAATACATCTCTACCCATATTACGACTTCCGTTTTATAATACCCGTCCAGAAATTTGTCCCGCTCGTTGTTTACAATCATACCTAAATAAAACTAAACTGCTACGCAGTAATAATGACAACAGGCTTTTTGTGAGTTTCAAAAAACCTCATTCTAATATCGGCCCCCAGACTATTAGCCATTGGATAAAAGATATATTAGAAGAAAGCGGCATTAACACATCAATATTTAGTTCACATAGTACACGACATGCAGCCACATCGAAGGCTAACAAACTGGGTGTTAGTATAGAAGTAATTAAAAGGACCGCAGGATGGTCTAATTCATCTTCAGCGTTTGCTCGCTTCTACAATAAAGAAATTACAAATAATAATATATTTGCAGAATCATTACTAGATGATACAACATTATAACTATTGTATACAAAATTACCTACAATGGAGAACTGATTTTGATTTGTATATTAATAAAAATATTCTAAAAATTGTCTGCCGTTTATTTTAAAATCACGACTTTAAACATCCTACATTATGTTAAACGGAAATCGCAAAGAATGAAGCTGCGAAACATAATTGAAGATCAAACGAACTTACCAAGTGAAGTTCGATCGTAATTATGTGAGCAGCTTCATTCGAAGCGATTTATTATCACCCACCCAATTAATATTGGCATCAATCCCATCCCAATAATACTTGTGATTATAAAATAACAAATAACAGATTCATAACTTTAAACAAAATGACTAACTCGAACGATTACATTTAAAACGTAGCCTCGCCCCACTTACAAGGAGGGGAGTGATTGGATTGCAATAAAAAAAAAAAAAAAAGAAGGTATTTAAATTATCGTGCTAAGGTCTAGAGTAGATGGCGCTACTACATTATGTTAAACGGAAATCGCTTCGAATGAAGCTGCTCACATAATTACGATCGAACTTCACTTGGTAAGTTCGTTTGATCTTCAATTTTTACTGCTTGCCTGTAAACCAAACTAACACATATTCGACTTCTGAAAGAAGCTTTCTTATACTGATATTATGTATTATACAATCAAATTAAAAAAGTACTATAAAAAAGAGAATGAAACGAGCGGCGGTACAATATTAGTCAGTCATTTAGTACATAGTGTGTCGGCGTTGGCGGCGACGTATTCGTCGAATGGGTCTCGAAAACCCGCACACATTTTTGTGAGCTCATTAAAATTACATTACTACACTTATTTAAACAGCAAACAACTAAACGAGTCGTCGTTAATGCGTCTCAACAGGGAAAATTTTATGGACATTCCCGTCTTGTTAGTTGGAATAAGACAGTTATTACCTTAGTCTATGTAAACTAAATACATACCATTATTCTACTATATCGTCAACGTAGTTAGGTAGCTAAATATCGATTATTTATAGTTTCTATGCTTTCAACTCTACTTTTTCTTAATTTATTTTACCAGATATGACGTAATTTATTATTTATTTATCGGCAGCAATGTTATCTTCAAACAATTAATTTTGATAAAACTTCACAGAAAAGTAAATATCGCGACTATATCGAAATTACAATCAATTAAGTTAATATATGCAATCTATCTATTAGTTTATCATGACCTACCTAACGTTTTCCGTTTAGTTATGATAATTGGTAGATAAATATAATGACTGAATTTATGAAACGATGCTTATCATTTACTTATCGTGTACCGTATTAATTTGCTCTAACTTAATAGTGTTTTCGTGTTCTGCATATAATAATTACTGTATCAGTTACTGATAGATATATATTATAGGTATTATATGTTGTCCTACACTGCAAAAAGTTTCAATATTACCAAACTTTTAATAATAAATACCAAAATATACCGAGAAGTGACCCATAAAGCATTTTGTGAATATAAATTTTACTGGGGATGGTGGGCTACGATATAGTTGAGGTAAGTCGTCAGACTGCATTGATGGAGTACGTAGTTAAAGTGTTAAGAGGAGAAAAATGCAACCAAACGGTATTAGCATCAATATCCATACGAGCGCCCAACAATTATGTACAAGCACGTCGAAGGCACTTATTTGAGAGGCACTTCTTGGAGAAGAACAGAGCTGGCCAAACAGGCTCCCATTACTCTTGCACTGAGTCTACTCAACGGTGTTGTTAGTCGAATTCCTGAGCTGGACATATTTACATGTGCCTTGTTGAATTTTAGCAGAATGGCAATGAATTTCCTAAATAATACGTAAAATTGTAGGTTGTTCTTGTATTAATATATACAAAAATAAGAAATATTATAAGTTACACATATATAGTGAGCATATTGGGAAGCTGTAAGGCTCGATTAGTTTTTGATATCAATAAATAAATAAATATCCAAAAAATTGTTGCTTATAACCAGTTTGGTTAGTTTTGATAATCAAGAATAAATTAAGTAATTTCATTGATTAATTTTTCAGTGTATAATACTATGTTCTAAATAATAAAACCTACATACCTACATAGTACAGATAATACCTACTTCAGTGTCACATATATCTACGAGATATCATAATAATGCACATATATACCATAGATAGGCTACTCAATAATTATGTTTGTATCTAAGAGTAGGTAGTAGTAGTAGTAGGTACGTAGGTATATATAAGAAACATTTGTCTATAAAAAATATACATTTCGACAGTTTTGTGTTTACTCTTTGTTTAACAACGTAATGTATTTTTAAACGATTTTAAAAAGACGCTCGTCGTTTTGTTCGGCTGCTTCTTGTCAATTAGCATCTTTCAGAGTCTCTGCATTTACCTTCAAAAATTCCAAATATAATACCATTTTAAAAGTGAGAATTGCGTTAAGTGCTTTTCGCAGATGGTACTGTGGGTTAGTATATTTGATCGACAATCAACAGTCAAAACAAGAATAGGTACCCATCTTTTTGTTGCATATCGTATGTTTTTGTCATTAGCGTTTGATGCCATGTGTTATATTGAAAGTGGCAAAAACACAGATGATGTTGACAACAAATCTTTTTTATTTCAGAGATATATTACAGTGAACACAGCGGATTTAATTATTGAGGAAGTAAATATGAAGAACTTTATTTGTTCTTATTTATACTAATAATTTAAAAGGAAAGATTGTTGTTAGTATGTTTGTAATGGAGAAATAAAATCTACTGAGCCGATTTTAAAAATTCTTGTTTTGTGAGGTTACCTAGTACAATATTAAAAGTGTTATGAGTACCTATCCGGGCGAAGGCTGCGCGAGGTATAAACCTATATTGAAGTTTAGGTTGAAATACATCCCAACAGCTTGAGGATGAACACTCAATTGTTAGTATAAAAAATTAAGAAAATATCAACAGACCGACGATCAAAACCTTGCATGGACATTTATAAAGGACCATGAAGTTTGGTGTCAGACCATTTTCATAACATGAGATCACACCATTTAGTCAGCAATGAGAGACTCTATAATATTCAATGTTTATTTATTTATTGTATATTCTTCATATTAATAATTAATAAGTATTTAGTGCCGGAAACACAAAGTAGTATGAATCGTAACTATGTATCTACGTATCAATTCAATAAACTTTATTCCGGTTCAAGTAGTTTATACAACGATTAATTATAAAAATGTTACACCCGTTAATCTTCCTAAATAAATAAATAAATGTAATTTTTACGGTTTACAGGTTTTATACTATTTTTGTATCAAAATATAAAAAATAATATCCAATGGCTATTGAATTATAAATATTTTTATTGATACATTATATTAGAAATATGTATATCAATAAAAGTTTTAATGCTTAAATATAATTTTGTTAAAGGTTTGAATACTTATACAAATAAAACAAGTTTGTGTAATCATTAAATAAATATATTTATTTACATAGTAACGGCAAAATGAAATAATCTGTCGATGTTTATGAAAGTTCGAATTATTTTATTGTGTTTTCTTATCAAATGTATGTATTAGACGTTGATATTTTATTCTAACCAATATTCTAATTAACGACAGTTCAAATTTTTTACATAAATACATCTTTTTATCGTAAAAATCTTTAATTTATACATATTTATTTTATAGATCTTAGAAAACATTAGCATTTTAAATAGACTGTTTCTTTATCCAATCAACATAGTGTTTAGCGAATTTTTAACTGATAATGATAACTTTACAAATACAGGCGCGAACAACATTCACTGAAGCTGCGGCAGAAATAATAACACAAAATTACAAAATATCTTAAACAGATTAACCTTTACATGGAGGTACTTATCTAACCGTTGTACCACTTCTGAGTACGAAAGATATCACTATTAATCTGTGCTCAGATTATTAAGGTCAACTCCGACGACCCGTACTGGTAACGTCGTTTGATTGGCACATTACCAATGCGCCCGCGCCACTCAAACGGCGTCGTCGACACGAGCCGTCAGGGCTAAGCCGGAAATGTGTAGGGGCTCTTATTCTATTATAATCGGAGCTCACTCGTTTAGTCTATAATTAAAATTCTTTTAACGGAAACTTATCTTTGGTAAAAAAATAACATCATTATAGGTATATAACCGATCAAAAAAAATAAAAGAAAGAAATTATGCTCAATAAACTTCATACCTTGTATGATAACAATGTTTAAGTTTCTAAATGTACACAATTCCATAACAATGAGATCGTTTTAATTAATTACATTTTAGGGTCTGGACCTGAATCGATATAAATTTGTAAGTAGGCAGTCACAAAAAGTATACTTCTGTTTTATATTTTTTAAATATAATACCATTCATTAAGAGGGCGATTCTCTTAAGACTGACAGCGTATACAAACTATTCACATATTCGAA
This sequence comes from Achroia grisella, assembly GCF_030625045.1. Classification (NCBI taxonomy): domain Eukaryota; kingdom Metazoa; phylum Arthropoda; class Insecta; order Lepidoptera; family Pyralidae; genus Achroia; species Achroia grisella. Next base: position 6,018,733 of record NW_026713059.1, read on the forward strand.
ATAAAATAAAATAATTACATATGATAAAAAAAAACTTGGTCTATAATAGTTTGGGTAGGTTATTCATAGTTAAAGTTTGATACAGAACCAATATTTCCATATTATTGTGGGACGAGATTTTGATATTATATATTACTATATTCGTACGTTAGCTCGTTAGTTATAGTATATAATATTCTCTTACATGTGGTTGTAGCTGTTTATTTTCTGTAACTTTATTCGTTTTTGCAACTTACCTATGCCCATTGTGCATGTCTATACTTAATATATATAAACTCTAGGTAGAGATTATGTAATATAATGGTGAATGTGTGTTTGTATTATTAACATGCGTATACTGATTTTCACTATTCAATTTTCGATATATTATATTAAAATGTTGTAATACATTCAAAATCATTTAATAATATTTAAAATATTACCAATTTAAACGTTGACAGTCTTATGGAAAGGGTCCTCTTAATAATAAAACGTCGTAACCATGTACAAGATACAATTACCTTGTACAGTTACGTACACCGAAATGTAAACACTTAGTACTTTACCACTGAAATTAATAATATTTCTAAATATGTTACAACTATTGTGAAAAGGCTCTGAAGTGTTTACATGTTAGTGTAGGCGACTGTACTTGTGCATATATTTAATAAAAAATAACACAACTACTGTTTGAAACGCATGTCGGTATCTTCGATATTTCAATCATTGATGAATACGAGGTTGGCTAAATTGGCTAAGCGCAAGACATGGTACCATACAGTACAAGCGAGAACGCGCGTCCTACCCACGCGACGCCGCTATCTTAACATGTAAACAAGTGCTCAAATCGTATACATAATGGAAATATCGTGTTCTGACAACGTTATCGCGACTCATCCCGGACGCTTTGTAAAGTGGCCACATATCCCTGGCTCGCTTTTAAGCCTAATGTACTCTCTTATGGCGCTTGTAAAATACGCGCTCGCCGAGACGGCTCCTGGCGATGAAACAAATTCTGCACTTAGCCTGCTCTGCACTACGTAACGTAACAATTCAGATAGCAATATTATTAATTACATCAGAGATTCCTTAAAATAATATTTTCATAATCAATGACACGCCAGTGAATTAAAACAATAGGTAAATGAAACAACATAACTATTTCTATAGATATTAAACGTTTAGTGGTGGCTAAATTATAAAGATGCGGATATGGTGCGCCACTCTACCGTTCGCGTGTGTAGAGACGTCCGCCGCTTGCCAGAGATGTGCCCCGCTTCGGAACTGTCTGCATGCGGCTGAAGCGTCTCGCCAACACTCAGTGGGGTTTCACCTGCCACAAGAGAACTATATTATAAAAAGGAAAGATTTGGCTGAGTGTTTTTAATTGGTGTACTCAAAACATTACATATTTTTCTCATTGTATCATTAATAGAAATGTGTATAACCAGCCAGTAAAGTATACTTATTGTATTTAGTTCAAAAAACATAATAACCTCTATTGGACTTATTGATTACTGTTTTATATAATTTTAATGGCAGGAAAGCTGGCGGTAAATCGTAGGCACTGCGTATAAAAATGCTTACGAACAGAGGAGCGCGGCAGCACTCATGAGTTTCCATGTAGGAGAACTAAGATGTCATGTCTTCATATTTTGTAACTTCACTGCCTTAACACACCATACAACCAAACCATTATATAAATAAGCTCCTTGGCGGCTAAAATCTTCGTATGAAGTCTACTCAGATAAGATATATGATAATATATAGTTAATTTATGGAACAAACCGAGGCGAGAAGTCGGCGGGGCATTGTCGGTCATCGCGCGGCATCGCACACATCGGGGTCAGGCGGGCTCCCGTAACCGCTGGATGCATCATCAGCGGCTGCACATCCACCGCCGTCCTTTTCTACAAGCGCAACACCCGCCGGCGCACCGGCCCCACAGCCCGCAACTCCGCCAACGTACCCGCCGCTAGGCGACTGTCAACAAAATATCATTTTAATCACCGCGACATAAGGATCTAATTTAAATTCGCATCCCAATTCCCACGTCAAGCTACTAACAGTAGACCGTGAGCGCAATCAAAAAGTCGATTAGAAATGTCGTGCGGCTGAATGGGTTTCCTCCACTCGCGCGACTCATAAAATGAAATAGATTCCCCCACATTCGCATTCCGACAAGCGTTCGTACGAGAAAGATTAATGATCACAAAAGAAACATAATAAAGTGGAGATAGAATCTCCCACTAACAGTGTCCTTGTGGGAGTTATTTACTCCGTCGAGCCGACTTTTTCACGTGCCTTTATTTCGAGATGGAAACGTTAGAAAAACGATGTTATTGTAGATAAATCAAAAAGTAGATAGGTACATGACAATTATTACTGTAATATAAAGTATATTTTGTTCGGAAAACAAACAGTATTAATACATACTTAATAAAACCTAAAACAATAGTGTAATCATGACTAGAGGCTGAGAACAAAGTTCTATTTTACAAGAGGGACTTGATTGATTGATGATTTTTAATGTAAGTAAAACGAATGAGTCTTTGCTAAATCGGCAAGTATTATTTACAAATGATGATACAATTATGCAAATCGTTTACAAAAAAATACATAAGAACATAGTAGGTTCTTATGTATTTTATTGTAAACAGACCTTGAAGAAATTATAGCCAGATCATTTCTTTTTGTTTCTAAATCGATAAGACACAACTCTGTAGTTGTATGTAACTGTTTACAAACGATAAGATTGGTTTCTTTTTGAAAAAGAAAGTATTACCTGTAAACCACTGACTTGTCTTCGAATATGCGCTAGTCCACTGGGGTTTGCTGCCATACTTGCAAATACTAGTCTTTCCTCGTAGTCATACTCGCAAAGTATTTTGTTGTCACACAAATAGAATCTATCGCCTACGCAGAACCTGAAATTTATTATTTTTCTTACTCTTTGAAATTTATTTATTATCACTAAAAATTTTCTCATAAATTAATTTATTTTATACTGTAAAAGTATAACAACATCCTTAATATTAAGTTAACTTAGTTGAATATATAGTACGTTATAGGATAAGATATAGAAGATACTTAAAGTAATCTTTAGGTATATTATGCTATTAAATGCCTATGCAAATTATCGTTTCTGAAACAGCTGGGTTTGTGTAATAGTAGTATACTATAGTAATTAATGTATTAATGACATTTCTGATTGTTAAGAATTTTCATAAGTAATGTGATATATAGGACAGTTCCGATTTAATTAAAGTAACACGTATTCCAACAGAATGAATTACCCACTAGAAAATTATCAAAATCCTTACCTGTGATTGCACTGTTGACAGGCAAAACATTCTAAGTGGTAAACGAAACTCTTAGCTCGCATAACCATTTCGAAGGCGGGAATGACTTTGTTGCACGCCACACAATTGCCTGTGGCACCGAATAACCTGTTTAAAATAATGGTATTAAATGTAACTACATACATATAATAAATCTGTAAAATTTTATAGAAATACAGCAAATAGTAATATTGTATGAACGAATTGTTATCAATTATTTTCGAATGATTTCTGAATTATAATACACATCATGTATATAATATATTTTAAATACATATACGTTTTATGTAACTGGAATAACAAATTAGTTGAACCGTTATTTACTTCAGCTTACAATGAAAGCTGCAGAATTTGTTGGGACTTAAATAAAAAATATATATCGCTGGCTGTCAACCATTATTTTTATAAATATTTATATTATTTGATACTCTTTTTATATATCGCTGTTGAATTTTCTTCGGGCCCTCTTGGGAATTATATATACTTTTAATTATACCTGCTTTTTTAATAATTGTATACCCATTGTAGACCAAAATTACATTAAAATAAGTTAAAAGCAGGATATAATTTTATTATTACCTAAGATAATCCCTCTTACAGAGCATGAGGTCAGCTTTGTAATATAATTTGGAGCCTACTTCACCCAGGCGACAGTCACAACAACCACATTTGAGACAGTCTTCATGCCAGAACCTCTCCATTGCCTTCAGAAGAAACCTTTCAGTAATGACTTTCCCGCACTGTGCGCAGAGTCTTGCACCCCCCGTGTTACCCGCGACGGCACTGCTAAGTCCATATTTGCTTTCTTCCTGTTGACCTGCGGAGACGATTAAAAAATTAATTAAGCTGCAATAAATGCTTTTAATATTCAAAACTAGGGAGTTTTCACTGATTTTTATTTATGTTACGAGATATCTTGGAATGCAATTCGGTTATTCTTTTAATTTACAATATTTATTCATTCTTATAAATAAATTTTAATTATATTTTAGTGGAACAAAATATTAAGATAGTAATAAATATTAAGATAATAAAAAATCTGACGTTTGTTGTCTGACTGCTAAACAAGCAATAACACTGCAATTGCATTACCTGCTATTGCGGAATCAATTTAATATTTAACATTGTAATAAGTCAACGTTTCTAACTGCTATTATCATCTAATTGAGAACAGTAGTTCATTCAAAAATAGTAATGACGAGATTGAGTTTGAGTTTTTTAGTAAAAATGGTATTATGATGATGGGCATTCTCCATAGCAAAAACCAAAAGACATAAATTCTTAAAAAAAATTATGGATAAAACAAAGGCATACAGATATACTATAATGATGTTGATATTATTATAAGTAGAGTAAACAACGTAGTTTATAGAAATAATCATTTAACCACAGTGGAGGATGGTGGTAAATTTAAATTAAAGCTTGGCGCGTAGGTAATGAATTCTGTTTCGCTGCAAACAAGTGGGTAATTGTTCGTAATATGCGACTCATTATAGCATTAAGCTAGACTCGATTGTTTTCTACTGAATAATTGCGTCAATTAATTCGAGCATAAGCGCAGTGCGTGACACGCAACTCAGTCGTTCTCGCTGACGTCATTATAATGCGCATATACATTTTCCTCACACTTGAAAAAAAGTACTATAAATACGGAACGTTATGAAATAAAGTTTATAAAATCTCCGAACTATATAAGGCTAAACGGCGCGTTTACTGCTGAACAATATGCATTGCAAGAATTGCCTCTGGCAGAAATAAATGGATCGTCTTTAGTAAACAATCAGTTCCAATTTATCGGCACGTCGCCATCCACATAATAATATTGCGTACGTCAAACCAATCAAGGATCCAATTGAAGGGGTAACTAGGTGGACATAACTCATCGCAATCGATCACTTGCGCATCGTCCTACGACGGGCGACGCCGATACATCTCGTTTATTGAAGCCGACATCGCGACAATAAAGTTAATTGGAGTTTATTAATGACGGCTCGTTAATAAGAAAATAATAAAGATGACGTATTGCCTCGGGACGTCGCAATTTGCAATTAGTACGCTGCAGGGGAGCTGGATATATGTACCTTTCTATCTACGAGCTACAGCCCCTGCCCACGTTATTGTCGAATTAGAGAATACATGTGTAAACATATACATATATGTATATTATAAAATTATTACAAAAATAGTTAATATTAATTTGTTTCAGATCAGCACTTCGCGGAATTACAGAAGTATAAAATACTAGCTGTTACCTGCGACTTCGACTGCATCAATTTATTCTCTATACACCCCGTTCTAGTATGTTGTTTTCGTTAAGATAATTTCAGTGGATTAATCGTGAATAGATAACAAACAGACAGAGATATTTGCATTATCATTTGTATGGATATTGTCTTAAAATCCTTTATAATTTGTAAAGATAGCTTGAGAATTTGTTTAACTGTTTTAAACAAATTCAAGTACGATGCAAGGTTGAATTAGCTGCCCAATTATTTCAAAATAGTAGGTATAATTTAACTGTATACCAAAAAAACCCTATGTATAACGCCGTTTCAAGCATTGTTGTAAGATAAGTAGGTACATAATTAGATTTACCAAAATAACAACCATTTTGGCAACATTGTTCACTAACAATTCGAAAAAACATCGTTTAATTGTTAATACATATAATCATCTAATAGATTATTTACTTGTACATAAATGAGTTGGTCTAGGCAAAACACTGCAACCAATCATTAGCTAACATTATATACCGTATACTTTTTCTAATGTTCTTGGAACGTATGCATAGGTATGGTAATGAAGCGAAGAATAAAAACACCATTGGTTTTGCCGGCGGCAGTTTAAGAATCTCCGTATTTTTCCGCGGAATTAATAAAGGTGAAGCGTGCGGTAACTGCATGGCATGTTTTGTCCATTTCAGGCACTTGCACCATTTATTACCAGGTAATTATGGTACGACTGCACGTCAATCTAATGACCGGATCGATTATATGGATCCACAGAATCTCTGCAGCATTCGCTCATATGGTGACGGCACATGCTTACTAAATACTAAATAGGAATTATCTATTATCATACCAAGTTCCTTTGCAGAGTAAACAGAGTGTGGTAGTAGCACTTATGATGATAACCTTGTACGATACACATTGGGCCATCTAATTCAAATTCAAATTCAAAATATCTTTATTCATGCAGGTCTATTACAGACTCTTATGATATGTCAAATCTACCGTCAGTTCGGAATGATATCGAGATGAGAAGAACTGACAAGAAACTCAGCTCGTATTTTTTTTCAAATAATAGTGGAACATGTTTATGATAAATACAGTTATTAAAATTCAAATTTGGGAGAATAGAGTGACCACCAGCATATGCTATCGCAAAGAACAAAAAATTTAATCAGTGTTCACAACCTGAACAGACCAGTCCCCACAAGCAGCACCCGTTCACGAGTATGACGTATGAGCCAGTCATCATTGTACTCAACCATATTTGAGGGGGCACATCGACCCTGCCCACCACGCCGCCACAAGTTTGAACTTTATAGCGAGCATGACTATTTCAGGTTACTCCACTACGTCAATTATATTATTTACAGCATAGGCTGTACCGATCACAGTTTTCACCCATTACAATATTAAATTTACTTTATTTAATTTACAATATGTCATTACCAAATTTATAATACTAAGTTAACCAGAGCTTGTGTAATAGGTACTAGATTACTGATAGAAATACAAAAATATATTTTTGTAAATAGGTACATATATCTCTCTCAGACCAATGCACAATAGTATATTCATAAATAAAAATGTTTGCATTGCGCGATTAAACGAACCCGTGACAATCGGAAATAAGGCAGTGCATTAAATCGCTAGACCACCGAGACTTTAGATTATATATTTACATATATAATATTTAGCAATTCTAAGTATCTCCTAATACTTCTACATTTGTTAAATAGGTAGGTACTAAGTACTCATAAAACAAATAATTTCATTTTATACGAGCGGACTCTCCCCATCTATATGTCAACCTAAAAACAATAAAACGAGAGTTAATCATGTGGACTGTACATAAATATCCGGATGAAGGCGCTTCCTATTATTTTCGTTTTATTACCAGTGGGTCGAGAGTTTGATAGAGACTTGGCTACCGAATTGGCGGACAGTGTAATTTTGCCGACCCAGCCTTAGCTCCCGCCAACTTATTAAGGCGTTTAAATGAAAAGAAATTTAGAAATATTGAATTATATTTATTACTAATAGCTCCCAGGGCTTCTAAGTCTGCAATTTTACAATTTGCGTGAATTTCTTAACTTTATGTTGGTACAGCCTATTATATAGTAATAGAAAACAATAGTAAAGAAGACTATTGAAATTTGTTAAGCTGTTCTCAAGTTATGGTTTGACCAAGGTAAATATAAATGCATAGTTAAGATACCGAAATAAAAAAAAATGTATTAATACTTTATAGTATAATTTCATCATCGTCTACAATTTCGTGTATCTTAATTCTAGGTTACTTCTAGTTTTTGCTACTCTATGGGAATATATTAAAATATGCTCATTATGCAGCATGCATGCATACAGCTTACAAAGCAGTACCAAACCTATTCGCCTATTCTATTGTGCTAGTAACAAGATCAATTACATATCATTTTATTTAATTGTTTTCAATTGTATTTATCTTGAAAAAGTAATCCTACTGCCTAATACAAACTCTATAGAGAGTTTATAGAAGAAGAAGAGAGAGGCTTACAGAAGTATACACTTAATTCTAGCGGCATATATTTTTTTTTATTTGTGGAATTATTATCATGACCGTATATATTAAATTATAACATTACTAATTTGTAATGTACCTAGGCATTCATTATTTATACAGGGTAATGTATAGCTTAACCAAATTGCCAGCCCGCGTTCGCCTGTTTTCTGGCCACTCCAGCTTAAAATTAATTTTCTAATTTTACCGCGAAATTACTTCTAAACACGGGATCTAATTGAAATCTGTAATGGCCTTTTGTTCCGAAAACCCTTTCTTGGTGTGAAAACTCATTTCCGAGTTAAGGGAACTCGTATGTAGGTGGAGGAGTGGCGACGTGGGTTTCCCTACCTGATGTTCACACTCACATACTTTGACTTCAACATGCCATTATATTATTAGGTAAGAATTAATTAAGCTTTAATTATATTTATGATAATGTTAATTAATCAAAATGCAATTTATTATTATTGAGGCAATATGCGTATCTATATCTTGATAGAAACAAATTAAACTGCTGGACTGATTAAGAAGAAGTATAGTAGAAAATAAATCAGCCTATTAAACTTAGTTTTATTTAAAACTAGACTATACTGGTGTTTTGACCTTTACTAAATATGTTACAAACTTTGTGTAAAATATTTAGTAGTAGTTTAGGAGTCAATGTGATCCATTTGACAAGTTTACCAAATTATTTATGAAAGAGTGCAGCTAAAATTCAAATACATTATTACAAAAAATAATTCATTAATTTTCTTCCGTCATCGGTTTTGATACATTGTATGTCAAGTAGAGTTACGTTTAATACTGAATATTGTAATTATACAAAACGATTTGCGAGTATAATCTGGTTATTATACTGATTTCCGATTTACACTAGTTGTGCAGTATCCGTATTAACGGTAGGTAGATATATTTATTCTGTAACCATTCACTAATCAATCGATTAAATTACGTTCCATTATTGCTTACAGCAAGAAGTCATGCGTTCGATTTGAACACAGCATTCATTAGAATTCCTTGAATTCAATTAAATGCCAGGTTATTGTAATGAACCCGCATCACAGCGGTACACAATCGTCCCATGCAATTTACACTCATTCATTGCGTTTTGCAATTAACTCGCCCTCTCTCTGCCATATTCATACTATACCTGCGTAATACTAATTCGGTATGTTGAACATTCGTAGAGGTATATACATATTAATGTTTATATGTAAATATTATGTATACTGAACTTATAATATTATAATATCTCAAATAGTGTGCAGCACTCCATAAATTATAACAAGACTTTTATTCATTAATACAAGTTATTGTTCGAAATTGTTTTATTTAGTGTCAGAATACTAAAACTGTTGTATATTTATATTTGACTTACGAAAATTAGGCCATTCCAATTATTCCACATGAACATAGCATTGGGTCCACTATCTGTACATATTTTATTTAATATTTCAGTTTTTTAAATAAATACTCGTATGCATTGACAAGGAATACATATTTCAGAATATATAACTTGGTTCAATGATTTTTCCAAAGCCTTTAAATTATAGAAAACCTTCCTGATCAATAGCCTGAAGCTTCTTCACGATATTATGCAAGGAGAAAACTTGATTAATTAATACTGAAGCATAACTTCTCGTTCTAAAATCACTCAACATTCCAATGGACTCCACAAGTATTCTCTCAGATTGTTTTCTCATATAATTTAGCTACTAAACCAAATTAAACTGACCTTCCTGGTAGCATATTATGATCACACCACTCCTGCCTCTTGGGTTCCTACTAGTTCTCGCAAAAAGAGTGAAAGGAACATAAACAATTAGCAGCAATCTAAAGTGGTGAACTGATTGATGTGTGTAATGATTGCGGTTGCAGCCACTTTAAATGTTCATAATATAATTAATTTAGTTTTAGTCGTCGGTCACTCATTAAACAATGGAGTTGATTGCGTTGTTGCTATATCCATTATGCGGGCATAATTAGATTTAACCAAATGCGGGTTTTGCATTAATACTGACCCGAATGTAAAAAGTTAACAAGTAGGATGTTTGCCCTGAATTGCCTGCGTTACATTACCTGCATATTTTGCTGCAAACCATACTTATCGTGTTTCACATTGCGACATACTAAACTATGATAATTGCAGCTAGTTACGGGCTATTCATCACACTGACATAAAGGTATTTCGTATTGTCAATTCTAAACCTGTTATGGAATATACCTAATACAAATCCTGAAAAAATATTTCAAATAAATAACATAATTAATATAAAATTATGATGGCATCAACACAGTAGTTTATTTTGATTGTAAAATAATTATAAAAACTCAAAAAAAATTTAGTTGAACTTTTTCTTTTTGATATGTTGCAAAGTGTAGTATGTGTATCAATCCTAATATCCTACCACTGTCAGTATGTTATAAATACTTTAATTTTTACCTACATAAATATTACAACAATATTCATTTAAAATGGAATAAATAGTGAAGTAAATTTGATCAAAATTGGGTCATACTGAATTTTCATTTCACCAATTCTAGTACAAGTACGTCATCGGGCCGCACGCACACACGCATTGATAACATTTCTGTTATTAAAAAAGTACTGAGACTTTGTCATCAGAGAAGTTAGTTTTTTTTAATTAAAATTATGAAATTGATATTGCCTTTACGCCGGTGCTCGCTTCCCAACTCAACCTTCAGAAAGTTTAAATTAATTTTTGAATTAAGCCTAATAGCAGCGGTAAACGATTTCAAAGAAAGAGTTTTCGTTGGTTATAATTTCGATTAATAGATGACATTTTAACCACGATTGCCTAAATTACAAGTATACTTATTACTTCTGAATTAAGTAAATAAATTTTCGTTGTGTAATATATTTTTATACAACTGGAAATGTAAATAAACTGACGACGAGTAAGCCAAAAATTATAATATCTTTTTCAATGCACAGTAAACACTCGTTTGATCAACTGCTCACACATTTATAATCACTATATGATTCTCGTTAAATGGTGGGCTGCTGCTTCCTATATGCATAAATGAAAACAAAAAAGAAACATGTATGTTGTGCATTCTGTTCAACACAGACATTTAATGATGGTGTGCAAAAATTATGCAATGCAAAACTAACGAATAACATTGTTCGTGAATGTAGTGGAGCAAAAATGTGTATGAAATGTTGGTAACAATTTTAAATTGAATAACTTCTAGAAAAGTAAAGATCTCGTTATAAGAGAGGAATAGCACCTCAATATGGTACAGCTATTTTCGAGCATAACATAAAGAATTTCGTGTAGTGTATTTTTTTTAATTCATACTTATTTAAATATCTATCTATACTAAAATTATAGATACAAAGTGTTTTATTTATGTTTCTTTGTAATGGATTAACTCAACATATGTTTGGTCGCTTTTAAGATTCGTTTTATTATCTAACTGATTAACATACAATACTATATGACTGTAATCCTGCATGGATGGGATGCAATCGCTGCAGTTACCAATAAATTGTTATTGAGACTTACTTAGTCACATACGTGTTTAAACATTATTGCTCATGGCTCTATATGGGAAAGTAAACTCATAAATAAACTCGTGTTCAATACAAACAAAGGATTACTTTGAAAATATCTATATTCCGTAATTTTGTGTTCCTACATCATTACAAGGAAAATAGCTTAATGTGGTTATTTAAACTGTGGCGGATTGTAATTTATCATCTGATACGAAAAATATTGTGTAGGTAGTGAGGGCCTTAGCGCGTTGAAGATTGGAGTATGTTTCTTATATTTTAATCAGAGTATTGCTTGTTTGTATTCGGCTCTCGGCCCACCCGTCCAATACCCATTTACGATCGAGACTGCTACTAGTGTTGTGCTTTCACGCTTCATATTTATCGATAACGTTTCACATTCTAATGGATTTTAAAATTGGTAAGCGTAATCTTTCCTACAACAGTAACAGTTTACTGTCGTTATTTCAATGTATTTATAAACTTGCAAAGTAGAACAGCTCATACTACGGCAGTTTAAATCAGTAATTATGAATGAAAAAAAAATCAACATCTATTACATATATTACATGTACATCTTTGCTCATATTACTCATAATTATATCGTTGCACTTTATAGTGGAATAAAGAATATTTCTAACGTATTAATATGATGACAAATATAGTAAATAAAGTTGTGAGCTGATGCTTGGTTGACTGTCTGAAATAAACCACTTAATTATTTTTTATATAAGTCTGCTATAGTCCTACCCACTATCATTGTTATGTGACATCTCCTACATCCATGATACATTGTATCCCCAAACGACAATCAAACGTGTACAAAGTCGAGACAATCTACGTCATAAATTATTTTCTCAGAGAAAGGCTCCCGGCGAAACTTAAGCCTGACATAAGTGGGCAATAAACTTCAGCCAATTTGGAGATTCGCATCTGGAGGCTCTTATTAAAGCCCGAAAGTTAGTCCTTTTCATCCATCACTCGTAATACGTGTGTGAGTTATTGTATGAAAAATTGAAGAATAAATTGAGTCGCTGCAGCAGCGGCGAGACATAAATCCCAACTGAGCCCTCAATATTGTTTTAAAGGGGAAGTGGCCATAAATTTTATCAGGGCCGCCCAGAGCCGCGGGCGCCGGGCGGCGGCTCACTCGCTACGCTACGCCACGCTGCGCCGCCCGCCGCCGTCGCGTTGCCGCCGCTACAGCGTCGTGCCACAACCGCCGTCGCCACCGCACGCTGCCCTACTCGCAATTTTCCGCCATTGCCCATACTGCATTCGATGCTCATGTGAATTTGTTGCGTTATTTCTAGTGAAATTGAAATGCTTCTCATGGATAAATGTTATCGCGTAAATGCAGTAGGTCGATTTATGTTGCTCTACCGTATAGGATTGTAATCTCTATAAAGATACTTAGTCCATGTAACAATTTTAATGTTCACTAAACTATAAATAGTAAGTAGTATACAGCTATACTGTGTATTTATTTATACTAATAACTAGACGTCAGTCTGACCGACTGTTAAAAATGAATATAAATATATTCTAGTGTCCAGAATGTATTACGCATAATTCCCATAGTTATTTAATTCTCAAGATAAAAGTATGATGAGACTGGAGGAATAATTACAAGTTTCTCTAACGTATTTTTCGTTATTTTTAATATAGTTCGTAATGAAGGATATTCTATTTTCCAATACGCCTCATGCCCTAATAAACGTAACAAAATAAAATATAATGCAGATTTCATGATATATGTAATCATGAAAAACGAAAGAGTTATACTTAAGAGCCATCGATGTGTTTTCTGATGAAGTATATAAAACAGAAGTTATAAGTGGTGTAAAATCAGTACATTTATTAAAATATAACATAAAAAAATATATGAACAACCAAATAATAATAGATAATATAATATTAAAAGTAGTTTAATGTTGCCATTGAGAATTGATAATCCATGGTTCTCATTTATATTTTAATCTATTGCAATGTAGCCAGTAATCACACAATTAGAAAAGAGAATTGGAATTCAGTTTATCCAAAACCATCAAGTCGTCTTAGATTGTACATTAAGCCAAAGGTATAGACAGACAGTTCATAAACATTACCCTCCATTAATCGCCTGTCGGTTAAAAATAAAGTACTTACCTACATGTACGTCAACGTCAGTCAACTAGAGTCGTAAAACAAGTCAGAAAAATCACACCAGATCACGAGATTAAAACTACAATCAGAATAGAAAACCGTGCTCCTTGGAGAATATTGTGGGGCACAATAAAAAATCGCTTATTTTTATCAATATGATCTGGGTGTCGGACATTTCGCATAAATGTGATATTGCAATATCGTTCGTCCCCTTTTTAATATCGCGACGGACGCTGCCGGCCGGTTTATGGCACAACCCTTCCCGCGTTTTATTCGCGACCTGTTTGTCCTAATATTATGAAAAATTTACGTCAGCAAAACGAAAATATCATGCTGCTTACATATTTCGTGTTATTTCGTTTCATACAATAATAATAAAACTCTTTATTGACCACGCAAATAGTATAAAAATGAATAATATTTTTTAATTTTCGTTACTAGAATATTTCACTTAAGAACAATTGCTTGCAGACAACCTGACACCTATGTGTAGTTAGTAGGCAGTGCATATTAGTTATGACCGATATAAATACACATACATTCACAAATATATTCCTACTTCTCCTTACTTGCATATCTATGTAGTATACATATATGTATATGCCTACACTACATTGAAGGTTTTTTAAATAGTAAAAGTTTTGCAGATTGTACATGGTTTGTTAAGAGATTACATAATATCCATTTACTACTATAATAATTATGATAGAATAAAATTAAAATATTCATGCATATAGTAATTATAACTTGAATTTTTATAAAATTCTTATTCAAACAATCAGTTAACTTTCTCAAATGCAAAATGAATCTTCAACATTAATTCATAATTCATTAACCGAAATAAGAAAAAAAAACAAGTAAATTACTCACTATTTGTGTTGTCGGGTTTATGCATGGCCGGGGGGTCACGAATCATGGTAGTGAAGAGCTCGTCACACACGCATCACAACACTCATTTATCTGAAACAATACAAGACTGAAATTGTAAAATATAATACCGATCTACTATATATGCTATAGTCATCCAAATCCGGTAGAACCGCTTAATCATTATTTCAGACAACTCACTTGAACACGACAGAAACTTGCATAGAATTATAATTTTATAAAATTTTAATATTCAACGCATAAAACTCTATATGCTTATGCTGAATATCTAAATACCTACTATAATATAATCTAAGTCTCGCAAAGCAATAAAGTGGGACCAAATCTTTACAACTATGATACAAATTTAGATTTTAAAGATCTTTATTGTGAGGAATTCTTGCTAAGGCAATACACCAGGGCGACGGACCCGAGCAGTAGTACGCTTCTCGTAGCGAAACCTCATTAGAATAAACGATATCCTCTCCTTACGTCCACTCCGCGCGAGACCTTATTACTCCGACAAACTGCCGTCAAACGGCAACAGCCAGTTAGAGAATTATAGTTCAATTTGAACTCTACCAACCAACCGTAAGGTCCCTTTTTCTTCACATGTATTATATCAAAGCCCAATTTAAGAATTATCTGCCTTACAAACACGTCTTAGAGTCTAATATTAAATGTAATGTGAATAACAAACACACTATTATCGGTATCCCTTGAAGGTTGAGACGTCCATGCAAAGCTGTAAATTGAAACTTGAGGGAGGCATTAATAACTCTTGTGGGTTGATTTAACTATTCGTCTTGTGTTTTATTTATTCCGACATTATTCATATTTTAATTAATTTACTTTTAGACGTTTATTTTATTTTGTTATGAAAGTAGAAAAAAACAAGAGTAGTAGTACCTATGTAAGGTGACAAAATATATTTGTGATACGTACTTTCTTCTATTTGTTCCGTAATAGATTTAAGCGTTGACGATAATAAGTAAAAAAAGGATAGTGATTTTTAGAGGTATCCCTTATAAAAGTTGTCTGCGTGAGTACCATAGTCTAACCTACATATTTCAGTTGCTAAACAACCTGCTTCATATGATGTATTTCGATATAGAGTGAGATAAGGTAGATAAATTACAGGATAAGACGGTTAAAATCTTAGTCCTCTAGAATTGCAACTCAAGAGTAGTAAATATCATAGACACAGTGCTGTTCATCTATGTAGACGACATTTATCATTTACAATCAAGTCTGCTTCTTTGTATTTTACTGACATAAAAAAATTGTTTCTTACACTTTTTAAAGAAGGGATGGTGGAGAGATAGTGCTGTAAAGATGTATCGTTTCTTATTATTCGTATCATCTCAACAGTGAAAATAATCAATATATTTATGTCAGTACAAATATATTGAGTATACCTATATAACCATAAAAGTTTTTGTAACGTATAAGTACAAAATGGCGCAAGGCAATTGACATGGTTGCTCTCCATTCTGGCATCCTTAATACGGCCCATAAACGGAGATCCGTTTGGTTACTGCTGCACAGCTAACAACTGTCTATTAAGGCCCATTGAATATTTAAATGGAGTTTCTTGGATTTATTTTAGAAATATTTGTAATGTTTACACATTCTAAACAAAATATCTATTTTACGAACAACTCATTATGCATCTTACTAATAACAATAACAAACGACATATTTGCACTATTGTTATTGTATTAGGTACACTGTACACAATCGTCTGCGTGTGACAGAGGTGCCCCTCTATGTTCTTTCTGAGTTTCTTTATGCATTTTAGTTGGTGATATATTACAGAGAAAATAAACGGACGCATAACGTCTTAGTTCTCCCAATGGTACTGAGGGCATCACATTATGATGTCATGACTGCTCTTCATGTACATACATATTAGGCACAGGTTACCGTAACATACGTAACGTACCATTATATGTACAGAAATAAAAGAAACAATGACATTTTAAATAGATAAAAGTATCTAATGATATTATGCCCATTTTTAAGCTAATATATTAATAGTAACAATAGGGTTCTATAGATATAATCGCGTATACAGCTAGTAGTCAATAAAATTAATAGTAGATTCCTTTAGTCATATCAAATATCCCTATATATTGTCACGTGATAACACAGCTAATATTCTAATTAAAAACAGACTTAATAAGAATATTAGTTCTGTTATCAATTCTAGTATTTCGGAAGTAGTGGAGCAAAATATCGTGGTTAAAAAGGCGGTACAAAAGCAGCCAAGGACAGGATCGGAACGAACTAGTTGTGAACAAGTTTCAAACAATACATAATTATAACTCATTGGTAACACATATGCTATTTATGTGTATAAGTAAGATTATTTATTAAGTTATACTATGTTTATTATAATAATTTTAGTCCTATGTTGTCCACTGCTTAAAATTGACTTGAAGATTACGTTTGTCTTAACGAAGTACTTGTATAACAATAATAATAGACAATTGTCGCAACAAACATAAATTAAGGTAGAGAACGAACACCATAAATACAATTAAACGAACGTTCTAAATCGGAAGTACCTGATTTTATTCGGTAGTTACAATATACAGTATATCTAGGTTATTACACAAAGATTAATCGCGTAAATAATAATGACAAAAAGGACACTTAATAATATTGCAACGCAATATTATTATTATCTGTTACTTACACGAATACTTTCACACGGTATAATGCAGTATTTATAGACCATATAAGTTCCTATTTTTTAAATAACTTTACATGTATTATTAAATATATATTTAAAAATGTATTCGATTAACTTTAATTCCATTCACATTCACAAACCCGAGACATAGAGAATACAACAAGCAATGACAATAGTAAACAGTAAAAAAGTATTAACATACAAATCAATTCATTACAAAGTGATTTTACTGGGATAACAAGAAAGATGCGCCAAATAGTTATTTAAATTTAAATATAATATTAAAAGACACTCCTAAAGATACATCAAAGTATTTACAAATGATAAGCAGATATTTGTTACGATAGACATCATAACAGTTTCGATTCATAAAATATTTAGGTACATCGCCCAACGTCGAAATAAAAAGACATATAAAATAAAAACAGAATACGCTATCAAACTCAAGTGGAATGAAAAAAAATTTATAACCGCATCGAAATTCCCATCAGCACCTGTTACAAAGGCGGCTATCAAATTACCCGCGACATATCCGCGGCGAGGCGAGCGCGCCTCCATCCATAAATACGGTATTCGTTATGCATTTCTCATATTCATGAATCCGTTTTATTGGCCCCAATAAAATATGAACATCTCAGAATGGATATGAGAGAGCGGGCAAATCTAATATGGATTGCGCCGGATTCGGTCCGATTAGCGGGCACGGCGACCAGCTGCGCCGTCGCCAGTACTTTCGGCAGACTGAGCTGAACACAAGAGCTAGATAATATACTCGTATTTTGAACATTACATTTATGATAGAGCCAAAAATGTTTCATAAAATAATATTAAGTTCATCTCTCTTTTAAAGCTGATAAGAGAAAAAAATGTTCTGACAATGCTATTTGTCATGTCAGCTTACTGAAATAAGAAACTATATATATAACGTGACATGCCTTAACATACAATGCTGACTTGCCCACTAAGAAAATTTTGTTGTCTCTCTTTAGATTCCACCCCATTGTATAATGCGAATTTAAAGGGATCTGTCGCACTAAACCACCGACAGAAAAAGCAGTTTTCTTCACTGACTTGTCAAAAATTCAACAGAGTGTTGGGATAAGTGGAATTGATGGGAGAAACTCAGCTCTGGATAAAATATTCTATGTCAAACAGTACGTCACTGGCTCTCGACTTGTTCTCGTCGAAAGTGCTTCGCGGAAGTCTCTTATTTATTCCCTTTTACGTCAGCTATAACACGGCTCTTTTGTGCCCTTTCCGATTTATAAGCGTCCATTAGGGTTCTTTATAACACAAAAGAAATTTTGATTGCTCACCGCAATCTTAAATTAAATTGAAAGCCCTGTCAATGGTACAGATTCTTAAATTTTGTTATATGAAAATTGCATTTTTAATTGAATCACTTATAGTAACCACATGGCACTAAGTTCACTCACGCTCACAAATACAGAAGTACCTATCTCAATACATTTACACTAACTGGGGAGAAGTGAAATCCATTAAAGGCATTTTCAGTAATTTGGGGATCGCGCATTCAGGCCATTTGGGCATTTCAAGCATTATCGAGGTGGGGAGAACGGTATGGAGTAGGGACTATCAACAGTATCTGCATTATGACTGGCTTATCAACGCGATCAATTATACAACATTACGTTTCACTTCTCAGTCATCAATTACGTCAGCCGCCGTCAGGGTCGGAGTGGAGCACAAAGTGGACATAGCCGTATTTTATTAGATTTATATCAAATAAAAAAAATAATTAAATAACATTTTAATTATTATACGTTATGTATACAGCTGTTATTAAATAGAGTTAACAAAAGTAAGTAGTATAATTTGATCTATTAAATGTTGAAGTAATCTGTTAGACACTCCCTTCTGACTCCGCACTGATCGAATTCATTATTCACCGGCAGAGAGCAATTAAACCTCCACTAATCAATCTCAAACTTCAGGCAAAGCTGAACTCTAATCAAGAAAACTCCTATTCCGTGAAAGCTTTTCGAACAAAATTTAACTTAATTAAAAATGTAAATTAAATTCCTAGGCGCTTCCACAAGCATCACATCGCCTCGCCCCGCGCCGAGCGCTCGGGGCTTTTGATTGCAGCTAAAAGGTTTGGGATTAGTGCGCGAAAGAGCTTTCAGTGCATTTGTAGAGCTTTTAAGTGGGAAGCTTTCGCTTAAGACACTTACATACAATGTAAATTTTATGTTCTACTACTTACCTCTCATGTATATCGGAACATCAATTATGAATTACAATGGGTATAACAGCAATAAATTACGTCAGTTGTGAAGTGGAGTTAGTACTCGATAACAATGAGTTCAGATGAGAACGATCAAGATTCAATTAAATGTCAATTTCTGTTTGTTTGAGAACGTATTTGTATGAACAAGCCAGCAACGAAGGGGTTGTAGGGTGTCACGGGGTGGCCAGAGGGAGCGCGGGCCTGACCAAGGAAGTTCGGTGTCCGGAAATAAACCGCCCGTAAAATTGTCAATTCCGAGGGAGCACCGGCGCCTGGGCTCCGATAATTTTGAACCGTGCGGCTCTACCGGCCAGCTACGATCTTTGTACCGACTTTAACGTTTAAATGGTGACTCGCGCGTCAGCACTTCAATTTGGAATTCATAATTGTTCCAAATTCTTAATTATTTATATAGGTTTTTCATGGCCTTTGGTTTATAATAATATGTGCTTCTGTTGATTCCTAAACTAGACAGAGTTCAGGAATCGACAGATGCACATATTTATAAGTCAAACGATCGTATCGCTAGTCAGTACTAAGGGACCAGCGAGTGTGCTATTAGTGGCGATGGGACAAACTATATATTTACTGAATATATATATATAAATACTGAAAATTTAATTTACTTTAATTTGATTGGTATAATTATAATTGTAATTAAATCTTCATTACTATAGAAATAAGAAAAGTTATTTTCATTAGACTCAGTTTTACATTACAAACACATCAACGCATTTTGAACAATATCTGTATGCAATTGTTTCATCTCTCGCATGTCAGCAAAATGCGCATTGCCATCTGGGAGAGTGCCAAAACAATCACTGTTATTCACTACTTAATCCTACCATGCATTATATTACACATTGTTTCGTTTACCAATCCCGATTAAAACTAAAGATAAATAAATATACTTTTATGTAAATCGCTTTAGATCAAAGATTGACAACGGCGCAACTCGTTTACGGAGTCATGCAAAAGAAAATTGGGTCAGATATATCGCAAGCCGCATACGCAGATAACACACGCATCGCCCATCCAATCACAAGGAGCACCGAGCAGAAAGCTTATTATCGAGACGCGTTGTTGCGTCACCCGGGTAATGAGAAGAGCGAGGAGTAGCCGGGCGCGTCCTCCCGCCGATATGGACCTCGGACACAACCCGGACAAACGTCCGACTGCACACGTGCATCGCTTAACGCTCGAACCCTCGCGCTTTTTGAACTGAGATCATCGCGACACTCATCCGTGAAATTGATTCTCGAGAAAAGAAAAGACTAAAAGATAAATAAAAAGGAAATAGGAAAACACAAGCTAAGATTTGGCGTGAAATTGTTTTTCAGCGCCCACCCACCACCGCGCCGCCAACGACGACGCGACTACGGCGCAGCGGCGGCGGCCCGTCTCGGGAATTTCCCAATTACTGCGTGTGAATGTATCCACTTGATAATGTAATGTAGATATATTTGGACATAAAGGTCTTCAGGTTCATTATACTTTATAAAAACTCGTTATCGTAATTAATTCATAGGTACCCGGATTCTTATTTAATTACTAGTAATTATGAAAGTAATCTGTACACAGTGTTGCCGAAACTGTGAAAAGGAATTGTAATTGTTCATAACGAAATACATACTTACTTACTTATTATAACATAGGTAATCTACCAGAGAATATTAACCGTCTAACACGGTGATCGGTCGAATTGGGACCTTAAAACACTGTGACATCTCATCCTCTACGTGATCCATTTGCCGAAGTAAGAAGCAATCTCATTCAATACCCGACCGCCCGCCCCGCGACCCCATTGCCTCCCCCGCGTCTAGGGCTGCTAACAATGCGATACTTTGTCCGCCCCGTATCACGGAATGCAATAAAACTTTACATTCCTCTTTAACTACTTTCTTGCAGTTATCAGCGTGTGATATGAAATGGGAAATAAATATAAAAATGGTTGTCATTCATTTTAAAAAGATACTAAAATTATGTTTTATTAATTTATATATATAATTATAATTATATAAAAAATAGCAATATAACAATATACACGTTTTATATAATATAATAATAATAGAAATGCGAAAGTGTTTTTTTATTTATACTCGGATAAAATGCTAAACACATATTTTAAATCAATGTCATATATAATATAGTATCACTGAATGATGATATTTACCTCATAAGTCAAAAGCAGTCGCGGGTGACAATCGATGATACTTCTACTCTCAATATTATAGTAACAAAATAAAACAAATATTCTACATTTTCTTGGTTCATTATTAACTGTGAACCATGCCCTTCATCAAAATAAATATGATTAATACGAAAATATGAAATGTGATTACCGACAACCCTGAGATGGAGCGAGTATCGCTTTCCCCGATTGTATTAGATTCAGCTGCCCTTTTCATCTACATGTCGTTCTCTCCTTACCTCGAGAGGGTCGTGCGCGCGACTTATGGATACGCCTTTATCCTATTTTGTATGAGTGATCACTAATCATTCATGCCCCGACATACTTGCGTCATCGCTACGTACAATATATTAAAGGATTTAAAAAAGATCATAAAATTACCATCCTCTGCTTAGTGATCAAATTTAAACAATCACCTAAACTATAACAGAAGAAAATACATTGAATTTTTTTTATTTCTTCTAAAAATAATATATAAATTGTAACAGTATGAAACTTTTTACAAAAAATAGCTTACCCACGGATACATCTGTTTTTTTTTAAATAAAAGTTTAATAATGTCTGTCCTCGTGTAGAATATATCTTGACATCAAATTCAATTAAGATCCACTCACCCATTTAGTTGTGAAAATATAACAAGTAGTTAGACATATTTTTTTCATCTATAATATTAATATATATTATTTTTTTCAAAATTAATTTAATCTAGTCTAAAAATATTTCATTACACTAAAATGTAGGTATTACACGTGATGACACTATGCCTACTAAGTACTTCAAAGAGTTATTTCTTGCTTAAAATGTGTATAAACTAGTCAGGTACTAATAAACATCTTAAAAGTATGCTTCTAAGCGAAACATAGTGTAGGTAGTCTAGATAATTTATCAAATAAAAATAAGGAGATTTTTACACTTAAGATATCTATAAGATGAGATCTGATTGTGTACCCTGATACGAAGTAATATCAATTATAGAGCAAAGTAAATAAATGTCAATGATCAATCCACTTCATATATGTAGACATAACTTATTTATTTTATTTTGATTTAATTATTAAATAGCATTAAGTTTGATTCCGAAAATATTCTGATCGCTTAATTTAATTTAATTTTAAAAACGACAGTTTCCATGAACAATATTTATCATACTTTTACATAATAGAAAGCTGTATATGGAGTGTAATAGTGTTCGAGTATATTTCGGATTGATACATTTTGTAATGCTATAAATAATTTCAAGCGGCCAAACTATTAACACCATAATCAATCACTATACCAAAAATATCATATCGTTTCTATGCAAAAAATAATGAACACACTTTTATTTATTTCGATTATAATTTTTAATAAAAAATCGAGCTGTAACTTTTTATTTATTGATAGTCGCGACCTTTTTGGTATTAGACTTCAACCATCAATGATAACCATAAAACGGAGGGAGTAAATATAAGTTTACTACCCAAAACGCACCAAATAAAATAATTCTTTTAATATATTTAAATTAAATTAAATTTTTACAGTCCAATTGAATTACTAACATTAGATATTTTGTCTAAATCAAATAATAACATAACAACTAAAAGGCACTGTGCACTGAAATCAGCTATTCAATATTCTAAGAGTAATATTTAGGCATATTAAATTAATAGCAAATTTTTTGTATGGGATTTTACCAATTCGCTGTTGCCAAAAAGATTCCATGATAAAGGTTGACCACACTGAAATACATGTAACGTTATACCTAAGGAAGCCATTGGGTTTACTAATTAATTTTATTAAGATAAAAATGAATAATTTCATTAAAAAAAGATTATGGCAATACTCTATAACATAATAGATTAGCCAATTTCGACATTTTAAAAAATAATTGAAATGGTTGATTTTAAATAAATTACGATCACGAAATAAGACTTAGTTAGTACACGAATAATTTATATACCTACATATTAATAAGACCCTCATTTAATAACGAACGAAGTACTATTACAAAACTTATTTTTTAGAAAAACTATGAATATGATTATCCACACCATTCCAAAGGCTATCATCCAATAAATCTAGGAGGTACCAAAGGTATCAAATCTTTTTCGTCCGTAGTGAAATTGAATATTTATCCGGGTAGTATCTCTATTCCGGAACAATTTTTATGTAGGGGGAATACAATCTCAAGATATTTGGGAGGGCCACTCCACAAGGATATTGGCAAATACCTTGCCTACATTACCTTTATTGCTTCGCGACGTTGCGTGCCCGGTTTGATCGCATCTACGATTATTTAAGTATTATTCAATGTTCTTAAATGTAATTCACCATCTACTTTAAGTAATACCTTATTCATAAAAATACGTAGGCCCACCATTCTAAACTTGTATTGAAGTTTTAAAAGTTTTTAGTTACTATAAATATTCAGAGGCAATCAAATGTACTGAACTATTATTGTCGAGCCTTTTTTAGGCTACGCTATTTGATTTCCTCCTAATTGTACCTGCAGTGAAAAACAAGTTCGTTTCAGTGGAGAAGAAAATTAAATTAAATTTGTATTTTTATTTAAATTTTTTGTAATTTTTTATGTAGGTAAGGACTAGTGTTCGCCCAGTGACTAAAATCGGCCATAAATTATTTTTTGTTTTAATTTACACGTTAATGTGGTTCTATTGTTAAATACAACCTCCTATAACAAAAGTTTTTTCATTAATATATTTTTAAGCATTATTATAAATGAATACTATTTATTAGCTTTCTGCACCATATAAACTTCAAGTGTACCTCCGTATGATTTAAGTAAAAACAGGTACCTACAACATTTTTCTCTACATTATGATAAAATGTCTTTGATTTAAACGAGATAAAATATGAGAAAGATTCAAGTTATTTCTAGATATCTGTGTACATACTACTTCAAGTGTCACGGTGTGACACCACATGCCTTCGGTAAGGCGCAATTTACTCACAAATTAACCCGACAATAAGCGTAAATTACTGCTACAAAACTGACCGCCATTTATAGGCACATTTATAATTGAGTGGGCATAATGGTGTATGGCACGACATGAGTTACTATTCGCGACTGAAGAATGTACAGTTGAATACTTAAACACTACTTATTTATTATTTTAATATGTACTTATGCATAATACTGTATGTAAATATTGTAAGACCGATTATAGTTGTATTATGGTTCTTACAGAAATGATAAATGCATTTAAATCAAAGTGTAATATATTATAAATCACTTTTCCAAATTTGCTCTATTGATTCGAAGCTGTCATCAAGTTCATTCAAAGCAATATATCTATCGTTACATCCTAGAGGTCATACAGAATAGTATACACAGAACATACAGAAATAGAATTAGGTACTATCTTACTACATCTGTTACGATATTTGTAATTTATTCAATAATCAATGAATCAGATATTTCTGTACAATCGAGTAATTAAACTACCTACAAAAATACACTGCTGATAATTCTATTCACCAATATATATATATATATAATATATAATGATAATATTTTTGTAAAAAAAAAGTTATAACCATAAAACTAGATTGTCAAGAAAGTTCATTGATGATGATGGCCGTAATTCTACTAGGTGTCTACTTAGTATAAACGATTCCGAGTAACCTGGCTCTTCTGAAGCGAAAAGGAACTAAAATTACTTCCGTAGTGAGAAATAAAAAAATACCTATATGTACAAAATATTTTTCTAAGACGCTCGACATGTCAAGTGGTGCGTTCACCACAACATCGACAATAGACAAGGACTGTGACTTCCCCATCTAGGATAGTAGTTTTGAATGTTTGTATATAGGTAAAAATGTATATATAACTGTATTATTAAATAATGAATTTTCTAAGCGAGTGTAAGACCGGTTCTGCCACAGTTGGCCAGTTTAATTGTCATTGTTGGCAATTGCAATAGATCTGACGATAATGTAGCTTAATTAACTATCCGATGCTGCGCTGATTACTGTGTTGTAACGTGGACTTAAGCTGCAATAACTTAGCTTTGCTGTTGTAAATAAATGTTCGTGATAGTCCCCGGCTAGGGTATTTTAATGAGATTTAATAGCCCAGACCTGTCTGCCACGGCCGCGTCGCGACCGCTCAAACGCTCGGCCCCCAGGTAACATTGTCGGCTCTTAAGACTTTAATTGGTTTTGTACATGTTTAATCCGCTTAATGGTTGTTTTTGTCGGTCGAAACATACAATAACAAAATCCGGCTTGACATCGATAACTCTGATTGATGTGAAACTCCATAAACTTGTTACTGAAAGTAGTACCTACCTGATAAGTCGTTTACGTTGTGGATTAAGATTATTATTTAATTATGATAATTATTTATATAACAAATTTTCACGATTTTTAATTGGCTTCAGAAAAAAAAGAGGTTCTAAATTCTTAAGTTAATTTGTGCTATTCCGTCGATAGGGTCTGTAGTAATAATTATAATATCATGATTAATTAAAATTATAAAATTAAAGCCAGTTTTGTTTAAACACAATTTGTTCATGCTCATAGATGACAACATAATTGGCAACAAAAATATCTACCTAACTCTATAGCATACATAATTAGAAGAATAAGATATTCTGATAGCTTCATTAGAAACGCGAAGTGGGATGTTAATCGTTATTTATAGACAATAAATTGTTATATTCATAGTAGTTGTACCGGAAGGCGCATAAATTCGACAAGCGAGTGGCGGGTTGACACCTGTGATTGCATTTACAATGCTAATTCACGGCACAATATCACGTCAGCGGCCGCGCTCTGCAATCGTGCTCTGCGATGAACACACACCATCCGACTAGGGCACCCTGTTATTTATATACGTACTCTCAGCGCGCCGTTTGATCTAATAAGAGCATTACCCCTTTCATAAAAATTACATTCTATCCAACTGTTACTGTTATTTTTTACAATTTAATAGACAAATATAAAATATTGACATTGATTCAGGATATTAATATATTAAATGTATTTTCTTGCTATCAATAGTTACTTTAAGTAGGTATATATTTTTTGATAACTTTGAAAAACCATGACTATAACACACTTATGTATAGGTAAACAGATTAACTGTGTACTATGGATTAGTTATCTATATACTAGATATATTTATACCGTACCAAATCTTTCCTTATCTCATTGCCGTGTTGATATTGCACCTGCAGTGGTCCACAAAAAGACATGAGTAATGTACATAAATACCGTAAATGATATAAAAACTTAGTCGTAATACCAATAAACTTAAGTAAACATAACCTTCTGGCCTGCTGGGAGTTTCAATGAATGCAATATATCCTACCGAAGCAAATGCTAGGATACAGAAAACGCTAGAAAGGTAACGAATAACTGTAAAGTAATCGAATCACGCCGATTGTTAAACGCGGAGATAGATTTCACACCATTATCGTAGCAAATAAAGAAATTTTGTGCCATTATCGGATGAATAACAGTAGACTCGTAAAGCCGAATCATCAGATTTAATTTTACTTGCACAGTTTTAACATCATTTGTGAAATCCTCATAATCTAATACCACATAAAAATATTAAAAAACAAATTATTATTGCTTCATCAAACTTTCCAGTTAGAAACATGTCAATAATGCCTAATTGATATGATTGTCCTAAACGACTTTGTGAGATTATGTATAATGATAATAAATTGAAAAATCTATATTGAAAAGATAACTGAAAGGGAATCGGTCGTTATACGTCGAGATAAGCCGCAGGATAAGCGACCGCAATCCATTATCGAACAGTTAATTGATAATTACTTTCTTCCATTACACTGAACGAAAAACGCAGTGATTAACTCTGAATCGCTTTAACGAGCACAATGAGCCGGCGTTCAATTAAAAACCCTTGTCGAATGTCGACGGCTTCGCAGAAAAGCGGAATCAACGCTGACTCAATCTCGTATACATGAAATAAGGAATTACTCGCGTGCGGAAAGTTTTTAATTAAATATTCACCCGTTTTGTAATTAAGACGCAATTCAATTGAGCACAATAGAGTTCCGTGAGTAGCTTTCGAAAGAAATCGGAGACAGCTTTAACATTTTCGATACTTAGGAGATTGGATGATGAGATACGAGATAATTAAATTTTTTGATGCCTTTTCACGACAATAAGAATTGAAATATAAAGTCTAAAAAATTTATCTGTTCATTGTTGAAGAATTTTTGTAATGAGATCGCTTTTGACATAAGAAATGATAGTACCAAAATATACTACGAAGGACTTGTTAATGTTATTTTAAACAACAACATTATAACTCTGTCAACACTGTATTTTTAAACAAATATGCAACATGTGTATAATATTATCAGTCAGTGATGCAATAAACTCTTAGTGAATGTTAATGGACGCATTTTAACATTGACGTGATATATGACTAAAGTCAATTAACAACATTAAATGCCAATAATTTGGCAGACATAAGTTCATCGAAACTTCGGCTTACTAAAGTATAAATGGATGCTGATTGATAGTCTTGAACTCATTTGAGCGTATAATAAATGTATTTTCGGCCGTAAAACATCAACAGGTTGTAAAAAAGAAAGACAGCTAAAAATAAAAACATAGTTATTTGACCATTTTGCAGTTGATAAAACTTTCATCAGAAGTATTATAACAGCGCTGTCTAAAGCAACTTGGTAGATATAGAGTTCTGTTTGAAGTTTTACTTATATTGCACCCTAGATATGAAAGCACATTTTATATACAGAAATTTTTAATTTAATCCTTAAATTTACAAAATATCACAGGACAATTCAACTCATGCTAAATAATACTAATGCTAGGTTATAAAATAACAAGTATTCCTAATGATAATTATAAACAATTTAATTGTATAAACATTTTTAAAATTACCTAAATTATGTAGTTTGATACTCCTTTATACTATGTAACAGCTAATAAAAACCACAAACCAGCACCGCGTGCCCTCATCCCAGTGTCACATATGCCGCATTTGAGCGCAATTTAAATGCATGTGTATTACTCGTGCTTAAAGCCTTCACAATACCGTAATTTATTATAAGCCGCTTTATTACCTGAACTAACGAGATTTATTAAGAATGTAAAGTCTACCTGCAAAAGTATGGCCACATTATTTCTTACCTACATAGCCTTCACACATAACATATGATGTTGTATGTATGTAGACTTGTATAGGTACAGTTTAATCATTATAATTTCCTAACAAGACTTATCTAAGTTGTCAATTTTATTCTTTAAAGTTGTAAATAAGTATCCAACACTAATAAAACTATAACATATTATTGATACTAGATTAATCAAAATGACTAAGCTGCATTGTTGCTATATTATTTAATTCAGTACCAATATAAATTGGGTAGTATGTAATTATACTGAATATAAATGATCTTATTACAATAAGCGTCTTAGATAGTCTATGTAATCCGCAATAAAGATCTCCAGCATATAATCTTTGGTACGTTTAATCTCGCCGTTTTAAATGAATCGCTGATCTCATATCCTATCCCAAAATCCTACTACGATTGGTTCGTTCCACGCTTCGTATAAATTCTAAAGGAAAATCATCTGCAGAATTCCAATAGCAGGGTGCTGATGTCCAAATTCGTGATATATCGTGGCATGGATTGCTTTGGGAGCCCGGCTGTTTATGAGATATTTCATAACGCGCATAATTCGGTGACCATTCATCATTGATTCAATATGTGCGGTTGTACCATTTTTGGATTACTGAAACGGATTTTTAAACATCCTACAACTACAAAATATATTATGCTACTACATAATAACTATTCCACTTTGAAGAAGGAATTGGTAATAATAAACATAAAAACCATAGTGGTTAATTTTTGGCGAATTCTACACTATAAGCTAAATCATCTGACTTTATGCTCACCATCAACTTCTTCAGAGTCTATATTTACAGGCAGTGGACAAATCCCTTATCACCTATAAAAAATACTATGTTATTTGAAATCCTACATAAACTGCTATACCTAGGCCTAATCTCTGGCCTGGTCTCGCCCTCCTCACCCTCACAGAAACAATAGTCTATTTGTAATAAATTTAGATCGTTCTATTGATGACAAAAAAAGACTAGATATAGATACCTAAATGTCTAACATAATAAAATATATGGGTATGTAAATATATAAACAGATTTTAAATAAAGGAGCATTAAACCTATGTAAACTGTTACACAATATTAAAATATTTAACGTCACATTTAATAAATTTGACTCGACTAAAATATATGATATATGATATTTTTTTATGTTTAGGGTTAGTTAATCTCTGATGAAACATCTATGGCGTATATAAAATCATTTCAGGTTTAGGCTTTATTCATGCAAACAAAAAAAATATTATATTGTTGGTATGCAGTATCTACGAATTACTGTGGGAACTTGAGTGACCTGATGGTAGAAAATTACCGATTGATTAATGCACAAGGGTGTGCAAAGGATGCCGCACAGTTAAGATGACCGTCTTCCTGTTATGATACTTATCCTATTCTACACTTGATTGCATCTTGATTTGATATCTCGGACCCTCTTTATTGAGTAACCATCTTGTCGTTTATGTTACTTTGTATGGACGTCTATACGTATTGAATAATAGCAGACCCGCGCATCATGCGTTTCATTTCCCCACCTATTGCAATATTTTTCATTGCAGCTCTACTCCAATTGGTCGTAACATAATGTTATATAGCTTAAACGAGGAATATTTAATTTTATTTCGTCAATTAATTTCTCAAACACATTTTCCACAAATAAAACTTCCTAATAATTGTTGCAGATGTAAGTACAGATACATCGAATGTAATGCATGTATATAAGCATTTAGCATTATTCAATTGCAATACAAATAATCGTAATTTTCCCTATGAACCATATGGTGCACGCCAACGGCATTCGCAGCTTGGCGCGGCAGCGGCCACGCCAGCGGGATCTCGCTCGCTCCATAAACAGCCTTCCGTATTTTTCAATCAGAGAGCTGTCAAAGCGTTCTGACACCCTCATCCCATCGGCTCGCACTCACCGAGCACCGAAATTGGTTTTCTACATTCAATCCATACAAAGTTTAATGTTATTCGTTCGCGATATCACCGGGATGCTGCCGATGTTTACCGACGCGCCAAATCATATTGGATTTGCAAACTTTTGTTTGCGGACTTTATTTCATTTCACTGTTAGTTCAGGCCGAGAGAATGTAATTTTAGATATTGTCCCTTTTGCTGTGTTGTGAATAAACCTTATATATTTGTATTTCAAACATGATCGTTTTATTAAAATAAACGTCAAGTATGCGATGTCGATTACGAGTTAGTGGATAGAAATAGTTATTTGCAAATGTAAATTGTAAGCGTAAGTTACAAATTAACCACGCCGGATATCTGAGTAGCTCGCAATAGCAGCGGCGAAGGCTGGAGTGCGCCCGCAAGCGTTTATAAATTGAAGGGCTGGTACCTGCGGCTTAATACACCGCTGTTTCCGGTTCATTTCCGGGCGGCGCGCGCGGCGCCGGATATTGCTTTTAAGGTTGCGCCGCACGCCACCGCTTCACAATGTTCACATTATCCGCTACTCGCTACTACTGCTACCACCACTGTGACACGATTGTGACTTGTCAGTATAGATACTTGCAATGTAAGCATTTTCGGTTTGCTGAATGACTCTTAAACAGCATATCTTCACCAGTCGCTTAAATGTACCTAAGTTTACAAGGTTTAACAGATAAATTAATATATAAATGAGTACTGCTATATAAATATATAAACTTAATTAGACGTACTAATGTTCTATTAAAATATTATTAATACAAGAAGACATGATTAAACAAATGCATCTGGAATGGTGCGGCTTGATTCAAATAAAATCATGAGTAACACGATCTCTCGAATCAACTCCGGAAATTAAATTTTCACTTAAGCTGAAGTTTAATTAAGAATATCACGCAAGTATCATACACAGTGAGTGACCAATGTGAGCTGAGCCAAGGGCGCCGCGCCGATCCATCCCATCGGGGAATTATTTGATGGACAGTCAATTTAGGGGATATATTTATGCACGAAACCATGTACAGTAACACACTGTATTAAAGGGCAACTGTATTATCTGGAGTAATTCTTTGTCATAGTATTTTATGCATTATAGTATGAAACATATACTACATGTATTTGTTGTCATCGATGTTTGTGAGGCTAAATAAATTACTTATTACTATTATTATCTATTATATCATTTAGCAAAGAATATTACACATAATACAAAATTAATCTAAAGCAACTTGACTTTATACTTATGCAATTGCATTCTATGTATATGTAAGCATTTTATACTATGTAGGATTTTTAACAAAACTATTCAGACTATGGACAACCAAAATATCTTACTTTCTTTAACTATCTCAAAATGAAATTATTCTATAGTTAACTTAAACTATCATAAAAAAGTTAGTAGCGACCAATAACTTAATAATTAATAATATTTTTAATTTTATCCTAATTAGGGAGAAAATTTAGACAGATAAATAACTACGTTTATATACATTAGATTTATAATTTTTTAATTATATATACCGCCAATCTTCAATAATAACATAAAATTATTTTTATTAATAAGTATGTACCCGTTTTTGTAACGTGTTTTATAGCACAAAACATTAATGTATGTTTCGTGTTTTTAATTTTTTCGTTCGTTACGTTCATAACGACCACCATATGGTACATTATGGATGATAGTATACAAAAACTAATTACCAGCATGCGGTTTCAATTAGATGATGTCGTGCAAGTTAAAGCAAAGTAAAATTATGTTTTTTATACAAGTTTATGTTGTCCATATGTAGTCTCATAATTAAGCACATACTAAGGGCTCTCGCTATTTGTATTTTTAATTCTCGCATTTAGTGTACATTATTCAAAGTTTATTAACTCTTATTTACGACAGAACTATAAAAAAATACTCATATTTCACAGGGTAGTGAACTACAGTTGCCATCTATTTCGAATACTGAGACAAATAAGTAACAGAAATATAAGAGGAATTGGTGAATTAAGTACATACGGATTCGCTTAACAATCTACTCACAGTAGTTAAATAAACTACTGACAACTTCCCAAAACAGCAACGGAACTCATTCAATAAATTCTATTGAATTTATTGAATGAGTCCCGCTGTTAGTGATCATAGATGCAATCTAGCGGAAACGTCAAGTAAGAAAATACTTCATTTACTTATTATTAAATTAATAGTGTTAAGATCCGGTGTATTACATTAATAATAGTGATGTTTTATAAAAAAAAAAACAAATAAAACTATGCATTAACTCACTGAGTTCTTATTTGTCTACAGGAATGCTTAAAGAATTTCCTCGTCTGAATTCTAGATGAAGCTGTACCACGGACTTTACGTCATCACGTGATGCCCGTGGTACCATTAGCATTGCCATTCCGGAGGAATATGGTGCCATAATTCCACTTCCAGTAATTTCATAATTTTCATTGTACTCCATTACGCCAAAAACTACTGGTATTGGACTACTAGTTCCATTGTTATTATCATAAAATTATACACAATATTTATAATTAAAAGATTAGAAAGGAAATATCATTTTAATTGAATGCGAGGTGATAAGCCACTCAACGGCATTTGCATGGCATTGAGTCATTTTCGTGACTATGAAATTAGTATATAGCGAATGCTATTGTGACTAACAGCGTTATATTTCTCAAACAAGATAACTTACTATGAACTAGTCATTGCCTGCCACAGAACTCATGACTGTGCCCGTTCCTATGGAAATATACAAAATTAATTTCTTAATTAGTTTATATTATTCTCCGTTAAGTAATGTATTTGCCAAATTGAATAGATAAAATATTTTTAAGTTTAAAAAATATTAGTCAGTCTTTGTTCCTTGAACAAAGTTCTCTTGTCTGTTTTAAACTCGTCAAATAACTCACGCGGATATAGGTATTTATCTATTTAATCTGCTTGAAATCTTATATTTTTATTTTGATACTGGTATTAACTAATCTCATCTAATAATTACTAATTAAAAATTCATAGTTTTGAACAAAAGGAAATGTCTTGTAGACATTTAATATATAGTAGTAGTAGGTACCCAAAATGTGAAAGCGAATTTATTTTGTACAAATTTCTTTAAAAAAATTCCTGTATAATATTAGTTATTAGTTTTTTCCTCATTGTCCTATACAAAGCTTATCTATTAAATACAAAACTACCAAGATATAGATAGTCATCCTCTTAACAACGTAGCGACGACGAAACTCGTGTTATCGGGCGGCCTGATTCTGCTGCATTAAATCGTTTCCATTACTTTAAGTAGATTTCGATGTTTATGTCAAACGCGCCAACGATAATATCGCAATTTATTTTATTAATACATTCGCTCTAATGGGTGGAGGCGACTGATGCGGCAACTTTACTATTAATATACTTAGATATCAGAATTTCTGATTACTTAATATCTGTAACTGTTATTAATTTTCCTAATACCAATTATTTGATACTTGTGTTTGAAGTTTGATAAGATTACTAATTTCAACCTAATGTAATTTTTATCCATTATACCTATAACTTTTTAGCAACTTTACTATTAATTATTTTTTGTTAATATGAAAATTAACCGATTGTGTCAGGAATATTTCGCTACATAGTAACAGTGTAGTTTCGTAACTTTTGTAAATATCCTTCTTAAAGTAGAATAGTATTAAAATAAGTAGAATGAAAATATGCAATCTCAGAAAGGCAATATAATTTTTATACATCTTTCTATGATGAAAATAAAGGATTCTCACTAAAAAAGGATATGTATGACACTAACCTTAGTCTCCAAAAGAACTGCGATGGCTAAACGACTTCCATTAAATTTCGATAAAATAATTCTATGTATAAATGTGAAGTACTTAAAATTACGGGAATTAGTTAAATCATTACAAAGGGTTTGCTATAGATCTATTTTGTTACTTGAAGCCAATATACTGTGTTTCCACGCGTTTAGGGTTTACAAAAAATTAACCTACCCGCGTTTTAGCAACATTCTTCATTGTATTTGTAAATAGGCCATCTCATCTTATATATAAAATTCTCCTGTCACAGTTTTCGTTCCCATACTCCTCCGAAACGGCTTAACCGATTCTCATGAAATTTTGTGAGCGTATTGAGTAGGTCTGAGAATCGGCCAACATCTATTTTTCATCCCCCTAAATGTTAGGGTTACTCCACCCCTAATTTTTTTTTTATTTTAAGGCAAAACAACGTTTGCCGGTACAGCTAGTACTAAAATAATATTTCATATCGCGAATAGTCGAGAGTAGTTCCTAAGATTAGCGCATTTAACCAAACAGTTCTTCAGCTTTGTAATATTTATATTGACAAAGCTACTAGCTTAGTCTATAACTATCTGTATATATAGTACAAATGAACATTATTAGTTGGGTCAGCAAGTTGCTGGGCGTCAAAAAGTAGTGAGACTTTTGTATTTATGGGGATAATTTTGTACAAAGTATTCCTTTATTAAATAGTAGTATCTAAAACAATTCGTAGACCATCATTAATTACGTAAAAAATCCCGTCGCAACAGCATTTAAAAACCTGGTTTAATAACATTTACGAGCGAAGCATTTAAATATCAAAGAGTTCAGGTTAATAATGCAATCAAGATTATACCTTACATCGTTGCGTATCGAATTAATACTTCATTAATATTAATACTGCAATTTATTCGAAATTAAGTCAACGTCTCGGGTGTTCAACTTGACGTTAATGTACTTACTACCTGCTTTAAATAATAATTATAAAAAGTAATAAATATTATATATAATCCCCCGATTAATATAGAGGTTCAGATCTGCAGTGCTGGATACATAATCCATTTATTTAATCATTGTGTATCAGAAGAAATACGAAATTCTTATACTCGTAAGAAATGTTTTTAATTTTACTTTATGAATAATTCAGCGCACTCCAAATATTTAACTATATTCATTCCATTTAATTTTTGCTTTTCAATTGTTTATTAAACTATTTCGTAGAAATTTCAAATTTCATTTAGTTGTTATCCTCTATCTGTCTATTAGGAAGATGACTGTTTATGTCGATAATTATACTTAAACGGGTAACTCAAGTCCTTTTCTACGCATGCATACGCATGGTAGGTATGTATATATACTAGTTTTTAGCGTGTAACTGCAAGATAAACCTATAGATATCAAGCACAGTTTTATCTCGTAGTTAAATCTAATTAGAAACTTTTATAATTTTGTTTTTATCGGTCAATCACTTCTAAGGTATCTTGCAATAATGATGATAATTAAAACACTACGATAGACTTACTGATGATTTAAAATATCATTGTTTTTTATATTTCACAAATGGTCGACCCTGCTTTGGCCGTCATTCTATAATTCTTACACATTCCTTATAACACGCACTATATTTTTTAAATATTAGTATAGATCTAAGTGCTCCTATTATAGATACTTTTACTAACAAAAAATACGTAAAAATATATATGATATTGTAAAAAAATAGCCTTTTTAAAATTTTATTTTAATTAAGTATTTCTATAAATTTCATAAGAACACACGTCTCACTAAGAGAGTAAAGTTAAGTAACATTTATAGATATGTCATCAAAAACTAATCCATTTAAATATTACCGCTACAGTTTTATATAGCTGGGATAACATTATGGTAAAGAATAACTTGTAAAATTAAATTTGAATCATGATAAAATCTTGGATGGGACAAGGCTGCGTAAGTTTTAGGAGGGTTAAAGGTGGGGTAAGTACTTTCTTTCCGACCAAATAAACCCTTACGATCCCTTTTAATACGATAATGTGCCTCTATCTTTCGTCTGCAGTCACACACACGAGTCACACGACCCTCGTGTGCTAATTGAATTTAAGGAATAAAATCCAATCGCCCCGATTCTTTATTATTCAAGATCCAATTTGGATAAGGTCTGATCGGTCCGCGGGGCGCGGAGCGCGGGCCGAGAGGGGCAGTCGAGAATAAAATTGGATTTGTCACTCAAAACATAAGGCTGCCTTTAACTTTAATAAGAAAGTATTGTATCATAAATTTGCGAAGTTTATATGGATTGTTGGAAAGTTTTCCATTCACTTCCCCTTATATTATTAAATGCTGCGTCAGCCATGTACTTATTACGTTAAGTTATGAAAACCGAACGACACACACCCGAGTACGTACCTACCACTGCGCGCAGGTCGTCGTATGGAAATTTATAAATTTATGTTCCACAATGTCATATTTATTTATTTTGTTTTAGAAATTTTCTAAAACAAAATAAACAACATCTCATTCTTAAATTTTTACGTTTTACATAAAATTGAACATTTGCTATCGTGACTCATCTAAACATTTTATCAATATTAATTGGGAATGTTATTCCATAATAGAAACCGGTAACAAAGTCTTGAGTAATTTTTAATTTGATGTCTCATTTTAAAATTAGTAATTTTTTTTTTGTTTTTTAATACATAATATTATACGGAAACAAACTGATTGACACATTAATCATTTAAAGATAAAGAATATTGTTATGCTTTCATTAGCCATATTGATATGTAATAATAAATAATTTATTAGTTGATATACTCGTTTGTATGTCATGAGGGGATCACTTACCAGAAGGTAGTTAATTCTGTGACGTGAACCCGCTTTCAATGTTTGCCCACAATAATGGGAATCCGTGTGATCTGATAACAGTATTTACACTGTCTATCACGAGGAAGCAGTGACTACACTGTGACACCCTTGGCTAGGGTGTCATCTCTTTCAATTTCCACAGATTTGTCTCAGTTTCGAAGAGTTTCAGAGAACAACCTGTTTGTATCGGGCGAATCCGATTAATTGAATGATGAACAATACAATAAACAAATTTTAGTTAAAAAGATAGCCTTTAAATTTAGAACAAAGCAAATTTTGTCGTAGTAAAAATTCACACTCCAACCTGACCCGTGTCACTACTGGTTTCGATGTCCGTGAGTATGTTTGTGATTCCTAAAGTTGTGTTATATAAACTATTTAAATCAAGGCATTCAGTACTATACTCTACTATATTTCATTCAAATGTTGTAATTATTTTTCGAGCCTGGTTAACTATAATAATTGCACCTCCGCCATAGTTCGCTCTCTCTCTCTCTACCAGCACATGGTATTTACCTCCAGCATATAACAGTTACATAATGACAATATAATTTTATGTCTAAATGTAATATTTGTATGATGAATCATTCATTATTAATAAATGTATAATAGCTTTTCTAATATAATTCCGAAAAAGATAGATAAAAAAAATATAGTGTATAAATACAAAAACTTTTTTACATTAAATTCATATTTCTGTACACAAAGTAACAATAGACAGTTATAAATAATAATTTAAGTAACATTGTGATATCCATATAGTATAAATAACATTATATTATTATATCTCAACTAGCTGTCCCGGCAAACGTTATTTTGCCATATAAATTAATAACTCTATAAAAAAATAGAGGTTGATGATAGAAGGGTGAAAATTTAGGATTGTATGTATTTTTGTATGTTGTATCATAAAAAAATAGAAACTAAAAATTTGGTCTAAAAAATAAAATAATTTGGGGTGGACTACCCCTAACATTTAGGGGGATGAAAAATAGATGTTGGCCGATTCTCAGACCTACTCAATACGCTCACAAAATTTCATGAGAATCGGTCAAGTCGTTTCGGAGGAGTATGGGAACGAAAACTGTGACACGAGAATTTTATATATAAGATTACAGTTCCTGAGCGGAATAAAATATAATGATAATAATATTATAAAATATAAACCATTACCTGCGCCTGCGTTCTCTTTTTACTGAGACATAAGATAGCCTATATCTTTTGTGATAGAATCTGTCTGCACCTCAGTTTTCCTTAAGATGCATTTTGTCGTAAAAAGGTAACAGACAGACAGACAAGCTTAAGCTTTTATCATATTAGTACAACAGTAGAGAATATGAAAGTTATTTATAACTTAAGTAAGTAAGTAACCAGGAACTTTATCCTAACTTTAGATATCTGCTATTTGACATTGTAAATGTATGTAACAAGTTTATGCTACATAAGAACATCGAGGCCTCGTGGTAGTGGATTTATATGTGGTCAACACCAAAAAGCTTAGAACGTTAAATTGTGTTTCGAAGCGACTACAATTTGAAAGAAGCACTGATATCAATCCTAAAAATAATCCAAGGTCAAAAGTTGCTTTCACCACAACATTGACTGTTGACTAAGCCTCTGACTACCTCCATCCGGTATAACAGTCGTGACATTATATTATACTACAGATTTAAGTATTGGTGGACACACCACTTCTGTTTATAGACGTGAATATTAGCGTATCATTGACGCACGTGCTGTAGAGCGAGCGTGAGATGCCAATCAACCATTCTTATAGCAATCCGTTTGAATCATTCCTATACAAATGTACTCGAATTTTTCTTATCTATTATTATATAATAGAGAAGATTAAATATAGTAGTTGTATTATTATTCTTAATTGGTCTAATTATCACTGCTCCCAATTACAGTCTAATGAATCAAGCATAAATTACGCAAACATTGATAACGCATGTTCGTTAACCCTCGTTTTGTGTTATTATTATAGTTAATTAAAGGGATACCAGACATTATAGAGGTAGACTTTGTACGAAGTCGTCCGAGTACATTTGTCTCACCTACTTTACCCACAAGGAAGTTGTACTTGTTTTGTACTGTTTGTCGTTTGGTGGATGAGATTAACAGATTACGGAGGCATAATATCTTTAGTCCTTCAATATGACAACTCTTGGCGGTACCGCGAGTGTCACATGATGATTTGATGTCTGTGGTCCTTTTCTTGTACATATAGATAAGAAGCTATTGCCATCATATAAACGTACACTTACACTTGGGCCGTTAGTTTGTTTGCCAATACAATTATATAAAAAAATATTTTTTTTAACTTTTAATTAAATAAAATTACGGCTTATGTTAATTTAAATAAAAACTATTTATTTGTTCAATTAAAAAACTGTAAATTGTCCAAGATCTTAATTATCATCATCATCATCATCATGTTTTCTTATAGAGATAACTCACTTTTATATTAAAAAACTGATATTAGGCACCTATATCAATATGATAGTAGTACTTACTACCTTTACTAACTCTAAATATTATAAAATTATTTCTACTTTTTTTTGTGATCAGGTTCATAATAAATATTTTATAAGTTGATATTCCTTTTTCTAATTTTATTTCGTTTTAATTTCACGTTATAGTCTTGAGATTTTTTATTAAATCTTTATTTATTTCTGCTTATTCAATAATATATATCAGGTTGTAAAATAAGTATGTTCTTAACAAGCTA
The DNA here is from genome assembly GCF_030625045.1 of Achroia grisella. Lineage (NCBI taxonomy): Eukaryota > Metazoa > Arthropoda > Insecta > Lepidoptera > Pyralidae > Achroia > Achroia grisella. Next base: position 6,058,935 of record NW_026713059.1, read on the forward strand.
TTACGTAAAGGAATTGAAAATAGCAGCAGGTGTTCCCGAGGAGTCAGAGCCTATTATAAGTAATGACGATGAGTATACATTTTAGAGGAAAGCTCCTGTTGGTGTTGGCGACTTGGCGAGCCAATTAGAAGTGTTAGGAGGTAGCGGAGCACCCGGCAGCCCGCCGCCACAACACCCACCCACCTTCCTCTGTTGTCCAATTAAAGTACCGCCACCGTCGTCGCTGACAGACAACACTGATGCCAACGTACCTAGAGGCGCCGGAACCGAGTACCTCCTTGTAATTGCATAAACCACTTCTAAACAAACCTCCGCTTTTTTTGCACAAACACTAACAATGGAATCATGTCAGACGCAACAAGAACTCCCCTTTGCTCTCTACCTCTACTGTGTAACTATTCACTTGTTAATTAAATTCGCACAATATAATCGGCAGTCGCAAACTGATACCGCGTGACCGTTATTGCATAGCAATAAAGTTGAGTTCTGTTGAAGCAGCATAAAACAGTACGTACCGTTGTTGTTTCTTGTTTAATTACAACAATAGTGGCCTCTAATGAGAGTTTGCGCTAATAAGCGCTGCAAAATGTAATCAACATGCCTCGTCGCTCTAATGAGCCAAGTTCCTGCAAAAACAGGCAACGTCGACATTTTACTAGAAATTAATTAGGCGTTGTACCTATATGGATATTCACCTAGGTCCTGGGCTGCGCCGGAAGGCCTTGTTTATAACTTGTTAAGTACCTATCTACAACCACTATAACTAGTAACTACACTTCTAAGAAAGAAAATGTAGACAAGTAGGTACTTACGATCAACGTAGGATTTTTTAACAAGCGGACATAGTTCAACCATTATCTCTGCCTACAGTATTGGAATACGTTGTTAGCTACGACAAAGTAAGTAAATATACTCCTTCAAATAACTTCTATTGACAACAAAGTACACAGACCTGGCAAACGTCGTTAACTTAAATAAGTACGTTTGATTACGTCGTAGCTAGCTACCCCATTAAAACTTAACGAGGGGCAACCCCGGGGAAAATAACTAACCCAATTTCCCTTTGCCGGGAAATCATTAAAAGTCTTAAAAGGGTCTTTTCATATATTTTTTACCCTGAAGCGTACGTGCAAATAAACACATTTTTACATACTCGAACAAACAATTCTCCTAACGAGGCAGGAACGTAACGAGAGCACGCGGGCGCGGAGGCGGCAGCGGGCAACCACTGACCAACGGGCGCGCCACCCACGCCAAAATCCGCGTGTCTCGACACCAGCGGCATAGTAATAGTAGGCAGTAGGGCTGCGCCCGCACCCGCGCTAATTGGAGGGATATGTGTCTCGTTACACGCGGCGGGTACCTGTCACTGTTCACTAGTGCTCACCTAATGACAACCCTGATTTATTAGTCTATATATTCAAATTGACATGCCGCTAAAACCGTACCAACACGATACGACGTTGTAATTGCTACCGTCGTCTCTCAGTTCACATAGACGGAAACGCAACATTATACATACATATTATATTTGTTTATTTGTATTGGTTTCATTAATTTAACAAGCTACGAATTAAATAGTGCTGTTATGTTCATGAGACTTAACAAATCATCTATCATAATCATAATTAGAATATTTTATTTTTGAATCATAAAAGACATAATTGGAATTAGTCATACCGCTCTCTGAGAATAATTTATACAACAGGAAATTCATAACATCATTTATAATCTCGGAAATTTTGTATCGTAAATTAATAAATTAATTAATAGATTTTCCAATTAGTGTTCGGAGTATAATTAATGGATGTGTGCAGTATTAGTGTCGGATACAATCTGATTCGAGACTCGTCGGCAATTACCAACGACTACAAAATACGTCGAATTCCACGTAATTGCTGAGAATATTACGGCAGTGAACTTAATTGTTCTCGACTTAATTAATTAAGCTTTTGTTTGAAACTAACAGCAAAGTGTAGACTTGGCAATTCTAAATTGGATCTTGTAATTACCTTACCCTCCCTTTTGCTGAAACTGTCTACTTTCAATTATGGGCGAAGCTTTGTTAATGGAATCAATTATAATTGGGACACAATGTGAAGCCTATTCGAATTCCAACAATCATTTACAATGGGTTAATTAATTCATTCGTGTTGTGTATGCTAATTATTTATAATTATTTTCGAGACGGGACATCACTGAAAACAATGAAGAAAGGTCGGCGTTCGTTTCATTGCGCCAAGTACATAGCGTTCTGCGTTCATTAGGTAGAGTTAGTCATTAGGAACGCCGTTGGCGGGTCATTAAGGATGCTTATAATGAGCAAGTTTGGTACCTATCCAATGAATGTTCTTAATCGTCACAGCTACAGCGCATAAACTAATAACGTGTAACTAAAAGACTTTGTTGTCTGTCTAGTTGAAACAGGCATGAAATAATATACACCTTTAATGTACTGATTAGAAGAGACCAAGACTGCCTCTTTTTTCTTTTATTCGAATATAAATTGTGATATGTCAATCAATGTAATACCGCATGGACACTTGACGAGTAGATAGTGTTTGAAACACTAGCTGTATTCTGCTCACTGTATCACTGGTAGAGACCAGTGTAATTTAATAAGTACCTACTTCTTATAGTTCTACCTCCTTTAAATCTTCCAACGAGTTTGTTAATCTAGAATATTGCTTTATCTGTGTACCAAAAGTCATTCGAACCCGTCCAGCCCTTTAAGCGTGATTGCATAACAAAGGCTCAAAAATATAAACTTTCACGTTTATAATATAAATAAAACTATATAAAAAAGAAAATATATCATTTTTTAGTTTTGGGTTTTTAGTAAGGAATAAAAAAAATGTAGAACAAGAACTACATTTCAGTGTCTTCACACTTCACTTTACTTTATTTTAAATATAATCTTACCAACCTATATAATATTATTCATATATGTGTATCTAATAATATATTGCTTAATGTGTTATTATAATTATGTGGTTGTTGATTGTCCATTGCGCAGTGTAGGCATACAAAGTGCGGGGGCCGCCGAGACCGACCGACCTAACTTTAATTAAGACATGATAATTAAAATAACAAGCAGCGGGCGTGGCGGCGCATCACTATGCGAGGTCGTGAGGGTGCATACGACACTCTAATCCAATGGCCATGTTTTACTACAATGCGATTTTACTTCACTTCTTAACAACTTAGTGTTTTTTTTGGAAACGTAACTCACATACTTGTATGAGACAATGTTAGTGAAAAATTACAATATGATAAAACCCAAATCATCCATTGCGGGCGTGTAGCTTGTTCTACGATATATTACTTTTGTAGTACCAAAGATAATAGATGGGGTAAAAGAATATGCTAAACTAATTTATTAGGTAAACTTAATGAATTTTTATTTTAACACTATGTAAATTACATACAATACTATAGTTTAATTATATAATCTTATTATATCAGTACCTACATCCTTTTCATTACAGTTTGAGAACCATAGCTCCTAATTAAAAATTCTATCATGTAATTTGGTCACTTGCGAGCCAATATAATTTATTACAATGAAATTAAAACAAAAAATATTTATGCTTAATTAAAAATTAAACAGCGTGTCGCCTAATAAAATGCATCAGACTTTTAAATTCTCTCACATATTTAATTAATTAAAATAAACGTGTTAAAATTCTATTAACGATCGCGTTTTATCGGTGCCTACATAAAAATGACAACGTTTTCATACATTGTAATCATATCAACAATAATGTTATTACAAAAAAAATGTAGTAACTACTGATTAAAATACTGATTATATTAATGCGTGAAGTTATTTTTAAAATATCTTATCCTGACCTAACCCCAAATTTTAATACTTAAAGATATAAACATAGAGACATAAATACATCAGCAAATACTGTAGATCGGTTATATTAGTCAGGGTCAAATTATGCCCGTCCCAAAAACTTTGTTATGGATAGATAAGTAGTTTATTTGATAGTTACCATTACAAAATGTGTACCAATTTATATTTCTCACTCTCTCTCTCACTTTCCTTTAATGATAACACTAATAATACACCAAATTCGAGAGGGAACATTGTATTGACATATACAGCGAAATGTGTGTGGTTCACCACGACACGTCGGCAGTAAACAACAACTCTGCCTACCCCTTCTAAGATAATAATCATGTCAAAGTGGTATATCTACAATTTAGTATACTCATTAGATACTTAAAGGCAATATCGCCTTGTCTCTCTCTAATAACTAAACTGCATTGTATCGCTAATTAAACATTTAATTTTATTTACTGTTTATATTTAAACTTAATTATGAATATGTTTAACATACTTAACTAATGTAATATTAAAACTTGTTTCCTTATTAGATACAGATATATAGAAACTCTTGCGACATAAGTTGCCAACTTAGCACGTATCTTCTGTTAGTTCTTGCCGCTGTAGACATATATAGTTAAGCTCGAACTGGTCAATAATTAGGCAATTATATACAACATTATTCATGTATACCAAACTTGACACGTATCACTTCACGTAAAGATATCATAATGCTGATAACCTCACGTATACTCATATGTATAATATGTTATACACTAGCTGTGTCTGCGATTTCATACTGGTGGTATAATAACAATAGATTGACTTTCTTTTTTATTTAAATTCAATAATATTGTGATCACCAATATTTTGTACCCCCATGATGGATGGAGGATTTTCACATTGAGTGCTTTAGAGAGTAATCATATCTTTAAAGCGATACTGGTATTAGTTATTTAGACATAAACATGAATTGAACATTATTTGGTATAACTACATAGTATAAAACAAAGTGGCTGTCGCTGTCTGTTCGTCTATGTATGCCCAAATCTTTAAAACCACTCAACGGATTTTGAAGCTTTTTTTTAAGAGATAGAGTGATTCGAGAGGGAGGTTTATATGTATAATACATGTATACCCGTGCGAAGCCGGGGCGAGTAGCTAGTAATATTATAAATATGAAAGTAGGGATGTTTGTTACGCTTTCACGCAAAAACTACTGAACCGATCATCATAATTTTTTTTAAAATATATATATAAACCGCGGGTACAATGTACTAATTTATATAATGGTTATCACTTTTTTGAAAATCAATAAACTGATTCAATATACAGTACCAACAATTACTGTTATGCATGAATAATGTAATTACTTAAAAATTTATTTGATTATTACTACAAGATATTGTATAGAAACAATATTTATATTATTTCCTGTTATACCAGATTTGACTTGGGACAACTGCGCTATGCTGTACCGCAGTCTCTAAAAGTGTCTTCTAAGATATACGGCCTATTTTTATTGTGTTACAGTTAGGCACTTTATAGGAAATTCTTTGTAGAACCCCTATTAATATGAGCACATCATGTAAACATATAGTTTATACCTTTGTTAGCATTAACAATGTAATTATATAATCTATTTGTAAATATAAATATTATTCTCATTTTACTAAAACAGTAGATATCTACATATTTACATACCTACTGTGCTCCAATTCAGATAAGTAGGTACCTACATCAATTTAGTGCACTAGTGAAAAATTGTAATTACTTTGTTACCACGTCAATGGAACTGTATGGACAGACAGACACACTTTCCCATTTAACGCAGACTTAGGTATGTTAATTTAACTTACTTACCTACCTACTCTCAGTAACCAACTTTATGAGTTTGAGACAAACTTCTCTAAAGTCAACTCTTAAACACAAATTGTGAAAATGCAATTAATTAACATCAATATAATATAATTATTGTCATATGTAACTTAATCACCCACTCTCACTACTCGAAAACTTGCAACATTTCCTGTTTATTATTAAATCGCGCTAATAAAACTTGAGAGTATATCATTATAATGATATAAATTTATGAGTGCAGCTATTAGAATGACTGGTAAAGATAAATAGTCGTTAAATATTTAATCTAAGGTAATAAATATAAACATTGTAAGACTATTAATATACAGTAGCGCTATTAAGTTTACTGTTTAATAAAATTGAATAAATTGTATATGGTTACGTCATTTACATTGTGCTATTATAAATGTGAAAGTGTGTTTCTGTTTGTTTACTTGGTTGTTTGAGATACCGCCTCAAAAGGCGTGTAAGTACGGCTTGCATTGACAGAGTTTGTTTATCAATTCAAAGTCACTGATAATAATTAGTATTACTTTAAAATAAAAGTGTAGTAGGCACGTATTTGACTACTTGGTACTTGAATTCAAACTTTCTAAAACATAGGAGATTGTATGTAATTACTAATTAAATAAAAACAAGTATTTTTAACCTTATAAATAATTATGCCGTAACTCGCGGCTTTGTTTAGATTAGATAATTTACTATCAAAATTCATGGACATTAAGTACGGGGCTTTAGTTAGTAATTAAATAATCCTAAATATACTTTTAAGAGTACTTAAATTATAATTATCTATGTTAATAAATATAAATGTAGGTATAAAAAGAACGGTTATTTCATTTATTTAAAAATATGTGACGTTATAAATTCCTGAATTAATGAACAAACTACGAATTGCAATATTTCTAAACGTTCAATGTAGTCAGCCTGTGAGTGATTAAAAGAGAGTCATCCAATTTCCTACAGACCTTACCATAAACCTCTAAATGATAATAAACAGTGTCAATATCCCACTATCACTAAACTGGTCTTACTAGGATAATAAATTGAAAATAAATTAATATAAAGTAAGATCCAATATCGTATTCTAAACTGAGTATAGCTTTAATACCATTAATAGATTTACATAAACTTTGCATATATAAAATTGTCGTGAAATTAGGAACAGTAAGTAGGTACTCTATATTAGTGATGCATTAGTACTTCTACTACAAAGTTGCAAATTAAATAAAAACAAAATTAAATTCTGTATACATACATACCTAGTATCGATATTTTCCTTAGGGTACAAAATGCACAAAATAAACGAAACAGACGATATTTCCAAAACAGTAGTCAATTATTCGCACAATAAACAAATTCCACAGTCACGGCAAAGCAAACACTATATTAAAATTTATTCGTCCACACCAATTGTCACTTAGCGGGATTTATCAATTTCCGGATGGTAAAGAGCTGCAGTGATGTTAACTAACGTTTCCGAACAACCACGCTAATGTCCGATTAGTTTCGCAACGGTTAATTAAGTCGCTCTATCGAATACTTTTAATTAAACGCCGAAAAATTACAACGAGCGGCGTTTCGCATTTCGAGTAAAGTTTGAGTCACAAGGAGGCTAAACTAATACGTACACGCGCGAGGAAGTTCCGCGACGGAGTGAGCCGAGTTACGAGTCGAGCAGGTCGAGTAGTGAATGCAAGCGCCCGCCGCCGCCACTGCCGCCGCGCCGCGCCGCCACGGGCCGAGGGCGGCCGCCTGAACACGGGGTGGAATAGAACAGGGATGCCAACTGTACGAGCATCCTCCTACAAATATGCCATCTTTGCCTTTGCTAAAAGGATATTTTCATCCTCATACAGGTTTGTATAGGATTTTGACCTACAAAATCTCTTTTAAATTTTAAGATGTACGAGGTTAGTGACCCAAATTGAGCTTATGTACGTGATTTTATTAGGTTAGTTATTTCTTAGTACGTACCAAAATGTTTTAAAGTTGCCAACCCTAGAATGGAACAACACTCTAATATAATGACGGGGTCGGAACACTTTAATACTCTAATTGAAAAAGTATACTCTGACAACAGCTTTTAAGTGTAATTAAGGTTTCGTCTTCACGCTGGCAATAGCTAAGGTGCATACATACCACATTATGCTAGTAATAATAATAGCTAACCTTTAATAGACCATTATTACATTTATTGCATACAAGCGCGGGTTGCTTGCTTCTCACGGAATAAGATATTTTCGTTTAGGAAAATGAGGCCATATGGGCCTCAGCCTTAAGCTAGACTTCTAGCAATATATCTGTGAAAACATACATGTTTTTTATAATAGGTAAGAATTATAAAAATTGTTGTTTTGTGTCCTGTTGGATTAATAGTCTCTTTTATAATATTTATTATTACTAGCTACTCGCCCCGGGTCTTCGCACGGATGTTACATGTACACCCGTGCGAAGCCGGGGCTTTATTTATATATGAAAACCTTCCTCTTGAATCACTCTATCTATTAAAAAACGTCATCAAAATCCATTGCACAGTTTTAAAGATTTAAGCATACGTAGGAACAGCCAACGACATTGACTTTATTTTATACTATGTAATAATGATGATGTACAGACTTGGGCAAGTTATGCTTTTATTATTAATAACACTTTTTAATATTCAAGCCACATGTACCTATCTAAAAATTCAATAAACCCCCATTGTATATACATATATAAATTATTACGTGGAAATCGATAATAAAAGTAATCGGCAAGAGCGTCACGTCCCGCCGCGCTACATAGGTAAGAAATATCACAAATACTACCTCGCTAGTGGATTCCGGCCTAAATTCAATTCCACCCTTTCCCCCGCACCCGTGCCAGTAGGAAACCAATCTTCTTTACATTCCCTCGCCGACAAATTTATACTCCGCCATACGTCGTGGGTAATAGGAGGTGGCCGTCCGTGAGCGGCGTCGGCATCGACACGAAAGGTGGTCAATGGTCACCTTTCGTGAGTGCTGAGTAAATTATTAATCAGCAGATCGCCATAAGCCGCAAAGAATGGCAAGCATGTGTCCAACGTCTATGTCCAGCTCCTGTAACGTTCACGTCTCTGAGAATTTAATTTCCACGGCCCGCCCGCCCTCGCCGCCATTGTCCGCCCAGTATTTCATTACGGCTCGAGCTTTTCTATTAATAAATCACTCTTCGCCTGCGCCGTTTAATTACGTCCCGGATCTGGCCAACGTCTGATTACACTTTCATCGAACATCTAATTAGGAGTGCAGTCAAACCGGGTGGGAACGTGTGTATTCTTTGTACGAGAGATATTACACTCGGCCTATATTACCATGAGGCACTGCCTCCCTATCCAAGTTTGAAATGAACGAACTTTGATTAAAATCGACCGCTTGCACTGTTAAGTAGAGCATACTGTAAGTACGTGAATTCTATTTAATTACTAAGAAAAATGTTCAGCTATCATAAAATTTATGAAAAAGAAAAATGTTAATAATGGATAAAAGTAGAACTCATAAACAAGATATTAAATTGGAGAAATATTGCATTGCTCTATACTAGGAGCTAGGGACTTTTTAAATTTCCTGACCTGAGAGTGGATACGGTGACGGAAGCGAGCGCGTGCGCGACCGTGGCGGCGGACAGCGAGCCGGGCCGCGGCGCGGGCACCGGCCGGGCCCTCCCGTTTAACTTATTGCCACGGTTAACGAGAATACGCCGTTGTGTGCCGGCGAAATTGAAGGATTTACTCCGCGTCCCTCCTTTATTAAACGTATTGCACACTCGCCTCTTCTACATGTGTGTGTGCCCGACTATACGCAGTATGCCGAAATTACATTTCACATGAGTCGTAATAACAAGGGCGGGCGTAAATCACGAGCATTATTAGTTTCTCTTGTTACCCGTGCCATTTGTCGCTTTATATTTAATCAAAAAATGTTTATTTTGAAGAGATAGAATATAAGGTGAGACGAGCAGAAGTACGTTACATTATGAATATAAACTAGAAATATTTACGTTCTAGTTGTAGGCCTCGTTGTAGAAAAGTTACTAGTAGTACTTAGTGTTAAAGTTACTCTTTTAAAAACAGTAGGATATCAAAGTAAAACATATATAGTCCACAGAGGAAAAGTACAGTTTGTGACAGTGCAGATTGTGACACAGCAAAGGGCGTCCCTTCACACGGTAGCGGTTGCTGACGACAGACCGACGAGAGCACCCGCGTTCTAAGAGCAATATAGCCGGACTTCCTGTAAGCTAAAGCGTATCGCTCAAAGTTTTGCAATATACGCGCACCGAGCCCGTCCTTTATTAAAAACTATTCTCACATTTTTAATTAAAACTTGTGTTCCCCCACTAAAACTTTATTTAAGCAATAAAGGCGGCGCAATTAGCGGCGCTGTCCCCGCCGGCGACTTCACCTACTTTTCCTCTGCTTTAATGAGTGTTTTTTAATAAAGCTGGAGACTGCTGCAAGTTTATTAATTTAGTTTAACTCGTGTCACGGCAGGTCCGGTGCCACCCGCCCTCGCACGCTATAACCGTACTTTTTAATTTAACACCCTGAGCTATTACCTTAATAGGCAACTTACAATGAAAAACCATTAACTACATGTTTATTATTATTACTTTACCTTGATTTATATCGGTGAAAGGAAATAAAATAAGGAATATAAAATATTATAAGTAGGTAAGAAATAAAGAATAACCAGTGAAAACGTGCATCACAGATAAATAAAGTTGTGTCTTCCGAAAATACGCTTGGATATTTTCAGAATTCAGAATCCAAAGTAACGATCGTTGTCGAGCACCAAACTAAAAGCTTGAATGACGTGGTGCCCCCTCGCGCAGTGCACCCCCACCCCGCGAAGTGTTCCGGCCATAATTACATTCCCGTGTCTAACAAATGGAGAATCGGTGTTGATTTGTGTTTAGCCGAGCCCGTGATCCGTACGACCCACACTGCGCATAGGTCCGCCGTTTGGAGACCGCGTTTCCGCGTCCGCTGCCGCTGCGGTCGATGACATGCACTACATTTACTGATTGCTTGGTACCTTCTCAGCCCTCGTAATTTGACAACTCGTTACTTAGATATTAAAAGAAAAACATACCAGGTTAATTTGCTACAAGGTTGTCTATGTAGTACCTCTGTATATCATCAGCCAAGTTGCATGCTTTGTAAGCTGTGTTTCTGTTGTAGCATGCATATTAGACAGTTATATTACACTAGCTTCTCGCACTGGCTTTGCCCGGGTGTACGTCTATTATGCATATAAACCTTCTTCTTGAATCACTCTATATATTAAAAAGAACCGTTCGAAATCCGTTGCGTAGTTTTAAAGATTTAAGCATACATAGGGACGGACAGACAGCGACAGCGACTTTGTTTTATACTTTGTAATGATGATGATTATAAGGCATGACATTTTCGTCTTCTGGAGTGGTAAAGCATGAGTGGTCGACATATAATCATGTGATGTCCGCCCATGTTCATGTAGGCGACGGTTACCTTCAGCTTACCATCAACTGTTGTCTTATCCATTCCATTCATATAAAAAAAACATTACGTATTTGTTTGTATACATAGTTATTGCTGATATGTAAATAAGTTGACAACACTTTGATTTCATAGCAACAACAATGGTTATCAAATGTTTTACTACCCCTGTAAACAGATTTCTGTTTGTACAGTATTATTCTCACACAACTATGACCAGTAACAACAATGTACGCAAAATTTCAGTTTCGAGCCAATGCATACCACAAAGTAACATAGATGTAACATGAGGTTATAATCTATCTGTAAGTGAGGACATAACGCGGAAGTTAAGCTAGTAATTTACGTTATTACTTACTATCAATCCCCACTTATTTACATTATTTACATATGATTACCATATCGTTGTCTAGACACTTTATTATCGTTGCCGTTTAATTAACTTGATGACGTCTACAAATAAACTTACAAAATTAGCATTCTAATTGTACTTAAAGCAATTAAAAATAGTCATACTTACTAAAATTGTATAACTATTATCACTAAATGTATTTTATTCTAAAATTCTTCTACTGGGGGAACAGGCACACCTGCATTTCGTGCAAAGCCAGTAATTGCTCGCATATCGGCTAAGTGAAAAACGAAGCTCGACCGGCCGGCCTAAAAGCTTCGCGGCAGATTGGATCAGCACAGGGATTTTCCATTACGGGCTAGTTCTTTAGATAGGTAGGTACTACAAGTTATCGATGCATGCTTTAAACGTTACATTTCATAGACATGTATAATTTTTTTAGTGCTGCTATTAGGCTAATAGTTAACGTTCTGTCGTGTTTTTATAGTATGTCAATTGTAGCGACATATTTCATATTTCAGACTGTTTTTTGAAAAATTGTCTACTTTATATAAAAATTAATTTAGAACACAAATTTAAAGAAATATTTTTTTCTATTACTATGGCTATGTTGTGTTTCAATGAGCATAATATATTTATGTATGTTAAAAAAATGAATTAAAGTATTTCTATCATATAGTTTCCTTTTAGATAGCACAGAGTGCATATTTTGTGTCCTTACTATGTAGAATAAAAAATAACGTTCATCACAATCTGTCCTCGAGAACCCCCGAAAACAGAAATTCATTTTATCATGTCAGAGTTATCGACAATTTTGTTTTATATAACCGTTGAAGGGTCGTTTGTGCAATGGTTCGCACTCGTTCAAACCGGGTAAGGAGTCGTTAGCACGCTCGTATATCGTCGGATAACCTCGAATATTGGCCACACTAACAATGTGCGTCTTTATAAGTTTTTAACGAGCTCGGACGGTATAAATTATGTGTGCGGCGGGCAGTGGGTCTCGTTATCTCGCTAACGGCGCACTAGCGGAAGCTTAATGTACCGAGAGCTTTATTGTAGCCACTTACGACTAGTATGCTGCAACTCGTACTTGTACAACAGTAGTTTTACGTATATAACATGGGAAATTAATGTAAAATAAACCGTTTATGTTCAATTTAATTAGTAATTAAGGCAATAACCGGATTCGTTCCAATTTTGACTTTTTAATTTGGAACACGGTCGATTTCGAAGGTATTGTGTAAGCATTATTCATTTTTTTACAATTTTACGTACTGTAATATAGAATCACCTACCATTTTTAAAAGAAAGAAACATATCGTATTATAGGTATAGGCAATATAATTTTAGTAGGTAACATTTAATCCTGTGTAAAAATATATAGAAATAAAATAATTTATTATAATGAAATCGCAAACATTCAATTATTGAATACTGGTTAATATCATGAATGCAAAGATACATTAAAGACATAATACAAATTCATAAACTATTTATTTAAAAATTTTTATAAATGTGACTTTTCCGTATGTAAAGAATTGAAATTCTTCTATATAATTAAATTTATATGAAAGCTCATTATGATTGTTTGTATAAGGTCTCGTAATTAAAGAACACTACATTTTCTAGACCGACATTCAGTTTTGAATAGCTATACGGAAACCAGTAAGCGCGGTTGAAAGTTAATAAGTAATTGGTACAGTAATTGCGCGTCAGGGGCGCATTTAGGCCGACTACAATTAAACTCACCACGTTATTGACAAGCCTTACTAATATCTATTGTTATACAACAAGTTATAATAATAAAAATAAAAAAACGACTGATCAACATAAATTAAGTCAATAATTAATGAAACATTAATGTAATTTAGAAGCTGCTAGAGTTTAATCAAAATTCAAGATTATTGAAAAATATTGCGAGATGTAAGTCCCATATAACTGTATAACATATAACTATTTGTACTCTTTGCTTATTTAAGGTAATTTTTACTCCTAATAAAATCCTTTCAAAATATTTTTCTGTACCTAACATACATTAAATATTATCAAAACTAACTTAAAATTTATATTACAACTTAATTAATATTGTACGCATTGACAATGGGCTTATACAGCAGAACAGTGATTTATGTTTTATTATAATATTAATTATGTACCAGCTGTATATAGGGATAAATAAACACACTAGTAGTACCTTTTGATGATGAAAATGAAACTAACTGCCATTTTAATAATCAAATTAATAACGGAAACAATAAATGGTTTCAATTATGAACCATAAACCTACTAATATGTAATTTCCCATGTGATCTAGTTTATATTACGAATTACTTTGTATTAAACATGGTTGCAACATCATACGGCCCTGTTTAGTCTCCAGAGAGGTTCGTCACAACAAAATAAAGGTTACCTACCCTGCAATTAGTGCCCCGCAGAATTAATAAAGAAATACCCTAATTCTTTGTATAATAAGTAACATTCCAAACATACTTTCCTATATAAGAATTAATTAGTCTCATTCGTAGCATGTTTATATGGGCCTACAGCTATTAAGTAATTATTATGATAGTCATTTCTTGTTGTTGAAATAGCAAACAAATTGATGGCTTATCTGGTGATAGGTGACAATTATAACCTATGCATACACGAACATCATGTTATCACGCCCGTGATATAAAAGCGTTTCCATTCCCGAGAACATGGATGGCATGTTTTACACATTGACTCTAGAAAAAAATTGGGAGATATAAAAGTGTATATACTTATTGTATAAAAATATACAGTAGTTATTTTCCATGATTATTATACCACAGCATTATATTTTTATCAATATGACGGGATAGTCTTCGAAAACTTTATCATAATAATCTATTTCTGGTATTGATATTAATAGCTGATTAAATTAGTTTATGCATATGCAAAAAATGTTGTTGGAATTAATCCAAACATAATTTGATTACATTATATTGTAAATGTATAAATTAAGAAGTTGTGTCTCATAAAGATTTAATTAAAAATAGTAATTAAGATTACGAGGTTTTTTATTTTTCTTCTAATGAACCAGTTAATTAGGATTTGGGATAAACGAAACGGCTGGGCACGAATTTGTTATTGCCTTTCGGATTCGAAGTTATGATTCGGAATATCTTGGAATTATATTGAGCATTAAATAATATTAATGTTCTTATTTACTAAATGATGTTGATTATGCACCTAGTAACAAGAAAAATTAACTACGTGCCTAATCCAAATTAAATTGTTATTTATCATCTCGCTATCTCGCCGTTGAAACAATGCTTTCTACCATAAAGTATAGCCTTCCTTAATGGCTTCCACTACATGCTATGCTTATGCAGCCAAAAATAACAATTTTGTAATATACTGAGTATCACAATACAAAATATATTATGAATATTAAATTGTTATTTATCTTAAATGAACATTTGAATGTACGTTTCTAGAAACCAAGACGTGAGCAGATGCTATGAGTTCACTATTAAATTATTATTACGATTAATATACTCATAATCAGTATATATTGTATGCACAATATTCTTTCCAATATTTTTAATACATTAATGTGAACTGTATATTATATATATATATATATTGATAAGGGTCTTATCAATTTCTACCACGAATAACTTACACCAGCTTCATCTCCTCAAAATATGTACCAATGTGGCAATTAAATTATAAGATTTTGTGCCGTAACTTCTTCATCCTCAGGAGCTAAGAAAGGTTTCACAGACGTTATAATATATTTTTATATTTCTTGAGAATCTTGGTGCTGTTCGTGCGATGACGACTATCAGTTTCCATAAGGTAGGATTGATTGTTTATTTGTCATTCGCATAAATACATTTAATATAAAAAATACATTTGATCTATGTATCAACACGTATATTATATAAGTATTTCCTTCAATACATTACACATATTCGTTTGTACTTAACGTTATATACAATATTTGTCCTTCAAATATTCCCGTATCAAATTTCTTTACAATTCGGTTAGTCGATTAGTTAATTGAAAACCAAACAAACATACAAAACTGCTTTTACATTTTACAATGGCCAGTTTACATTACATACAAATTATTCATACATAAGATGATTAACTGACGGGTTGTGATGATCGTAAAACAACTTCAAAATGTAAAGAAAACATAATTGACTAAATTATATGAGTAATTGTTAAAACTTGTAACACTGTTTGGAATTTATATCTGTTTTTCTTATATGTATTAAATTGTACCAATACCAAGAATAGTATAGTTGTTGTTTTTAAATATAGACACATGAAAGCCAAGACATATCTCTCCCATTTTAGGAGCGGCGAAGTAACAAATCAATATTTGGAGTGAGTGCTTTTTCGTGCTATGGAGAAGCTTTTATCTGGACAACGGTCGGATGGCAGCACAAACAGTCAAAGGACAGAGACATTCACTTTAACATAACTCGCACTACATAAATATAGTTCTATATATGTATTTTCCTTTTAGCGAATTCATGTAGTAATTGTTAGAATGGATGTTGTATGGAAAGAAATGAAATGTATTTATTTAAAGATTTGTAATTTTATGAAATAAAGATATACATAGTTACATTAATTTAAAGTATAGGTTAGTGATGTAACACACTGTATTATCTTTAGATGGTAGGCAGATCATCCTTGCTCAATAAAAACACTTGTGTTTGTGAGTATAAAAATGTTAAGTAAATATATTTTTGTTTCTTTCTGAAATATCTAGATGATATGAATATACTATAAAGAGAAAGTAACATATAAGAACACACAAAAAAGTGCCATAGAATTAAAAACTTCCATTTCATAGTCGATTGGGAATTGAAAACAGGATCCAAATTAAGTATGCTGGTTACTTAACGCAACACAAGTTGTCAAACGTGTCTATAACGTTAACCGTTAATCTGCGGCCATGAAAAAAAAACTATAATTGACTTTACTAATAATATAATGGAATAGTGAGGTCTAACCAGTACAGACTAAGTGGAACTTTACCGCAAGCGTTAATTATTATCTGTGAGGAGTGCTCTTTGTTTAGTTGCCAACTCTAAATTAGTTTTCGAAATGGATCATTCGCACCCCGGCACTCCCTCTCTATCCCTCCCCGTTTCCAGTAATTGGAACGTTCTGAGATGACACCACTCGACTGCCTCTAATCAGTTAACAAGAAATCCACTACACGCCATTGTGATTCGTAAACATATGCCACGCTTCCTTTAAAACGGGTTATCTCCAAATGAGACCATGTAATCTATGAGAGATCTTAAAGGGGCTTTAGAACAAATTATTTGAGATGCGTTATTTATAGATAAATAATAGAATTAACTAATGTACTTCAAATGCATAGAAAATAAATGAAAATAAACTTTTATCCTTACTAGAAGGCGCACGTGGTATGGAATAGAAAAAAATATTACACGTGACATTAGACTTTCTATTTACATTAATAACATTTGATATGTCAATTATTACTTTTATTGTTAATTAAGTCTTCATTACAAAGCTGAACTAGTTATATTACATTAAAAATATAATAAGATTTTACTTCAAAATATGATAATTGCTTGCTATGTAACAAGCAAATCAAGTTGCAATGATTAGATTTTATGGACTTAATGTATTAGTTTTACGTAAAGAAAAACTATGTTCACTGTTAATAGATAAAGACTGTACTGAAAAACTGTTAGTAAATGAACAGGGAATAATTTTATAATAAACAAATTATTTTGACATGACTGTAATCCTAGTTGTAGGACTCAGAGACTATCAATAGTATATCTACTTAGCTATAAAATAATTCTAACAATTAAAATCACCTGGATTTATGTATGTATGTGTATTATTATTATTATTTTATTATATTTATTGTATATAAGGTGTCCGCTGAAAACCAGCGCTGTGGCACCCCGTCACGACATATGCTGAGCGGAGACCTAGTTGATACTCTAATTATTAATATAAAATGTAAATATAATTTTAAAAATTATTTTCAGTGTACCAATTAAACAATTTTCTTTCTTTCTTTCTTTCTTTCTTTCTTTCTTTCTTTCTAAAATATCGTATGTTCCTGTGAGGCACCCTAGGTCAGAAGAACCTTATCCAATAGAAATATATAAATTCTGTCAATACCATTAAATGATAAATAAATTTGATCCCAAAATAACATGCTCACTTTCCTGCGATGCGGAATGCCATTTAAGGTCATTTTATTGTATGTAAACACAGGTACATGCCAAGCTCTATTCATCAGATTGTAACTGATACAAAACCCTATGTATATTTCGCTATAGAATTACAAAACCTTTTAACGTCGTAATCCTGTTAAATACTGACATACAAGGAAAATGCTATCATATATTTATAGAAGAGAATGGAGAAGTTTCTCTGGCAACGGGTGATCTCGTTTTGTTTCAGGCACTCAACGATGGGCGTAAGCACTTATCTTTACAGTTCCTGCATTAAGTCGTCAACAATTAAGGCTCATTAAATTTCATTACAGCAATGGTCCCGCGGCGGGCGGCGGGCGGCGGCCGGCCGTCGCCGCTTAGACGGATAATCTCCAGCTGTCAGCCGCTAATGCGTTTTAGAGTACGTAATTTGAACCGTCGAGATCGGCGGTAATTAACGGCGCAATTAAGCTAAGTGATTATTAGTAAAGAAGAACGCAATACGTTAAGTACACTGAAGTGTAATGTGGTCTGCTCATTGTGTCTCTAATAACATATTCGCATTAGAATATGTTGATTAACTTTCTTTTTCGAAATACCAGATGCCCTTAATTATTTCAATATAAAATTAGACAATAAGACTTAAAATATGCAGTCGCTAGAGACCGTAAATATTAGATTTATATCTAACAAATAATTTAATCGGCCTCATGTGGCATAAATGAATATTAGGTTACTGTATGAAGTAATAATTAATAGATAGCTTTCAATATAATTTATCGATCTGTTCATTATAGATATAGGTAAATATGAGTACCTACTTGCCATTCTAATCTTTACCTACATTAATACAGTGTTATTGGTAAATAGAGGTGATATTTATCTGGGTAGGTTATGACACTAAGATACCTAACACTGATTTCTCAATGCCATGTTTTGGTGAAATGTTTCAGGTTTCCAATAAAACGTAATTTAAGTGTACATACACATGAGAACTGAGTGAAGGCTTTACGTCACTTCAATTTTGTGTTAAAAGTAAGTGAGCGCGCCTCAAGTAACCCGGAGGCAGGGGTAATGTATTCCCATATATACATAAGTGAAAACATTTTAAGAAGCTCCACGGACCCACTGCATCACCCCCGGGGTTAGGGCCTAAAAGCACTATCTCGGAGCCAAAGCCTTACAACTCTTCTCAAATTCAACTTACTTTACTCTGTGTGGAGGTGCCCGTACGGATGTCTCTTAGTACTATATGAACAGTTTTGATACGTTAATCCTACTAATATATTTTTTTAATGAATATTAGATATCAGAGCAAAAGTTTTCTACTCAGTTATTATATTGCAGATATGTTTTATACAGTAGGCATATTTTATAATTAAATGTATGTAGACTTTCTAAAGAAAAAACAAACAGTTCAATATTTAATTTAGAAAATCTACAGTATGTACAAATATGCAGATACACATATACCGTCAGTTAGCAACTCAAAATATGTGTAATATGTTATTTGCTAAAAGTTTACACATCTAAACTTGTATGTCATATTATCTTGAATGTGCTCTTAGTAAAATCATTTGAATTGTTTTTAAGTAGTTAAGACCATAGCAAATATATAGCCTACTCACTAACTTAAGAAAAACGTAGTATGCAGTAATATTTGAATAAAAAACGTATATGTATATGATGTATACATATACGTTTACATATACATATAATTTAGAGTGTTTATGTATTTTCGCTAATGCACAAACGGTAACTCAGAACAGTTTAATCCATAAAATATTGCATAGATAATTATCTGTATTGTTAATATGATTAGAGAAATGTTTACACTAGATTTTTGCAATAAAATAATTTTAGTAGATAGGTTTTCCAAATACGGCATGCAAAAATTTAAATGTTCCATATAAGGAGTAAATATAACTGAAATTTAACGTTTCAACCAACTACATGAGATATCTGATAGTAGAATTAAAAGTAGACATTTTGTTACGAAAAATATTACAAGGAGTTGTAATTTATTTTAAATATTTAATTTATTAATAACCGGTATATATAATTAATTAGTATGTATAATTGTAGTTTTATAATCAAGAACTAGATAGACGTATATAGTTAATAAATAAACTTGATGTCATTTTGATACCAATGACATCAAGATTATTTAGGCGCTCTATAGAGACACGTAACGAATTCAAGTTTAGTGTCGCACGGGGCGGCTTTCCAAAGCTGCACCGGCTAGCAGCCCTCCATGCGATTCGCTGTGGTCGCAAGTTGACTTTGACACACTATTTTCATGGAAGCGACAACTTGGACACCAATGTATAAGAAATGCTCTTCCAATGTATCGCATCGCAACTACCCGATAAAAGTAGCGAAATGAACATCCGCTTTTCCTGCATCACATTACCCCACCATGCTCGATTTCATATAAAGTAAATTGAAAAGTTTCGAGTTTAATTCCGCCTCCTGAAGCCACTGTCAGTTCGCGCTCGCGGCGGCGTGGCGGAAGCGAATCTCGATGTTTTGTAATGGAGCTTTTTAAAATGGAAGTCGAACTTTTGTCAGACACTTTTAGCCGCGCCAGAGATACATTTAAGCTTTTTAACTTTTCCACTCCGGTAATGTATCCCACACTTTCCTTCTGTAGTAGAGGTGTTTTATAAGTTTTTTTATCCGAGCAGATGAAGTTACTTTTTTATTTGTGTGACTCAGCACGTCCTCAGTCAGTCGCAATAATCCTGCCAAAGGATTCCTCTCTATCCGACTTCTGACTCCTTGTTTTTTTCATGTTCGACGACAGTGTAAACATTTTGCCTACGATCCATTAAGTAAATGCACTCGAGCCACCACTCGGCACTGCATTAATATTGCATTTTAATTCCCCCTAGCCAAACCCCAACAGTCTTCACTACTCGGGCACCCTGTATCTCAGCTAGGTTTGAGAAATACGATGTATGTGACAATAAAAGTAGTTAGGCGCAAGACTTGATGATAAATGCAACAAATTAATACAAGGGATATGATGTATGTTATTGTATGTGTATTATGTTTTATCATATATTAGCCAAAAGCGTTAGTTTTATCATATGTTAGCGACATTAGATGCTTTGTTTTATAAAATATATCAGGTATAAACCGCGTACTTTTTCTGATGCTTGTCCTCAAATGTTCTTGTCTAGTATTTATCATAACCAAGAACAGTGAACTCAAGATGAGCTTCTGTAGAGAAGAAAAATACTAGTCAAGTCTAATAAGTAATTAAGATGGGATATAGCATAGACATATTTAGATATTCGTACTTACTGGAAACTTAGAACGCTTCCATTAAGTAATATATGTACATTACTGGCTACCCGTCCTAGCTTCACATCATCACATTACAAATCTTTGAATTTCTCGGCTTGTTCTGTAACTATAACATGCATGTATTATACATATAAACCTTCCTCTTGGATCACTCTATCTACATAAAAACTGCATTAAAATCCATTTAGTAATATAATTAGTCTATAATTATATTTGCTTAATCATTAACTTTAACTATGAACAAAATGTATTTGGTATAACAGTTTAGATATATTCTGTGTTTTATTTTTATATTAATAATTACTTCCTTTTTCAGAATTGTTCCATGCTCTGTAATGTCTATCTAATAATAGATAGGTCTATCCATAGTTTTAATAGTAAGCAGGCCGTAACGTTTGTCTCTCACAAATTACGTCAATCTTTCAAAATCAATAAGTGTTTGTAGCTAATGTAAGCGCTTAACGAGCCGCGAGCGGGACTCCTGAGCGGATCAGCAAATGGAGTGCTTCATGCATAATGTAGCGCAGGCTGAGTGTTGTTTTGAAAAGCATTCTGAATTTGTTATTTTCGTCACACCAGGTGATGCCCAGGTACCTCATGAAACATTTAACAATAGGTATCAATGACATAATATTCCACATGTGAAAATAAAATAACAATTGCCTACGTCGCTATCATTCCTAACAATGTCGTTACTTGCTTGAAACGGTAGCGCAATGCGAAAAGGCTCGGGAAATCATCTCTCATCATAAAGCAAAATTTCTATATCCTTACATAACTTTATTAAATGATAACAGGAGATAACCGGCACCTCAGAATTAATTAATCCACTCAGAGATTGCATCTAAAAGCCCCGCTGCCCCCGCGCACCCCATCCCGCGCGGGCGCTGGGTCGATCCGTTTCCAGCCACTTAAACTTCACGCGGCGCGCTCTAGCTTCCGTTTTAATTACAAAATTAATTCAAAATGTAATTAAAGTTAACAATAAGGCAGCAAACAATTGAAGTTATTTATGTTAGTTTATGCTTTATGGCGAGTACTGCCTGGTTGGAAATACGATTTGCTCGAAAGCGGAGTGAAATATGCCTTATATACCTTAATACATAGGGATATTTAGGCCATATTTCAGCTTATTTATAGTTCAATATTCAAGTTTAACTATATGGGACCAAAACAAAAATACCTACTAATAAAGGGCACGCTGATATTGCATGTTGGACGTCAGATCTTTATGCTATAAAGGTCAATATTTGAAGCCTCTCATATCAAGCAAGACATTGTAACACGAACATCTATTGTATATTATTTTGTTGAATATTCTATTTTTTATAAAGGCAGATACCTACTATATATAATTGGAATAGAAAAAAAGCTGACCACTTACTTACCTGTTGATACGTGGTATCCGTCGTACGTTGCCTGTTTACATGAACAGCACCACGGTCATCGCTTCATTATGTGACGACTCGTGCTTTATTACCATTCCGGAGGAATAGGCTGTCATGCCTCCGTACCCCGTAGTTTCTCTTTAGTGTCCCTTTAACTGCTCAAATACAATGATTACATTTTGGAATTTGCTCTTATGCATGCATATAACACTTAAATAATGTAGCTATAATTATAAGTATATTTTTTTATTTAAATTTGGTTTTATTCTAGACATATAAAACTCCCTCTAGATTCACTCTATCTATTAAAAAAAACCACTTCAAAATTCGTTGCATAGTTTTAAAGATTTAAGCATACATAGGGACGGACGGACAGCGACCGCCACTATGTAATGATGTAAAAAATTGAAACTGTTGATCCGACTTTGAAGTCGGATCAACAGTTTCAATTTTTTAATTTAAGTTTTAAAGAAGATGGTATTCACGAGGCTCGGATATCCTTACACGCAATGTTTATTAGAAAGAAAGTCAGTAGGACTGTGGACAGAGAACCTCTGTTCATCCACTCAACATCGCTATACCGGCAATAAAGCTCCGTTGAAAAGCACTTAACGGGATTGATTCAAACCATTTACCATTCTTTAAACAAACACAACCTTTCCATTATGGTAAATTATAAAACCTTTTAGCAAATCGAAATCGAAGGAAAGGAGTCCCTGTAACGAGATCGGGTAAGTACCTACGTATTTATGATTTATCTCAATATCATCATTGTAACAAACCTACTTGTACAAGATCACATTGCTATACATATTCTCTCATCGGTTTATCTAAAACAAGGACTCCATCCTTTATGTATAGGTTTGACAAAGGAATATGTCTTTTTTCTTAACATTTCCTAATTTATTTTTTAAGAGCATCATGCCCTATGTAATGGTTTACTAGCTAACTTTGGGGTCTACATAAAGGTCGTAAGTTCATATGTGACTGACATGAGAAATCTTTTAGCATCAATTTATATTTCTGACTGACTTTCCGGTGATAGGTTTTGGTACATCGAATTTAAATACCGAACCGTGGGCAAGTCAATTGTAACGTATATAACGACGTCGATTCCCGACCAATTCTCTGACCAACTGGCATATTATTACATCGTAAAGACATAATATTTTTACAATTATTTACTTTATACAAATTTAAACACATTTTGCTATGCGGAATTGCCATAAACAGCATTAATATAGACAATAAGACACCCCTTTGTCTACCAATTTATTTGTTTATTTAAAGCTTTTTATAGAAAAATTCCTAAAATATTTTGTAAAAAGCAGACGGCCCATCTGATAGTAGCAAAGCGGTAACCGTTTCTTATATACTCATATTACAATGTCATGTGACATCCATGAAGTCACTAGCTACTCGACAATTTTTCGAAATATATTTTATAATTTTTGTAGACTTATTTAAAACCCCCTACAATTATCTAATTTTCAAAATAAGCTTTATTTGATAGAGAAAACATGAATGTATTTCTCTTGGTTTCAAATTCGCGTTAAAACACTATGTCACGTGACATTTCCGAGCTATGACGTCATATTTCAATAAACGAAACAAGGCTAATACGGCGTGTAATAGGCGAATAGGTTTTGAGTGATAAGTTTACAGATTTTATTGGAATTGTAAAAATGTCAAGCTACAAAACTTGTGCGGTGCCTATGTGTCGAAGTACGACAATTAAATGTCCCAACAAATTGTTTATACACGTTCCTAAATGCTCAAAACGACGAAAAAAAAAAATTGGCACGCCGAGACCTACAGTTTACGTCTGATAGGTATGTCTGCGATATTCTTATGTGAGCATCACTTTGATGTAAGTATTTAGAAGAAATCAATATGTTTGATTTTCCAAAAAATAAATGAAACCTAACCTAACTTCTTAAACTATAGAATAAACAAACCTAATTTCTACCTAATGATACTGTGTTTTTATTTATAACTACCTATAGATATGGAAAATTACATTTAATACAGTATATCCTTGACTATGCTGATGTCTCCTATCCAGACCTAAATTCCGATTTACTCAATAAATTAGAACGTCTCCAAAACCTATGTATCCGGTTTATTTTCGGCCTGCGCAAATTTAATCATGTATCACAATATCGTACACAACTTAAGTGGCTTCCTATACGACAACGAAGAGATTTGCATACCCTTACATTCCTTTACAACATCCTTTTTAGAGCTCCGTCCTATCTCAAAGAACGTTTCAAGTTCTCCTCTTCTACTCACTCTTTATCCTTACGTTCTTCTGAAAATCTCTTACTTTCCACTCCTTCACATTCCAATAAACTCTATCACAATTCCTTTACTGTAACTGGTATCAAGTTATGGAACTCGTTACCTGTAACTATCAGAACTGCAAAGTCCATTCATATTTTTAAACGACTAGTAAGACTTCCGCCTCAATATTTAGATTTCATTCAGTATGGCATTTTGATTTATATTTAGTTTATTTTATTTTACTTTAAAATTATGTATATAGTTCATGAAAGTGTATCTAGTTTATTACATATATAATTATTATTGTTTACATAAATTTTAGGTTCGTATTATACTTATTATTATTTTCCATCATCAATATATGTTTGTTATTTTTTA
This sequence comes from Achroia grisella, assembly GCF_030625045.1. Taxonomy (NCBI): domain Eukaryota; kingdom Metazoa; phylum Arthropoda; class Insecta; order Lepidoptera; family Pyralidae; genus Achroia; species Achroia grisella. The sequence continues at coordinate 6,084,043 of NW_026713059.1, forward strand.
GTTTTCTCCTATATGTATATTATTCTACCTGTTCATTTCTCAATCCGTTTCCCTAAGGTTGCCTTGAAAAGATTGATTTCAGCAATAAGGCCGCCTTATTGTAACTATACATGTCCTTTAATATATTGTTTATGCCTTTTCTTTACTGTGTGTTACAAATAAAGTATATTCTATCTATATATAATTGGTTCTATTGGTAAAATAAACATTAAATAATAAAAGCAGCAGAAAAATCAGAAAGGCAAAGAGATTTGCGATCATAAACGAATCTATTCTGGGCAGATTTGCATTATACGCTTTAATATAGCTTAACTCCATTTCGTAAAACTTTAAACAACTTTACTTAACAATGTTTTGTTTATTGAATTATGACGTCATACGATGATCTATCATGGCCGCTCCATGTCAACCACAGATAAAAAAAACTCAGATTTATTTTCCAAAAATAAAATATAGATAATGTTTTTTAATGCAAAAAACATATTGTATTATTACTGTTTACTAAAAAGCTACCATAAAAAATACTTTTCATATTTTATTTCTACAACTGTCAAATAGCCAAATTATGTTTCTAGTACTGTAATTTAAATACCTGTTCGTAGTGTACAACATTTGCACATATAAGCACACATTATATGTAGGTACATATTAACTTTTAATGACATTCATTAAATCATTATCATCATCGGATAGTACATTTATGAGAACGAAATACATTTATATATAATATTTATGTTCAGAATTATAATCCCTGTGATTATAATATAACATCTTCTAATATTAGAGTAATGCAAATGCAAATAATAGTATAACGACGCCCTCTGTATTTCGATCGGTAAACTTAAATAAAAACGTAATCATTTGTTATGCGAATAGTGTTATAGAATTATTTTACGAAGATTTTGGTTTAAATGTATCAGCGAATAATTTCATTAAAAGTAAATATTCACATTACAATAATACATTAAAATATTATATACTATGGTTTGCTATAAATAAATTGTAACACACACCGACGAAAGTTCTCTGTGGTAGCCACTTGCTACAATTTGAGGAAGTAAAGCAAAGCAAAAAAATATGTATCTGCGCAACAATCCCCTATCGTGTCTGTAAAGAGTATAGATGGCTCTTTAAATAATTTTATTGATATTATACCCCAATTCAATCTGTCAGTCTGGCTGTCCATTATTAAAATTTGCGTCATTCATTCACTTCAGACGTTCAGTACTTCAGTCTTCTGTACAGAAACTGTCAGTCAGTATATCGTTACAATACATATATTAGTGTTCATAATTTTTGCTTCAAAGTAGCAATAACATAAAGTACGATTTATAATTATTAGTAATATTAATTTTTGCATTGTTATATTTTATTGATTATTGTATTTTATTTCGTCATACGTGCACATTTACAACGACAAACTGCGTATTAAATTAATAATACAAACATATTATGCCTACTACACGTAAAAAAATTATTAAAACTGTTTATAAAAATGAAAACAGCGAAGAAGAATCTGATTGTTTTAGCGATTCTGGATCCGAAGCAAAAATATCAGACGTAGAATCCAGTACGGATGAAGAACTAAAGCATGCTGTGTCTTCAGGCGATGAGTTCAAAAATGAGAAAACAAAAAATAATAAAGCAAAACCTGGAAATAAACGTAAAAAGCCAAAACCGTTGCTCAATAAATTGAAATCTGAAATACCTGCTTGTAACAAAAATGAATATACAGATGGTTCAAGTTCTCAATTTTCAATTAAAGATCTAACAGACGCTGATAAGCTTTTACCGCCGGTACTTAATTTATCTGAAAGTGGTGAGTTATATATTTAAAAAATGTAATACTATTATTTATACCAGTTGAGCGTATGCTGTGATATTTGAAGATGGAAGGTTTTTACAATAGTAGTGAAAACAGCGCTATCAGATGTTTTTAACATTTAAGTAATGATTTCCAAATAGTAATTAAAATAGGTGTTCATACACTATATCTGTATTTTTAATAGTTATGTAAAATCTAATTTATTTAAGAATACTTCTCATCAGAGGTAGATTTAATATCAGGTCATCTACATAACTATCTATCCCCTATTTCAGTTATGAAGGAGCTTGCTTTGTAGTCTCTGTTTTGGTTGTAAGGTGATGATATATTGTTCACATCATAGGATATGGTGGTGGTCATTCCATTATTCCTAATTTAATTTAAATATGTTTCTGTTTTTCGTAATTGTATACAAGCTCGTTTGAAACAAATAAGAACTAAATCTTAACTCTTAAAAGTTGTCCTTAGCTTGAAAGCTCTCCAAATTTATGGTATACTAGCCAGGCCTGCAGTTTCACCGGTGTTAAATTTAAATAAAAAATATAGTCTATATGTTATTTTGATGCACAAGCTATTTTACTGTAAAGTCCGTTCAGTAGTTTTTGCATGAGAGAGTTTCAAACGTCAACATTTTTGTGTTTATAATATTATTATATTATATATAAATAAATATATAAAATATATATATTATTAAGATTTGACTTCTTATAAGTGTCTGGAATAGACCTGACCTACATGAATAAAGATATTTTAACTTGATTTGATTTGTAGAGCTCTTTGTGATTATAGATCACTATATACTGTCGGGTGGACTGTCAGCTTGTTTGCCAATCTTATTATATGAAAAAAATTATTGCTAGACCTTTGAAAAAAGTGATGTGCTATATGCACATCACTTTTTCAAACTACTAGCTGTTATGACTTTGTCTGTCTTTTTAGTAGTCTATATTATTCCTATTACATAGTCCCCGCAGCAAGTTTCATTAAGATCTATTAAGGTGTTTATTTGTAAAAGTTTATCTAACAGACACATTTTCCTGTTTATAATATTAGTATTTAACAAGACTAATTTTTATTATTACAGATAGTAGTGAAGATGAATCGCCAGAAGAAAAGAAATGTGTACATACAACTATCAATGTACAGGATCACAACATGGATTCTGATGATGATAATGAATCTAATAATGAATATAAAGATGTCTGTGTAATTTATTATTAAAAAATAATTTATTGTTGACACTTGCTATTACAATTTTAATACTAAGGCATCATTAAATTGTTACAAATTGTAATTGTAATATTGTATAAAAATACATCCTTATCCTTTTTGATATGTCAATCCAAATAGGATGATAATATCATTTTGTTTGAGATATAGAATATTTCATATTGAAAAATGCACTTATTGAATCAATTTTACATTGATAAACTGAAATTAAGTGTTCAGTAAGTTTGACATTTTAATTTTACAGGTTTGGACAAAGAATATCCAAAATGAAAGTGAAGAAATTGCAAAGAGGAAATTCTTTGAATTGGAACAACATAAAACAAAGTTAGAAGAAACTAAATCTTCTATTAAGAAGTATTCCGCTAAAGTAGAGAAGGAAAATGAAGAATCAAATGTAAAGGACTTGTTAGCTTTAGGTGAAGAAGTCTTACCACTGTCTACAGCAATAAAACAGAAAGCTAAATCAAAAAGAGCCAGAAAGGACAGTGATTCTGATATGGAAGAATGGGAAGAGGTTAAAGGTACTTTTTCAACTTTTTGTTATAAATTTATCACATATGTATGCAAAGCTTGATAAATTTAGATCCATCAGAGTTGTGTTTCACTCCAATTAAAGTTTGTAAATAATATATATTATGTACTTATAGTGATAACTGATAGCTCAGTTTATATTTATTTTAAAAAGATTAATTTCAATGTAATAATTTATTGTTTAATTCATGTGTAATCATTTCAGAAGGTACAGTAATACCTCAGCAAGGTTTACAACTTATTGTTGATTTTCCTGAAGCTCTTTGTAGAAAAACAAAAAAATTAGATGTAGAAATGATGATGAAACGTAAAATGAACAGAGTAAAAAAAGAATATCAGATATACATGCACAAGGTACATGTTCTGTGCTGGTTAGGTCATGGAAATTATGTTAGTCGTATTTTAAATGACATGGATGTACTAGGAGCTGCATTGAAAATGGTTCCAGCTAAAGAATGCTACCCAGGAGAACGAGTAGACATGAAGTACTTAGAACAAATAACAACTTGGTATAAAGATAAGTTATTATTAAAACAAGATAAAAATGAAAGTAAATTTAGACCTAAAGCACCACCACTTAAAGATATATTGTTGGGACAAATCAAAAGTAGGGCTGCTACTACAAAAAAATATATAGTATTTATATTTGTGTCAATGTTAAGAGCACTTGGATTACAATGTCGTATAATGTTTAATTTTGTTACATTACCAATTAGACCACCAAGTTCAGAATTGTGTTCTCTATCTACAAAACTAACAAATCGAAATACAGCTGATAAATCTGATGCTAGTAAATCTAGCTGTAACAAAAAAAATGAAAACAAATCTAACAAAGGAAAATCTAGTAAAATATCACAACTTGATGGTAATGATGATAACATATTTTGTCATAATTTTAATTATAAGAATATCTATCAATTAGACGGAAGTGATGATACTCTTACTGTTACAACTAGAAAAACTAGATCTAAAGCTAAGAGTACAGTCAATGATGATGATATTAGTAGAGGAGATGTATCTCCATCAAAAATATCAAGAAAGAATCCAAGCCCTAAGCCAAAAAAAATTTCCCCCAAAACGAAAGATAACTTAAATAAGCAGACCACTGCTTTGAATAAATCAGTTAAAAGTGGCATAGGTGAATTATCGCCAAAAAAATCTACAATTAATGGTAACCAATCAGTTAACAAAAGTACTAGTAATAATTCAACGTCTCGTAGAAGAGTAGTCAATAAAAATAGTACACATAAAAAGGCATCCTTATCAGTGAATAATACAGCTACACCTAAAGAACCAGCAATTGTTATTACACATGAAACTGAGAATGTATCAAGTGAATATTTTGATAATAAAAACTTAAAGCATAGTAACAATCTAAAGAATCCTAGAAAAAGATCCCAAACCACTAACCCTAGTTTGCAAAAATATGCGGAAACGAAGAGTACAGTTAATGTCATTAAAACCAAAAAAAGAACAAAAAGTGCTCCAAATGGAACAGAAACAAGTAAATATTTTAGTGATAGTGATCACAAAGATCAAATTAAAAAACGAAAAGTAAAATTAAGCTTAAAAGCTGAAGACAGAATATTGGAAGACAAAAGACGTGTGAGTCACAGAGATATTGTCAAATCTAAAACTAATTCTTCCGTGAATAATGTATCTGGCGATTTGGTAAAGATTATTAAAGGTCGGGTCAAAGAGGCCAAAGAGGATACAAAACGGCGTATTGTTCAAGGTTTGTGTAACGTGAATTGTCAATTATAATATATGAATTGTCAATTTTTTGATCTATTTCGGTAAATTATCATGTATCTATTTATATTTATAGGTAAAGTTAAAAAAGATTCCGAATCAGATAGTGATTTCTTACCAGAAGAGAATTATAAACGGGAATCTGTAAGTGATGAAGATTTCAAAACCTCTAAAATTAGTCCGAAACCAAGTACGAGTCGTAAATCAAGCACAGGTCGTAAAATAGATCGTCGTGTAGTATCGTCTGATGATGAAACATCACATAAAAAAGTTGATGTATGGTGTGAAGTATTTGTTGAGGAACTTGAGCAGTGGGTTGGTGTTGATGTTATTACAGGAAAAATTCATTGTACTGATTATATTTATGTAAGTATCTTTCTACCTAACAAATACAGACACTATGCTACAATTTTTGATACATTTATGAGACTATGTGCTAATTTACCTGACATTGAATAATGTAACAGAAAATAACAGTTGAAGTGACAAGATAATGCACAAAACTCTTGAAATTGTTTCTGTGTTACACTAATTTATAAGTATGAATTTGCTGATATCAATATATATTGATACATGATATTATATATACCTACATACATGTAATTATCAACTAACATAGACAAATGTTTTGTTCCTAAAAGTGTAAAGTTACTTATGTGGACTAATCTCCTATACAACCTTGTGCATATCCCTACCTAATGAATTCAAACTAAGAGAAATAGGAATATTTAAATAGTTAAATGTTACAATTTAGGGTCGGGCTACTCATCCTGTATGCTATGTTGTTGGTTGGGATAACAACAATTATCTAAAGGATGTGACCCGTCGCTACGTGCCACACTGGAATACAATTACAAGAAAACAGCGTGCAGAGCTAGGTTGGTGGAACAAAGCAATAAAGCCTTGGTTAGGTCCTAAAACTGCCAGGGATAGAGAGGAAGACCAAGCCTTGGATAGAATGCAATTGGAAGCTCCATTGCCTAAAAGTGTTGCAGAGTTAGTACCACATAATCTTTCTTGCTTATTTAAAGTAATATCTTGATGAATTCCCGTTATAATTTACAAAACTAGTCTCTCCTAAATCCTAATGTATGCTTACTTTAACCTATTAAATACGGCACTGCGTGCATGACCTGTCATCTTTATGAGTAAAATTATTTTAAAATAACATTTATTTATTGAAATGCTCTTAAAACTGGTGTTGCTTTTAAGGATGGGTCTGCTCTCTGATAACTAATTTGTTCCTGAAGTCTGATTAATCAGAGTTTAAAAGATTGATAATACAAACGGAATATATTAACTTGTAAAATACTACATTTCTTTACAACATTACAGCAAAATTTCTTGTCTTTTGTGCAAAAAACTTGTGTTTCCTTGCTTATTTTCTAATAGAATAATATAAAAATATTTATTCAAAAGTTCTTATATTATGTTTATTCCAATATACATGTTTCTATTTTAAACTTTACCGATAATAATTTCAGATACAAAAATCACCCATTATACGCTTTAAAACGTCATTTATTGAAATTCGAAGCTATATATCCACCGGACGCAGCGACGCTAGGCTTCGTGCGACAAGAACCGGTGTATGCCAGAGAATGTGTTTATGTTTGCCATTCTCGAGATACATGGCTGAAAGAGGCGAAGGTGGTGCGTTTGGGTGAAAAGCCATACAAAGTGGTTAAAGCAAGACCCAAATGGGATAGGGTAAACTATATATTATTGATTACTTTTACTATATAATATTTTAACTATATAATATTGTACATTAATTGATATTTCGTCATTTGAACAAGTGTTATTATTTTAATTATTTCACGACGGCCTCTGTGGTATAGTGGTTTTGCACACCTCTTTCCTTTAATGATCGCGGGATCGATTTCTCACACAGTGCAAACATTTGTATTCATGAGTATGTTTGTTTGTATCGGTCCTGGTATTTTCTATGTATTTACAAAAAAAACTAAGTATTTATATCAGCTGTCTAATATCCATAACACAAGCTGTTTACGTGGGAGTAGATGGCGCTGTGTTAATTATCCAGGGTTATTATTTATCTGTTATTATTATTTATTTCAGCTTTCCAACAAAATAATAACTGACAGACCCCTTGAAATATTTGGACCATGGCAAGTGAAAGATTATGAGCCTCCGGTAGCAGAGAATGGAATAGTTCCTCGTAATGCATATGGAAATGTTGAACTGTTTAAAGATTGCATGCTTCCGAAAGGAACAGTCCATATCAAATGTAAGTAATAAGAAATGTAAAATGAAGTATTTATTTACAATTCTCTATTTCATTATGGTTGATGTATTACTCAAATAAAGTTGTAGGCATAACTAGTTATGAATGAAACTCTCTCAATTCCTGGAATTAAGTAATGAAACTGTTTTTGTCCTCGTGCTAGCAGAATATTATTGTTTATTTTGTAACATTAAAAAAAATAAACAATATTAAGACTCTATACACTAATATAAATAACACTAATGACTCGGCGTTCATATGATTGATTGGCCGTCGTCGCCTATATAAATCTACCTCACGTCACAATAAATTTTAACATTTCTCTTGTTCCTTCCTGATCCCTGAGGACTATTATGTCTTCAAATTCTGTAATTTTACTGTTATGATATACATACACTTAAACCTTGTGGTATGTTCATATTTCTAGTGCCAGGCCTGAACAAAGTGGCCAGGAAATTAAATATAGACTGTGCACTTGCAATGACCGGGTTTGATTTCAATGGAGGCTGGACACACCCCGTTTTTGATGGGTTTGTTGTGTGCAAGGAATACGAGGAAATTATTACGGAAGCTTGGATCAAGGTATGATGATAAGTAATGGAATTATCTATTCATATAAATAAAATTGGAGTGTCTGTTTGTAATATTGATATAACCGTTTTTTTACTACATTCATATGAATATAAATACGATACATACACCATAATAACATTTTTTACAATTTTTGTCTGTCTGTCTGTTTGTTCCGGCTAACTTATTTTAGAAAAATAAAGTTAAATTCCACGCGGATAAAGTCGCGGGAACAGCTAGTATTTTATATATATAAAATATATATATACACCTTCGGTCTTTGGCAACACCGATATGTAATAAAGTTTAAGCTAGCCTATCACGCCATATTTTAACATACTATATACATGACTACTGTGTGAACTTAATTTCAAGGATCAAGAAGAACAACATCGCAGAGAAATAGAAAAAACAGAGGCTAGAGTTTACGGTAATTGGAAACGACTTATAAAAGGATTACTAATACGAGAACGCCTCAAGTACAAATATGGATTTCAAGAGCCAAGTACCAGTTCGAAGCCAGACAATAAGAAAGGAAAAGGGCCTAGACTTGTTGTTAAGAAAAAGCCATAAATCTTATATATTATTGATGTCTATTCCATTTATAATCAAGGAATGAATAATCAGTGAGAACAGTGAATTACCATTGCAGCATGTTTTATCACTTTCATTTAGTTAAGTATTATGTACTTTTACATCATCTATAAATTTTAGTATAATACAATTTACGGGTATTTTGATTTATATATAGGAAGTATCTATGTAAAATCTATTCATCTATATTTGGTTTATTATATAAAACCGTCATACTAAACAGCGCAAGCTTGCCTTGCTGAATTTATAGTTCATTACTTTATAAATAATACTCGCTTTATACTTAAATTCCCATCCGTAGTCTTCTATCTAAATACTACCGAGATTACTTTGTACAAAGTCATTCTGATACCTCTACTCGTTTCAGCTGCTAGACAACTTGTTTTGTAAGATTTCGGGGTTGAAGAGTGTGGTAAATCCGTAAGTAAATTACTACTGGCTACAGAAGTATAACATCATTCTCCAGAATGGCAACATATTAATGTCACATGATGACCCTTTCCGTGATGTTGCTTATATAGGCAGAGGCCACTAATTATCAGGTAGGCCGTAAGCTTGTTTGCCATTGCAGTGAAAAAAAAACTGATAAGCCAGGTAGACATGAATAGACCAACATTTATATTTATTAAATTTATTACAATTAAAATTTGTTGATTGAGAACCTAATTTTAACAGGTTTAAATTAATTGTAAACATGACCGCCTACTAACACTTAAGAATTTAGTCAGATGTAGATATGTGGTACTTTTTGGATTTCCTATTTTCTGTTTAATTAATGTTAATAAACTTTAAACAAATTTTACATCGCATACGCACCTGTCAGTAATACTGTTATTTTATTATGTTATACCTGTTATATTTTGTTAAAAAACGCATGTTCAAAATTGTTTACTTATTTTCAATAAAGAAAAAACAAAATTATTTTACTTTTTTATTGAGTAAGAATGATAAATTATACAATTGTCTTACAATTATTGTCATATGCATTAAGCCGTCTTAATTTAAACATTAAATCTGATTTATTGTTCATGTTATGTAGCAAAAGCTCCAAAAGCGAAATATATACTTAGTTAAAGATTTACACGCACAGTTTAGTGTGCTGGAAGCAATAATATACGACAAAATATCAAAATTTATATGTACAAAAATCTTTGGTGTATAAAAATATGTAAAGCCAGATGAGAAAAATAAAAATCTCAACACAACAACAACTGTGTTGCCGTTTTCTTTTATGATACTGAGCAGTGTGTAATGTAAATTGTCTATGTATATCGTAATGGACTTGTTTATTTTCTTGCCTTTCTGAAATTGTGTGTAAGATACACTGAAATAATGCTAACTATTCTTTAACAAGATTTCATAGTGTAAAATGATTATACTAAATACCGCGTTATAATTAGGCTCAAAATTGGAATATCAATCTGAAACCTAAACCTTACATCATGACTGGCAATTGTTGCTGATACGCTCAAGATAACTTCTTATTTTTCTGATCAGGCTTTAAAGACACTTCAGACCTTGTCATTAAGATCTGGTCGGTCGAAACGATTGCTTATTTGCAATCTTATCCGCGTTTACAGGATAGTTTTGATTCTTAACCCCACAACATCTAAGTGATTTGTGAAGGATAATCACAATGCCATATTTATTTTTATTTATTTTTAATAGTTAATTCGATTTTTTTTTAGTTTTTATTATGTTTAATTTCTTATTTCTACAATAAGTCTATACGCCTTACATTCTACAATATTTTATGACGAATCTATAAACTAAGGGCCCAGACACATTCATCACAATTTGTACATATATGAAAGGAATGTAACCTTTAATTTATATCTTTCTATCATAAAATTATTGCACTTACATAACATCTATTATATATATATACCTACATATTTACTTCATTAGTCTCTTTGGATAAAATCAACCATTATTAAAACCAGTTTAATAAATGGTAAGATCAATAGATGAGGGGTAGCAGCATAATGTAATAGATTAAATTCCTTTCATGCTACCTTTCTATATATTTGTTATTTAAATCCTATAAAGTCCAGCTTCATAGTTTATCTAAGCCATAGTTAATGTGCCTGCGCCCATTCCGAAACCTACACCTTTAGGCCCGAAATTTCTACCGTAACAGCCTCGGCAGTATATTTCACCGTTAGGTCCATCATTTAAATTGGTGGAATCCTGAAACAATTCAATATTAACAAATTATTTAATATGAAACATCGGAATTATATTGTAAAAATATATGATTATTCAAACAGCGTAAATCTTGATGTTTTTGTCTAAATAGTTAATTTATTACTTAATATTAAAATTTACTTCTTTTTTAAATAAGATATTAAAATACATGAAAATCTACCGTTATAATAAGGTTGTATAGGTAAAAGTTCTTTGCTCTATTTAGCAATGTATGAAAATATAAACTAGCATACAAGTCAAAAGATTAGCAGTAATAAAATGTCAACGTCATCAATGTGTCAAATGAATGTCAACGAAATGAACTGTGTCTATTGAATCGATCTAATAAATAAATAATCTCTTCAATTTAAGAAATATAGTTATTGCATATACATTTCCATTTTTGGTGTATATCTTTATTTAATAATAATGTTAATTTGTAATATGTTTTGCTTATCGCTTTTCTTTTACTCAATATTATTCGTGCATAACATAAACGCGGAGTTCTCAACCGAAGACTGTGCATCACTAGGATTTATAAAAGCTAATCTATTATGTTCCTCTTGTGACCAACTCAAGGATTTCAGTTTAGACGATCTAGTAGTACATTGCAAGGAATGCTGCCATAAAGATGAAACCGCACCAAAAGAGAAAAAATACGCGCGTGCCATACTTGAAGTTTGTACCTGCAAATTTCCGGCTTATCCACAAATTCAAGCATTTGTGAAAAGTGATCGACCCGCCAAGTTCCCTAATTTGCAAATTAAGTACGTTCGAGGTCTTGACCCCATTATTAAGTTGCTGGATAAAGATGGTATTGTAAAAGATACTGTGGCAATTGAAAAATGGAATACAGACTCGGTGGAAGAGTTTTTGAAAACACATCTTGATAAAGAAGATGACGACGACCGTCATTACTTAAAGACTAATCAAATCTAGATATTGTGCCTTTATATCTTATTAAATAAATAAGCATAATAATACATTATATTGTTTCATTATAAATTTAATCACTGTGGCTTTGGGTAATGTAAATTGTTACTAAATATATCCTTAGCTGTTTGAACTTGAGGATGAATCATATAAAATATATAAATATGTCAAGTTATGTAAATAGTTAAAAAAGAAACTACTTACAAGAGATCTATGGCAATCCGCACATGAGAAGCACCTTCTGTGCCATGTGCCATTCTTAGAGTGCATCTGTTCTGCAGCATAGACTGGGAATCCGCATCGAGGACAACCATGACCTTTGGCTGCCTTCTGTCCAGTGAAAGGTAGTTGTTCTGTGCTGTAGAATATTAGAAATTATTAGTTGTATTGCATTATAATCTACAAATACATTCTGGCATCATTATTTCTGTGGGCAGAGAAGAATGTGACTCATGGCCTACTTAATTGATTTAAACTTTGAAATCAAGGAAATACAAATTGATTCACATTTTTAAACTAGATCAGACAAGATTATAATTATACAGATAGAAGATTTTTAATTATACAGTTCTTTTTTTAGTGAGATTATAGTTCTTTTTTTTCATGACATTTTAGCTAATTCAAAACTGACATAATTTATTTTCTATCAAGCTTATGGTCATCAGCCATTCATGTGATCACTTACAGCCTATATAGATAGAGTTTAGTGTAGTAGTAAGTGCTGTGATATATAACCAATAAATAATGGCTATATATATATAACCAATAAATAATGTATAGATATATTTAATTTAATTTTATAACTAGAAATTTATGTTATTACTTATTAGTTAACAGTTTCTATATAATTTTTCTTTAAAAATTCTTTTTGAGATCTATAGGTTAATGAACGAAAAATATTATAACTAGTGTATTAAAATATTTCAGAAAAATTATTATTGCCTCTTTGACGGGTATTTACATTTTTTATGTGAAACATTTGTGTGTTACAAACAGACCGTTTTCGGCTCGTCACGAGTTTAGTATTGTACTAGGTATAATACATATGTAACATATCATTATTTTATTAAAAACTTACTATGTAATGGTAGGTTCAGCATCCGTGGACACAAGTGTTGGAGCATGACCGAAGCCAAATCCTTTAGGGCCGAATAATTTGGCGTAGCAAGCACGACAATGGATCTCCCTGTCAGGGCCGTCACACGCCAACATAGAGTCCAGAGGCCTGTGGCACTCGGCACAGTTGAAACATTTCTTGTGCCACATCTGTGGAAATAGAATTAAGTCTATGTGTAATAGCTAAAACTTATTACACTAAAATTTACAAAAAGTAATACTGTGCCACTTACTGTGCCCTTTGCTAATTGTTGTTCCGCGGCAAAGACCATGCCGCCACATCGTGGGCAACCCTGGCCTTTGGGCGCCTTAATAGAGGTAGTGTCAGGATTATAAAACGGACGACTGGCGGAAATCTCGTCCTCACTGCAACATACAATAAAGGCACTATTGATTCATTGATCTAGTCTTTTCGGTTACCTTACATGTGACTAACCTATATCTGTCCCATACTCAGGAATGTACCCAGGTTATATCAATTTTACACGCAATTTAGCACCTACCTAATTAATACAACATAATTTACAATTGAATGAAATATTCAATCTGAAGCATTTGTTATTTCTACCTAAAGGTTCTTATAGAATATATCATATGGCAAAAAGTCTACAAACAGGTACCGTTTGTAGACTTTTACTTACATATGTGCAGTTGCACATAGAGTTTGCCTCGTGGTTGGCTCATTTTAGTCATTCCCGATATCAAGCATTTAATTTTAATACTCACGTTAAACCATCAGTTTGCAGAAATCCTGAGCCGCAGGCAAACCCATAGCCATGGGGTCCCCACTTCTTGCCATAACATGTCTTGCAATAGACATCACTATCTGGGCCATCGCAAGCTATTATCGAGTCCAAAGTTTTGGTGCAATCCCGACATTTGAAACACTTGCGATGCCATTCACGACCCTTCGCCAGGACTTGTTCCGCAGCGAAAACAACGCCACCACAACGTGGGCAGCCCTTGCCGGGTGGAGCCTTGATACTGGCAGTATCAATCACCGTTGTCTTTGGGGCTTGATCACTGTTAAAAATTACCTAATCATTTATCACAGCGATTTTATACTGTAAGTACCTGTATGTTGTTAGTAATTAGTTAAAATTATGACTATGAAGTTGATTTATAACAACCTATAATTAGATAAGTACTGGGAATAAATAGACTGGCCGATGTGATGGAAAATGTAGTAGCCAACTGTTCAGATCGTCGCCGATAATCATGAACAGCTTCATTATATTCAATATTCTTTGATGCTATGTCCATAACAGAATTAAAGAACTCCTATTTTGTTACTTTTAAAACTAAGACATTACGAAGGTGATATGAATTTTCTGTTTAGTTTTCTGAGTAAAAAACTTAACCAGACCAAATAACATATGAGCCAATAAATATAATATGATGAGGTAACCAAGTAGGTATATTTGAACGCATGGCAAAACGCCTTAGTAATTGTAAGTAATGTCAAACAACCTGATAGAATGAAAGATATTGTGCCTTTGTACACTGTAATTTTATTACCTACATCATCAAACCGAAATACAGATTGCATAGCTACTAGTAATACACAGACATATAACGTCTTCTACTCAAGTCCTACATGTTCAATGTAATTATGATTAACAATATTATGAGTAACAAACATAAAAAAATGACTATAACTAAAGATTCTTAAAAGTTACTGTAAGTTACTGTGAACAGGAATACTTTAATGATACTTCTAGGTATTTATGGCGAAATAGAATAATTATGTAATATTAGATGATACACGTAACAGCGCCACTTTCTCTTACATAACACGAGAATAAGGACGAATGACCCATTAAATACGAGTGAATTCGCCGCAGATTACCATGTTGTAAGCTCAAAAGTCGCGTGGCCGATATTAAAATTAGTTTGTTCGTGAGCGCAGAGCGCGTGCTATTTTCACGCTGGCACGTTGCCATCTCTTGTTTGTATTATAAGCTGTTTTTATGAAAGTGACTATGCGATGGAAATAACCTGAACCTGCCTTGTAACCTGAGAAGTTATGAATGTGTCTTGTTAAAAAATATTTTGTAAATCCATTTTAATGTTATATAAATGTTAGGATAGGATAGTCTAGCTACGTCAATCTCTAGATGCATTCTTTAATCTAATGACGAAATGTCAAGGGATCTAACACATTTGCTAAAGCAGTCTATAAGCAAATACATCTTAAATGACTGTTAATAATGAAGATTTATAGTCCTATAGACTACATCCTTTGGGGTCTCGGCAACACACTATCAATATACCTTTGCCACTCCAGGTCCTTTACATCACACATGAGACCCAGGGATGACATCCCTCCGTGTCCGATACCTCTAGGACCAAACTTTATTGCGTAGCATCCTACAGCAAAAGCAAATAAGCGATATTACTATTTACACCTGAGGAGCACACAGCGTAATTCAATAATTATCTATTAAGTACAGAACTGTAGTAAAAAAATTTATTTAAAATAAACTGTGCCCTCGCCAGATGAGTGGAATTTCTTTCTTTCAACTTTTTCTTACCCATTGGCGTAAGGGTCACTCTGCAAAACACCAGCTCCTTTTCCGTAACCATATCCTTTAGGACCAAACTTCTTCCCATAACATACTACAGAAAAAAATACAAGTAAATATATGTAATATTAACAAAAAGGTATACATGCGTTGGATTTTTTTATATGCAACAATAATCACAAATTGAGAGAAAGTTACAAGTAAGGGTAAGTACTTGGTTGTTCAAAACTTTTGAAGTAAACTCAATCGTTATTTAATTGTCAGGAATGATTGTAGATTTTATGAATAGAGTGAAGAAACAAACCTTTGCAGTAAATATCTCTATCGGGCCCCTCACAACAGTTGGTAGAGTCCAGACGTTTCAGGCAGTCCCCGCACTTGAAGCACTCCCTGTGCCACGCCTGGACATATAGTGAAGAGTGAAGGATTGTCACGCATGCATGGTCGAATTAATATAAAGGAACAGAATGTTATCACAATGAGAATGATGTTATTGCACAAAAACAGCTCAATGGAGGAAATTCATTATCAACCCAACCCAAATCAGTAAACCAACAGATACCTCGACAATATATCTCTTTATCTGGTCCGTCACAATGCATCATTGAATCAAGAGTCCTGTTGCAATTTAAGCATTTGAAGCATCTCCTGTGATAGCCCTAGAGTATAACAATTACATATTTAAGATTTACATAGGGCTATATTTCTCTTCGCAATAATTTATATAAAGGGTATGAAACTCCATAGGATTTTTAAACAAATTGTAACATTAAAAACAATTCTCATTTTCAGAGTAAATAGTTTTCTCTACATACATACTCTACCTGCAGTAGATAATATCAAGTAAATAATATTGTCTGGTAGAAAATGTGTCTATCAATAAATAAGAATTATTTGTAACATTATTTATTCTTACAGGAAAACCATTACTGTCAATAACTAGGTTGATCAAAATGTAAGAATAAGCATATATCACATTAAGATTAAAGCAGACCTAAACGCAACATAGTCATTGAATTTAGTGTTGGTTTCATCATTTAGAAAACGTTTAATTATAAACAGTGAATGACAATATATTATAGAACTAAACAACTCAAATAGGTACATACGAAGTTATCCAGCTGAATATGACGATACCATCTCATTCGACTGTTACTCCCTTTATAATTCTACCTACTAGTTGCGATCTGTGTAGAAACTCTATAGTACTTTGTACACAGTGACATTACTGAGAACCCCAAATATGTTTACAAATTAATTATAATTACACACTACCACTGAAATATAATTGTAACAAAGTGCAAATGTTAACATTGTAATTTTTCCTCGTATCCTTACCTACATACGATACGATTAGGCGTGTGAAATCGCAACTTTTAAGCATTTAGGTTTGTGTACCTGTGGTACCAGTGTATACAAAAATTTTGGTACATTATCTATAATAATGTACCAGTTTAATATTCGTTCTCAATATATTATTGTCATCATAAAACTGACCACACATTAACAAGTTTTTTACTAGAGATTCTATACGTACCGCGGAGAATCTCGAATTCATTATGGGTATGTAATAGGTTAATGTACATATATATTATATTACAAAACGTTACATAAGCTTCAGCAAAAGCAGTGAGTGGTTTATGAAATTTCAAATCTGTCTATAATGTGTGAATATGTTATTGGCCACTGACCTTTCCACGAGCCAACATTTGCTCCGCCGCGTAGACATAGCCACCGCAACGTGGACAGCCTTCACCTGGTGGAGCCTTGGCGATGACTCTTGGCTCTAAGCATGCTCCGTTTGTCCTTACACCCCTGTATACATAACTTATGTGATTTACTGTTCAACAGTTGTTTTCGTCGAGCAACGATGATAGAAGAGTAGTTAGAAGCCTGATAGGCCCCGGAGCACTCCGGCTGCCCCTACATAGTAACACCGGCCAAATGGATTGGCGAAGCAGCTGATGCCGGCGGCGCACCTCCGCCGTAATGGGAGAAGGTAAGGGCTCCCGGCCGCCCGCTCCGCACCGGCCTCGCTATATTACTACACAGATATCAACATAGAGGGCGCTTTCCTTATCCCATCACATATACTAACTATCGGTTAAAGCTAATACAAAAGCGTTAGCTGAGAGTTAGAGATTGTTAGTAGCGAGGAAACTTAAGAGACAGAGGGTAGTGATCGGCGCATGCCTCCTAGGTGCGTCTGGAGCGAGGCCACAAGCCGTGCTGAGGCTTTACATATTGGTTTCTCACCGTTGCTCCGCTGTTTTCGGGTCACCCCGGTCGGATGGGAGGGTTCGGTCAGGGTAGGAGCGCGCTCGAGTCGGCGTGTACCCTTACAGGCGCCACTTCGGGCCCGCGCCGGTCTCGACCGCGCTCCAACACGTTAACACAACTCAGGGTTGGAAGTCGACTCACTTTATTATTTTTTAAATTATAAATAATAGTCCGATAAACAAAATAAATTAAGCATAGCGAATAAATAACCCTATCCTAAAGTAATTAAAGTACAGTGGCGTGCGTTCACGATGCCGCTGGTTGGCCGAGATGTGTGTCGGCGACCCGCTAGCTCTGCTGCATGGCTGCTCGCGCTCAATTCCTGTTGCGACATAAACGGAGACTGATCATGCACGTGTCAGGCGGCGCATAATGTACAGCCGAGCGCGCGCTTTCTACTAAAGTATCAGTTTATGTACACGCGGTTAATGTTGTTACGTACGGGCCTGTAGGCCGGTCGTCGATGCGACCATAGATAAGGAAAGACCCTCAGTGGCGCGGGCGGCGGGAGTACGAAGAGGGTTTGGTACTTACGCGTTCTCCTGCAAGTGATCACCGGTGTCCATGGAGAGGCAGCCAGCACCACCACCGAAGCCGTAGCCTTTGGGTCCGAATTTGCGTGCGTGGCACACTTTGCAAAACAGTTCACCTTCGTGTTCTGAACAGTTGGTGGAATCCAGCAACTTCTGGCACAGTCCTAAATAAGCAAATAACGTAATTATATAGGTACTGCCATGTTTTCTAAAAAGAGTGGATATTTTCTGTTAATTTTTTTGGAGTAGGATGGATATTTCAGTCGCCAATCAATTCATTATTAAACTGTAGTTTTACAATAATAGCTCACATATAACCGTGCCTACTTAGAGATGCAAGAGTTGCACTTGAGTATAGAAGCCTTTAAACGTGCTTAGGGTCGGATAATCATTTTGATAAGTCATTACTAACGCCGTCTGATATTAAAATAGATAGCACTATTTTAATATCAGATGGCTAAACGGTAAACTTGGCTTCGTACTCCAGCATATAACCTAGAGACGGGTCTAAATATAATAATAATAATCCCTTTTAGTATAAAAAAATATATATTATAAATGCGTAATTGTATGTCTGTCTGTCCAGACCATATTCAGGATATTTTTAAGCCAATTGGTAATGAATGTGCAAGTGCATATACCACGTGCATATGCAAGTAAAGTGAAATTAATATTTATTATCTGCATTACCAAAAATCTTTTAATTAAAATTCGATTTAGAAAAAACTGATTAGCAAGGCATACCAAATGAGAACCTTGGTTAGGTTGTTATACGTAATTGTAATTAGAGTAACGGTTATGCAGATCAAGAGAAATTTCTCATCCTCTTATTTAATTATATATTTATGTTCAAATCAGTTCTCTTACAAGGTATGCAGAACGAACTGAGCACAGAAATAGAAGATTCTAGCATGAATCTCTTACTTTTAAAAGTTATGTTCAAATTTAGACTTATATTTTTATAGCTATAGGGGATATATAACAGGAATTTAATTAATAAGTACGACAAAAGCTACCTTCTGACAATTGTTCGCAAGAAAGCACCGTACCTACTCACCCTGAAACAAATTTCCGAAGTCACGAAAGGCGATATCCTAGTAAATACTCTCATACATAATTATTTCAATATCTAACTCGTTTCTTCTCTCAACATTACTACATTTTATAATTACTTTTCATATAATCGTTCTATGTATCTACATTATAGTTATTAGTTATTGTATATGAATATTATTATTGCAATTTTAAATATGATGGCAGTTAAGTACTGTATAGGTAATCTATTGTGATGTACAAGCTATAAAAGATTTTATTACTTATGCATTACATATTACATACCTGGTTGTCTGTAAAAGATTGCTTTAAGCGATAAGGCCGCCTTTTGTATGCATATCCTTGATTTTTTTATTTCCTTTTTGTAATTATTTGTTTCTTTTATGCACAATAAAGAGTTTTATTATTATTATTATTACATATTAATTACAATATGTCCGACGATGAAGGTGATTTTTGTTTCATCCATAATATTGATTTGACCTGTCTATAGATAAGTTTAGGTCTACTGCATGTTTCTAACCTATAATACCAAAACCCAAGAATAGTTCAGAAATCTCCATTTTGAATAAGATTCGAATTAATGCTCTAGGCCATAGACTTTTATTAAAATTTTATAAAACAATCAAAGTACATATGAAAATGTTTGAGATGGCCGTTTTAAAACAACATTAATAAAGAAATGTTTTATTACTGTTTACAAAATCCAGAATTTTCTTTTGCACCTATATTGACGTAAATTAATAAGTATCTAATGATGTATTAAGAATATTGATACATAATAATATTTACGTCATGTATCTAATTATAACTGTTTATAATTATTTATTGCTTATTAATTTACGACAATATTGATTATACGCTATTAGTAACTTCTAGTCATTTCCCTCTGCTTGTACTGTAAGGGACCGGATTGTGAAGACAAAGCGATATTTTAATTTAAATTACTTAGAAATTATTCAGAATATGCTTCCTATGTGCTTGTTCATTTATATATTCATTATTATTTATATTAAGAGCATCGTAGTCTGGTGGTTAACTATCTCGACTTATAAACTCCAAAGCGGTTAGTTCAAGCCCGGCCTACACAAAAAACCTCTGTGTCTATTAATATTCCTGATTAAATCTTCGTGTTTCCAACATCGATAACAACTCTAATTCACAATTCGGCGATTCAAACATACTAAACTAGGTTGGTATTTCATAATTATTTCTTAATATAGTCATACCGCACTTGAAGCACATCTTGTGCCATTTGAGTCCACCCGCAACTCGCTCTTCTGCTGCATATACGGACTTGCCGCATTTCGGACACTTCGGATTATCTGCTGGTTTGAAAGGCATTGTGCTCGCTTAACTTATCCTGAAACAATATAAAAATGAGGTCATTCCCTTTACCACTTCGATGTTAATCTACATAATAGATTTGATTTTATTCACTACGAAATTTAAATGACTTAGACGGCACTTTACAAATTGGATCAGGTATTTTGCAGATATCCAATTGTATTAAATTTGACTTCACAAAGTAATGTTGATTCTAAACTTCCACGATTAGCACTAAAGCAATCCTCCCCGTAGATCAAGTAAAGATTTGAACGTTGTCAGAATTTGTTCTAGTTATTGCACCGTTCATTGGCTGAAATCCAAGTCGCCTGCACCACTTCAAATGCATCCAAACTGACACTTATTGCTCAACAAGCACATGTAACAAACTATAAGTATGTAAACTAAGCTCCTTCAAAATCAGAGACGGTATTTGAAAACTTCTGGAATTTTATGGAAACGGGACACGGTGCGCGTGGGCGGTTTTGTCTACGCTCCTAATTTGGGGTGTTCAGGTAAAGTTACGCTGGAACGCCGCATTGCATTTCTAATAATAGTATGCATTTGAATGAAAATGGAACACACGCGGTTATGTGGATTTATGTTATGACAGTATTGCACTTTCACCAGATCACGGACCTGTTCGTCGAGTCGCTACGAGAGTCGAGCTCCCGGACGCGTATACAGTTCAGGGCGGTGATGCCGAGACTGCGGTGCGCGGAGGTCGAATGATGCGCGAGGGCAACGCGCAACCGTAGTCTATGCGCGAGTTGCACACGGCCCCAGTGGAGGGGCACCATGTGCCGCCCTCGCCACCGCCACCGCCCTCGCCCTCAACACACCCCATGCTAACTCCTTACCACCACCAGTTCATCATTCCTTCTAGCAATATGGTAAGTAAAACAAATTTCGTGTTCACAGTTTACAATATCCTTGCCAAATACTAAGCGGTCATACAAAAGAACGAAATTTATTTATTTCGTATAGATTAAAACAAAAAATATAGTAAATACACATATATAAATATTAATGTTTCAGGGAATATACATTCACAAGATTATTCATTTTGGCAGTCAGCGGCAGTCATGTTCAGCTGAATTATACTTCCAGTATATGTACCAGTATACCTATAGTTCCAAGTACTTGGAATAATGTAACTTACATTTTATGTAACTGGAATGCCAAACAAGCTGAAAATTCGATCAGATGGAAAGTGCATGAAATCACATCATTTGACTGCGCTAGTATCCCACATGATATGCTTCGCATTTCTAACGACTAATATTGCTTTACTCTGTATCCTGTAATTTCACTACCGCTATGTCTTTATCAATTCAAATAATTCATTCAATAATAGATTAGATATCTAAGAATTTAAAGTTCAAATCCTAGTCGTTCCTAGTCGAAAAGTAATAGATTTTTTCAATACTACTTTTGTGCTACGTTTGTGTTACAGCAAAGACAGTTTTATACAAAATATTGACATTATTCGTTAGTATCTAAGGCATATTCCAGGAGGCATACCTGGAATATTAAATCTATAATACTTAAATTTGGTTTATTTGGACTGAATCGACTTGATGTTGGTATGTACCGTGGTATATTATCTGATCCTGTATCATCGCCAGCAAAATTATTGTTTTCAATTTATTTATTTATA
The DNA here is from genome assembly GCF_030625045.1 of Achroia grisella. Classification (NCBI taxonomy): domain Eukaryota; kingdom Metazoa; phylum Arthropoda; class Insecta; order Lepidoptera; family Pyralidae; genus Achroia; species Achroia grisella. Next base: position 6,106,406 of record NW_026713059.1, read on the forward strand.
CTCTTCATTGCACCATTTACAGAACAATAAAAAACAATTAAAATAGAAAATATACATCGACTGATACAAAAGGGGGTCTTACCGCTAAGCAATCTCTTCCAGACCACCTTTTGGTGGTTAGAGAAAAAAATAAGAACATATAGATATAACTGAAATATACATATATATATAAATATACTTAATAGTGCACATACATTTGGAAAGAATGAAGGAAGATTAGTTAAGAGAATAATAAGAAATTAAAGGGAAAGAAAATTGGATTTGATAGAGGCATTACATTTTCAATGTACAGTGGAAGATAAGATTAGTAATAAGATACGATGGGACTGGCATTATCATATTAGGTATGATAAAAGCCCCTAAATAATTGTAAGAATAAAAAATACCTAAATTATATAGAAAAAGTATCTTGACGACTGACATTAAATCATAGCATGGTTTGTAAATAATTAAGTAGTGATTAGTGGACACACGCACAGAATCCTTGCATTTGTCTTCATATAGTGAGACTAAAGCTTATATTAAATTTAAACTTCTTAAATCTAATACATTATTAATGTTTTATATAAGTCATATATGGGGAAACATATGACTTATATAAATATGACCATCCAGAACATCTAATTGATGGTAAGCGTTGTTACTAACCGCTGTGTGGGGGCTGAAATAGGTGAGATAAATATTCCCACGTTGACGACTTTGTAGAAAGTGTACCTCAGTGTGCAAAATCATTTTATGTTATGTCTATATCGAGAGCTATTAGTCAGTCGTATCAAAAGATCAGTCTGTCTCTAATACCACCACATGTACGGATGAATACACACCCAGAATACCAAGGTTCAGTAAATATATTTTTATTAGAGGTGGAAACGAAGCCGGTATTGAATTTATGCGAAGCACCATGCCTTCTGCATTATTAAGGTCGTTGTATAGACAAGACCAAATACACAATGTTCTGACAGCTCAAAGAGCGACATTCTATATTCGTCTCCTAATGATTAAAATAAAATAAGAAATCATGAATCATAACTCTGGCAAGTTGTATCCATATGTAATTCGGCAATGAATAAGGAACACACTACGAAAAATCTCTATAAGTAGTTGTAACTACAAGTAGCTTGTCTATAAATCACGTCGCGCGAACAGATGTTTATTCTAGCTATTCAAAACTTTATCATACTTTATTCTTACATGAGTGCCCAAAACTGGAAACGTGACATAGCAGTGGTATATTGTTTTTAAAGTAATTAACCCTGGATAAATCACGTGAATCATTCTCACTTAAGCGGTTAAAGTTTAATTAATTTACCTTTTTCAATATTGCAATGATGATATCAAAAATTTCCACTGACTGTTTCCATGAAACAAATATTAGTTTGTTTCATAGAATGTATCTACTTTATATGTAGAAAATACAAATAGAGAGATATAAAAGAATTACCTTAATTTTTACCATTTTTATAACTTGTAATTTTAAAATAACTACAAATCTAAAAGCTTACAGTTTTTTTGTACTGACTATTTTTTATGAATTTAGAAATTTATTTATGGAAGCGGTGACAATGCTACAAGAGATTACAATTATCAAGATAAAAATAACTGAAACATATTCTTTAATACGTTTACAATTAGTCCAGCACATGTCACATCATAGAGACACTGTTTGCCAACTTGCGCACACCTGCTTATCTATTAATATTTTTACAAAAATAGCTTTACTGTTTTAATAAGAAAGGTAAAATTATTTAGGATTAGAGACTAATTGAATCATCTATTAATTGATATCATTAAAATATATTTTTTATAAAGACGTTACATCTAATTTTGATGCTAACGAGTATTTTATATACTATATAGCATACTACTATACATTTACATACTACTATAGCATTAGAATTGCATTAATGAATCAAGAATACCCGGTTACCTACGAGTATTTGCAAGTAAAGTTATGATCTAATATATAAAATTCTCGTGTAACAGTTTTTTTGACAAAATTTGAACGATTCTTATGTATTTTGGTGTAGGTAGATAGGTAATTCAGTAGATCTGAGAATAGAACGGAAACTATTTTTCATACCCTTTAGTGATAAAAGTAGTTTTTTCGAACCCATTTTTTTGTTTTGGCATTAAAAAGTACATACGTATAATTCTAAGTATTCATTCTCCTAACTAACCCGATACCGATACCGATATTAGTACTTTATAATTTTCTACTCGGCGGTCGTTAACTGATTAATTTATATAACAATATAAATTAATCAGTTATCGACTATTATTAGAATACAATGTTCGTTTTTTAGGCTTGATTTATGCTTGCTTTATTGATGTTGTATAACCATGTATGCCACACCTACCTAGATATACTACATAGACAGATCTAAAGGCTTTAATTTCCCTTTCTCAACAAAATAAAGCATAATACAATACAACAATTGTTTCATCATAGTAGTCCTAGAGCTCTTAAATATTATATTAGCCTATCAGAGTGTGGCATAGTAACCGTAATCTTTTTTTAGACATCTTAGGTTCCAGTGCAAAATTTCATCCGCGTTTTAACATTGAATCTGAACAAATGGTTATTAATTTTTAGTAAATAAGTAGTAGAAGACGCAAAAATTCATCAAAATGAAATATTTTCGTATATATATTTATCATTTTCCACTTATACATTTAATGATTCTGTACCTAAGTTAATACCAAGTATTAAGTAAAATTATTACTTGATTATGTTTTTTGCCGATGTACCCGTCATCAAGTGCCATAAAAGATATAGTGTCATTACGAAGTAGGTTATATCGTTCTATGTCTAGGTCAATTTCCTTGTAGGCACATCTAAACCGTAAGATAAAACACGGACCATATGCTTGCATTAGTTTAATCATAAAAATGTTAACATTTTAGATAGGTATGATTTGGTGTAGGGTACGGTAGGGAAAAAAAAAATTATAATGTAAAACTTGACGTTCATAAGCGGCTAAAATGTCCTACATGAATAAATGAATTTGTAGAATGTAACTAACATAATTTATATGACCTTTAATTAACATGTCTTATTGTATGTCACGAACTAAAAAACCTGTATGCTCGTTATTCTTAGGTCACGACCATAGGTACGTTAAAAATCTACTTTTACCTCTAAAATATATATACAATCCACAGAGACACATACAAATACTACTTGCACAAATGTATGCACTATGTGTACATATAGTTAGGTACTTGTCATGTGACCTTTTCTTCTATTTGTTATCGGAAGTCCCTATGACCGTGACAATAATAGAAGAAAAATCACGCTATCTACATTATAGTTATTTTTATAATTAGATATTTTTTTCATTTGAATAATGGAAGCATCACTATGTATAATTCCTTTTTATCATACATGACATTTAATTTATACCCGTGAAATCGTCCTTAAAAATGTCCCACGTCAAAAACCGCTTGCACGCTGGCACGCATTCAAACTTGTCCATATCTCTCGATCTCGCTGCTTTGTACTGTGCGATACTTCACAGAGTAAAAGTAAACACCTGTCAAACTAATTACATACCACATGTATTATAATTTTAACATTTTTTATACAACCTACTGGGGAACAACTATGAACCGGCCCATCAGATTGTATAAATATCGACATAATTATGTACATGATAACATATTTATTATTATCACAGGATAAATTATGTTTCTGAACTGTCTATGTTACACTTCACGTGTTGCCAGTTCTCACTCTTGATCGATAGAAATATCGTTGGGTTTTTATGCCTTTCAGATGGCTACATAACAAAATAGAACAGATTGCTGCTTTATGATATAAAAATTGTTTACACTGTAGTGGTTTTTTATGTAATATAAATGGCAAAGAAGTTAACGACTCACCGGATGGTAATGATGCGGTACTACTCATGCATTGCCATTCCGGAGGACTAAAATGTTCTGCCTCAATATCCTGTTATTTCACAATTACGTACTAGTTCTGTATTTGTTTGAACTTAAGTTTGTCTCTGTCTTAACTCATGTGAACTACTTATTTAAAAAATGGTATTTCCCCTCACATAGACATAAATACGCAATATATTTTATATACGCAATAAAAACATATATATACAATAGTATTAAAAAAACTAAATGCATTGACAAATCAATGTGTAATCTCAAAGGTGAAGTTGTGTCAAAGTGATGTCTAAAAGACCGTTACACATTCGCATATCACACTGAGAACAATAGCTACTCTCCGTAGTCTACTAGTGTGTTATCTCCCTCTCAGATTTCCCTCTCTTTCCACTTCTTTCTATTCTAAATCCTTTTCTATCCAGGCCGTTCAGTTGTGTAATTCACTCCACTCTTGTATTCGGAGCGTTCAATCACTTACCAGCTCCAAAATCTCTGCCAAATCGCAATTTATTTCCCTTTTAGTTCTTGTTGTCTTTTTAACTCATGTCCCACTTTTCCTTCATTCTGAAGAATTGAGTTTCAGAGGAGCTTCCTCCCGCGTACACTTAGATTGTGGAATGAAATACCTGCCGAGGATGGGGAAGGAGATTGTTTGTAATGTGGATTAATAAACATGAAGGTTTGTGAGGGTAGGTGATATTTGTTACTTTTGACGTAGAATAGTATTCTACGTCCAAAGTGACAAACAATAGGATGGATTACAATGAACTTTGATACGTAAATAGTTCCTGTTTCTAACTGGAATACTATTTATCTGAATTCACTCTGGCAACACTGCGAGATACAGGTTACACATAAACTCCGTTCATTTAAACATTATAATATAACAATGCCACTTAAATCTATTATATCATGAAGGTATTAAGAAAATTAAATACATTGCAAGATTAAATAACATTCAGGTGTTTACGAGTCAATTCGCAGGTGTGGTGGATCTCTCCATGCGGAGGCGTGGGCCGTGGCTAAAATAACATGGAAAGCGGCGGTTACTCAGCGGTCGCTACAGAACTCTTCGTGGGCCAGGGCATTACTCATGCTGCGTCGTGGGCAGACGACACCCACGCCATATTAAAATTTCATACACTACTTTTAGATTACTACTGAAACACTACCTGAACAATCAGTCTACAAACACTTTGGTAATAAAAGAGATCAAGTCTCGATCTGAGTAACAGTTTCCATGTAACAGTACATACCGCATATATGTATATCGTACATCATAGTTCTAAAAATAATTTGTCGTGAAATTGATTAAATAAAACAAAACAACAAAAAAATGTTGTTTTTCTTGCCAGTTCTTCTCAACTCAAGTACCTAGACGAATTGGACGGTAGGAATAGTGACAAAGAAATATGACGTGCATTCCCCGGACAATGGTCTTATACGAATAAATTATTTTGAGTTTGAGTAATATAAAATATCGAAAAATATAAATTATATTTCGTTTTAAATCCTTATGAAAGCCTTAAATTTACAAAAAATAGTGATAAACCTGGATAATCCACACGGCGTCATCTAGTCCCAAGCTAAGTAGAGCTTATATTATGGGTATTAGACAACTGGTAGAAATACTTAAATACATAGAAAACACCCAATCCCATACAAACAATCCTACTCATCAATCACAAATAAAAATGTTAGTATAATGCGAGGAATCGAACCCGTGACAATCGGAAGGCGCTGTGATAAATCGCTAGACCTATTCATCTGTACAACTGTTCCAGAGTAAAATTATATTTTAATGTATACAGCAATTAATGGATTGTTGGCTGAAGTTGATTTATTTGTGTCATTTATTTGGTAATTTCATAAATATCTACTCGATTGGAAAACGCACGACTCTCTGCAAGAACTTTGTTTATTCATACCTGCACTAAAATGCCTTAAAAGACGAGAGTCATCAATCCAGACAAACATGCAAACAGTTTTATTTTTCATACTACTACCATTTTATTATTTGATTTATTTGCTTAGAACTACTTGTATCTGCTCTGCTACCTGCGCAGAATAAGTACATATTATGCCAATCACATCTCTGCTAACGCTGTTTTCAACAGATGATCTTTCATCCATAAGTTTTAAAATCAGCTATGAAAATATTTTTTGAGTTTATGTATTACGAATAAAAAGAAATATAGAACAAAAAAACCTTAAATCATGTAAATAGAAGTTTTAAATTTACCTGAACAAAAATAAAAACAGAAATAAAACAAAGCTTGATGCTGAAATGTATAATTTAATTTCAGTCCAAAATGTTAATCGTCTTATCTAACCAAAAAAACTGGCTACACTATTGAAAGAGAAGAGTTTGTCATAATGATAAATTCAAAAAATGTAGGTATGAGTCAGCATGAAAATTTGTTTCTGTCTTAGACAGACAAAACATTAGTATTATCCGGTCCGATGATCAGCGAAACTGATTAATTCTGTAATTATTTGTTATCTATATAAATTCCTTTATATCAAGGTTTTGTTACTACTACTTGTTTTTAATTTTCTTATTCTCATTGCGTTTGTTTTTAACTAATTGCCAAAAATAGAACCTTCATGTGTACGTATTACATATTACGATATATATATCATTGTAAAAACTGAACTGATTTACCGAGGTAAAATTTCACACCTATTTCAGCCCCCAAGGAGTAGGTACCTATGTTTTGTAAAATATGTTTCAGTCAAAGAGTGCATAGAGTAATAGTCTTACGTATTTAATTACACAACCAGTTCGCTGTGTTTTTAGTATTTTTACTCTAATGAATTATTGCTCTTTGGTATTTATATTCATGCATTATAGCTTAAAATGTAGTGTTCCAATAATTACTTCAAAGAGCAACACAATTTTGCTTATTCATATGATGAAAAAGCTCTCCAAATTAGAGGTAGCGCATAAATTTAAGTTTATTTCTATGAAAAAAAATCTATTTTATTTTATTCTAATAAGGCAGTGAAGAATACGCAAGCATAACATCCCAGTACTCCGGAATTACAATTAAATGGTACCACGGACATTGCATGTTATAGTCTGTAGAGATATAATTCTATATATATAGGCAAAGATCTGGTGGGACGTCAGCTTAATTACAATTCCAACTATGTATAACAAATGTTCAGCGTCTGAATTTTCTCAGTAGTAAAATATATGGAAATTTGCTTGGATTCATCTTTCTTAGTGTTGTATGCATTTTGGCTATTTGTCCAAAACATTGACTATAATTATTTACATTCACAGAAGTAAATAATAAAACTAGATGAAATAGTAAAAAATAAACATTAATAACATACGAAGAATGAAAGGATGGAAGGAAGGTAATTAAAATATAAAGGTACGTATTTGCATATTTTCTATTATAAAGACTCCTTTATTAGATAGACATGATCTTGCATTCACATTTATACGTATATTTAAACAAAAATATAATTATTTTAAAAAAGTTTATTTTCGCAAAAATTAAAACAACTCTCAATTACGTTTAACTAGCGCATAAATTACATTCGTGCACTAGAATAATAACCTAGTTGGCATACGTAGGCATTAGGAGGTAGAAAGCATCGAATTATTGCGAGTTAGCTTAATAAAATTAAGAAAAATGTTAATTACGACTTTGGTATTCATTGATACTTGAAAATGTACCAACTTACATGTTTCAAATGTGTACTTTTTGTTAATCTATATGATATCCAACTAAGAATACAATGTTTTACCACTACTTTATATTTAGGATGTCGTAACTGGCGATTGTAGGAACAATGCACGCTACACCAGTTCAAAACAAGGAAATCTCGAAATAAAACCCAAATCCACGCGGCTTCGGTCGGTCAAGCCGGTGATGTATGTAAATATATCGTTCTGTGAGGAACGATAAAACTTAATTTACTATTATTCTATTATATAACAAATTATGTGGAACTACTATCTAATTCAATAAAAATGTGAATTAGATTTAATGTATTTACATATATCTACACAAGCAAATTCGATTTCGTCCTTCCACTAATCAACAACAATGTAATGAAAAATTATAGTAAAAAAAAAATTTTTATGCAGATAGATATTTATAATATCTAATGTGAAAGATATTAAGTAATATTTGAAATAAAAATTTATATTTCTGATAAACAATTTATAAAAAAATAATAGTATATTAGGTATTATTAAAGAAACGAGTGCTTATTTAGGGACTTCAACACTTCTGACAAGCGATTATTTATTAGGTAATAAGTATCCTATAGATTTGTGAATCTTGAGATATCGACATGGTAAAAGACCTAACTATATCTACTCTTGTAAGTAGGTGGGTCTGTCTCGAAAGCACGTTGCTATGCTATAGATTTAAGTTTTCAAGAAACGAAGCCAGATATTTTTAGACGTCAACCAGAGTAAAATTGTACCATAAATTATTTTCTCTTATAATATACAAGACATGACTTTTTGTTTGGCCGATAATGATACTTGTGTTTCAATTATTGAAAATGCATTATATTTATGACATATTTATAAATGATTGTGAAATGGATGGTTGTCTATATGAAAAGAAGAATGTTTCCTAATGTGGGTTCGAAAAAGCAATAGAAACGGACGTAGCGAGTAACTATGCGCTATTTCTGTATTAGAATGTGCTGGCTGTGCGAGCCTGTCTATGGTTATAGTTTGATTGGTTCTCCGAACATGCGGATTACCGAGTAAAGTATTATTTTGGTAACAATCAGTTAAATCTACTACCATTAGAATTAATTAACCCATCTCATCTTGTAGTAATCCAAATTAAACTTTGAGAAATTCATAGGTCGCTGGTCATGCCACTAGCTATCGTCCAATTTGCAGTTTTGAATTAACGATATCGTTAAGGGTTTCTGTAGCAATACTTCTAATAACTATAATAATTTCCATATTTTTATTAGAGCTTTTGTTATATGTCAAAGATTATAATGCGGTGTGACACTTAACATGACCGTTATTCGATATACCACCAACACTTGAAGAGACCTAGCTGTTAAAGATTCAAGGTACGAATATCTTTAAGTCATATATATTCAGTACCTTATACGATAGATAAATGTTTCTTGTTAGATTAATTATAATTATGATGGTTGTTATAGTAGATTAGCAAGTATTACGACACATCCTCAACGGCGATCGGATCGGACCACCAAGCATGACGCAAGAAGGTGCGCTACCGAGAAAACCACCTGCGTCGAATCAGCATTTTAGTCCCCACAGCAATAATACCCATTTCCCTGATTTTTAATTTATATAATTGCACTTACGGATCACACATCGATCCGAAGACACCTATATGATTGTAATAATTAATTTTTAGAATTAAATTTAGTTTACTTATAAAAATTGGTTTTTTTTTGGGTCTTCCGCCAGCGACTTCAATAACTGGCGCAGTCGGTAGGATACTCGAGACGTATCGAGAATAGAAATAGGGTATATCTCACATCGATTACCGTGTCGTCTATGATCGCTATCGTCGTCGCGAGCGATTCGCGTCCACGAGTATCCAGAAAGAAGAACCTGAAGTTTCCTGGCTGGAAGAGAAATCAAGACATCGATCCTAGAACTACCAATATGCAGCGCATGTGAGTACACTATACATTTTTCCTGTAAAGTTGCTCTCAAGGTGTAAAATTTAGTGAATAGTTATATAGTTTAGTTGCAACCATTTTCCACCCTAGGAAAATCACCCCTAGAGGGCCTGCGCGCGATAGGCTATCCCGTAGGCTCAATTTAGATAGAAATAGAGATTTAACTTTAGAATCAGTGTCCGAGGAGTCGGAATATAGTAATATGGGTGACGTAGATAATATTCTGAAGGCCATGCGCATAGTACCAGAATTTGATGGTAATCCTCACGTCTTACCTAGATTTATCCGTCTTTGTGACCAATTTGTTAATGAGTATTGTATTAAGGAAAATCCTGGCAACGAGTTTGTTAATTTATGTATTGTAAATGCTATTTTAAATAAAATAACTGGACCAGCCGCGCGCATAGTAAATTCTAACGGATTATCTGAGAATTGGGATAGCATTAAAAAAGATTTAATTAATAATTTTTCGGATCAAAGAGACGAGACCGCTCTTTACAATGATCTTATGTTAGCTACACAAGGAAATAGGTCTCCACAGGAATTTTATGACCATTGCGTTAACATGTTCAGCACTATAATGACTTATGTGACTTTGCACGAAACTATTAGCACTACTGTCGAGGCGAAACGTATTTTATATAGGAAATAACTAAAGATGCATTTGTTCGAGGCTTAAAAGAGCCATTAGGTTCTAGAATACGTTGCATGCGTCCTGATAATGTCGAGAAAGCTCTCGAGTTTGTACAAGAGGAATTGAACGTATTTATTTGCAAGGCCGTAATGAAAATAATGATAAAAAGGCACATATGCATAATCCACTACCTAAACCGTCTTCTTTGGCCTTACCATCTAGTACTATGCCTATTTATAAGCCGATCAATTCCTTAGTACGACCACCTCTTTTGCATCAGTGGCAATCACCGCCCATGCAACAACCATGGAAAGCTAGTTATCCGCATAACCAGCCTGTACAATACAGACCTCCAGGTATACCTTCACGCACACAACAGATATTTAGGTCAACACCCCCAAATTATAACCCTCAATTTAATAAGTTTCAATTACCTTCAAAAACTTACCCATGAGTGGTGTAAGCCATTATGTTATATACAGGGTCAATTAACTGGACATGATTGGCATAGACATGGAAATCCGCCTCCAACGAACTATTTTAAGACTAGGGATATGAATATGAATGAATGTTCTGACTATAATTATAATGATTATTATTACTATACCGATTTTTCTCCATACTACGATTATGATAACTATTATTTCGAACATAATTATGATTTAGAAAATAAGACGGATTACTTTAATTATAACGACCAAGATTTTAATAACTTGAATGAGGATCATACTTAACTCTGCGGATCCTCAACCTTCAACAAGTTCTATTGAGGAGCAGGATTTTCCCAAGCGGGGGAAATCAGAAAAATCAAAATAGAAATTAATATGCACAGCAATTACCATTTATACAAATTTCAAATCCACCTATGAAATTTCTTATAGACACTGGAGCGAATCAAATTCATATCTATGTAGACCGATTTTTCTATAATGTTCACTTAAACTATGAACCGTTTGAAGTAACGAATGCCCATACTACGTCTAGACATAATTATTCTATTACTATTCCTTACTTTAAAGAGTTTAGGGAGCCAGATGGAATGAAATTATTCATTTATAAATTTCACAAAACTTTTGATGGTTTAATTGGATATGATTTACTGGAACAACTAGAATCAAATATTGAATAAAAATAAATTACTTAAAACCCGTAATAGTAGTATCCCCATTAATTTATATAATTCTTGTAACGTTAATTTATACGAGGATGTTATTCCTGCTTATTCAAAGAAATTGCTAAGACTTCCAATTAATTTACAAGACGGTGAAGCTTTTATTAAGCAACAATTTTTTTCTAATTGTATCGTTAGTGACTGTGTAACTATAGTAAAAAATAGTCGCGGATTTGTTGAAAGTGCAAACCCAACAAATCATGATATAATATTTTCCATGGATCGTGCTATTCAAGCTGAAACATATAACATGGAATCATTGTTACCCTCGCATTCCTTCACGACTACGCACAGATATTTAAATCCGGAGGAACGCGCTAACTTAGAAACATTATGTACTAAATATGCGGATGTGTTTTATATTGACAGAATCATTAACTTTTACGAATAAAGTTAAACATAATAAGGACTACGGACGAAATACCAGTGCAAAAATAAAATTACCGGTACCCATACGTACATAGGGATGAAGTTAGAGATCAGATAGGCAAGATGTTAGATAAGGGTATTATCCAACCATCAGAATCTGCATGGAGCTCACCTATTTGGGTCGTACCCAAAAAGGCTGACGCTTCGGGTAAAACTAAATGGCGATTAGTAGTAGATTCAGAAAATTAAACGAAAAAACATATGACGATAATATTCCTAATATTACAGATGTTCTAGATTATAAACTGTCAATACTTCTCTACTTTATCTTTGGGTTTTATCATCGAGATGGAACCCAGTGATATTGCTAAAACAGCATTCAACGTTGAGAACGGACGTATGAATTTAAACAAAAATATATTTCCAATAATGGACAATGTTCTTAAGGACCTTCAAAACGTTGTATTATATTTAGACGATATCATTGTATTCAGTACCTCTCTCCAGGAACACATGATCAATCTTGACAAGGTACAAAAACTACGAGAATCGAATTTTAAAATCCAGATGGATAAATCCGTTCTCACTAGCTTGAAACCGCTTATTTAGGGCATATAATCACCAAGGATGGAATTACAAAATTACAGCTATTCAGAACTATCCTCTTCCAAAAACACCGAAGAAATCAAACAATTTCTTGGTTTGGTTGGATATTACAGAAAGTTTATTCCCGATTTCGCATGCTAAACCATTAACGACATGTCTGAAAAAAGGTAGGAAGTAACAGTTAATTCAGAAATGTTAGTTGTTTCGAGAAGTGTAAAACTCTCTTAACTAACGAATTTTAAGAAAAATTTTGCAAGAGACTTCATTTTAACGACTGATGCATCTAATGTAGCTTTAGGCGCGATATTGAGGGTACATTAGGTTCAGACAAACCCATTTGCTTTGCATCGCGTACCCTTAATGACAGTGAAGCCAACTATAGTACGATTGAAAAGGAGCTTCTTGCTATTGTCTGGGCGACTAAATATTTTAGGCCGTTATCTATTTGGTCGTAAATTCAAAATTGTCACGGACCATAAACCCCTCCAATGGGTAATGAGTTTGAAGGAACCGAACTCGAGAATAATTGTTTAAAATTATCCGAGTTCGATTTTTATATTTACAAAAAGGGACGAAATAATACTAACGCCGACGCCCTTTCTCGTATTGAAATTCACAACGGAAGCTAATGTCAACCCATCTGAACGCCCTCTTTATTCATCTACTCTATCTGCTCATACAGAAAACATTAGAGATTCCAATAGTTGACCAACCACTGAATAAATTTCATAGACAGCTCGTCATTACCGTAGTTAGTGACATCAGAAAGCGTGCTACCACATCGAAGCCTTTTGAAACACACACAAGGATATCTGCTCAAGTATCCGAGACAAATTTAGAAAGCGATATCGTAGAAATTATGAAAGAATATGTTAATCCTAAAATTAAAAATATTTATTAACCCACGGTTAGCAATGTATGATATATACCAATTATTCAAAATAAGTTTAAAAGCTCTGCGATGCAACTTGTATTGACTACGTCTGAAGTTGAGAATGTAAAAGAATACTTAAGACAACATTATATAATTAAAATTATCATATTGCTACTTGGAACTACTATCAATTACTATAAAATGAAAAGTAACAAAAATAATTAATGATTGTGCCATTTGTGGTCAAAATACGATTTAATGTATTCCATATATCTGCTACAAAGCCCTTTGAAGTAGTACATCGATATTCATACATCATGAAAAATATTTAACTTCGTAGATGTGTTTTCTAAATATGCACAGGCATACCACATACGTAATAAAAGCTATTAGTATAACAAGCCCTTTTGAAATTCTGCACACACCATGGTCTACCGTTATCGATAGTATCTGATAACGGCACAGAATTTACAAATATGTTATTTAATGAATTTACTGTTTTGCATAAAATAAATCATCATAAGATTTTACCGCATTCCCCAAATGATAATGGAATAGTAGAGAGAATAGTACTTTATTAGAACATTTACGTATTAAAAACATAACGACGAGGACGTAGTTAATCTAGTTCCGTATGCTATTTTCTATAATAGTTCTATACATTCTTTTACAAAATGCAGACCTTATGATATTATAACAGGCCATTTAGATCCCCGAGATCCTCTCGACATGGATATAAGTAGGCACCTATTTCAACAGTATATACAAAATCATAGAGAAAGAATGCAGTTAGTTTACGACACAATAGGAGAGGCATCGCTGGAAAGCCGCACCCATATAATGGAAAATCGTAATAAAAATAGAGAGCCAGAATTTGAATATCAACCTCAACAAACTGTATATATTAGTAACCCATTAGCTAGCCGTCAGAAAATAGCCCCTAGATATAGTCAGGATACAGTTCTTGCCGATCTTCCTATACATATATATACCTCAAAGAAAAAGGGACCCGTCGCAAAACGCAGATTAAAGAGAACCCCTAAAAGTGCCCAATTGTTACAGGGTGCTTCTGATCCTGGTTGCTCCTTTGATAACTCCTCAAGAGATCAATCAGGAGATAACACTTGAGAGTCTCGATGATGGTCCTGGACTGCTACCATTCCGACTTGGAACAACAAGGTTTATAACCCATTACCATACCTTTCTACAGCACGTACAATTAGATAATATTTTTTAGAATTAGTACAGAACCAGCTATTAGATTATAAAATTATGTTAACTAATGATACATACATACTATACGAACTTCAAATAGAATATTTATCTAATAAATTATGTAAGGTTAAAGATCAGTTAGATACATTACAGCCAAAGCGTGTACGGAGAGGTCTCGTCGATGGTATAGGCTCTATAATAAAAAGTATCACTTGAAACCTAGATCAATCTGACGCTATTAAGTATGACAATGCTATCAAAATTCTCCAAAGTAATGACATAAAAGTAAATCATGAGCTTGAAAGTCATATCAGCCTCAGTAAGGAGTGGATGGCTCAACATACGGATATAGTTAATAAATTAGTTGAAAATCAGGTAAAAATTAACGAGACTTTGCAGCTGTTATACGATAACGATGCTCACTCAGATAACGACCTAATAAAATACGCTAAATTCGCTCAATACTTAGCAATTATAACTGAAAATATAGACGACGTATTAAATGAACTATTTAGAATCGAAAATATATTAGCTTTCATTCGCGCTTCTTCTATGCATCATTCTATGATTAAAATCGATACTTTAAACAAAATGGTCCAGAAGTTAGTTAAGATTTATGGTAAGGATAGAATATTAAACTTAGAACTTAGGGTATACTACGATATAATTAAGCCAGGTTTCTATTATTCAGATAATCAGATAGTTATTAGTTTTAAAATACCCATATTTTCCTCAGATAGTTACGATTTATACAAGTTGGCTGTAGCTCCCAATAAATATAAGCAGGTCCTCAATCTTATCCATTGATTAAACTAACAGGAAAGGTTATGTGTATATAGAGCAGAATGCCCGAAGTATGAAAATTCATGTCTGCGGAGATAAGATGGATCATCAACTTCTGGTCATGCCAGAATCTTATATTCAAGCAATCTATCGACCCAGTCTGTCAACAGTTAAATTTGGCTATGGAAGTAGATGAGAGATTACTACGATATCGTTCTGAATGGGTTTCTGTAGCAAGTAAACTGCTTTCTTTACGGAATTCATAACTAACATTAATAATAATAGGACAACCTTGAAGATACTGCAATTTCCCAGAATATGACTCCTGACCATAAAATGTTATGTAAATCTTAAATCAATACTTACAAGATCATGAAATTCAGCACAAGGTGATCTTGCAGCATCCTACACACGAGCAAACCTCAAAATCGTTCCTATTTCATACTACGATTATACCATTATATTGGGCTGTCTTATAATAATTACAGTATGGAAATATAAGACTAATCAAGTACACCTGAAGAACTGTGAAACTGAAACCCCTACCAGTATCGGATACGAATATTCTCTTAAGCTTCAAAAATAATTGCTAATCTCATATATATTCAAGTATTACGACACATCCTCAACGGCGATTATACAAGCATGACGATAAATGTTTCTTGTTAGATTAATTATAATTCACACATGATGGACACCTATATAATTGATAAAAACAAATATTTAGTTTACGTCTTCCGCCAGCGACTTCAATAACTTGGTGAAAAACAAATATTAGCGCCGACACTACAAAATTTAATGTACAGAAGTTTTGTATAGGTCATGTACATAGCCCAATATCTAACCGTCCGTAAGTGTCTCTGAGTATATAACTGCCGCCTATTGTTATTCTAATATTTATTACCTATATACACACGATGTAACGATTATTATATCTTTAATATTTACAAGAGTAGGGAAAGACTTACAATTAAATTATGATCAGAACACATATCAGTTTTATTGAAAAAGTGTTTTTGAATAGTAATGGATACCGTTTGTCATGGAAAGTTTAGTTGTTGGTTAGTCCGAGGGTTCGTTGACAGTAGCTGATATTCGTTGATGACGCAAGTGGATGGATGCCCAGCGTATGCGTCATCTCCCAATTCTAGTCTCCACTATTAGACAAATACCTATCCCGATTGCTAATACAATTTATACTTGCCAACTCACAGAATCGTCATAAGCTGACAATACTAATAATAAACATTGTCATTGCAGTTTGTTGTTTATCAACAGTGAATAATGGCATCTTAAAATAGACGCACTAATACTAATAATATACAACCCGCGACATTGTGGCGACGTTACTCACAATTTATTAAACAATGATTTTTAATAAATAGAAAGAATAAAAGTTTGTGCCATTTTATAAAAATTAGTTATTGAAAATAATTGTTAATGCTACTATGTATTTCATTCATTCTCTCTCTTTTTACCAACCCTGGCAAAATAACTTGAAAGAAAGAGAAAGAATGAAATTATAAAAAAAATACAGGAAAATTTTGATAATGGAAAATAATATTTACAATTATACTCACTAATGTATTATAACATAATTTATCCTTTAATTAAATTTATACAAAAGATTAATTAAATTAGAATACATTTAATTGACTGTTGAATTTTGGGTATAACTTAATCATTTAAATTCATTAAAAATTTATAAGAGTATGAAATAAATTACAAATCTATTTCATACTCTTATAAATTTGAGACAAAATATAGGTAAACAACTTATAATAACTATCGTTATTTATAATGCACTAACAAAATACCGACTTGCTTAAGATCATAAAGTTACGACTTGGGTTCGTACAGGCCGCCTGCTTACATTTACGCTATTTTTGAGTTGCTGCGAGTTACATACCAGCTGTTACATCTTGTAACATAATAAGTTGTGGTAATCTAATTTTAATTGGCAATCCCAGAAAGAGTTTCTGAATGTTATTCATAAATATATATTATACCTAATATAGGTATTGTTTATCATAGATTTATAGTATTTTGTAAATATTTTCCGTTTCTGTTGTAAAAAGATAAATTATACCACACTATTTTTAGAACAATTATTTTAAATTTGACACTATAGAAATAAATCCTGAACTAGCCAAATAACATATGTGATATGGCATAGATTTCTTGCTTTATCATGAAAAATAGAAGTCACATGTAGATTCTACGTCAGGATTCTAATACAAACAACAATATGTTAGACAGAAATAATAACAAATAAGAAAAAATATATTTATTATCATCAAGTATCATAAGTATTTATGTTATTTATATATTTGTAGCCTTAAATAATTTACGTGTCTCATTTATATTTTGTGCACCGGCAACAATGTTACTCTGCACCACTCATAGTTGACTGGTAGATAACGCCGCAATGTGTTAAACTTTATTTTGGTGCATTAAAGTTAAATATTATTATTATAAAATTTAATGTCATTGTTGATATTTACGAATTATTAATTACTTTTTATTATTGATTTTACCGAAGCTGTGTTTCACATGACGAGATACGCCACTGAAATTACAGGATACGAAGGCATGACATCTTAGATCACAGGGATGACATCGAATGAGGGTTAAGTATCACCGGTGCCACATGTAGTGCTCTTCCTTTATATAGGAAACAGTTGCTATTTAATATAGTGGATGCTAAATATCAAATCAAATTGTATGCTATATCAGATATGCGTACTTACCTAATCAGTCTTCATTATAAATTATACATCTATTTTATATATTCATCTTATTAAATTAAGCTCCATCTAACGGAGCTTCTTTGAATTAACGTTTTAAATGAACTGCACGCCATCTGGCAGTGGAAGCAGCGTGAGCGCGGCGGTGCGTAAGGCTCCGCTGCGCGCAACTGACTGAATAACGCAGGCTTTTATAATCACTTTCTATAAATAAAACGCAAGCTGAAATTGAGAAGCGAGGAATAGTTATTTTGAGGTTACATTTCAAAGTAACGACAGGCTATTTTCACAGTTACGATGTACGGCAGTGGCCGTTATTCTCGTTAGCCGTTATTCTTGGCAGTAATGGCGGCAGCATAGCAGCAATACTGCTCGACATTGCAGATAGATGGCAGAGTGTTCGTGTTTTCTCAATCATTCAAATCTAAAGTAGATAGTAATTTAGTATAGTTTTATATCATGTATTTTTTTATATTTGTAATTAAAAACACGTTTGTTTACTGCAATGTTAATTTCCTCGTTACTTTCGTACCGACTGGCTTGTACTGATAATATCAATATTAAAAATAATAATTAGGAGAACTACAATGTTGCCTTTTAAGAAACTGTAAATATTTAAAGTCTCTATTCTTAACATTCAAATATTTAAACAGTTATTTATTATTAACCAATATATTATTATTATGTTACACACATTATTATAGGCTGGAAGAATACAGCTGAAAAAGATATAAGTACTCGTAGTAACTAAATATATCCCTTTGTCAGGGATGTCATATGGTACATGGGTTAAGACGACTTCCACGCGTTTTCCTCGGAAACCGTCATGGTAACTTCTTTGTGAATTTCTCATGATGGGCTAACTGATCTGATCTAATGCTTATATTGAGAGAAAGGGTATTTATTTATTTATTTTTCATCCAAAACAAAACTAATTGTGTAGGATAACATAATTGCAACATTACAGTAAATTTTTGTCAACAACATAATAGCAACTTAAATATTAAATCTAGGTATGTCAGCCAGCATAGTGCAGTAGGTCCTCATAAGTCTTTATGTCCATCATTATAATAGTCATCTACGGTATAGTAACACTTATTCAATAAATATGACCTCAATCTGGACTTAAACAATGTGAAACTATAAACAGTTTTTAAATGTATTGGTAAATTATTAAACAATTTTACAGATTGATATTTCGTACTGTGTGTAACTATTGTGAATTTAGGAATCATTTGGGATTGCAGATCTTTTCTCCTAGTACTTTCACGGATGAATCTTTCTTCGTTAGTTTCTATCTGGGTTAAGTTTTTCATGAAATTACAAACAGTCGCCAAAATGTACAAACAAGGCACTAGCAAAATTCTTAATTCTTTAAAATAATTCTTACATGAATCCCTTTGTGGAATGCGCATTATTGTCCTAATTGCCCTTTTTTGAATCACAAAAGCAGAATTTACATTATAATAGAAACTATTACCCCATAATTGGATACTATATCGCAATTTGGATAACCCCATTGCTCAACTAATGCCTCCACGCGGTACATTGTGTTAGACTTGAGATGATTTATATTTAGTTCATCGTAAACCGCAGAGTTCCATTATCTCCACAAAAAAAAAATCAACTAATGCGTATACATAGACTTGAGATGATTTATATTTAGTTCATCACGCAGAGTTAACTATTTCTGCTAGTTCGGGTTTCCAATTTAAATGTGAGTCTATAAGTACTCCTAAGAACTTAACTGTTTCTACTAACTCTATTGGTGCACCATCCAGTTTTATGTCCATCGTGTCTTTTTGTTTTGTTGTTGACTTAAACAAAATTACATTTGTCTTTTTAGCATTCACTTTTAGGTTGTTGGCTCTAAACCACATATTAAACAATTTTAGTGCCTGATTTGTTTTATATTCCAAGATTTGCAATGTATCTGCAGAGATTACAGCATTTGTGTCATCTGCAAATACTATTAAATTTAAATCAGACATTGAATTCTGCATGAATGTAATCAAATCATTAGTGAAAAGAAGAAACAATAATGGCCCCAATATAGAACCTTGCGGCACACCACGCTCAATTAATGTCAAATTTGATCTATACATCATTACGAAATGACATCATCGATATACGATGAGCTTATTTCAACGTATTGTGTTCTATTTTTAAAATATGATTTTAATAATTTTAATTCATTGTTACGTATACCTACCATAATATTCTAATTTTGTAAATAATATTTGATGACCCACCAAGTCAAATGCGGAGCTTAAATCAAGAAACAGTCCACTTATTTTTTGTTTTTGATTAAGTTTTACGATTATATCATCAATTAGTTGTACGATAGCATCCGATGTTCCAACATGTCTTTTGTATCCAAATTGTCTGTTATGTAATACTTCGTATTAACAAGATGTTTGTCAATCCTTTTTTTAATTAACTTCTCTAAAATGTCGCATTGTGCACCAAACATTATTTGCTTCAGACAATCTTGTAGGCTTGACATATCTAATAAAACAAGTCAACAATATCAATACATATTTGACGGCCTCGGTGCTCTTAGCGGTGTAACATACCGCCTCGCGGGTCGAATGGTCGCGGGTTCAAATACACGCACGGTACAAACATTTGTATTCATGAATATGATTGTTTGTATCGGTCTGTGTATTTTTTATATCTATTATAGGTGCATTTACAATAAAAATATGTATATATGTAGGTATTTATATAAGGTGTCTAGTACCCATAACACAAGATTTGTTTATCTTGGGATGGCGCTGTGTCCGGAGATATTATTATTGATAAGTATGTGCTTCTTTTAGCACAAAATCGAGTTGAAGTAAAAACACGACTTTTATATATATATTATTTTTGTATATATATATGTATTATTTTATATATAAACTATTTACTTCTTCAACTGTAACAATAAATAAAATAAAAAAAAAACATTCTCATAAGTTTTATCTTCAATGAATATTTAATAGACATTTATCGTTGGAAAATTAAAAGCATATCCCCGGTCATCATTGATTCGAATGCAACCTAATAGTAGTAACCTCTATTGTCGTTTTGCCGTTTGACCAGACTAAAATATTGTAGGTTTGGGCTGTGCTTGATAGAATGATAATCAGGCTAGTGTGCAATACTAATCCAAATCTTATTCTATCAATAACATACCTACTTCGCCAAAAAAGATTATGCCCTGTGTTTGTAATGTAATTTTCAATCAAAAAGGTGGTGTTTACCAAAATAGTGTTGTGATTTGATTAGTGTTAGCACAGCTAACATAATATTACATAGTGTTAGTGATTTGTTTTCCGAAACACATAGACTTAAGGTAAAATTTTATTAAAAGGTAAATTTATTTGTATTCAAAAAAATAAAATTATATACCATACATTTTATTATAAAAAGGTAATAAAATGGAAATAAATATTTTCACTTATCCTAAATACTTAGATACGTACAAAATCATATGGCGCTACATGGAACAATAAGACAATGAGACATCTATAACCACAAAATAATGTTTACAGACACGTAAGGATTTTCACGTTAAATGAAACTAAATATCTAATGCATAATCACTTCAAAGGTTTCATATGTTGGCTAGGCTAGGCTTATAGTCTCTCATACAGCGTCCGCACTTGTTTTGTACAAAATTCTTACAAATTAATATCACTTGGCGTATGGAGTGGCGAGTAGTTCACTTGCCCAAGAGAATCTTGCGGCCAGCACCTAAGTTCTGACCAGCCTGGGTGGCACCCTTGTTAGAACCAGCCTGTAATCCGATAACGGTCTGACCAGCCTTCAGCACTTCCTCGGAGAAGTCACGCTTGCACTCATCAGCGGGCTTGGGGCCGAGGTATGGTCCACTCCACTCAGCGTGCCTGTAGGTCTATTAAAGACAAAAATAACAAAGAATATTATTATTGGAATTTTACAATGCGTGGAAATATTTGAACTGAACCTAAATAGCCCCATTCGGCCTCTACCTAACCACGTGGCCTTGGATATTTATGAAAACTGAGGTAATGTGGCACAAAACTCGTAAATTTTGTTGAACTTGGCAAGCTGCCAACTTCTCAAATTCAAAACGTATCAAGCTAACATACTGTAAACGCGTTATTTTTCATAACGATACGATTCTATTTTGGTGCTTGTTGATCATAAACAAATATGGTGATCGTAAACTTTCCTAAAGTTTACGCTGCTATAGTGTATTAACTGTCAAATGCTGCTTTCAGGTACTGCTACAGGTCCGTGCGTAATGTGCTATTAAACTATATATACACAGTTTAAACACCAAACATGGATTATGTTGATGATTAGGTGGATACGCAGGTGTATTAATAACGCGAAAACAACATTTGAACTTTTTATCTTAAGGTCAACTGCTGTTAAGTAAGTTTATGTAGATATAACTACAGATTAAATTCTATCTACTTTTATAAACTTTATGTTTACTTTATGTTTTTAATTATTTACCTCACGACCCAGAGCAAACAGCGTGCTAACTACTTGCGCGATGTCTTTCTTCTCCCAGAGATCGACAGTCTGGAATACATCGATGTCTACCACTCCATACGCTTTAATGGCTGCTTGGAAGCTGTAACAAGATAACAATACATTGCAAACTCATACGTAATATTTAAAGCAATACAAATATAAAATTACTTAATTCTCTAAAAAAATGCTTTCAGTAGAAACAATCAATGTTGAAAATATTATGTCAGTAATCTCTTGGTATGTTTAAGTATACTGAATAGTTATATTTATGTAAAAATAGTATTAGGAATACACAAATAACTAGAAAAACCTACTGATTAATTTCGTATGACTTTAGGTAAATGCCTCCTTTAGCTGTACTACACCGATAAAACTTTAAAAATATTTAAATACAATGAGAGTGACATTTTACTCACTTGGTGATGTTTTCCATCATCTTGAACTGTCCACCAGAAGTATTGATTTTGGGAACGGAACCAGGCTTCAGCTTATTAATAAGCTGGCAGAGGACAGTGCCGTCCTTCAGGACATCCTCAAAAGCCTCACCGGGGGGGAATTTGGCACCAAGGACTGTTTCAATCCATTGCTGGCACTCCTGCTCTTGTTCAGGGTTGCGCTTGGAAGCGAGCTGTGAATATCAACAATTTGCGAATTAGTTAAATGCAAAAATGAATTTCCATACTGGATGTTTAGTGTTTTTTTTATAATATTTATGCTGTGCTATGGGTTATCAGAAATTTATAAAAACATACTTTTATATTTAAAATACAAATACAAGGTTGTTATTTAGTGTTGTGATATTATCTAATTATCATATATTTATAATTTCTTAAATTATATTTTTAAAAGAATATAATTATTAAAATATATTTAAGTTTATAACGAGTTAATCAAATTAGATGTTTGGTAATTTCTTATAGATTTTAGTTTTTTTTTAATAATATTTACCTTGGCGCGGACTTGGCGTTCCAGAGACATGTTGTGTTGTGTGCCTGTGTCTGGTTAATACTAAGAGGATATATAGTGCGCTTTCCGAAGCACCGCTAGACTGAACTCCTGAAAACTGAGTCCACGTATTTATAGTGCGCTCGCAGGCTGCGCCCTTCTGGAAAACTCGCGGGTGTAGGCGATGATCAGTCTGCTACAAATAATAATCTGACTCAACAACCTTTATCCAAAGTTGTGATACATTTCTTTGTCACTTTTATTAAAATATTTCTTTATTTCGACTATCAGTCACTATCATGTTGCTCAATAAAACCTTCCTAACCTTTAGTTTACTGGTACCTACCCTCTTCTTCCTCCATCTTCAGTTACATTTGTTACTCTGTTACTTTGATTTAAAATATTTCCCGTTTGAAGACTCTGAATTTCATATTAATTTAAACCCTACTGCTTACCCTTGACATCATAACATGATTATCCATTTGACTGACTTTAAAAGTAGTTTTTCTTACAAATACATGGCCCTGCGGCATACCACGTGTACGAAAGACTACATTTGAAAAGTGGAATAAAAGAAGAAATAGATACAATTAGAGGTATATTCTAAGTTGCATGCCTAGTACTCAACAGATCCATACTAGAAGGAGTCATGGAACCCGAATTTATAAGTAATAATATATATATTTAGATACCTTACATTTTTATTATCTATGAATACTTTGATATCTGATAAATAGAAATGAGGATTAGTAGACATGAATCTCCATATTAAATTGTTTAGTTTTTTTTATTTAGTAAGTCACCAAAAATGTTTTGAAATTAATGCACTGTAATATAGTTACAGTAGAGTATTAAATATACGTAAGTAGAGTATATAATTTTCATATAATAAAAAAAAACAGTTCTGCATAATGACAAAGGTCAATAAGTTAAGTTTAATTATTTAAGATACTTTTAAATTCATTCGTATTCCAAATGAAAGATTCATAGATATAAAGACTGAATTCTCTCCTGTCATATAAATTACTTTAATTACGCTACCCTAAGCCAATTGAACAACTAGGTACATACACATCAAACACGCGATGTACGTGGATTATTGTCAATTGCCGGAATAACAAATGTGTGAATTTGTGTCACTATATTTTACAACAGTTTTATCTGTATCCATATATCTACTTCTAATTGCCTGTGAATGGTTGGAGATAATTAATAAAAGAAAAGTACGAAGTAGGTTATGTTTTTCTAGTTTTGCGCTTATAATCTATATGTATAAATAACTTCTAATAATATGTTTCCTAGGAAAACTATGGACCAGAATCACTCGTGAGTGATCAGAATGGTAAAGATTATAAAAAGATTTTTGATTAAGACATTTTAGATATAGTTTACCTTTAAAGAATAGTTACGTGTAAATAAAAGGCTACATGTAATAATTTTTAAATAAATATGTTTCCTAATTTTATAATAGAGACGTCGTAATAATGTTGAAAAGCTTCTAAGATAAGTAACAAGAATAATTAACTTGTATACATATATTTATATTTTACTGATTATTTGAAAGTGATTGCGTTCCTGTCGAACACATAATTTTTCAGAGACACGTTAGATAAACAAATCCACGTGTTGTAGAAAGATAACAATCATCTCATGTGTTACTAATAGAAAAGTAGTAGTATTAGTACACTAGTTCCTACGGTATATAATACTTACCAAACAGAAATTATTATTGCTTATAGATAAAATTGTTTCTTTTTATTAATAAAAAAAGTTGTAAATAAGTTATTAACTCCTTCATCTTCTCTTGTGACTGTATCAATGTAACTATTAACTATCTAAACTGATCACCCACTAAATATTCATACTACTTTACTCACTTGGATTTTTATATTATATCTTATACCTAAAAATATTATTGCAATTGTTGGACTGATTTTTGCTAAATAGCTTAAAATTTTTCCTTGACAATTCCATCGTTTAATAATATGCTATTAAATAAGAATTGAAGTTAACGGTGATGGTGGTGGTATTATTAATTAAATAATTTAAATTAAAAAACCTTTCAGAACCTTCCCTTGAGTAACAAAATTCGGACCTCACCACCAACCACAGATTATATGTGGAGTTGTATCCATATTTTTATCGGATAATAAAATCTATAAATTTTATAAAAATTTAGTTTAAAAACGAACAGTCGTTATTGAAGTAAATAACGAACATAAATTTTATTACTTATATTATACTAAATTTTATATATAAAAAAACAAATATTTTATTAATTGAAAATCCGACAACAGTGAACGAGAACGAGAACAGTGCCGCTACATACCTACATAGAGAAATACACGATAATGTAAAACTGAAGATGTCCATGTACTATCTATTTCTAAGTGTTAAAGAAGAAAATAATTATAAGAAATCTGTTATTAAAATTTATTATTGTGTATGTTAATTTTATATTTTTCTTAACCTTACTGCCATTTTATTTTCGACAAGTGTGTGTGTGTGTAAAAACATTCCTCTAAAAACACAATATTTTATTAACTGAAAATCCATACGAAACACGAGTACTGGGCCGCTAGTAGGTTTATATAGAGAAATAAACGTTGATGTAAATCCGTAAAGTTCCAGGTATCTATTTCTATGTTTTATATAAAAAAAATAATTATAAGAAAAAGCTTATTCTAGTTTATTATTGTGTACGTTTATTTTATATGTTTTCTTAACTTTACTGCTATTATATTTCGATTAGTGTAGTAACTATTCTTACACTGTGAGATAGTATAGTAATAATTTCTTTATGTGTCAAAGTCCATCTATAGTCAAAAGCTCTGGCAGTCGGCGCGATGCGCACCGCCCCGCCCACTCGTGCGCGTCATGAGTGCCCGCTGAGTTATCATTGTCGCCGCGCGTACCATACTTGCCCACGCACGTAATCTTTCAAATTCACTCTAACATTTACGTGGCGTATAAAAATAATTTGGTTATTTGCTTTTCGTACTGAAACATATACACTAGCGACAACCCGCGAATCTTAATCTGCGAATTTATTTTTATAAGTGATCTCCTGATATGTAACTTTGTAAGAAATAAATAATCACGTAATCAGCGTTGTTAAATTGTACTCGTATACTATCACTGAATGAGCATAGAATAGATATACATAGAAT
This sequence comes from Achroia grisella, assembly GCF_030625045.1. Taxonomy (NCBI): domain Eukaryota; kingdom Metazoa; phylum Arthropoda; class Insecta; order Lepidoptera; family Pyralidae; genus Achroia; species Achroia grisella. Next base: position 6,132,978 of record NW_026713059.1, read on the forward strand.
GAGCCCTCTGCCTCATTTGGAAAAGTTGATTCTCATCGTCATAACTATATGTCCAATTAAGGAATTGGATTATATTTTGGACTAATAAGGATTAGTATCTATAAAAATCTAACTATTTTAAATACTAAAACGGATACCTAAACATATTTATTTTGAAATAAATAAATTTAGTGCATAAATAAAAAGTCTTTATTTTGACGTAAATACGGGTGTATTATTACAGTATCCAAATGGAAGAAGTATTTTATTATTTTGGTTATAAAATCTTATTATATAAATATATATTACATAGGTTTACTATAACTATTTAAGAGAAATATATATAATATATAAATAGACACTATTCCTTATCTTATTGTAAATCTTACGATCTATGTTGTATAGATCGTAAGAGTCAAGTTAGCTCTCTAATCGAAAATTTTTTTCTCGATCAACTTGACGCTTTTTAAAAAGGTACAAACATCCATCCATATATGAACATATGTATGATCCATACATCTAAACAAACTTTCACGCTTATAATATTAGTAGGACGTTTTCGTTCTAACATTTCGAGAAATTAGAATAACGTATATCGGAAATGAAATGTAACTTTGTGGGTTGAATCCTGACATATAATAGATGACTATTATGTGAAATGGTTACATAGTGGTACTCATAAAGTAGATATAATGCATAGGCACAAATACTCCACATACCTATACCAGACACTACATATACACCAGTGTCCTTCATAATTGAAGTCTCTTCCCTCAAATCCTTCGATATATCAAGTAACTACTATAAATATTTCTTTTTTAAATTCGTCCTTTTTTTCCTACGCCTTCCTATAGACGGTTCAGTCATTAACCAAAATATTTCTAAATAATGACACCAAAGGTATGAATTTCCCGACGTCCATAGTGTTATTTATCATAGTGGTGACGGTTACCACTTACAGTCACTTGAGCGCAGGATTGTTGACAAAAAAAATGTTGATATCAGGCACACGCCAGTCGTAATAGTAAGGCAGATTCTTAAATAATATATATACAGAGACATAGTATGCCGACTCCAAATGTTCAATAGAACAAGGATAAGACAAGCAGGAAGATGACGATACAACGATAGGGATAAAAATTAAAAGTAAATCAATAGATTTATTCATGTCTTTATTAAAACACCCTCCACAAATTCTTCAATTTAATTACATACATGCACTCGGGTACATCGCTATGTATTATTTACAAATTACTTTAGATTACATATTTACACATTCTACTACGCCAGTCTGCACTGTATATACCTAACTAAGAACTATTACTTTGGAATGTAGGTACGTAAAATTTTATAAACGCAACAAAAGATAAATTATATTTAATGTATATATGTATTTTATGACTAGATTGTTAATATTTTGATGTCAAATCACGCTCACAATCAAACACAACCATCGACACAGAAACATCATAAATAGTTCTTTTAATAATTCCTTTACAGATAAAATACAAAAACAAATTATTCTGTATATAAAAAAATCGACATTAATGTATAAAAAAAGAATACAATACTTTATATTTAATTATTTTCTTTCGTTTACAATTAAGTGAGTATACTTCAATGACGTATACGATGTTTTGGAGTTCGTATTTACAGACATTATCACACAAAATTTTATTTTATATTGACCTAATAAATCAATTAATTGGTATCTAATACAAGAATTCTTAACAATACACTCTGTTTGAAATATTACACTTCTATACATGAAAACCAGATCGTGTAACCGTTTTAGCAATATAAATACATCTAAAACTTCGTTTAATGTTTATTATTGCAATAATACAATTAAATGGACACATTTTGGCACTTGTAATTTAATTTCACTAGTAGCGAAATCACACAATTTACCATTCGTAATTTAAGCATCATGTTCACTTCAATTTGTCACTCAGATGTCTCTAGGATGCTCGAAAATTGATGGTTATTTATTGTGATATCTCCTCCCCTTAACTCAGCTATGAAAAACAGTGAGTTAATAATACGATTTATACCCATTAGAAAAGATGGTTGTTCGTTTTAGCGAGAGTTCCAAGATGATCTGAGAGCAGGTAGTTCGGAGGCGCGACACCGAGCAGTGGGAATCCTGAGGGCTGTCGCAACAGGCCGCAGCCGCCGGCCCACTTGCTACTGCCAGTTCCACTCACGGGCGGTATACCTGGACCACCACCATTATTTAGCTCGTCACATAGTTTATTTGCTACAAAAAAAAAACAAAAATGTAAGTTAAATCGATTATTGAAATACATATAATACAAGTTTAGTTAATTGGGCTAATGTTTTAACATGGAAGATCCTATGAAGCAGTTATAGAATATATGTGTAATTTACAATATGAAATTAGTGACAATAAAGAATATATATATAATTTGTTATCAAGACTTATTGTGAAATCAATCAATAAATAAATTGACAATCACGCTTAATAAAATTTGATTCAAGCAGAGCTATCTTATCGAGACATATAAATTGATTTATTAGTTTAGTTAAAATAAGTTAATTTAATCATTTAAATCACCTATTGCTAACGTGATTCCGCCAAACAACCAAAACTCGTGCATACAAAACTGTCCGAATACAAAATCAGACTGCAGCTCGACGGGCGAATATGAAACAATCGTGGTAACGCAATTAAGCGCTAATCACCTAATCCTTGCCGCGTAGCTCCGTTGTTTATTCAAGCCTGAGTGACAATCGCGCGCACAATTAGCGCAAATGAGCCGAAGTGAAAATCTGGCGGCGTTGCGGCGGCGGCGTGCGGGCGTGGGTGGCGGTAATGTGATTAATATGGCCGCAAGTTCGCCATTAGCCGGTAAACCATGTTGTGTTATGGAGCTTGCAGAACCTACTGATCTCTCACAATGCGACCCACGAACGGACGTTACTGCATTAAAAAAATAAACTACCTATACTAAAAATAGAATATGTACCCTTCCTATCGATACATATAATAAAAATATACCTGTTTTAATTATATATATTGTGCTAAACTTCGCTTAAAATTTAGTGCTTGTATCGGCTTAGGAAAATGTTATACGGGTATGAAGACCCAGTCTGAGACAATTTTATTTTATGCGTAGTAGCTACTGTCCTGCCTTACTACTTAACTTAACCGGTATCTTAACCGTTCGAACCTAACTCTTATAAATACTTAAACATAATAATAATAATTAAAAAAGAAAAAGAACTCTAACTTATACAATTGCCCAGGTTTTATAAAAGAAGTATCAAAGTATAGAAAATTAAATGCAAGATATGTTTCAAATAACTATGATGAACTTGGCCTAAATTCCTCTGTCCTATAAATACAGAATACTCAATTTTAAATGGCGCACGCACATCATTAACGGTAGTCACATTTTCATACATTCTATATTTACAATCCTCTAATCGAATATTTATTCTGTGGAAAGCCTTGTTATTTGCGCCTACGCAAACAAAACTTGTAAACTAAAATAACGTAATCACTCCGGCTATTGGTAGATGTTTCTGAAGTTGTGAGTCATCGTTCTATAATTTCAGCAATCAATGCAACAGCCGTAAGTTTTCAGTTGATATGCCCCCGCCCAAAATATAACATTGGTAAAATTGTAAACAGCGTTTTCCGCTGTGGTTTATTTACATCGCCGTTTAGTTTAATGGTAGTTCCGTACGTATTTTGTAGGTAAGTATTTTGTACTAGTATAAATTCGTGTAACATTAAAGGTGTAATATGATATTGTAATGACATAAGATTTATTTTAATTTTTTACTCTTGATTTGTCAATATCTTCAGACTGTATGTTTATTATTATATAGCTAACTGACAAAATGTTTTTTTTTTTACTAAAATTTATATTTAATTCTAATCAACACTATAAACTATTTATTTGATTTATATAACAAAATGTTAATGTATGCACAAAATAAAATTGAGGTGTCTGTTTGGAATTTCAAATTAATAGCCTTCCTCTAAATGCATATGAAAGTATGTACGGTATTTACATCTAAAACTTTATTTAAATAATTTGTTCTAGCTTAGCTCTGAAACGGCTAGACCAATTTTAACGGGGCTTTCGCTCGTAGATAGCTAATGTTAATAAAATAGCTTAAAATACTCTATGTATTTTAGGCCATTTTATTTTGAAAATATTATTTATTTTATATTATTAAGCGGATCTTCCTATGTGATGGGTTGAAAAAATCGATTTTTTTTTTTCATAAATTGCTCCCTTAACATGTCTAGAATACGGTAGTAAAGCGATTTTAGAAAATTCGAAGTCGTTTTAAAGATACAGCAGGTAAAAGAAAGAGCGGTTCGGAGCGGTGAGTTGGCAGTTAGAGACCGGGCCTATTGTGTACCGTCGGCTTTATACCTGGCCTCCCTTTTATTAATATATTTGTTTATACAAGTTTAGACACGTTTCTACAGACTTAAAAAGGATAAAACCAATAAAGGAATAGGAGGAAAAGGAGCAGGTAAACTTACTGATAAAGTTATCCAAGAAATTACAAAATTCTACGGATTAGCAATTCGACGCCATCCAGATTCGCTTGAAGATATGAGAAAGGAAGTTTGGGCAACGTACTATCACAAATGTTCTTCTGATGAAAACCCTCAGCATCAATTTTGTCCAGAAGGCGAAGACAGTTGGTGTAAATGGCATAAGGCTGAAGCTAATAATGAACTGGACCAATTTCATCACGATAAACCACCTCTAATTCCGCAAGTCCAAGAAGCTATCAAACCGGTTTTCGAAGATTTATCGAAAGACGAATTATTAATTCGTTGTTTAGGAGCAGAGACACAAAACAATAACGAATCTTTGAATTCTTTGATTTGGACTTTCGCTCCTAAACATCTTCATTCTGGTCCCAAAGTTGTTGAAATTGCTAGCTACTTAGCAGTTATTATCTTTAATGAAGGTTTTCAAGGTATTTTAAAAGTTATGTCGATTATGGGATGCCCTGTTGGTCGTGAAGCCCAAGCGTATTTTGAGAAACGGGATGAAAAGCGAATCTTACGCTCTGAGCGGCGCGTAAGTGATGTCGTTAAACAAGCCAGGATTGACTCAAGAGCTGAACAATCTGCTTTAAAAGAGTTTCACGAGGAAGAGGAAGGAATACTCTATGGACCAGGCATCGCCGATTGAGAGTAAGTTGATATTTTAATAGTTTTTAACGGACTTGAAACTTTAAACGCGTTTTTCTCAAAACTGTGTTTTTCAAACTTTCCTCCATTGTATCTCAGAAACGGCTGGACCGAATTACTTGAAATTTACAGGGCACACTCAATATATGTAAACGCATGGAATGAACTTTCATCAATCGAAAATTTTCAAAACTTCGATTTTTTTATAGCAAAAAACAAAAAAAAAAACGCCTAATTTGCAACTTTTATTTCAAATGTCTATCAAAAATCCAATTTTTTTTATATTCATTTGATTATAGGTCATTCCGTGCTTTTAAGCCTACAAATTAAAACGCCGTTTTTTTTTTTTTCAGATAAGCCGATCAGCCGGAATCGTGGAGGAAGTGGGAGCTCTTTTTTTCGAGGCGGGGGTGTTCAGAGCGCTGTAACTCTAGTTTGACTGAATATTTTTAGCTGAAATTTTATATTTATACTGTCCAAATATGTGTTAATAAATGATAAAAAACTTGAAGCTCTAAATATTTACTGGTCGTAGAAAAAAAATCCTAAAATATCCCTAAAAAACAGGCCGTCACATAGGAAGACCCCCTTAAGTATATAAGTAGTTGTATTGTATAAGTATTAAGTTATATAATATAAATAGTCCACATAGGTTCTAAATTGTCTTCATGCCACGCAATGGACCTGACCCAAGATACACAATAAATCCATGGAGTGCTAAGAAGTTTATGTCTCTAAATATTCTAACTAGCATAATCTCTTTAATTATAATGAACACCGTAACTAAAAAGAACATATTATTAACTATTCGAAAAAAATATTGCAACTACAAAAATATATATTTTTATTTTCACTATATGAGATGATATAGGTAAGATTTCCTTTAACATTTTTTTCGCTAAAGGCGCTAAACTAAGACTCTCTGTGTAGAAAAATTTCTAGTTTTTTTCATTTTATTTTTTAATTAAACATAGAACAAGTATAGTGATGGATAGTTTTCTATCAACATGGAATCTGCGGATTCCTATTAAAGCCTGTCCGATACGTTCTTAGCCGGTTTTTTTTCGTTGACCACGTCATCCAAAGCCAAAATAATCGAGTAAAAATAGATATTAGTTCATGGCATATAATACTCAGGAATATCAACATATTTCAAGCCAACAAAATTGCGAGCAAAAATAAGTGGTATAGGTAGATACTCTCGGTTTCTGTTAAATCCATTTAAATTTGTTCGTTTTAAACATTATATTTATAGAATACTTGCAACTAACCGCAACTAAGTACGTCTGGTTTTATTTAGATAAAACTATGTCATCTACAAACATGGTAATACATTCTATTTTCACATCATATTTCATTACGATATGTTCAGCCGTTTAATCGAAAAAATGTAACAAACTAATCGACAGCCAGACAAACATTCGCTTTAAAATGTATGTATATAAATAAAAATAATAAAACTTCAATTTTATTATAATTATCACTCTTGCTTTTGTGTACCTGATAAGTTATATATTTTATATTTTTTTACCACCGTAAATATAATATTAATAAGTACATCTAATTCCACAGATATTTAATAGTTATATATATAATAGAGATACTAAAGTACCTACTAGCTACCTGTAGAAGACCGCCATGGTCACGTTTTCCCGTCCGTTATTTTAAGCGTAAAATTAAAGATGCGCTCAGAATACTTTATCACGCACTTACTACAATTTATAGCAGTTGCGGTGTGATTTTATTGTGACTACTTATTTATTTCAAAACTGTTTATCGTATAATATGTATAGCAAACTTCGTTAGTAAAGCATAAGAAATGGTAATTAAGACAAACTGAATAATATTTATAATAACATTAAATGAAATTTTAAAAATACCTTACACAAATAATTACTGGTGGTTTGTATTGCCAAATAAAAAAATGTTATGAAATCGTGCTTGTAATATCACAAATAATAATTGTTATTTTCGAATAAGTATTAACTGACATTCCTTAAATATTGCTTTTAACATAAGCAAGATTTAGGTAATGCAATAACGAAATAAAAATTTGAAGCTTTGCAGTAAGATCTAGGTATGCCTCTAGTTTGAATATTGTGAAAGTTGCCTGTGATTAATTTATTACATTTTATATTTGAAATATATTAATCGTAAAATAAAATAAAATATTAGTAGTAACACAGAATAGGTATTATATATACGACATGACTTTTCATGAGTAAAGGCCGAAGGCCGAACTAATATTTTATTTTATTTTCACAATCACTAAAAAATAACAGAATTATAATAAACATAATTACGAAATAAGCGTCACGGCCTCGTGGTTACTACAAATTTTGACAAAAAGTCGTCACATCTAATCTGGCCGGAATACCACAAGAAAAAATGTGCGTTAATTTATATTTCTGATTGACTGTCCGGTGACGCAGTAGGAGAATCTGGACGGCTATAAAAGCTAAATTATTACAAGAGAAAGAAATAGAGGTAGAGGCTTGACCCCTGCCATTTTGGATTTAAATACACACAGCAAAATGTGAGCAAGGGAAGTGTCGCGTCCACCACGAAATCTCGATTTCGACAATTTACGATGCCTCTGAATACCGTATCTGGGATACAGATAGGACAGTAAAAGAACAATCTTGAAAACTTTATTATAATTACCTGCTGACGTGATAGGTTTCAAATCGGGCGGAGATAAATGAGGCAAAGCATGGTGCGCTGGCTGGGGCGCCGATGCAGGTGGCGCCGGATGAGGGGATGTTGCTGGAGAAGACGGTTTGTCCCGCTTGCCCTCTGCTTTCACTGGGGCTTCACCCGCTTTCTGCTGTGCTAGACGCTCCTGCTTTCGGAACTTTGCCCTTCGGTTCTGGAACCATACCTGAAAATTAAAAAAATAATACATTTGAATTCCAGTAAATTTTAAATACAAAATATATTGTTTTTTAATTCGAAAGAACTGACTGCCTCATGAAAAATGGTATGTATAAATTTGAACCTCACCATAGAAGTCATAGAGAGTCAAGACTAAGACTGTATTACGTACTATATCGTCATGATGTAGCTCTGCTTCTACTAATAACAAATTAATAGGAACATTTAAAAAAGACTTAGCAACTGTATTGCGAAGACAAAGTTCTCATTAAGATATTAGATATAATTTTTAATCAAGTTTATTTTTGCACACAACTTATAAAATCAAATTCCTCTACAAACTTCAAATTTCTAACTTAGCGGTTTTTGTTTAGACAAGTTATTGAATACTTTGAATCTGAAAACTTTATGAATTATCTAATCATATTAGACAGAGTTCAAAATTTAAGTTAGTTGGTGTTCAAAAGAGATATGATTATATCTATATCCTTTCATGCTTTATCGTCACCTGGGTACATTACATACTAATAGCACATCATTTCTTCATCACACACACCAGGAATAAAAATACATAAAACAATCAGTTAATGTACAATTAAAATGTTGTGCACCAATGATGCGTATAACTACGTAAATAAGACTGTAAACAACAAAAAGTTAATGAAAACATCAGCGATGGACGTGTGTACGAGTGAACAAACAAAGTTAGCTCACGACCCGACTAATGGGAACGCATCCCGTGCATCGCGCGCCAAATTTTAATGCAAACCGTTTTATATTCGTTCGAATGCGCGCAAATCCGAATTGATCATAATTCGATTTGTAGCGAGAGATAATTGCAACTGCCACTGGCGCTGATTGGGCAGTGGTACGAGTAAAAAATGCGTCACAGGTATCCGCTTCCCCGCAACCCCGGGAGGCTGACTGCCGACCTGCTACAATCATATGTACGCATACCTTATTTGCTCATCGCTATGTACGCTGATGATGTTTGCTCGCCTTTATCCTTCTTCATTTGGCTAAAATGAAAGTTCAAATGTTACGACTAACGACTATATCACTTACTTAATCATCCCGTTATCGCCGTAAATACTAACTTTAATTTTATTGGTGTTAATATTTACGGATATAAAATTTATTTATCAAAATTTATTTTTATTGAGCAAATATAATGCAAGTTATAAACTATTATTACTACATTTACACAGTAGTCCAATAACGACAGTACATTTATTAAGGTAGTGTTGAACCTGCGACTTCGTATGTACGGTATTCGGAGTAACAATGGGTAACTTTTTATGTGCAAACCGATTACAACGAAACAAACACTAAGATATTACAACTACAGAAAGCTAGCTACAATACCATTACTTTACTGAAATCCGGTTAAATCATTACTTATATTAGCGTGCACAAATGTACAATGTATTTTCTTTTAACCTCAGTGACATACATAGAGACAAGGTTGTACACCTTGTGTGTCTATGTCATCTATGTCATCGAAATATTCCTCAAGAGTGTTTTTTTAATATGTAATGACATGTTATTATATATATAACATATTTTTATTTTTATATTATTACTTCATCAGTCAGGTAAACAATGAGTATAAGAAGATTGTTTTTCATTTGTCAATGTTTGTTATTTTCTTGACAGATATGAAGGAAATAATTGTAATTACTGAATCCCAAAATAACTTATTCCATCGAAATTTAATATGCTTGCTGTATTGTCTTTCTTTTGAGACAAATTATATATAAAACAAGGCTTGTTGTGCAACTACAGAAAAAATACCTACGCCTAAAACCGTACGTCATAAATAATAAGTCTCCATAACATCAAAATACATAATTCTGTACAATTACACTACACCCACAAATGTCGGCGTAAATTCGCCTTGGCAATGATCGTGACAAACGTTAATGACCCAATGATATTCTAGAAAGATTTGTATACTTTATTACTGTTTAGCAGAGATACTCTGTACAGACATCCGAAAATGGCTCTTGGCTTAAAAATATCTGTGACCACTACAGAACATTGTATAACAGTCATAATGATTTCATCGCGACATAGTTACTCTCTACATTTAATTTCCCCAACATCTAATAGATTCCTGTTACTAAGTTGTTGTTGTTAGGTCGTAGCTACTACTAATTATAATTTGTTTTTTCACAAAAAGTAAATCGACTTAACTCACAACGAAATTAGTTTAGGACCAATAGGACTCTACAGATATATAAGAGAACCGTCAAAATTGGTTCAGATTTTTCTTTTATGTCACTAGAATGTCAAATTACTACCTTGGACGATCACTCATACGAGGGGCCGACCAAATCAAAACATCGGTAGGCGGTCCACTCCACGAGTGAAGCAAGAGACGGCAAACTGTCATAAGGCGGATGATATCTGCCTGTCACTTCACTACATAATGACCACGACCGTTCTGTCAAGAGCATATCGAATAAGAAGAAGAATATAAAATAAGCTAAAGGTCCACCCGATGGTAAAAGGTAACCGTCGCTTATATATGTGAACAGCAGCACAGATATCACCTATTATACCTAAATGCATTACTATTTCGGAGGACTAAGATGACATTCCCCACACCGTGTAATTTGACTTTGACTATTCAACTGATACTCAATTTACATAGCTACCTACTGAGCGGTAGAAATAAGTTCAACAGAGGTACCCACGAAAACGACTTTGAAAAAGTTGTAAAGTAAGATGTTTTGCTTTGTAAAATGTCGGGGGCTTTGATAGTCACTAAAATTCATTATTATTTTATCACGAAGGTATATAAATAGTTCTGTTTGTGGGATATGACCTCCTAATACTACATGTAGTGTGATCATTGACACTGAAACTGAAGATATATTGTTGCTAGTAATGTGGGTATAGAGGAGACTGATGCCAACTGTATGTCAGTAAGTGCACAGGTGCATCCCGCCTGGAGTTACACTCATCCGCGTGTCTGTGTCAACTTCCCTCCACAATCTTGTCTCACAATTTCAAATCTGTCACTCTGACAGACATGTATAGCTTTTGATCCCATAATAAATGCTGCAAGTGTTATGACATACAGTCCATAGCGACACATTGCTGTCATATTATGTTGTATATGTAAAATTATTTTTAGATAAACATAAATCATTATGATTTAATTGCCCATTAGAAGCAACACACCCTGATGATAAATAAATATTGTGTTATTTAATATGTGCCAGCTACTACTGACATTTACTAAACATATTATACCGTAAAAACATATCTGTATGTATTTACGCAGGGTTTTAGTAACTAAGTATATACTTTATTTATAAATGAAAACAACGTGTCTTATATCGTGAATTTGCTCGTGACAATTCTATAAAGGCTATTTCTAATTTCAACATAGAAAATGACTTATTTATATGGATACAAACATTCAAATTCAGTAACGCGCCTTTTACGCGGTATTTATTTTATACATATACTCGTACATACCAACTTACATACGTTAATATTTAATCTTTATTTTTTTATGTTTCGTGTTTAGTACACATATATTACAAAGGTAATGAGGTCTAAACATGAATAATTTTATGGGAAATAAAGGTATTTACTGTTGACGTTTTACACCTAGTTTGTACTGGCTGTACTGCGAGCTGAATGGAGTACAGCGATATAATTTTATCTTAATTGTACGATGGTGGCATGCAAGCGGCCATATACGCCAATACGGCCCATCTGATGATAAATGGTTACCGTTGCCAATATCGGTAAATAGGTACAGCAGTTTTTTCAGCAACCGTCACTAGATTGTCTAGCAAAATGAGTAGGTATGATTTTTTGTATTGGGCTGGGTATTTCCTATATTATGTATATATTTCCCCAAAAAATATTTAGGCATTTGTATCAGTTACCTATCCTATTTCATTTCTTAACACAAGTTCCGCTTAGCTAGGGACTAGGGGGCGTTATGTGAATTGTCCTGGATTATTATTATTATGTGGTTGTCGGATTGTTGGATCAATGTACAGAGTTACCTTTATTTACCATAAAATTATTCGTGTTTTTTTTTTATAACACAGGGGACAAACGAGCACGCGGCTCACCTGATGGTAAGTGATTACCGCCGCCCATGAGCACCCGCAACACCAGGGGAATTACAAGTACGTTGTCGGCCTTTTAAAAAGGAATAAGCTCTTTTCTTGAAGGTTTCAATATCGTATTGGTTTGGAAATACCATTGCTGGAAGGTGATTCCACAATGTGGTTGTGCGAGGCAAAAAGTTTCTAGAAAACCGTACTGTGGAAGACCGCCATTCATCCAAATGATCAGGATGGTATTTCAGTTTCTGGCGGGTGGTACGGTGGTGAAACTCAGCAGCTGGTATTAATCCGAACAATTCCTCAGAACACTCCCCGTGATATATGCGATAGAAAATGCACAGAGATGCAATATCTCGCCGTAAAGCCAATGGGTCGAGTCTGTCACATAGACGTTGATTACCAATGATATCTGGCTGCTCGGTTCTGAATGCAGTCAAATGGAAGTAGCTGGTATTGTGGTGCTCCCGCCCAGAGATGAGAACAGTATTCCATGTGCGGCCGGATCTGCGCTTTGTATAATTGCAAGCGATGGGCCGCCATGAAATACGGTCTCACTCTACTGAGCACACCAACGTTTTTTGAGGTTATTTTAGCCTTGTCCTCCAAATGACCGCAAAACTGAACGTCACTGGATATCAACGCCAAGGACCTCGAGATTTGGCTTCACATCAAGGAGAGTGTCTTGAAACTGAGGAGATACGATAAATGGAATCTTTTTAGCGGTAAGTTAAGACTCAAATAACTATACCTAATAACATACGTTTTTACATATACTTTTTATGCTTCAGCCGACAGCAGCACCTTATTCAATTTCCGTAACATTGATTAAAGAAAAAGGATCGATTATAATATCACATATATTCCATTACACGAAATATAAGCAATTATAGTGCTTAGTCATCACGGAAAAATTATTATTTATATCTTTATTAAAAGACTTTTTAACTACGTACCTCATAAAAAATAGTTACCAACGTATATCTTCTATATACGTACAAAATTATAGGCATCACCTATGTACGAGTAGGTACTTCTGTATTTCCAATCCCAATCACAGTGACATCTCTGTGCGGATATAATAATAATAATAATCATCTTTATTTGTCTCAATTAAAAACTAATACAATTGCTGCTTATATAATAATAAAATTTAAAAGTAATGAATGAGACAATACGGATTATAATGAATATCTATAGAATGCAAGTTTACACAGTAGAAACATTTTATGTTTTGTATTATACTTATTATTGTTATTACCCATACAAACAAGCTACTTGGCGTCTGAAATTATACTACAATGTTTATGATACCTACTGAAGATATCTGGTTTTATATGAAATGTCTTTGTACGGTGAGCTTAGATTGTAGGGTGCAAGATTAGACAGCGAAATTACTTAATATTATTTACTTACTATATTCTAGTATGATATTAGTCCTTTGGAATACGTTGCCAACGTATGAGTAAAATTGCGGTTGTTAAATAATAATCATGTGGGCCGGTAGTCATTCCAATTAGAAAAAAAATATATTAGGAATATTTAATATCTGCATATGTTCAAAGTAGTACCTACATTTAACGAATAAATTAATACGAAGAATACTGAACTTCAACATTTTATTGGAACTAAGAGAAAATCAGTGCCACCGAGTGGAAAGGTCCCACGTACGTGCCCAGGTTAACCAAGCGGCAAGGCTCGCCGGCATCGGCGACTAACGAACACACCAATACGCTTGATTGGTGCTCGCGACTGTCGATAAGACCCGATCGCCCTGAGCTCCACGCCTTCCGCATTATTTCCGAATTGGAAAAAATCAAAGCTACCAACGTATGCGGCATTCGCAAACAAACAAATAATACAAGAGCCGCCGCCAATACAAATGAGTACCGATACGACGGCGAGCGGAATGTGAAGTCGAAGTGAAGCCGAGCGTGGGCCCGAGGCAAATAAACGTCCGCCGATGTGTTTGTAGGAATTTGTTACGATGTTTATCGAATGCGATGCGTGCTCCTAGAGTAAATATTTCATCAAATTTTGTGGCAGTAAATTCGACATTTAGAATTGATAAAATTACCGTGCCAATGCTATCATTGCCTATATATAACTATCTATTGCATTGAAGATTTATTTTAGTGAACAACTGTATTAATGAAACGAGATAAATACTAGTAAATGTGCAAGCTAATGTCAATAATAAATAACGAGCAGGCAATTAAGCCGAGGATTGGAACAATCGAGCATGGCATCGAAATGCACTTTGCAAATGAACCGAATGAACCCGAACGTGAGGGCGGGCGCGACGTGGTACACTGGGGTGCGGGGCGGTCAGAACATTGACAAATGTAATTAAACGCGAGATGCACACGTTCTGCAGATGCCATCTCGTTGGAATGCATTACCAAAATTAGGTCAAAACCAATAATGAAAGAATGAAATCTGCAATTTTAGTTATCCTTATTAGTATATTCGTAGTTTAGTCAGTCTTTGACGGGGGTTGTCAATACGATTACTAGAATAACTGCGCACTCGTTTATAAAAGAAGTTTTAACAATCCTATCTATCCTACGATGTAATATAATAGAATTTATTGTATTTTCAAATAATTATAGGTATCTACATCGTATCGTAACAAACCTAAAGGCCCAAATTCTCAAAATCATATCTTCTTACAATGGTGACTTTTAAAATATGTTTTATTTTTTATTATAGGATACAGGTAATTTTCATTTTATGAATATCTAAAATATAATATTGACTCACTTTTAAGTCCTTTAATGCTGAAGATATCTAAATAGAATCTGGCTTGTAGGTACCTAACTTTATGTTAAACCTTATTGTTGTAATTAAAGTATAACCAGAATTCTCTACAAATACTCCACCAAAAATAAAAAAATAAGAAATAGACTCTTAAGTAGGTATGCAATATTTATTTCAGTTCTACTGTGTAAAATAGACGTAATCGATGCTAAAGCTCTGCCATTCAATTTATTTACGGCTACTGTCAGTTACTTTACAATAAATACAACTGTACAAAGGGTAGTCTAATACAGTTCCCTCAACAAACAGTGGCAACCAACAATGGTTGAGTATTAAAATAAACAAAGCTTTGCGTCGCCATGTGGCGCTGTCGTGGTGGGCAAATACCAAACAGTGGCTAATGTATACAGCTCAACTTATCCTGTACACGGCTTGTTACCTCTTTGTGTCAACCCTGCTCTGTACATTCAACTCCTTCTACTCTACAACAAACTTACTCTTTGTAACTTTGTCTTCAATTTTCTAATGAACGACTGAAACTAAAACATAGCACACGATGGTCTCCAATTAGATGCCTATTTATGAAGATAAAATGATAAAAGAAGCACAAAGTTGAAAATCATTGAGCTAACACCATATTTCATCGAATTAGCTAGGGGAGTGTCACGTGTACTACCATTATTTAGCACTTGTAATATAAAAAATATTTAGTGCGCAGCTAACGTAGCGGAAACCAGAGGGTTTGCTAGCCATTTATGCACATTACTTAATCAATACGTCTAATAAATGTATTAAAATGTTCCTGTTCTATTCATGTATAACTGCAAACTATCCTATTAAGTGTTTGTCTGTAAAATACTGTAAATCCGTTTCGACTCGCGTTGTTTGCATGATGTTTTAATTAATTTTACACCTTAAGTTTTAACTTGATACGATAACATAGCCGTTTGAATATATTTGCGTTGTCAACTAAGGTTATGTACAGAGGTTTGGGTCGACACGCGTCTTTATTTGACACGTTGTCAGAGGGCGGACCCTCGAGGCGTATGAAAAACGTGAGGCCGCGCGGAATGATCTAATTGTATTCATTAGCCGGGCCCGGGCGGGCGGGCAAATATTGACTGTAGCCGGCATCGGCTTGCCTCGGGCTGCGCTGCGCTCCCGCCACCACCGCCGCTGCCACCGCTGACGCCACGACCACCGCCCGCTACCACCCGCCACGACACGCCACGGCCACTTTGATCGTTATAATATATATATAACTTCATCAAATAACACTACCAATGTTCTATTTCAAAAATTTGGAGAACATATCACATAGAATATAAATCTAGCTAGCCATTACATATATGTATAATTCTTAATATGATAAGTTTCTCAAAATATATAATAATTAAAGTAACTTAAAAAATATATACAACATAAACGTTGTTTCACTTCGTTAGTCAATAAAGTAGGTATAGAGTAAATTAATCTTTTACGAAGCGGTCGAGCTTGATCAAACCTCGCGAACACACCCCCCTGTTTATACTTAGCGGATGAAAAGGCAACACCAAACGCCCCGGAATAATATTAGCTACCCTCGATAATCCATCCACTCTATCACCTTCTTACCAAAGTTGATAAATAAAACCTATTTGTAGGACGTTACAGTTCATTTCGCTTTATAGTCAAAACAATCGTTACGTCATTCCATGATCATTTTATTTTTTTTAGTAACTGGTAACATGTGTTAACATTTGCTGATAATCCGGGACTAACACATCATAATAAAGAGATGAATACATCGTTTATTCAGGCCGTATGTCGGCTATTCGACAACATTTAGCTCTGATGACAGGTGTACTGACGCAAACTCATCTTGTTTGATTAAATAAACAGGTAGGTTAAATCATTATACTCCGCTATTGTTTATTGTATTATATATATACCTACGCGTTTGATTAAAGATTTGTTTTACTTATTCCAAACAAGTTGTATTCATACACAATTTATCCATGCATGGATCCATAAATCCATGCGACTTGTTTCTTTAGATAAAGGATAATCTATACTTCCTTGCGGTACAATCTATCCACCGGTTAATTTTTATTATGACCCATTCAGCAATTTAGTTATCAAAAAGTAATAATATATAAACAGCTACTCTTTCGTATTACAATATTAGTATAGATTCTTCAATTAAACATAGAGCAAAACGCCTACATAATGTGGAAGTAAAATAAACAGCCTTTTTCCTTTGAATATTTTAATTAGAACATACCAAATTTATTTTCATTACCTATTGCGATACCTATTCAAAATCTCAGTACCAGTGATGTAACTTAGTCATATATAATAATGTATATTTATACATATATTTTAATTTTAAAATTAACATTAACTTAGCTTCCAACATGTTAATCGACTAGTCAATGATTTTTTAATACTGGCACTAGATAATAAAAGGACTCTTATATTACAAACTGTATGACAGATGTGTCCATGGCTACCCTGAACGCTCGATTACCCGCTAGCAGCCCCTTTCATCTTGTAGATTCATAAATAAACACCCATTTCATTTAACCTCTAGTCATGTTTATCATATTTTTTCTCTACCAATTTAATGAGGTAATCGTAGATATATGCAACCGTTCTTTCTACATATTTTATAATAATATATTTTTATTACATTTGTATGTTTAGTACAAAGTATAGTAGTACCTACAGGTAAAGCAATAAACAAATATAAAAATATATTTTATATTTGAAATTGTAAGTAAATCTATTATATTAATAATTTTGATTCAATCGTAGAGTTGGCATTTCACTATAAATCATTTTGGAACTTCCCTATTCGAATCTCTATTAAAAATGGAACAGATTTGAATCGATTATGACGAATCACCGTGATCTATGTGTATTTGGAGTGCTTTCGCGAAACAATGGGATTTAATCAGTTCGATCACGGCACGCGACACGACAAATAACCGATAGTAATCGCAATTGGCAGATGTTTCTAACTGTGACTGTATTCGACGTTATTGCCGGAACGTTATTTTAAAGTATTTTGAACCCTTATGTTTAATCAATTAGTTTATTGAATTAAATTTAATTTAGATATTCCAATCTACTAATATTATAAATTAAAACTATGTCTATGTGTTTATTACCTTTTTTACGGATTTTGATATAACGATAGGTTGTAATATTAGGATGGATATTTCTTATCGTAAAAAAGCAGACTAAGGCAACTGCTAGTAAACCATATGTCTAGATAACAGTACAAATGTAGATACAATATATATATTGATGAGTTTCACTAAGGGTATTTATACCAATTATTTCTTGTAATATACAAAGAACAAGATACAAGGTGATGCATCGAAAAATAAATGCATCAGGATAAAAAAATGAAACCTATGAGTTTTCATTTTTTTATCCATATGTTATGAAACCATATTGACATGTCTAAATCAACTCCGTATAAGAACATATTCGTGACCAATTGTGAATAGATAGAGTCCTGTTAAGATGATATTAATGATGCTAGACAAAAACTTAAAAATAGATTTTTAACCATCAATGTTCTTAGATTTCAAATTGACTTCATTTTCCGACATTGACTCTTTATATATCAACGCTTTTTTTATTTACAGTAATATTTTTTATTTTTCACTAAGACGCGAGTAAATTAATTAATTGTACTATTAAAATATATAATGCGCTCAGTATGACTAAAAATGAATGTTCGAATTCTTAATAAACATAAAGAAAAAAGTTGGATACACAGTGATAATATTTACATGACCGCACCGCGTCAGCTTGTTACATACCCCTCGATGACAGTACACAGATAGAGTCGCCCATACGTAATTGCCAAATGATTCGTGAGAACAAAATAGTGTTAAAGAACACTTTGACCAAATGTTAATGTGTTTGTAACCTATAGCCATAATGAAAATAAATGTATGTTATTTGTTAAGAAATTGATAGAGTACTAGCATAACTTGTAGTATTTTACAAGTAGGTATATTAAATTTTATCGATTCATCTATTTTAATGTATATTAAAATTGTCTTACCTCCAACAAACTATCATAAATATGATGATACTATGTAACTCAAATCTAAAATGTAAGTAATTTATTTATAAAATTAACTGACTTAGGACTTACAATATAAAAGATACCTAGAAATTAGATATATCAATATTATTATTGCCCCAATAGTTAACAAAATGTCATTACTTACTAATTTTTTATTTATTATTTAACCTTAATCTTAAACCTTATTTTGAAATATTATCTACCTTTATATATATGTATCTACGAGTGACATCGACACAACTGGCATAGGATATTGGGAAGGTTACAATTAAGTCTTCGTAAAATATTTAGTAGGTATCTCAAATCGCGTGGTCTGATATAAAATTTATCACGATTAACATCAATCTTTTGTAAAACAAAACCATAAATAAATTTATGTATCCGTCTATATGAAGAAAATAATATACTTAATAAATATTGTACTTAAACAACACCTAAGTAATGATGCTCCCATAAATATGTGCATATTTATAGAAACGTAATACATTCGTGACTTCTAAATTGTAGTTATTTCAGATTATTGCTTGCCATTTCCCTCCTTGCGACAAACCGAGTGAATCGGTTATGATATCCATATATTGTGTGCAGTTTGATAGCTTCTGACGGCTCGCCTATGCTCCCCTAACGGACCCAGAACCCACAATAGAGCAACGATGAACTTGCTGTTTTGAATTATTATAATAATAATAAACTATTTTTTATCCAGTGATGTCGACTATATAAATACAAAAAGATGAATGAATCGTGATTTAAAACAGGTACAACGAATAGTTGTTGATAAAAATGAGATTTAAAATTTATTGAGTGAATAGTTTTGCCGCAATTGTTCTATGGTATCTACACATTAATGAACTGTCTGATATATTGGATTTCAGTTCACAATTCCTTTTATTTATGTGCTTTAAATCTATAAATATATTTTCGAATAGAAAGAATAAAACAATATCGATAATATTTTTAATATGATCAACTAAAATATTATTATTAGAATAATAAAGTACGTGGATCTTATTTATTAAAAGCATCTTACATTGGAATTGCTGCTTAAATTAGAATTAGGTAAAAAATAATCTTAAATTTCTAAATCGTTATAAATAAATCAGCAACATTATTAATTTCCGAAGTCGAAGAATTGTCGTCGAAGTATAATTTTGCTTTTGAGAATAAAATAAAAATATATCAATTAGGTTTATAGAATAGAACATAACCATAGAACAACGAAAACATTTTAAAAATAACATAGCATAGAAGCACATTATTGATACGAGGGTTGTTCCAAATTACAAGTCCCAAGACATCTAGTACCACACCATGAAACAATTTTCTCACATTCAAATTATAGTTTCAATGCAGGGAATCTGTAGCTGTACTTGATCTCGCGACATCCCTCGGGACCACAAAACAAGTAGCGAGCTAAATGAAAAATAATTGCAGTACAGTTACTCCTCGCATAGGGTGGTCGATGACAGTGACAAAAATATTGAAATCACAGCGGGGAGAACGAAACAGAAATTAATGTGTCGCCTAAAATAAAATTATAGCAATGTTCGTAGATACTATTAGGACTATAATTATTAGTGGCAGAGGGCGGCTTGTGTATATACCTTGGAGACCTGTTAATATGAGAAAAATAAAAACTAGGATTCCCACGTTGTCATGTGCAGAAATATTAAATATTACTATAATAAATATTATTATATTAAATATTACTAATTTTGGTTAAATAATTTATTTGACTATGAAATCTACCGTCGTAAATTAATAGATCGAACACATCAATAAATTGTAACAATAAATAGTATAATTATAATCGGTTTTAAAAGTTTAGTCAGGATGTCATGTGACATATATGTACGTGTATATATGAAAATACGGGCAAAATGACAATTACACTTTTATTGAACTTCGTTGCAAATAAGGCGCTATGTTATATATTACTGAGGAATATATAATTTGATAGTCAGTTTGTAGTCCCGGCGCAGCGAAGGTGACGCGTAAAGTGGTACCTACTCTCACTTCCGTTGGGGACTACGATACACGCCGTAGCCCCGCTACGCATCCTCACTCTACTTTTTAATCACTTTAAGTGCCTGCTACGATTTGCAACACTTCTTTATCGTGAATAACTAAAGAAGAAGAATGGCTTTTCATAGAAAAATAATGTATTATGGAATTATACTTACTACAAATGCAATTTTATGCCCCTATTTCCACATTTTGAAAGCAATCATTTGATTATAATAGTTTATATATCACAGTACATTTTGATTTATAGTCACACTATATTAACTGTAATTTGTTTACACAGATATTTGTTTCGCTTATAGTAATAATACAAGATTTTATTCCGCAAGATACAGAATCAGTATTCAAAAAACCCGATGAACCAAAATATTTTTATTACAAAACGATCATAATAGAATGTAACTTAGAAAATATATCGTACTTAGAAGGTAATAGGATCGTTTGAGAATGGCCTTCTTTTTAAAGTCGTTTAAAAATATATCTCGAAATAAGTTAAAGACGAATAGTTCAAAGGAATAGCGAGTGTGCAAATTACAGAGTAGTGTAACTCGTGCGAAAAATATCAGTGAGATGTTAATCGGTTAGTCGAGACGAATTATCATTTATCTGCATCCCGTGGGAGAGGCGTGGAGCACTCCACTGACACTTCCCACGGCGTAATCTGACATGCTTGTCCGGTGATATCGACCTTGTTACTGTCTACCGTATCGAATGTCAAGCCCCTCGTGCATTATCACATAACCTAACAAACGTAACTTCCCTATTGTAATATTTTTATGTAAATAGAAGCAAATGATAATTACAAGTGCTAATTTCGAGATGTAATAATATTATTACATTATCATAGAATGATGTTTTTGTGTTTATTTATTTGTAATATATACAAGTAATTATTATTCTAAACTAATTTATTATCAATTACACAGGTTTTCAAACAATCCAGGAACCAATTATTATTTAATTCAAATTAGTCCAGACATTTTCGAGGAGATAGATCGGCGAAACACAAGTCTCTGTACCTGTGTTTATCCTTCTCCTTTATATTAAGAATATATGATAATATTTTAATAATTGGTGGTACTGATAATGAGTACAATAAAAAATATAATAATATTCTATCGAGTTTTAAATACAATATACAAATATTGTCTTACTAATATTATAAACGCGAAAGTTTGTAAGTATCGATGGATATATATGTTATTTCTTCACGTAAAAACTCGTTCAGTAGCTTATTTATTTTGAGAATACTTTAGAGTAATATGACTTATACATCCGAATAACATATTCTATAAATTTCAAGCGGATGAAACCGTAGGCACTGCTAGTGACAGTGACTCTATCTTTTAACATTATGTTGAAGTAGCATACATGAAACTGTAGGTATTGAGCGAAATCAACTCTTTATTACACAGACTTATTTTTATATTGTAGACTAAAAGGCCAAAAACATAGGTACGCATACAAGTCATCCATAAATAAAATACACAAGTAAACCATTTTGTTGTAAACCATAAACTTGTAATTTTAATTTAGGATAATTAAAATGAAGAGTATTTAATTTGTCTGTGTGAGTTTTTATTGTCAAACCTTCAAATACAAAATCACTAATGCTTCACTTTTGGCATTTTTTACGTAACAGATGTGATTTGGATTTAGTACACAAAAAATATAATATTTAATAAGTATTAATTAAATCACTGTAATTTATACTACTTTGTCAAATATTTAAAAACGATTATACTGTTCCGAAAATTGTAGTTGTCTATGTCTATGGTCCAATCACACCACCCTCGAGGCACGAGCAAGAAAGGAGGAACGGGACGAATCGACCCACCGCTTAAGTGATTACTTGATCCTCGTAGCATCAACCGGCGGCAATCAACGCGATTAACTAGGGATTAACGCTAAACCTACCATTACTTCGTCGCTATTATTTGAATTAAACACTATTACGATTTGAGAAATAATCAACCGCGATGTATTACACAAACTATTTTTGAGTAAATATGTCTTTAAAACAAACAAACAAACAATTTATATTTATTGATATCCTGTACTCCATACTGATATTACAGATACGAATGTGTCTGTTTGTCTGTTTGTCATCTTTTCACAGCTAAAGAGTTCATGGATCAATAAAATTTGAAGTAAACATGTATCACGGCCACTGTAGGCTCGCTTTTATTTTTAAAAAATCTATTGACGTCACGGATAACTGTTATAATTCCGTTACACATATATATACATTTTGTAGTATACAATAGACTTCAAAAACAAAATTTTCTATGTATGCTACTGTATTTTTTATATACAATGTCTTAGTAGGTTGGTAATAGTCTTCGCCAATTCCATTCCTAATTGTAATATAAAGTATCTTGTACGAAAATCGTACTATCTAATATTACATTTGTACTAAGTAATTTTGTTAAGGTTAATGTCGTCTATTGCACACACACATATTTCTAAGGACTAACTAAGGTGTTATCTTATATACTTAATGTCGTCACTGTCATCTAGTAATCAAAGCACGTTGCTGTCCAAACGACTTCTTCTCTCTGATAAATTTATGTTTCGACTCCTTCTTTTACATAACCTAAAAATATGTATGTATACAGAATAATAGACCAATAATAATATTATGGTTTCATAACAATCCCGATAGCGTTATAAAACAAAATGACTGATTTTATACCCCATTTGCGATTGGCAATGACAAACACTTGTGGCAAGTGTGTCTAATCATTCAAGGGTACGAGTGCACGCGTGCTTGGCGCGTGCGGACTCTCCCGGCGCGTGCGCCACCTGCTCGGTGCATCCCCACCATCAGATTAACTACAGTTCTCATCTCTCACTCATACTCTACTTGCGTATCACACCCCTTAATGTCAAACTCAACAATAGCCAGTTCATAATTGTTTGTTTATCACAGATTTTATCTGATTATGTGACATGTAATCTGTTTAATTGAAATTACTGGACGATATAATAAAGTGAACAGTTTTATAGCGAATATAGTCTTTTTTTAATCTCAGAGACTAAAATGATAGGTGTAAATGTTAAAGTTTCTAATAATGTTTCGAGCTGTAACTGTGTAGTGAAGCGATGCCGATTTGTTGAATGCTTTTTTAAATTTTAAATGGGTTTCTCATTATAAAGTTTCCTACATATATTCCACAACATAAAAATACTTTTATATGGTTCCCGTACATCACGTACGTTTGTATATTATGTACCCGTACATTAAGTACGAATTCAAATTCAAATTCAAAATATTTTTATTCATGTAGGTTTATTACAGACTCATATGATATGTCAAATCTACCGTCAGTTCGGAATGATTTCGAGATGAGAAGAGCTGACAAGAAACTTAGCTCGTATTTTTTTTTTACGTTTTACGGTATAAAGCTACAAACCAAATATTTTTTTAATTACCTGAATAGAATATTTTAAATACGTGTATTTTTTTAAATCTGACACCATACGAAGTTCATTTGTTTTACAAAGGCAGTTAGTTTATGTTTTCGTATGTAATATTATCTTATCTATGGGTTTAGTGATATATATTTAATTAAAACCAACATCCCTATATTTATGAACATTCATTTATTAATGTTAAGTTAATGCGTTTTAAGACATTATTTCTAAGTAAACTGTAAATATGGGTAATTCATATCCATTTTCGATGCCACAACATTATTTAAGAATTGCAAAAATGTGGCGACATAAATCATGTTAAATTTGTCTCTGAGATAAGTAACAGATTATGTTATATGTTTTTTATCTCAGACTTAATAGATAAATATTATTAAATTTCAGATTGTTTTAATTATTTGTAATTTAATTTCTGTATTTGACAACATTTGTTGTGTGTACACGTTTCGTGGGCTCTTTTCCAATTCCATATTACGTATAAAACATACCATAACATATTGAAATTTGAAATTATTGAATCATAGCAACACAATAACGTACATAATATAGATTTTTCGTTAAATAATATATAATAAACATGTAGATGAAGTAAAATACAAAGAACTACTATGAATATAAAGGTACGAGTAAACTCTTTATCAAAAACCATACTAACGTTCAAAATAAAAAATATGGCCACTGGGCGACTACTGCTCCATACAGATTGCGTTATACATTAATTAATTCAATTATATATTGAAGTAGAGAGTGCAAATCCCCACAGAGAGTATAGGCGCAAGATGTAAGATCGAAAGCTGGATTGACATTTTGCTGGCAGCTCCCGGCGCGGCGGCGGTGCCCGGCACGTCAATCTTTATTGCAAGCCTCGGGAGCTTCTGTTGGCTATTGTGCCGTCTCCCGTGACGTCACAAGTGACCGTTACAATCGCACCAATAATACAGAGTGCCCACTACCTCACCATTGTGGATATGTATACATGTTATTTTATGTGAGATATATGCCTATGTACATTAGTTTTAGACAAAATTATTGAATACGTCTTAAACTGACTCAATAAATGGTTAAATAACTAGTCTTAGACTTAGAATTTATAGGTATAAGACCAATACAAACCAATGCTATTGATAATAAAATAAAAACGAAACAAATATTTTTAGGGCGGTAAAAATTAATGTGAACGTAAACAATTAAACAAATGGACTATGCAAAAACATAGTTGATAAAATGATATATCATATATCACATACAATGCCGAATATATTACAGAGATACATAAGTTTCAGTGTCAACAAAAATATTACCAAACTTGTAAAAGTATCAAAGTTATCTTATAAGGCACATGAATAGTTTATTCAATTAAGTTAAGTCTCTTCTTCTACTTAAAGTCGGTAAAAAATAGCATTTAGAGACAGTTCCAATAGTTTGAATAATAATATATAGAATAAAGAATTCTTAATAATCTTAATGTCTATAGTTTTGTCTATAGACAAATATATGTTAAGAATTTTGTATTATTGTTTTAAATATAATTTTTGTAATAAACTAATCTTTTTACCACATGGGAATAACAATAAAACCAAAATGTTCTGTAGTAAAACAGAAATTATTGGCTGGGATGGTTTCGAGCTACATGGCTTGATGGATTAAATTGCCCCATCCCTATGACAACGTGGGCACAGAAAAAATACGCTCTGCATTAAAAAGCAGCTGGTCATTTTTCAAATGATTCCTTTTGCTCTAAGCGAGCAGGTGGCCGAGTTTTTATTCACATGATGTGAACGAATTGCGCGTTTGCTTTACGCTTACATCGTACCTACTCTGTTTGCCAAGAGCCTCTAATGAATTTACGTGTAGATAAAATAAAAAAAAACCGTTAGTATATGTATATTAAAGGATTTTTGAACTTTGACTGGAATTCTTTACTGAAAATGATACATATAATTATATATATAACAGGTTCTGGCTAAGGTTTTTCTGTTACAGGTAATATTTGTTTTTTAATGAGATATAAAATATAGCTCCAAAATAAATTATTCTATATGTTTTTTAACTTTAAGTATATTGGAATCATTTGGTTTAACTGAGTTTATTTACTAATAAATTGAGAGATTCCTTTCAGTACCTACGAACTATAAAATGTTTCTTTTTTACAACATTTATTTTGTATAAGCTTGAAAGGGCGTGAATTTGTTTCCATATGATATTATTACCTGAAAATTAAATATTTGTTAGTGTAATGTTTTTTATTGTATATATTGTTTTAATGATGGAGCTTGAAGATACTCTACTATAAAATAATGTAATTCCACAACAAGTATATTTAACAATAAAGTTAAGGAAGTGAATGAAAGAAAAGTAGTTTTAATTTCGTGCATTATTTCACTTTAGTTAATATAAATAAAAAACTTACACACCAAAAATGGATGACGTATAAACATTTTTGTTGTTCTTACATAAAAATTTACAAATGATTTTAATTTTTCCCGTGTAGTCACGTCGTCGACACAGGAAAATTCACCATCGCAATGCAAAGTAAAATTTGGGGAATGAATATTAATAATTGAAAAGCGAGTGTGGTTGGAGTGTTGGACCCTCCTCGCGCCCACCGCGGGCTAACGGCTAGGTATTTTCACTCAATTACTTTTATGTAGCGATGTGTCTTCAATTACGTAGTAAAAATGATTTTTAATACCGTTTGCAAGCCTTTTGATTAAGAATATGCTTTATGGTCTTGTTTTAGGTATTCACATTTATTTTGCTATAGCATGTTTTTACTGAAATCATATTAACTATGTAATAAGTGCTCTGTTAATATGTTTTATTTGTAAAGTATTTAAACCTAATTTAGAAACCGAAACACTATGGTAAAACTTTAATATGTCGATATAAAATATATTTGGTAACACTACATTCAGTTATAAAACAATACTTATAATAAAATTAAATGTAAACTCAAGATACAAGCAGGTATACGCGATGCATTTGCTTTGTTTTAATCGTATCGTGTAAATTTGTATTTTCCAGGCGAGTTTTAATTATCAGGAGTCGCGCGCGCTTGAGTTACGCGACCGCTCGCGATATTTATGGCGGCCCCCGCCATTCCGATACACTTTTTAACGTAATGAGCGCTCGTTGTTGCAGGAGGGTGCCATGTTTTTCAGATATATATGTAAATATATACGACGTTATGTATCCACAATGTGTATACATATTTACTTGGTGTAGGTACAAAATGATAGTTAAGTGTAAAATGTAAATATGATTACAGACCTAATTTAATCATATTTACTGATAACCTTCCCCAATAGACTTTATGAGCAGGTCATCACAATATCTTCTGTAATTCCTTTGATAGCTTTTGTCTATTACCATTTCTATGAATTCAAGTCCTTAAAACAAATAAGTTTCATATAGAAGTCTCGGTACCCAATAATTTTACTATCCTATTACAGCCTTCAAATTGGAATACTAATAATAACCGAGGACAATTCACTACTCCCAGGCTAAGCGGGCAGAGGCAGGCAGAACTTGGCAGGCAGGTTTTAAGTCCTAGACAACTGATAGATAGATACTAAAATACTTTTTCTGTAAATACATACATAGAATACAGACATACTCATAAATACAAATGTTTGTCTAGTGCGAGGAATTGAAGCCGCAACCATCGGAAATATGGTGGTGTGAGACCGCAACAAAGTATAGGTAGGTAAGTATATGGGTACACTTCTGCACACACATTACAATCGATCTTCGATGTCATTAATATACCTGCATAAGGTAGTAGCAAAAATATATTAAATCCTTTAGTATATTTTTTACTTTTATTTTACTATTTCCAGCATATATCAGTCCAAAGTTATAATTTAGGTAAAAATATATTCCAAAAATGAAGATGAATGATAATGTAAGTGCTATGTTGTTCCATTGGAAACAATAAGAGCGCTGGTTGCGCCGGGGGCGTCATCTCCCAGAATATGAGATAAGGTCGTCGGGTCGCCAGTTCGCCGGTCGCGCGTCGCCTCTGGGTTTTATACGTGATCAGATAACTATAGGGCGGGCGCGGCTCACTCCCGATTCTGGATTGCATTAAACATTCAGAAGGAGCACACGTCTCCTACACCCGACTCACATAAAAATGAGCGCTTATTATGAAATTAACTAGAGTTAACCGCGAAATGTCGGCTTGCTTTTTTTACGTAGGCAGCCCGTCAGCCGCAGCCGAATTACTAGACATTAATTGGCCTCTGGAAATGTGACGGACAGCGCAGGAAAAGCAATGTATTTTTTTTGTCGAGCCTCTATTTTATGCTGCGTAATTTTTTCTTCTAAATAATGTCTTCTTGATATTCTTCGTTCACAATTTAATTATGTAATCGTGCAGTAATAATGTAACTTACACAAATTACGATTTTGTTTCGAAACGAATGTATTGAAATTATAAATTTATAAGTTACGTACCTGTACTCTCGCTTCTGTTAGGTCTATTTTCATAGCAATTTCTTCCCTAGTATAAATGTCAGGATAGTGCGTCTCTTGAAAAGCTCGCTCTAACTCCTTGAGTTGCGCAGAAGTGAAGGTGGTGCGGATTCGTCGCTGTTTTCGTTTTTCTGTCAATGAACCTTCATGGCTGCCGTACACTTTGTAAGGTAGTCCAGCTGTTGAAAATAAAATTACTTTTATACCGTTCTAAAAAACACACATGACAATGAAATCGAACAGGTGTATTGCGATATATTTTATTTATTTCTAACCCATTTCCCTTAAGACAAAGTAAGTATGAAATTGTACTATATTAATAGAGCTTCAATGTAAAAGAAAATAGGTAGAAAAAGGCAGAACTTTCCAAAGGTGAAATTGATTCCTAAATCCCTACGGAAAAAAACATGTACGGATACTCAATCAATCATAAAGATATTGTGTCTAATATATGTAGTAGTCGAATAGTTTGATTAAGGGCCAATAGTCCCTTTTTTACAATGTCGAACTATATTAATTTAATTATTTATTTTATTTTCGTATCCTGTTTTTTGGTGTTTATAATCGCAGGATGCACATGCGATCGAAATGATACGATAAAATGTAAAAATATCATATTACACACAAAAGTATATGTCACGTAAGTTTAATAATAACAACAAACAAGGCAAGGATAATAATAACAAACATTTCTAAAATCAATTAATTATTAGGAACAGTTTGTTGAATAGTCTACATTTTTTACATTAATTGAATAATCTACATTTTTCTTTATATATCTAAATAAAAATTTTGATATCTAAAGAAAAATAGCATTTCTATTATGAAGAAAAAATTAAATATAGAAGCGATATTGCTTCCAAAATAGAGCTTTCTTCGTAGATGCTCAAGTATTGTATGCGGCCATTTTTGTCTCCCCTCTCGTAGTCGCGCCCTCTTATATATACCTACCTCCTATATATATGGTATTGAAATAAATAGGCGTCTACATCACTCGATTATACCTAAACATTGTGACGTTACTGAAAATTGTTACAATTAATTTATAAGTAGTAGTTAGCAATTATCATTTATATAACAGTAACACACGTTAACGGTATTTCGGTAATATTGTAAAATACCTGCTGATTGACTAGCATAAATCTAGTATATTATTCATTAGGATAAAAAATATATTATTTTATACGACATTTATATTATATGTATAAATTAGGAATGTTATCTACAAATGTGAAAATGCATATGTTCATTTGTTTTTTACGTACGGCGAAAATTGCCATAGGCATAATAATTCTGATGAATAATGACGTAGGTATCTGTAATAGACCTACGTCAGTGATTCCCAAAGTAGTCTATATCGACTCCTACGACAAACTGCAAGGGATCTACGACAGCGGTCATCTTACTGCTTTTACTTTATGTTTTTAACACTAAACTTTACTACAGTTAGAAATTGTAAACTTAAAAAAAAATCAATACCAGGTAAGAATGGAGGGTCTATCGAAAAATATGGCAAGGGGTCTACGACACAAAAAGTTTGGGAATTTTGTTTTTGATTTATCAAAAATAATATAAAAATAAAACAAATCGTTTTTATCAGTTTGGTCTGGTCAGTCAATATTATTAGTTTCTAATATTTCTAACCTACCATTATATTTTCATGAAATATATATTTATTTACAATTTATAATAATAAAATGGAATAGGAAAAGGTCCTAATAGTAATAGTAATAATAGTCGTAATAGGTCGTAGAAGAAATATGATCTTTTAAAGAAATATCAGGACATCGGCAAAGATAATCGAAATTTTAAAGTACTACGCACCGGGATATCTTTAAATTGTACACATTGCGATCAAAAAATATCATAATACTACACAAATATCTGAATGTGGTTACTACTAGCTATAAGGCCACTACCTACCAAGCTATCAACAGTCAAAAGTGGATGAAGCAAAAGTTTTAAATTATATTCGTTCTTATTACTTCGACTAATTTATGTATGTATATTGTGTATGTATATTTGACCCTAATAAATTAGTGCTAGTTGGTAGTATGTATTCACACGTTTCGACTTGAAAATGTAAGCTTATTTAAAAGAGCAACACACAAGTTTCTTGCTCATTTTTCTTGTTATGAGACGCTTTCCGAATGAGCGGTAGATAAAAAGTCGTTATAACTATTCAAAAGTGCTTAAATTAAGTTTATTTTGATAAAGGATTTTCTATTCTATCCTATTCAATTCGAAGATGCTGCCCATCCCGCATTTTGAAACGCGGTATAAAAACAAATATATAGAAATATTTTACACACTTTTGACACTAAATTATTAAGAATTGATTTTGAAATAAACTTATTACATTTCTTTTTGTGAATTTGCTAATTATTCTAAGAGAGTACCTTCATGACAAATCTATATTCACATTTCTGTAGATAAAATTGTTGTAGTCGTTCGTTTTTTTAAAAAAATACTGATTATACTGTTCTTTCCTGATTACATTCATTAATATGATTTTTATATATTATACATATGATAATTACATTAAGCCATTGCAATATACATATTTTAGTCATGTGCATCTCTACGTATATAAAATCGCAGTACTCTCAATCATATATATTATTCTATAGATTGTTGGAGAAGGTACTTCGAAACATACTCGTAAAGTGTGATAGAAAAACTCGTAGCTATCTCTGGCCTGTCGCGTAGCGTAGGTATCGATCGTAGCTCGCTACGGCCATGTATCCGCGGCAATGTAACGTTTCTTTTCATTTTGTACGTTACATTATCTATTACAAGAAGTTATTGCATCGTTACAGCTTATATAAAATCATTATTGGAAAATCAAATACCAATTAATTATTTTTGTGATTCACTGTGAATAAAATAAAGGTTTGCAATATCTTATATATAGTTCAGTGATAATTTTTCATTTCCTTTCTCGGTTTATAACTCTAAGAACCATGAGCATGCATTATGATAGTTAATAATGAAATTTTGCTACTTAAATACACTTATAAAAATAGAAAATAGTAGTAAACTTATACCATTATCTATATTTGATCTATATTTTTTCCAATGGTATCCTACATTACTGTTACGTATAATAATACAATTTGTAAATGAATTCAAAATATTATAATAATTCTTTTATGCAAATTACTACTGGTTTTGGCTCATACATTAGGAATCGGTGAACACAAAACTCTTTATAATACTATTAGTAAGAGATACTTAGCTAACTATATATTTAGGATGATATAGAAAATCCTATACAAATAAATAATCTAACCGTATATTTAAGTGTAAACCATTAATTTAGTTATGTAAGTTATTAGTGTTAGTTACGATATATAATTCCTTGCAATGCGTTTCAAGTTTAATATTTTATGGCTAACTACTAACGTAATTAGTTATAAAATCCCATGGAACCATAACAAGTGTTAGAAATTAGAGGCGGCGGCGTGCAGCAATGGGCCGCAACGGACCACAGACCGCACGACAATTACCTCAAATGAACCGGAATTAATCGAGACTCGCTTCTTGGCCGAGCTGCGGTCTCATTTGCATTATTAATAGAGGCTGCTGGGGCTGCGAGGGCTGCGGGAGGCATAACGCCGTGTCACTGCCCCACCTCTCCCGACTTCACCCCCTACCCCGCAATTTGCAGAACCTAATGAAGAGGATCTTGGCAAGATGTTTCTGTTCATAAGATGTTTAATTTGGGTTTGCAGTTCATGGGTCAGGCCTCTCTGCCTCGTCATTGTAACTGCGAAGTTTAAGTTATATCTAACAGATTTAACATTATTTTGTAATGTTTAGGTATGAAAAGAATTGTATCAAAACAATATTGTACTACAATGTAGTATACAGGCGAACCGCCTTAGCTTTATACAGATATTTCACAACAATATAAAAAATATATAATTCAAAATATAAATTTATTCTTTATTTTATTCATATTTTTTAATTTGTTGATAATGCTGTCCTCTATTAAACAGTTCTACATTACTTTGCTCTACTGTCTATAATTGCTGCAGTTTCCGAATTTTCATAGAAATTCCTAAGGTTTTCGAATTCTATCGACTATGTTCATCAGGGATAATGTTTATAATAAGATTCTAATGGTAAAATATTTTTAAATCGATATTGTAGTTTCCGAGCTAATTCAATGCAAAGAAACAAACAATCAAATCTTATCTTTATTGGTATATATGAAATATCCAAATCTTATATATAGATAAAGAGAAAGAAAATACTTGTATACTTCATAAGCACGATAATATAATCTATTTATACTTTGATCGTATTTAGAATTAGACTTTGAGTGCAAAATTAATAGATTTATATATTCTACATTTTCAATTTTTATTTTGTTTTCAACAAACATGTCTTTTATATTGATTGTAAATTTTATCAACAACATTTTTTCCTCGAAAACGCGAACACTGCTTATATAGTTTCTTCTTTCTGCTTCTTGTGGTATGTGTGTTGTATAGTGGCTATTTATTCATTTATTTTTAAGTAATATTTATGTGTAATAAAATGTAAATAATTACATTTTATTTCTAATTCTTTTTAAGCAACGTGATCAAATCCAACAATGAGTATATTTTTATAATACAGATATATCTACGTATAAATAAATATATAACACCGTGCTAACACAAGTCACGTTACCCGAAACACGTGGCGCTAATTAATCGTCAGAGACCGATTAATTCACAGGTGATATGATCCACAACCCCCGCACCTCTCTCCCTGTACTGAAATGCTCTCTAGACGACTTCCCCCCACCGAGCTCGGGGCCTGTTGTTAATTACTAGACGGCGAGACTGCTTGGAGGGCGCTAAGGACTTTGCATTTTAAGACATTTTGCGGTTACATAGAAAATTATTTTTAGTAAACGTGACCTAAATACATTTTATGACTTATTTATACTATTGGCTACTGCAGTGACAGCATAGTTAGTTCTGCAGAATAGCGTGTTACCACGGGCTATATTTTATAACATAATACCCATTATGCTGTTATATACATATAGACAGTTGACACTTATTTACAGATAAGCCGAAGTAAGATTGTTCGCCATTTCATTAAAAAAAACAAAATACGCTGTTTAATATTTAGTATCTATAACGTGTCATATAAATTTAAAATCAATGCAAATCAGTTCCTGTCAACAGCTTTCACCATACAGATTCGTAGTAAATTGTATCGCAATCCATCTAGGCGAGCCGTGGTTCATTTTTCTCGCGTCACGCGAAAAGTTCTCCAACATTCATAATGCAGACGGTGTCGGCACGTCATCGCGATCTGGCAGCATATTGCTTGCCGACGCCGACTCTCGAGGCCACACGCTCACACGCCCCACTACAGAAGGGTTGGCTACCTTCAAGTAGATTAATGAAGGCCCGCTACCGACTCACAAGACTCCTTCGTTTCTTCAGTATTGTATATCAGACGTCCCTAATGTAAACATCAGTTGCTTTTATTTAATTTGGAATTATTGTTAATAATAATATTTTTATTGTTTTATTTTTCTTATTTCCAGGATGATAGCTATCATAAGGTATAAAACTCTTATACAGTCACATTCTTGTATGTCCGTTAAAAAATTAAATGATTTGCTATATGTACTTGTTGTTCTTACAGTTAACATTTTTAGTCAAAATATTATTATTTTAAATGTTATAATAGAATTGACTTCATCACAGACCTCTTATATTTTTGCTTTTCTTTATTAAAATGATAAAATTTCTAATATAAGGGGAACCTTGGGGTATTGTAAGGTTCTTTTTATAACATTAGCTATCTAGTGAAATTTTCGTCAAAATCGGTCTAGAAGTACCAGAGATTTACAAGAACAAACAGACAGATAATTTCTTTCTTTAATGTCTTCTAAACAATTTCTTTCTTCTTTAATGTATAATTTACAACTATGCATTTAAAATCCCACACATCACAATGCGTCTCCTTAACTCACTGCATGTTAAAATTCAGTCACAGTTCTAGTTACCCGAGACAAATTTGAACAATTAAAAAAGTCAAGGGCCCTTATAGATATTTAGAGCAATGTATATATATCTATATAAGTATACGTAGTATTTGAGTTTAAGAAAGATAATTGTTATTCTTATTTTCTAGTCCGCGTGGGACGAATTTAGGGGCTAGGGGCTGAGATGAGTTAGAAATTTACTGTAAGATTGCCTGAAATATATCATTCAAGTACTTTACTTCACATAATATTTACCAATGCATTCATACACACATAAAAATATAGAAATACTACTTAGGTACTACAAAAACAAGTAACAGGAATTTCGGATATTTTTTTCAGTTCCACTCTGTGCATGGTGAATTATTTATATTTTTTCTTAAGTATTAAGTATTATACTTAATCTTTATAAATTATTTCTAATTACATTACACTAATGTACTCTGATTTTACTGACTTTTTCAGTGAAATATTAAGTATACCTACCGACACTTCTCACTTAACACAAGTAGTCATAGTTTTTATTTTTAATGATTTATGTAAAGTTGAATTAAAAAGCGAATTATATAAAGTTGTCTATATTCAGGAAAAGAAATTGTAACTATGTGTCATCTTTTGAAATAAACGTTTTTCTATTTATTTATTTATCATTTAGCCATTTTCTACTACAAGAACCTATTTCGTTTCACATAGCCAGAATTGAAATAGTTGAAAAACTTTACCGGTTAATGCAACTCGATATTTGTTGTATTTGAAGTTATAAAATACGCAGAGTAATGTATAGGGTAATATATTTTATATTGCAAATAAACATGTGGGTAAATTTGTGTAATGGTGGCAGTAAAATGGGAATACATCGACGTCGCAGTTAAATTGTAAAGGAATGAGGCAGAACGACACAGCGCGGGACGCGCTTTTGTAGCTATGGTAATCATAAAAAAATAATATTACAACGTGGTTTGTTGGCAAAAATAATAATAAAAGGCACATTCATGGTTTTTATATCTAAAATCTCATATTCCTAGAAGGAGACAAAACTAACTAGTAACATTGTTTTAGTATAGGAATAGTCTAAAGCAGTATTTAAAATCGTTTATGTTCAATTAATTTTGATGATATGGTATAGGTATACTAAAACCTGTACGAAAAAATGAAAAAAGTAACTGACAATTAAATTACCTACCTACTTTATACTCTGAAAATGACAGTTATTAAATAATTACGACATACTAACTCCACGACAATTCTGTATACCTCATAATATAGTACCTACAGTTAATAAAATCTGTGATAGTGGTCCATCGAAAACCAAAGTGTTATAGTTAAAACAAGTTACAATTTAACGAAGTAGCTGCACAGTAACAGTAACAGTTTTATCTGCCTGTACCCATAGCCCATAATATATTATCAATATATATTTTTTTAATTTAATTTTTAAATATAATTCACAATACAATGAAAAAGTTTTAACTGATTGAAGTGAACATCGCACAAACATAACCAAAAAAATGAATATGTTTTTGGAGTAAAAAATACCACCAACAAAAGGAACAAAATACCTATCGCTGATATAATATATCAGCTAATCCCAAAAATTATTAGATACATACTGTTTTTTTAAATAATAATCAGAATATTATATTCTTATGTAAAAACAAGTCAATGAATTTAAAATATTTTATACTTTTATGAAAAATATTATCTAAAGTATTATACTAATTACACTATTAATACTGATATTAAAAGGCATAAATAAAATCGGAAAAAACCTGTTAATAAACCTTACTATAATTTGACCTATTTTTATAAAAACTAAAATCAATCATCCATGCAATATTACGAATATATGTATGTATATATAGGTAGATTCTACGTATACTATTCATTCAAACGGAGATATTTTATTAAGAGTCCAAATAATAAAACCCGTCTAGACGACACCTAGAGCCATTTTCATGTGTTACAATGTACACGATGGAAAGAAAACAATAATTTCTTTCGTAAAAATAAAAGTGGGTACCCTCGTCGAGTGTGCCGCACCGCAGTAACATTGTGGAAGTTACGATCGCGGCTCCCGGCGCAGCTCAACTGTGAGATATTGCCTTTTTTATGGCCCACTCTACTATACTATACTGGGACAGAATAGATCACATGATGCGATAAAATATTGCCCTCCGTCCTGGCACCAAATCGAATTAACCCGTCCACTTGCATACAAAGGAGACATGGAAATAGAAAAAGCGATATCGAGTTGGGCACCAAACATTTTCTTCTGTAATGAACAAAATGTTAAAACGACAATATTCACCAAGTGGAAATAATAAAATATTGTAATCTTTGATATCTTCAAAGTATTTATTTGTTTGAGACAAATAAAAATATTTACTATTGTTTAATGTAATATGGCATTTTTCGATATGAGGTGGTCTATAACAGAAGTAACGTTATATGTCTTGTCTTGATATCTTCAATATGCCAGTAATTATTTATTAATATGTACAATAATAAATATACACAGTAGCCGCGGTTTCACTCTCATGAAATTTATAGCCTAATTATGTGTTATTTTAATGTAAAAGCTATATTACCGTACAGTTTCATCAAAATCCGTTCAGTAATTTTGCCGTGAAAGAGTAATAAACATCCATCCATCGATCCATCCATACTCACAAACTTTCGCTTTTGTAATATTAATAGGGTTAATAATATAATAATAATTTCAACAGAATTACCAAATTTTACTTCTGATAGTAAGAATAGGTACTCGTAAAACAGAATGTTTTAATATCGATCATAATATTAATCTGAGTATATATTATTTGATAGTTAGTCGAATTCGGTACGGATCGCTAATATTCTTTGAAATACAAAAAATATAGTTCAGAGTATGACTGAATATTTACTATTCACTTAATATAATTTTCAGTTAATTTTAATACGATAATAATAAGTAATGCAATTTATTCATATTATTGTAAAGGGAAATCAATGTTAGAAGTATCTTGCTCGTTCTTCTTGTGAAGAAACAGCTTTCGGAATGAACGATAGACAAAAAGAAAATAAGTGTTGACTATTCAAAAGAACTTCAATGTAACTTTATTTGAATAAATTATTTTCTATTCTATTCTACATCCCAACATTTATGGAAAATGTAATAATAGTACAACAATAATTACAGCAACCCGTCACTAACAAAATAATCACAATCCTAACCTTGTAATTCTTGTAATTGTACTACAATTAATACGCAAACTTGTAATTAATTTCCGCGTGATTAACGGGTATAATCCCGACTTACTCGGGATTACGTGAGCGTTGCCGCTCGAGGTGAGTTATTGTGTTGCGTGGGAGTCGCCGGAGGTGAAACAATTGCGTCCGCGGGTCGGGAGGCGAGGGGTCCACGCCGAGCTGAGAGCCACAAGACGTGGAGAAGGCTCGCTCGAGCTTCGTTGTCCTCCCCTTAAGATTCTCGCGGACGCCACTGCCAATTAGAGGCGCAATCGCTCACGCGGCAAGAACACCCCCGCGACCCGACTTGCACCCGCCCCGCCCAGCACACGTCTAGTCTTTGTTTAGTGATCGTTGTCCCTAGTCCAATCCCGAATACTTATTCAGCAAATGGAAATGGTTTCAGTTCTAAAACTACAGAAAAGAGGTATAAAAAGATATTTTACACTGATACATATAGTATACGCATTTTTCATTTTGGTTTGTAAAGTTTGTAGACTCTATTACTACATTTTTCATAAGTTCATTCAGTGGAAAAAATTGTTCAAGTTTTTCTTTACTAAGTATAATTGATTTATTCTAATCAACTGCTTGTGAAAGTCCTCTGAAGGTGGATATCTTACTATTACTATTACTTCACAATACATTTATGAAAATATCATGTATACACGGAAGAACTTTTAAAAAACTCAAAGACTGTACAAGTAGAAACTTACGCAATATAAATAAGCAAATTTTTCCTAAATGCCATCTGCACAAAATCAGTAATTCATTCTATGGTAATTGCGTAAAATTTAATAATAAACTGCCAGAATCTGCATTAAATCTGACAGAGAGGCAATTCAAATCTTATATTAAACAATTTTTATGTAAGAAAGCCTATTACAGGATAGACGAATTCATAGATGACAACATATCAAGTAAATAATTAGTTTATTAGCATACAACGTTATAATTTAATTTTCTCATTGCTTTCTTGATTTAATTGATTGATTTTAGAAATATGTAAGCGTAGCGGTTTTTGTATTGATTGCCACATGCATTCTTATGTAAAATGTGAATACTATACCTATCAGATGGCAATTGTAAGTAGCTTTGACGTGGACTAGTGTTTTGAGTAGTCATGCTCACTAAAATGTCCAGACTTGTGGCGGCGTGGTGGGCCGGGTCATTGGGCTCCCTAAAATATGGTCGAGCGTAGTGATGGCTGGCTCATCCGTCATACTCGTGAACGGGTGCTGCTTGAAGGGACTGGTCTGCTCTAATCACTATGACTGATTTCCTCTTATTAATTGTTTAACCTTTTAAGTTAGTTATATATTAAATATTTTTTCTATTTGAGTATTTAATTGAATTAGTGCTAATTGGTGGTTTGTATTCACATACTTAAACTTAAAAATGTAAAGTAATAATAAAATTATTTAAAAGAGCAACACGCAAGTTTCTTGCTCGTTCTTCTTGTGATGAGACAGCTTTCCGAACTTCCTTTTTAATCCGGTGGATTAAAAAAATGTAATGACTATTCAAAAGTGCTTCAATGTAAGTTTATTTGAATAAATAATTTTCTATTCTATTGTTGTGTATTATCCTGAACTTTATATATTTATAATTTAATTCAAGTATGTATAGGTACAATCTACACTTGTTATCCTTAGGTAATTTTGTAGTATCTATAAGAAATATTAATATTTCTACTTGAATGTATTGACACCATTTGCTTATCAACAGAGAAAGCAAAGTTTTACATATTAAGATATGTGTAAAACATTTACTATTATTCAGGTAGTTATAGAATAAATAATAGCAGTTAAAACCTAGAGTGTGCGTTGAAAATTAAAGAGTGCTAATTTAATATACACGTATGTATTCGTTACAGCGGTTTAGACTCTAATAGTCTGCTATCAAATTATCTGCATTTTTCTAAACAGCATAGTATTAGATGAGGACATTAGATAATGACATATTAACAAATGAATGTATCTAATACATGTAAATATTCCATTGTATATAAATTAGTCTGTAAATCAACTATTGCCGCTTCTAGTAACTGCCTCGGAACTATAACGGATCAATGAACTTTCTTGGTAATAAAGACCAATTTACATGCAGTGAAGAAATTTTAATATACCTAATAATTAAAAATAAAATAAAAATAGACGTAAATTTTAACAGATAATAATATTTATTTTAGATATTATTGCACATCTCAATCATGCATAAAAAGTGAGACACAAAATAACGTTACGGAATATTAAAAAGACCTTTAATACACGTCACTTAATTTCATCTAAACAAAATTACAATACGAAAGTAATAAAATACTATTCTTAATATTGTCGCTTATACAAAGCTTCTGAGTATATCAATTATGTAGTATAAAATATTTACTAACACACACCTAGTAGTAACAAAAATGAACAGAACCGTGAACATCACATTGTCATGTAATGCCCGTGATATCACTCATGCGTTGCTTTTCGAGGACTAAGATGTTATGCCTCCATAGACTGTAATTTCACTGCAACTTATAACTTCAACCAAAAGACGGCTTACAAAGCAAGCTTGGTGTCTTAAATTGGTGAGACTGAAGTGCACACAGACGCCTTATTTCAAGGTTTTACTTGAGTAATTAAGTATTAGTATTAAATTGGATATATGAAATTCAGTCGCCCTTCGATTTGAATTAATCTTTGATTACATCTCAGCAATAACATGAAGAAGTATTTATACTGCACTTTTTTATATTATATATTTTACTTGTCCCCATTATTAGAATACAAAATAGATTTATTGTTACTAATATAACTTACATAATTGTTCATTGTTTTAATTTTATTACGGATTCATATTTTATATGTATTTTATTCTTTATATTATATCCCTCAGTACAGAGTGTCTTGCGGCAAAGTCATCCTCTAATGCTTTCCAGTATATTCTATTTTGGGCTACCATTCTGCAGTATGGTTTGGCCGTTAAGATGAAATAATGCATTTCATCTTCCCAAAGTCAACGTCTTAATAACAGTAAAGTCAAAGTGAAGTACCTACTGCTATAAATGCTTATCTTAGAGATGATAATCCTTTATATGTTATTTAGAGTACTATTTTCTTTAGAGATATATTTAATGACATAATGGCATATGTATAATAATAATAATACTAAAATAGTGCTAAATGCTTCAAAACGTTTATTGTAATAAAAATAGTGGACCTTGCAGAATTCAAATGCCTATCGTTATGTCCACAATATTTAGTCGCATGTTTCCTATAAAGTTAACATTTTAAAAGATTTTTTAATTTAGCATCACCGAAGAAACATTTACATTTTGAGAAGTGTTTGGTGAAAAAGTAATAAAAAAAAAAAGTTTTTTTTTTAATCCAAATGGGGCATTAGAAAATAAATTAGAATTCAATACGAAAATAAAATACTCTTTTCATTAGAAGAATGAAAATCGATTCACATAATTCAAAAACATATTCTCATATCTGTGATAAAACAGTCAATGAATTGAGTATCGTTCAATAGAAACAATATACTTTAGATGCTTGCAGACCTGGTAGCAACGTTATTTTCTCGTATGTATGTTTTATTAGGAAATATTATTATTATTAATATAAATTTATATTCTATACTCTCATATAATAAATATAAATGACGAAATAGTATTTGCTGCACTCCTAAATCAATCACATAAAAAAATATAAATGAATAGACATATGTGACGGTTAATAAAATAAATCAGAATGATGTTACAAATATTTGAAACTATAATAATACCTACGTACGTATTTTATGTAGGATAAAAAAGCCACGTAGCAAATGCTCTACGTCGCTACACCCGCCGGCTCGTAGCAGCGGTCTACACTTTTCTTACAAAACGTTTATTGTTGTACTTAATTATATTAACCTATTTTATTATTGAATTACTACCGTGCAGCTTTAGAAAGAATTTACATTGCATTTCGAACTTCAACTTGATTTTATTAAAATACAGATACAAATAGATAACCCTCTAATAATAGCAATATTTTTCTTAAATGAAACTTATTATTATAAACATTTAAACTAGACGTATTATTAATATTGACAATAGGTATTTCATAATTGATATGAAGTACCTATTGTCACATATGATATGGTATATTTACAAGAATATGCATCACGAAATTATACTACAGTATACAGTATTACGCATAATTTCACAGCAAACCAACGTCTAGTATACCTCATCATTTGTGTGCGCTTACACTGAAAGTACGAGTATAGTAGGTACATATCATCATACTGTGGCCTATAAGGGTCGGACAGCAACAATAAACTTCGAAGTTCCGGGTGTGATTCTTGTGGTCACAGGTACATAATTAGTACGTAGCCGTCGGAAAAAACTTCTATGTAACTTTGAAAATTACTTACGTTGTAAATTCATGGTTGGCGGGAAAATATGATGATTCCTCATAGCCGCGTCCTGAGGGCGCGCGCACTGTGGCGGTGGTGGCTGGTAGCGCATACCCTGATAGCGATAAGCTGCTTGCGACATCTGGCCGCATGATGCCAGCTCGCCCCACGACAGTTCGCCGCCACCGGAGCCTAGGCAGCCGCTCTCAAATCCGCCACCAGCCCCACTCAAGTACCCGTACTCCATGGCTGCTAAGTGCCTTGGCTATCTAACCAGCTCACTTCCTAACATGTGCTCCGACAAAAACAGCGGTTGTTTTGGAAATTTAGCGGACGGCGAGCGCCGCGCCGCGCGGGGCGCGTGCGTCTTCTGTCGAAGCCTGCAGCGCCAAGGCTCACAACCGCATAATTGGATGAACTGTGACTATATCGAATTATGCCGATTACAGATGGTATCGGATCCGTGCGATAGTTTTTGCCGGGCGCGGAGGACCGCGCGCTCGCCCCACTCGAAATCGAATGATAAGCCTAATTCAATAAGGGCGAACCTCGAGGACGGGGCGGGGCGCGCACCCCCGATGACAAGCCAATGGCCGCGACCGCTTGCTTGGCCTGAGACCCTCATTGGTCGACTGAGCACCCCGCCCCGCACCCCTCGTATAGGGGTGCGTGTCACGACACTTGTCTACTTTTCTTTTCGCCGACAGTTCCTTTGTCATTGAGGAAAATAAAAAAGTCGTAATTAACGATCCAGGTACCCACTTAATGAATGATTCTAGGTATGTATTCATTGCTTTTCATTGAAATTCTGTAACTTTTAAGTTGAAAAACTTTACAATTCGTATTTCATACATTTTGGTACTTTGATTTTGGTAACATTAACAATTAATAATTCCAATAGAAAATAATGATGATTATACAGAAGAAAATAATAATGATGTTTCTACTGGAAAATCTAATTCCCTAGAGTAAACATTTTAATTTATTGTTTTACCTGTATTTATAAGATGTTATTGCACCCAAACTCTTTTTGTATATAGTACCTATAGGTACTAAATCTGACTTCTGTAAATGTAAACCTACCTATACCATAATCATATTCAGTAATCTCACTGTGATCTTTGCTCACAAACTGTTTTGCTTAGCAACCTGCAGAAGTAGGTTTAAACAGACTAAATTGCACAGTCCTTCTAAAGATTTTATTGAATCTCTGATGGTAATAATGAGCACTTTAAATATTAAGTAGAAAATAAGTAGTGTATTACTATATAATGAAGATAATTAAATACAATAAAAAGAATCTATAAATGTTCAACGATTTCAACAAACAATTTAAAAAAACTATAATTTTACAGCGGTTTTTATTAGGTACGCTTATGATGACGCGGCGGCGCGTGGCGCAAACGCAGGACCAACAAAAAAATGAACTACCTACTCGTAGTAGCAT
This sequence comes from Achroia grisella, assembly GCF_030625045.1. NCBI lineage: Eukaryota > Metazoa > Arthropoda > Insecta > Lepidoptera > Pyralidae > Achroia > Achroia grisella. The sequence goes on from NW_026713059.1 coordinate 6,176,967, forward strand.
CTAAGTAGCATTTCTTAGTTACGTTCCGTTAGTACTAGAAACTGAGTGAAAATATCTGGCATATTAGGTATATCTTATCTATATTACAATGGAAATGTGTGTAAGATAACCATTATATTACCTACTACCTACTATATAACATACTGAAAACAAAACTACCTATTAGGTTTACGTTTATAAAATAATATACAAAGTAAATAAACTTTATTATACCTTTTCCTAATTTCCTGTAATTATTTTAAAAGTCCTTTTCATCCGTTACTTTCGTTTTCTGTGTATTTCAATATAAAACTTCTTACTTGTAGATATATCTATCTGCTTTAAATATGCTTTTAAGATCAAAATACAACTGGTCGATAAATTTTCCAGTAGGTATTCACACTTTCATTAATATAATTTCTTGTAACTGTGAATCTGATTCTGTAACTACATTTAATGAATATTAGAATTACAACAACAACACATCGCTGCGGGTGGTAAATGCACCAAGAAGGGGTGGTTCATGAGAATATAGCGCATAAAATATTTTCAACATTGCAACGACAATCGTCGCGGTGCGGCGTTGCGCAGCGGCATCCCAGACATCCCAAGTGTACAGAAAATCCCGCGGGATACGAGCGAACGCTCTCCACCGCGCTCTTTTACCCCAGTTTGTACGCTTGTACGCTTGCCGTTACCGCTCACACGCGCTGGTGTCATAATATATATCTTGCACTTTACAATTACAGCCTTTATAGGTAAATAAAATTAGTAATTTATATATTTACATGTTTGTCCTTCTGCGTTCCAAAATATTTTTCATAAAACTTGGGTGTGTGCGTAAAATATTCCCGGTAAAATATCAGCGATTAATGGCTCAACTAACTGATATAAAATTTGAAATAAACATATCTGATATTTGGGACAAAGATATTAGACAGATCAATAAATATATTCCTGGTAAAAACTTGTAAGTACAGCAATATTTACAAACTAACATTTTGTACAAAACTGCATTCAAAAGAAAGCTTCTCAATATGTAAATAGTCTTTTCAAGTATTTTTTCTGTTTCTGCAAGTTTCTGATTTTCTCTGAAAAATCTGCGAAGTTGTAAGAACTTGATGTCTATTATTTTGTGGAAATAATATTACATTGTTATGTATGTTACAGTAAAATACATATCAAGATAAAATAACTAAAATGATGACTTTAAAATGGAATGTAATTTATTTTAATCTGAACTGAGTTATTTACTACTGAGTTAGTTACCAAAGGCTATATAACCTTTCTAGATCAAGAATGTAAAATTTTTGGTATTCTTAATAGGTATTCATTACTACATATTCAGGTACCTACTACTTCGTGCAAGATTGAATATTCTGGAACTAATGTCTGAAGTAAGTAAGGAAAGTACAATAAGACTAATATGTTCAGACAACAGAAACTATCATTAAGTAGTTACTACTTCTTTATTTGACTTTTAAAATTACATTAATAACTCATATATAACTCATACCACTCTACACACTGTGAACTAAAAATATAAAGACTTTTATAACCTACGTTAAGTGGTAATTTTAAAAAAAATCTCTTGTTAAATATAATTAAAACCACTGGTAAAAGAATATTACATAACAAAAGAGATTATTAATTTGAATCTAAATGTATTTTCGAAAAGTCGAATAATTAGAAAAACTTAATAAATTCTTTCACAATTTGGATCTAGTTTTGAGGTAAAATAAAAGATATTGTGCATTTCCTGAAGTTTTGTAGAATACCTATTCTACAATAATTGTTTTGTTCTTCTCTTTTATATTCAAGAAGCCATTGGCCAATACTTATCTAATACAGCAAATGTACGACCTTTTTTAATGCTGAACAATCGGCTATCACTATGATGGATCATTATTTCGTCAATTATAATATTCCTACTCCAAGAAAATAGCACGTCAAGTGAGCCACCGTAGAGTTATTGTATATTTATATAAGGTATTGCTATAAAATCACTTGAAAAAATAGCTTATCCTTCTCAGTGAAATTATTTATGATGTTATTTTCACGCAAATATTCATTATCAGAGCGGCGAGTTCAGAAGAACCATCTCTAATGTACACGTATTTACTGTTAGTTGTCCCTGAATGAAAAACACGCCAGAATAAAATATGTGATCACTTAGCGACCTGCAATCAAACAACAACAACTACCGCGCAGTTTTTCACTGTCTTTGGCGAGCGTTGACTTTTTTCAGTAACTTTGTATTTCTAACATGTTTCATATATTTGTCAAGCCTACTCTAAAAATACTTACTTAAATTAAAATATGTTTATTTCTTTTACATGTGTTAGATACTTTCCTGATTTGTATTCATGCCTGAGATAAATTCAGGAGATTTATCCCAAGTATTTATAATATTTTTGTAATCTTTTAATTGTATATTACATATATATTTTATACAATATTGTAATTATTTATAAATATTCTCAACATATGCGCCATTGCACTGAAAAGTCGATGAGTTAGTTTTTCATTAATATTTATTTATTTAAACTTTATTGATTTATTTTTGTATCAAATTCGTTTAAAATGTTTTGCCCGTAGTTTTATTTCCCCATACAATAATTAATACTCAGTCCTTGAGTACAACTTTCAACTAATGATCTTGAACATTATGATATTACAATATATAATAACTATTTGACATAAAGTAAATTCAAACTTATGGAAAAGCTATTATTTTCGTTGCGTTATGTGTATTCCAATAAGGAATTATTTTTATTCAAATATGTTGAAGTGATGTGTACCTAACACATAAATATATTTTAGAACGTGATATTGGTTCTGTAACTACTTTCAAAGATTGCATTAATTATTATTTATCTGTTGTATTTATTGTACGTCCTTGACCAAATTAGTAGTTATGAGCATGGAACCGATTGCATATATTGTACATAGAGCGGCTGGATGTGGGATGGCGGCGTCGGGCTAGTCGCAGCATCTAATCTGATAATGCGTCGGTTATGGCGGGCGGCGGCGTGCGTGCGCTACTCTACTTTACCCCGCTAATTCGATTTGCGCCCTCAGCGGGCCACATGCCGCTGCACCGCTCGCGACTGCTTCCATCTCCCTGTTGTCTGCTGTTCTATTGTTATTTTAATTATTGTTACTTTTTAGAAACAATACATAAAATTGGCACGACAAAATAGTAAAGAAAATTAAATCGCATCTTTTTTTATTTATTTATTTACCTAGTACTTTATAGTTGTCCATATAACATGTGTAACAACAAATAGTATACTATTTGTTGTTATTGTTGTATTTAACTTCGTTTTAGTATCTACTAACTACCTGTGCCGTGTGGCGACGTTTCACCCACATGAAATTTTTCACCTAGTTTTTGTGTGAAAGAGTAATAAATATCCATCCATACTCATAAACGTTTATAATTAGTATAATTATATAATATAATATAATATATGTAATTAGTAAAATGCTCGTTATATTTTACTATAAATAAATATATTATATTATAATGTTATAAATGACTATTACTATAACTTATTACTAAGTCTTTCAAACAATATTATTTTGTGCGAGTGTAGTATCACGCGCATTGTTTTCAATATTCTTGCCAAATTACTTAACTTCTCAATCAGTATCTTCTTAATCAGTTCTATTAGTTGATGGTAGCATAATTTATTCACTTAAATAGTGCACTGTCCTTTCTATAATACCTACTATCTATTCATCCCGGTACCTACTTTGTAAAAGAAAACTTGTACTTTCTTAAAAATAATATACCTAGTAGGGTATATATAAAACACTATTATGAAATATAGCGTGTTCTGTTTAACCACTAACGGTGATACAATGCTGAATTTGAGACAACCCAGAACCCAATAAAACGATTTATTTAGGTATGTACTAGTGCCTACAGCAAAATATTCAAAATATTTTCTATTTACTAGATATACTTTTTATTTATAAGTGAAACATATAGTGATTTTAAAGTATTATCAAATATATGCATTAACTGTTTTTGCTTTTATATTTATTTATTTTATTATAGTGCAGACGAGGCCGGGACTCGCAATGGTAAAGCGCGGGAAGCGGGACGCGGGGTGCGGGATGCTGGACCGGAGGAGCACCTGAGCCCATGATTGATGAGCGCTTTGCTATCGCCATGATTGCTGACGCCGCCATTAGCAGAGACTGCAAAACCCCGCTGACGTCACTGCTTGTTTCTAACTCAGGAACAATAATTAGAAAAGTTTTCCAAACTAGTCCCTTTCAACAAAAGTACTTAGATATTTATTAACTAGCAAATATTTAGTTAGGCCAAATATTTTTTAAGTATGTAAGTTTTCTACGTATCCATAGACAAACCGAGACATTAAATAAGAGCGAAATAGAAATCATATTGAAAAATCACACAATAACATGTTACGTGTAACAATAAAATGAAATGGTATAGGTATATCAAAAGTAGATACGCAATGGAATTACCTTTAGAATTTTATTTAATCAAGCAAATTTTAGGATTAAAAATAATTATCATTATGTTCATTACCCAAAATCTTAAATACCGTTATATATGCATATACTCAGACGACTATATACAATTAAATGTAATACGGTTCATTAACTATTTTCACGGACGCAATCGTGACTGCGACAGTCGGGTAAATAAGACAAACCGCGTTTATTTACTATCTGTCGACCCGATAGCTCTTTATAGTTAGCGTTAGATCATCGAAGGGGAAGATCGCTCTTCGGCCGGAGCGAGAGGGCCGAAGAGGTCCTGCTTCGCTGCTTGTCAAAGTGGCCGCCGGCGTGTTTGAACAACTAATGAGCGGCTCCCCGGAGACGGTATGTTTGCCCTGAACGCCCCGAGCACTCCTCGCCTGGGTTTTTCATGCGAACGCCTGGTTTTGCGGAGGAGTCCGCCACCTCGCGACACTCAACGATCTTTGTTTATTCACCGCTCGATGTCGTATCGCACTTTTGAATAAAATTAAAATATTGACACCGTAACCTGTCAAAAGTGACGAGTATCTGAAGTAACTTTTATATTAAAAGTGAATAAAATGTAAGTTTGAATTGATAAATATATACCTATATTCTATAATTTGCAACGTAACTTTATTATTTGGTCTGCTGAAGAATGAAATAAAAAATAACAATCTTCATATCACGGGGAGTGATATATGATATATACTGAAGAATTGTTCAGATTAACACCAGCCGCTGAGTTTCAGCACCGTACCACCCGTCAGAAACTAAAGTACCGTCCTGATCGTCTGGATGATGGAGGTCCTCTACATTGCGGTTTTCTATAAACTTTTTGCCACGCAAAACCACATTGTGGAATCACCTTCCAGCCATGGTATTTCCGAACCGATACAATATTGAAACCTTCAAGAAAAAAACTTATTCCTTTTTAAAAGACCGACAACGTACTTGCAATTCCCCTGGTGGTGCGGGTGCTCATGGGCGGCGATAATCACTTACCATCAGCTGAGCCGCATGCTCGTTTGTCCGTGTTATAAAAAAAATTTTGTTCAATTAACTTTCATTTGGAGCACTTCTAAACAGTTTTTTTTTTAATGTGTACGTACCGGTGTTCGGATAACAGATTCAGACCAATCAATAGGCAAAGAACTTGCCTATTGTTCTTTCAATAAAATGTATAAATGGTTGAGTATCTAACAAAATAAATCAGTCGTTGTCCTCACAAGTACTTATTAAGCTTTATTATCCCACAAGTTAAAATTATTAGGTACCTAAGAATTTAATAATAATAAGAAATTAGCGTAGAATAATTAGGGATATACTTGCCTGGTTGTCATACACCCATTCATTTATAAAGCGTCAATAGACACCTAAGTATATAGGTACAGGTTTTATTATTGGCATTATAATCGAATTCTATGCCATATTACATAGCTTCTTCTTAAATATTGTATTGCACAACAATAAAAAAAATATCATTTCAAAATAACGAATTGGAGAAACCGTTGGGTCCACTAAGTACCTAATTAGGTATCTCAGTTTATGGTGAGTTAGAACTTACTCTTTTAGGCAAGAATAAATAGTATGTAGGTACTCAAGAATAAAAAAAAACAATAGCACAATACTACGTTTGACGATCTACATTTATAATAATTTATTTTATTTGAAAAATTGTCTTACATTTATTAATAAAATTGTCTTGTCTTAAATTTATATGAAACTTTATAGGATTCTACACAGTAGCATTATTTGATACGATATTCATATGTTCTCTATTTTAGAAATATGTTATTTAAATTACTTCCTATTTGACTTTTATTCAGAATTATCGAAATATTAAACAATAATGTTACAAATTTATGTGTCAATGTAAAAAATATATATTATTACGTAAATAGTAGCTTACATGCAGTAGTTATACATTGTACAACCTGTGCTAAAGTTTCAGTCATTCTAACTCGGAAGTTTGACTGCATCTTCTGGTAGTATTTTAAGGTTGCAGTTCTAAAGTACGAGAAGTGTAGTCAAACCGCTCTCTCAAGTCTTGAAATCTTCTTCTGTCAAAACTTCTTTGCTAAATCTTTGCTTTAATTATTAATTAGAACATTCATTCGCTTAATGACTGATTGGGTCTATATAACCGTCGGGTATTATCAATATGTTTTAATTTCGTTATACTAATAATATTTCTAATACACAATTTTTTCTACAAACTAAAACAAATTCAATATCAATAGGTAATAGTTTCTACAGCTTCTGACTATACTAACCTAATAATGGTTAGTATATATGTACATATAACCCAATGGTTGCAATCTTTACGGACTAGTTTGTTCGATCAATCTTTAAAATTAAATCAGCCTGTATCAACACAAATATATCCGCCCGAGTAAAACCACTCATCCTCACTCGTACATGCCACTTTGCCGATTACGACAATTCGCTCATACCGATTGTATAGACTCTTTGGTATAGGTCTAAACTCGTATGTCACCTAATAATAATATAATATATGGATCTTATTGATATACAGAATAGAGCTCTACTGTCGACCTTTTATTTCTTCAATATCCGCCTTAATTATATTTATAATAATTTAATTTTTTATATCATAAAAAAAATATTAAAATTTAATAATTATCCGCTTCTGGGTCATATAATGACACGGATTTATTCTGCATCGATGGTCTAAATAACTTTTGCTTAAGTCACTAGATAAATAATACATTCAAAACTGAGAAATAGTACAGGGGTTTTTTGTGGGTAGACATCTATTGGCAGCTTGTCGTAATAATGTATTAAATGTAAAAATACCGCCACCTCACGGTTGAACTTGAAACGCAGCTGTTGTTTATATTGATTATACCACAGATGGTGTGGTGCTTTATAGTTGTTTAATAGATTGGTATAACTATAGATAGATGGCGCTGATATAGTAAAATCCTACTCAGGAAATGAAGTATGAATATTGTAAATATTCATTTATCACTTAATGACAAAATAAATTTCCCATATTGATCGATCGCATAACTTAACAAACTATATATTTTAAAACAACTCCATCTAATCAAAAACTAAGCAAAACTTACAAAATTGTTACCTGCAACGAAACTGATAAAAATAGTTTTCTAAATTTCTAATTCTAAGGAATTAGAAATTTTTGGAAATAAAAATTTTCAATCAATCATCTTAATTATTTATCGATTGATTGAAAACTGTATGAAATAAACAAAATTAATTTAAATATAATATAAAAACTCTATATTAGATTCTACGTTGGGGAATAGGCACTTTTAGACCTTTAGACTCTTTTTAATATCTAGAACAGTTCACATGCTTTGGTATTTGTTTAACAAAAAACATTATAATACTAAATACTTTACCTTTATACAATTCATAAGTATATCGATAAAATATTCTCACTATGTTATCTATGGTTTAATTACCAGCAACAAATCTTACAAAGACTATTCAGTGAGCATACAACTGCTTATAGGCAATTTATTATACTGCATTACCCACAGTAGTGTGTAAAGTTACCTTATAATAGAAACCGGACATTGGTAACGATGTACCAAAAATGTACCTAATACCTAAAATATTGAAATCGGAAACCCAAAGACATGTAAATTATAGGTAGATATCTAGGAGGACATACCAACATTGAACATAAGCTCCACACACTAAGTGGTAGGTACCTTTACATGATGTAATTATACCTATAACCAAAAGAATACATGAATGGTACTTATAGAATATTCTGTAACAGTCACCACGTCAAGGCCTTAAATTATAATATCAAAAATACCATCCATATAAGAACTCTAAAACAGCGGGATCTTAAGATCATGAAAAATTCCTCATGACAGTGAAGTAAAATAAAATATAAAATCGTTTTAATGTTTTTATTAATTTTTGCCTTTAATACATACTCGAAAATGTACATTAAAGATATTCAACTGGTCAGCTTCAGAAATATACAAAGCTCTAACATTATTAGGTACGTATACTTATCAAAATATAGACAATGACAGTAATTGTAAACAAAGAAATGTACCTTATTTGAACAATTTTGGTCTATGATAAATAACACAACGACCTACACTGATATAACAGCATATGATGTATGTTTCACATACATTTAACGAGACGTTACACACTGTAGTTTCATGAGAGCTCGTTATAATGAAACTTATGCTTATGGGAAGGTTACGCTTTTTAATAGAATTAAGAGAGAAACTTGAAAGCTCGACCATTAATTTATTCTAATTAGTTTAATTAACATCGCGTAACGCTGCTCGACGCGCCTCGCTACTTCGACTTACACAATATTTACGATAATATCATGCTCCTATATTTCTCTCTTATTTCCATGTGTACAATAGGCATACCTATCTGGTCATACAAGGGGAGACTTATTTACTTTAAATTACTTACTCGTTAAAACAATGAGTATTTCTAAAAAATTCATTTGTACAATGTAGAATATCATAATTTAAAGATAGCTTATGCCTAAAGAGAATCTAAAGTAAATAACAACCCTTGTAAGAAAAACTTAGTTTAATTCTATAATATTAATAATATCTTAAAAACATCAAAGTTTGGTCGAAAACAGGAATGTGTAAAACATCTGACTAGAATTTACTAAAACTTAACATGTACTTAAATAAATTATACATATCTACTCTTAAATATTCACGCGACAATATTACAAACTAGACACACCATTTTACAATACTAATTATAATAATATCGTTTGGGATTTGCTACGAACTGAGATCTTAACCAAATACTCATAATAATTATTATCTTTGCTATCAAATGACACACAAAATGTACTCAAAAGAAAACTAGGTATTCACAATATTCACAACATCACAAGTACGATATATGAAAATAAAATATGACAGTGTTACATAAATAAATTGCTAGTAACCGCAAATTATTACACCAATCAGTAGGTACCTGTAGATACAAAAAAAAATACAATTCATTCACGTTAGAAAATATTTTGGCTTGAAATGAACTAAATATCTATTTAATATATGATTACGGAAACAAAAATAATAACAAAACTTATATAATACATTGTAATTTAATTATCTACAAGTCTTATGATATTTTTAATCTGACGTGGCTTTAGAACTGGTCATTAAATACATAAAGATAAAATTAATTGTGCTTGTCACGTCGTATTCAAAAGAGAGTAACTATCTTCGTCTATAAATTTCAGTCTTATAATAACTTTTGGATTTACTGGAGATCATTATATATAAAGTAATAACTGGAACATATTCAAACTATATTACATTGTTAACGAATCTTATTAAATTACATTAAGTCTAAAGCAATATTTTACATTAATAAAATTTGAGATCAATGGACAATTTGTTCTACGTTACTTTTATATTTATTACAAAATGCTGAATGCGACTGCATTATAATAGATAAATATTGTTTTTTGTTTGCTCTGAATCTTTCTTATCTGCCCAGGTGTGCGACAAAAAATCTATTGTTAAATTAAATTCTTATGCATTTGTAATATTTTATAAGACTGGGCAAATATTATTTTTATTAGTTATGTCTCTCAAGGCGAGAGAAACTAGTAGTATTATAAAACATTAAATGTTAAGTTATCTTCTTAGACTTAGATCAAAAGTGTACATCTTGAACATCTGTGGGTGTGTCAGGTAGTTGTGTTTGTTCTGACGCGGTTTGTTTGTGTGACTGCATATGTCTAGTTCTAGGTTCTTGAGGCTGAGTCTCTCTAGCCAACACGCGTTCAACGTGGCGAGCAATAAGCTCAGCTGCCGCTGCCGGTGTTCGTGTCAGCGCGCACAAATCGTTGATAGACATGCGCACACGCAACCCTCGAGCCGCTGCTGCTATACAGGCAACGGCGATTAGTGATGGTGGCACTAACAGGAATTCCGTTTCTGTTAACAATAAAAATATAATTATGAAATTTAAATATTTAACATCTTTACGTACTTAGTATGTTATTGACAGCATCGGTATCTACTGGTTTAGCACATGGCCTCCCGGTGGTCGCGGGTTCAATTCGTCGCACGGTATATACATTTGTATTCATGAATACAATTGTTTGTATCGGTCTGGGTGTATACACAGAAAGTATGCAATTATAAAAAATATATATATTTATTTATATTAGTTGCCTAGAACCCAAAACACAAACTCTGCTTAGCTTGGGACTACACAACGCTGTATGATATGTGTGTATGAATTTGAAAAAAGTTTTATTTTTATTACGGTACACACATAACACACACACATTTGCAAATATAAATAATTAAGATATGAATCCCAAAGTATACTTCATTTGTGCGAAATTAGAATATAACCTAACCGGGATTAAAAGAATGCAAATAGAATCAGGAAAATTGATTCAGAATTTTGGTCAAAATAAAAGTACAGTATAATTGAAAGCCACCTTATTCATAAAGTCGGTTGATGACAAATAATGTCCAACGAGCAAGATTCCAATGTACGTTCATCATATCCGTGATACTATTTAAATATTTATTTATAGATGTAACTATAATTTATACAGAACAATATACGGTTACATTCGAGAAATCGAGCGTGCGCAGGTAAGAGGCATCTGTCGTGAGATATAATTAGTTTGGATCAGACAGGTGGCTCAGGCACCTTGCCTTCATCTCAGCTTCTACACGTATTTATATAAATACGTAGTTATAGAGGTCGACCAACAACATAAAGGTTTCTAATGTGCTGCATGATAACAAATTCACTATCTAAGCGTTTTGTACTATACTATTGAATAATAGACCAAATCTCATAAGATTATAAACAGTCCACGTCACATTGTGACAATGATATAATATAGATTTGCTATGGAAAAGAAAGTAACTCACGTTATAACATTTTGCACAATATACGACACCCATTGTTATTGAAGGAACGACGCATAAGGAAGGAGAATGGAACAGCTGCCAGATTTGTGCATTCCGTCCCCGTCAGCATCTTTGTGTGCTTACGTCCGGACAATGGAGCGGGAATAATGGTAATTTACATCTTAAGTCGTCCAGGTAGAGACGCAGCTGCGATTTCGCCAGACTTAACTTCGCCTATTGTTAATAAATATACTGTGATCGCGACGTCTAATCAATAACTCTCAAAAATATCGTTACAATTTTGCACATTTATCGATGAGTATTTTATTGTTTGGAATTTATAATGTAGCAACAGCTAAATTACATTTAAATATTTAAAAAAGGCAACGATGTCAAAACAATGTATTTATTAATATTTTTAACCTAATTTCTTAAGACAACCTCATCATACACTTTTCTGTTTAACGGTGGAGGTATTGATGCGGGACAAGTTATTATTTAAAGTTTAAGTTGTGTTAGGTGCAGAAGGTAAGCCAAGACACGGCAGATGTGACGACACCTGGCGCGACCCTTCCATTTGCTACCTCCGTCAAGTAGCGTAGGGTCACTGCCCACCTACACCCTTCTTACAACTATCGTGCTTTTATATGTTACTAGACGACGTTTGCATGAATAAAAAGAATATCGCAACACGCGAATGCTTTATAATTTTAATCAGAAAAACTTCCTGCACCTTTATACATTAATTACTATCGGTGTTTAAGCTTTATAAAGACTGAAAGTTCATTGGAACATAACGATAAAGGGTGTATGAGTTTTAATTTCCATAACGAACTGCAATCTAAATGTATGCGCTTCGTAATACCTATTTAATTACGTGCAAGTGCAACATTACTGCAAACGGTCCATTTTCGTGACCACGCGCATTAAAATACCAAAGTTCTGGCTTATTATAAAATCAAAAACGATCGCGAGCTCCATATCAACGCTGATCTCCATAGCCAGCGGAGCGACACGTTCCGTTGCGCGACAGGTTGGCCGTCAGTTGGTGCACTAACATCTGCTGACCTGCGCACACGCCAAGGGGCCACACTACTTAAGATACGTACATCCACCCCCGCGACTTGCCCTACTAATTGTTATACTCGCTTGTAATGACGCTCATCCAACAGTCGTCTTCAAAAACCGTTAATTTCCGTTCCAAAAACCTGTCTCCCCTAATAGTGAATCCTAATACAAACACAGAAAGTGCAAGGGTTGCAAATAGTTAATGTCTAATTGTGCGAAACTGGTTGCAATATTATATTTATAGTCTATTTAAGTTTATGTCTTATTTTAGTAACTGTTGAAGGGGTTTTATACGATATGCCACCAAAGATCGTAAATGTTAAGTGTATTTGAATAAAAATTATAAATTTAATTCTACTACACTTAACATTTACGGTCTATGAATATTATTATATGTGAATAAGGTTTCCTTCAGAATACCTATGCTTTTCAATACGAATTACAATAAAAAAAAGTAAGAATATAATCAAATAAATTTATTCGACAATAGCTTCCAATATCGAAAGATCATCATATCAAAAATTTCGAGAATTCGAAGTAGAAGATAAATTGTAGTTTGTATATCACTTATATAAATTTGATTTGATTGGATAATAAATTGTTAAATATTTATTAAAATAGAACTTAATCGGAAGTAAGAATTGAAAGGAATATCTAACAAAAGCGTGATAATACAGATCAAGGAGGCTGTCTTATAATAGACAGAAGAACGGAAGGGTTTGAAGCGGAAGCGTGATAATCTTGCAACTTGGGCATTTCTTATACGCTGAGATTTGAGAAGACGCGTAAAGCCGCGTTTCGAGTTAGATAGGGTCCCAGCTCGGCTCGCCAGGTGCGCGCCGAGACGTCTTTGTCAGGGAGCATTTGTAGAGGCCGGGACGAGCGGTGTTCGAGTTCAGGAGGCGCACAATAGCCGCGGGACGTCTTCGTGTATTGTCGCCAAGTCAGCTGTCGCGGTCGCCCTAACTTGCGCACCCTTAGGTAACTACCTACCTATCCGCGATCGTTAGTCACCAACCGCAAAACATATCACAATTTCTTACACTATTTTAGTAGCACGATCAAATATGAAACGCGAACGATCCGCTTAATGAAACCCCAATTAAATAATTATATAAAAAAAATAAATCGTACATTTTACGGTTTGTTTATACACTTATTTATATTCTCAATATTTTTGCTATTGTAATGACCTTGTTTAACAAAAATAAAGATTGAATTGAAGAAAGAGGAAGTTTAGGGGTCAACTAGTGTTATTAACCCTTAACACCTCTGGTAATTCACGATCGGTTACCGGCAATTATGATACTTCCGGCGGCCGACACCATAGAAAACCTGACACTCATATAATGTTTACTTACAAATAACGAACTCGAGCTATTAGAAAACGAACAAATATTAACTATACAATTACCTATTTCGTACTATATATATATATATATATATATAAACATAACATATTGAATACAATTTTAACCATGGTGATCTTTATATTTATTCTAAATAATATCTGACTAATACCACAGTACCAAGCGTAAGGGTAAACAACTGACAGCCATAAATAACTCTTATCAGGATTCAGTGGACCATACGGGTATTTAATATAATATTGAAAAAAGTGTTGAGTTTTTTATATGTAGTAGATATTGATGGTGTGGAAGATTCATTAGTTTTAATTTATTTCTTCTAATGTTTACTATTGCATACTGACTATGGTACTTCTTTTAAGTTTTAAAGTGTGTTTGTGCTATTATTTTCAATAAAAAAACTTTATATTGAAAAGTCGATGAACATTTTTTAATAATTCCGTTAAATAAATGAATGCAACCCCTCTATAGAACTAACATTTTAAATAGGTACGGCTATGTGTGGGGTCACCACACACCTTTGGTCAGTGTTACCCAGCAGTAATTACAGTATTAAGTTACGTACACCATGTTTAACACCTTGATGTACGAATAAATATGTATATACATAACTACAATAGTTCCACAACCACACAAAATTAGGTTAAGCCGTTTCTGAGATTGGAGAACACAAACGAACAGACAAACATACACATACAATATTTTCTGTTTTATAACGTTGATAAAGTAACTCAATAATAGTTTCTGTCATAAATCATACAAACAGCGATCAGTTACTGTTTTTATATAATACAAACTACTACTAACTGTACAAGAAAAAAGCCTAAGTAACTCCTTATTACATCAACTAATTGCCAAGAAAAGTCCCGTCAAAATCGGTCCAGCCATTTCAGGGATTAACCCGTATGTATCGTATTTATATTCATATGCATATAATAAAAATTATTATTTCAATATTCCAAACAGACACTCCAATTTTTTTATATATATAGATATGTAGGTATAGATTTAGTATCTAGGCTGTACGTCGCAATTGAATTGATCCGAATATTGTTACTAAAATTATTTTCATTTATTATATGCAATAAAAAATCATATTAAGCCATAAATGTAAGGATTTCTTTGTCATACAGTTTATAAATTGGAATTGGATATTGTAAATAAACGTCGTACAAATTTTTATCAACAAATTAATCGTAGATTGGCGGCTGGACACATGAGATAACAACATACCTATACACGAAATGTGGAAGTGTCCGCACATGGCGTCAGCTTTGCCAGCCGGACATTCGCCATAAATCCGAAGATTACGAGATAACATTAATGCACTAATAGATAATAATAGTATGGTCAAACTGAAAATATTATTGCTGTAGTTGCTTATGTCGAGACATAATTTCATAATCTTCCTTGAAGCTGCCTTGTTTATAAGTTTATAATAAACTTCTATCCGTTTTACGCGCCTACAATGGGCAAGTTACAACAAATTAATAATTTTATATGTTGGTAATAGTATAAGTAATTTTCTATGTAAGTATCATTATATTACAGTAATATGTGAAGTAAAAACTTGGGAACTAAGTTTTTTTTTCACGTATTAATTTAATTTACTTTTATATATAATTTAATATATTTTACTTTACAAAAATTGCGCGGATGGTGGGATATAAAATTTAGCACACTTAAAAGGTACTCCTTATAAACTCCTTATTGGCTGAATATGTTATTGTATATATGAAATCGTACAAACAATATAAGTCGTGTAATCGTCAATAATTTCGTGTGCGTAATTTGACAATGGGAGTGGTTGAGGGTCAGTGGCTGAGGGGTTGTGAGCAAGGTGTGCGCGCTATCAGTGCGCGGCGCGGGCAGCATGTGCGCACGTTCCGATACACGCGTCCGCCGCCCCATGCTCTTAGCACGGTACATGTATTCGACCACACTCTAAATCATTATATAAACAAAGGGACAATCATACCTACTATAAAAAAACATTACTATATACCCATTACATATATAACCGATTTAGTATACCTAATAATAACAACCGTGGATAATTCACACAGCACTATTTAATCTCACGCTAAACAGAGCTTATGTTACTACTTACTACTTATAGAACTACTCTAATACATTTTTTATTTATAATATTAACATATTGTACATAGAAAACACCGAGACCATTACCAACAAGCATACTCATGAATACAAATGTTTATATCGTGCGAAGAATCGATCCCGCGATTATCGGTAGAAAGGCGGTGTGCTAAACCGCTAGACTATCCAAGCCCATAATAAAATGTTCAGTTGTTTTGCATTAAATGTAGAAAAGAAATATCAGGCTTACCAGTATAACAGACGGAGGTGAGTGTGAGTGCATGGGTGCGTACAAGTGGATTGCTTCTTCCCCAAGGCACTCTCGCAAGGTATGGCTCCACAAAGTCGAATGCAGTAGCAATCGAGAGTTGCCAGTTCAACCGTTGTAAAAGCATCACTTCCCATTGCTACAACAAAGAGAAATGTTTTTATTATTAATTGTTCTATAGATTTCACCACAAACAACACAGCGTACAATTATATATAGATACTGTAACTATGTCACAGCAAAAGGGTGCAATGTCGTCCGTGTGAAAATGGAGACAAAAAAGATTCATACCCATATTATATTTCATAAATTATTTTTAATTTCTAGGCAAAGCGAGTGTCTTTTATTTAAGTAATGATGTATACTACAAAGGGCTGTAAAGTACATTTTCTTACAGTTAGTACACTTGAATTATTATTACAGTCGTCATACTCGATGCGTTAAGCGGAAACCGCAAAAACTAGCGAATCACTTTACAAATGAAAATAGTAATGTACTAAGAAAGGGAACCATGGGACCGGTGTCTAAATTTTTGCAGAGGGAGACTTCTAATGTATTAAAATAATGAGGGTCGTTTTCTAGTACATATTAAGGTTACCGAGAAGCTTTACAAAAGGGACACTGTGGCTTCTTTATTTTCATGATAAACTGTAGTTAGCGATAAACGAGGGTGAATGTCATCAAGCCCATCAATAGTTATACTTAATAATAATCTTGTAGTTCATTAAACTTTTCAAAACATTTAATATAACTTGTTTCGAACTGCATCTTAAGATAAATCGTTTGATATTGGACATGTCTAATATTACTTATCTTAACAAGTTCAATAAATTTGTCATAATTAATTTATGTTTATGAATAAAACTGGTAAACTAAGGAATACACATTTCTAATATGTTATGATTTAGGTAAGTTCCAATAAATGTCTGTGGCGCTTAAAGTCGTAGAGCATGGGAAAGTATTATTCAGTGGCACACCATGTTATATCATTAAGTATGCGTAGTGCATGCCTATCGCGATCATCGTTCGAATTAATTGCAAGGAAGTGTATTATACCCTATACCATACGGTGCCCTGAAGGAACTACCATGGGTTTTCTCACGGTATAAAAATATGTTGACGGTGCCATCTATACATATTTATCTATTGTAACAATCAAATTACCGTAGCCTGTGCACTGCAAATTAAACATAAGTAGTATATTGTTAACTTTAGGTGTGCTTTGCATAGGATATAATTAAATAGTAACAAAACCCTTTTAAATTTGAAGTTCATAATATTTGTCACCTGACAGGGGTGGCAGAGGCGTGTGAATTGTGTGACGTAAGTCACATTCATCAGCGTCACTGGTAACCACACTAATTGATCATGTCACACCTGCCTGTCTACCTTCCATACAATGCCGAATATGACGATTTTGATGGTATTACAACCGGAGTGTGGGAATTTTTTTCGCCCTCAGTTAATCAATTTGGTACACTTAATCTTTTACTAGACAATTTTAAATTGTGCCATAGTGGTTTTAACACTTTAGTCATCACTAGGTACAAGACCACTATCTCTTACATCGGTCTCGTGCCCTCATTTCCGTCGGAAGCAAGTAAACAGTGAATTCGATGTCGTCACAGGCTGTAGCTTACTTAAGAAGGGCGACAATAAGTGCCTTCGTAGAGTGCTTCAAGGAACAAATAATTACCGGAAACTCACATGCGACTTTAAGGAAACGGGCAATATAAAGACCTCCTCTTTGGGGTGAAAGGAGTGACATTTGACTCGGCTAATCAAGTTCATTCATAGTGGAATCAAAACAATGAGTAAGTTGTGGTCGCGGCAGGATGTATGTAAGGTGCATGGATGCGTCGGAACTATTTGACCTTATATGAAAATATGACACAATCACATAAAGAGAATGTAACTTTGTCTTGTAGGGTCATACAACATTTTAAAAAATATTATCCAGATCTATTATTTGATATAAATTAATAACAGTTAATTCATACAATAATGACGTAAGCATTTTTCCAAAATAGGTAACCACTGTGAATTTATATAATCAATGTTTTTTTTATTTATTTCTTAAAAATTTTGAAGATACACTATTTGTTTCTTCAAAATTTTTAAGATCTAAGTGATTGTACTCGATACCGATTGGTATTTAAAAGTTGGGAAATGTGGTTTCTGAGATTAACATGGAAACAGAAATTAGTTTTTATACAAATTTGATAAATTGAAGTAATTTCTTTTTAGAAGTTCTGAAATAGAAGATATCTACCATAAGATGATATATATAAGATACTATACCATGCAAATTATTATTTCCGTAGGTACTATACTGAAGTGTATATAGTACTATAGGTAATGTACAATAGATACCAGTTGAGTTTCTTTGCATTTCTTCTCAGCTAAATTAGCTAGCCGAACAGCACGGTAGTGGGGCTAGTGATACAAAATATATGCATAAGTGACTAAAATAATCCTACAAGATTGAAGGCCTTTGAATTTAACTTTTAACAAAAATAATGTTAATAATATCAAATACAATAAAAATTAACTGCCAATTTTTACACAGCGCAAATTCTTCACTAGAGGCACACAAAAATTATTTAGTATGCAGATATTAAAATTTGTATGGTATGAAGCATTCTTCCGTCAGATAAACATGGCATATAATTAAAAACGCTGTATATAATTTAGCTCTAGCTGAGAAAACAGACATGTTTCTTCATGGCCGACAAGGCCTATAAAATACAATAACCGCTTATTTACCTATTATCGGGCAAAAAGTAGGTACTTATGTTTGGTCCGTAACCATATCAATATAATCAGCTGAAAAGCCGGACTTCACCTAGTGTATATATACGTATATACAAAAACACTCTTGTTTTTGACCTACTATTACGTTTACATTCTTTCTATAAAGCCAATAGATGGCAATATGGTCTTTTATATATAAAAGACCAAGACCATATTGCCACCTATTGCTTAATCAGAACTAATATTACACCTGGGATATGTTACGTAGGGATATTAATATATTAATAGTTCTTGGAGTCACCGTATTCGCAATTATGAGACTTTAGTTTGTGCTTGCTCTTTCCGGGTTCTTCGTAAGTCTTTATATTTTATGCATATTTTCCAAAAAAAATTGAAAAGATATAAAAACTTACCCTGACTTCTTGTGGATATACAGAATTGTCTGTGTAGGCACACAAAAGGTCGACAGACAGCGGATGGCACTGCCGGAATTTTGAGGCGAGAAGCATTGCAGTGACGGCCAGCAGTTGCAACTGTTGCCGCGAGATGGCGCGTTGAGCGAGGAACCGGTCCATGTAGCTCACAGCAAGAGGAAACACCTGCTCCTCACATTGTTGCTCTTCGCACACCTGGTTCAAAAATAACAAAACACATAAAAATAGATTATGATAATATGCAAGATGCAAAATAAACATTGCACCTTAACATGAACTTATGGAGTAAACAATGAGATAAAAATACATTAACAGTTATGAAAGAAAATTGATTAATAAAAGAAGTAATCAATAATAAAAAGAACATTTAAGAAAAATGTAAGATTCATCAAATATATATCATCTTAAAGCATAGAAAGAAAATGGTTTGATAATTAATTTTAATAATATACAAATTCCATATCCACTGATTGGTGATACTCAGATGTTACTACAATAATAGATACCTACGTACTATTATCATCCATTGGATATAGATGAGTGAATATAACAAACACCATACTCTTACACTTAATCTCTTGAATAATGTAAGGCTGCAAATATAGAAGAGTTTTTACCTGATGTACTTTCAGTTACCCATTAAGATTCTCGTGTGCATTCAAGAGGCAAGCTCAGTAAAAAAGTTAATAAAAAAGTTTCCGTTGATAGGCGTTTCTAAGGGTTCGTAACGTCTCAGCTTCAGCCTCGGTTGCACATTACACCCGGTTCACCTGACCAGTGTCTGTGACATTTAGGTAATTGTGATTGCTAATTTATATACATACTGGTATTATAACCGTTACCTACCTAATTAACTGACCACCTAACAATAATTTATGGAATATCACGCAGAAAATCCAAACAAAAATCCACGCAAAAAAGAATAGGTATTTCGCTGTATACTAAAAACTATGTAGGTAGTCCGACAGTTACGCCCTTTTTAAGAGGATGACTGACTAAGGTACTATCTCCTACCTACCTATAAGACACCTCCAAATAAAATATTCTATGTACATTTTTATAATACTCACAATAGGTAGGTACTTTTCAATTAAGATTTTATTATCTTATAAATTGCGGTCAATGACATCTATTTTATATTAATCAGTTGTTGACGGAAGTTAAACCGAGCTATTGTAAACTCCGATAAACCAACACACAATAACCGTATATCCTTATGTCTTCTCTTCCGTTGATTACTACTTGTTCTTATTAAATTTATTCAAAGTACCTAATGTGGAATCATGAGGAAAAGAAAACTTACCTCTAACATCCAAGTAGTGACGACTTTCCGCATAAATGGTTGAATATCAATTTGAACATTCTGGAAATAGTCTGTATGTAAAGCGTGGGTCCTCTCCAAAGTTAATAAATTTAGTATGACTCGTGGATCGCTGTCTAATGCTCGATCGGGGCCGGCGATGCACATGTCCACTGTCCGGCTGCTGCACGGGTCCTGATTGCCGGAGTTCTCAATATTCTCTCCACAGGACAAATCCATTTTTAACACTGTTTACTCCACTTAGTTATCACAAGTAAAATCTAATCGTAGGCGGAAAATAAATAAAAATACTAAGTTACGCGATAAAATTTCGCGCAATTACGCTCTCTGCTGTTTGTTTACAATGTTCGTAACTCGTGCGTCGTACGTCACTGTAGTCTGCGCAAGCGCACGACGACTGTTCACAACCAAGTATAAACTAAACTGTACCCAAGTCGCGTTACGAATGTATCGGAACGCGTGCGTACTACACACCTCACCCCACCAATATTCCCTTTACAAAAGTCCTTGGCCGTAAAGGGCTCGGACCCTTTTTCTTAACAAAAAGTGCAACAACAAATTTTCATAACTCAGTAGGTAAACGCAATATACCTACCACGCGGTTACAGCTTCCACGACCTCCTTTATTCTCTACAGTACTGTATTTTTTATGTACAATTACTTATTTATTGTTTTATGCGACTATTGAAATCACTAAGTTAAAAAGTTCCTACAAATACAATTGTTTTCGAAAATGAGCTTTCTGAATTTCTAGAGTCAAGGTCCAGTACTATCTAGACTCTACAAAACATGTTACAATGTATATTTACAATATCATTTTTGTGAAACTTAATTAATTTTCAATTAATTAAATTATTTATCGTATTACTATAACAGAACAGATAATTTAATTAATGAAAATTATAGATTACTTAATAAGCAAATTATCAAAATTGGTACTCAATTCATTCGATCTGTTATTTATTAGATATAAATTATGATGAATGTTTGATCTTCTTTGAATATTTCTTTTACTTATCTAATCTTTTAATTATAACCTTAACTTATGGCTATTCTATATTCGCAGCAGAACTTGATAAAATTATTAATAAATAAAACAAGCATCAGCTGAATTTTTAGCCCTTTACAGAAATCTCTGAATCCAGATTTTGACTATGCATATGGTTAGTTATCATGATATTTTAAACAGACTCCAAAAACCAAGATCACATTTCGATTAAACATATGTAACAAATAGACTTAATAGAAATGGCTATGGCCAGTACATTATAAAAAATGTACCTACTAGACCTATGCAAGACGTGTCAATAGTGCCTACGAATCCAGCGTATACCGTTAGCGCAAATGGGTGCACCATTCCATTATCATAAAAAATAATCATTATACATACATACATACATAGAAAAGTACCAAGGAGTTCCTACCAAAAGTTGGTACCCATAGATATAACAAAAATGTAAGTGATATTCAATTCGATTCTAATAATATAAATGGAAAAAAAGTTTGCATACTATTTATGTTCATTAATATAAAAATACAATTAATATATTTTGATCACACGAACGTTGTAACTAACAACGTATTCTAATAAAAAGAACCCAAAAATATATTATCAATATATATATATTTCAATGTAAATAAAAAGATGCTAATAATAATTCATTTTATTACAGAACAATTACCAATAAAATATATAAAAAATAATACAATACAACACAATGAGATCCTGTTTATTCGGAGGGCGCGTGACTGTGGAGGTATGGAGGAGGGCTGAGGGCAGCTGCGCGTGCGCCGGCTGCGCCGAAGCCGGTTGACATTTTATTACAAATCTGAGCACACCTGATCTTGAAGACCAGTCATTATTATAATTCCTTTCTCTTTCCAGGCTCGGCTTGTATTATTTCAAACGCGTGCGCTACACGTACCCTTTCTATTAAAATAACTAGCTTCTCTATAGCTATGACCACCTGTCATTACCTATTATTATTTATTCTATTATGCTCTTGAACGAAGGATTTTAATTAATACAATACCTACTTATCGCAACCAGGTTTTTTTATTTTTGAAAAATCAAACTTAGTATTATAAAATGGAAGGTATGTGACTATTGGTTTCCAGTCCGTAATGTAAACCATACCTATGAATGCTGCCAAACCAAAGCATACGAAACTCGCAGTAAATCCGCTCAATTGTTCCAGGTGCTTTTTACCGAACAGCATTGTGGTCAGTTTTTAGTTCTTGTTTATGTAATATTCAGGAAAAATATATGTAGGTAATACTTTTAGCCATATTATTTAAAGTAACAATTAGTATATGTGTACAACCTGATAGGATCTGACGGAATGATAATTGTTTTCTTTTTAATAAACCCGTTCAGTTTCTTGGCCAGTTCGACACAACTAAAGAACGAACGAACTGGATTGGTGGAATGGTAGAGACAATGATAAAAATCCTAACGTGCGTATGAGACATAATATATCCTATATGAATAAATTATTTAGACTTTGTATGCATTTAATTTGTTCCGCGTTTCAGTATCTCTTTCGTTTAGAAAGTTTCAAAATGACACGACACTGAAAAAGCGCAAACCAAAAAAAAAAAAACAAAAGTTAAAAAATGTAAATAGCATCATTCTTGTTGCCTATAGTTTTCCCTCTTCAATTATTCTGTTGCTCTGTATGCTTGACAATACTGTGAATGATGATATACGAGAGAACAGTTCCAACCCGCTAACGAATTTATCCGCTAGTGTGAGCCTGTTATATATACGTATATGTCAATAGGATTAAGCAATTAAGATATACTTATTAACATAAAAAAATATATGTAGAAGAGTAATATCTAAAGTACATTATTCTCCAATACCTACCACTACCTCCAGTACCTACATAATGTATTTTTCTGTTTATTTATTTATCCACGTTTATGGAAATGTTAATGTTCATGTGCATAAGCGGAACTAAATTTAACATTTGGTATTCGTCTGGGATTCTCTGTGTGGACAATTCCCGCGCGCTTCCTACCACATGCTATAGTCAAATTACATGGCCACAACATGACCACTAATTATAATGTTATCAATTTGTCAACCCGTCCCATCTTACATATATCATCATATATTAAGCAAATAGCAATAAAATATGTAATTCAGA
The DNA here is from genome assembly GCF_030625045.1 of Achroia grisella. Classification (NCBI taxonomy): domain Eukaryota; kingdom Metazoa; phylum Arthropoda; class Insecta; order Lepidoptera; family Pyralidae; genus Achroia; species Achroia grisella. The sequence goes on from NW_026713059.1 coordinate 6,200,791, forward strand.
ACAGTATGTAAATCAAAAATTATATCACACATTACCTAGTAGGTCAGCATAAGCAAAACTAGTATTTTATGATGTACATCGACGACGACCGTCAGCTACAGCGAAAGTTTTAAGTTTTTTAAGCTTAAAGATTTTAGCTTACAAAAAGTGTTGTCCTATTTGTCAAATAAATAAAGGGGCTGGCCTGGCCATGGTGAAGCGCTCAAGCGACTATTCTGTAAAAGGGTCAGACTCCACTGTTGTCGATAAGTACTCGTTTGTGATAATGGTATACGCTGGAGGAATACCAGTGAAGGATGTCGTAATAATCATCCTCAGTCTGGTCAGTTTACCCATCGTACCCAATTCACCAGGAATTAACCGCGATGGTTCCCAAAAATTAACTACGATGTTTTTTAGAGATGATCACCCAGGTGATGTGGACTTAACATGGCACATTGCTAGTATTATGGCCACTAGTTCCCAATACTAAGAATTCCGTCAACCTAGTACAGTAAGTTCAGTACCTACTGTAATGTAACCTTCGTCTAAAAGTAGGTACCCGACAATTGATATTTATAATGAAATACCTTTTCGTTTCTTTCAGCTCATAGCGAATTATTAGTTTTTAAGTTTTCTATATTTTTACTCTGTGTCTACTATGTTGCTGAATAAATTATTATTATTATTAAATATAAGTAGGTATATTTTGTAAAAAAAGATTCTTAATGTGTAATCCGTGTAATTTGAAATGCTTCTTCTTATAGTGGTTACTTTTTCAGCGATTCTTTAAATGACGATTTTCTTTTGACTTAATGGCACGTATCATATAGAGATGCTAAAATGGCAACAGTGTACATATATTCAACAATGATTCTCATATGGTACTTTAAGAATTAATACAGATAATGTATTTACATAACTTCATTGTACAACTAACTTTAACCTAAAATTAAAAACCTTAAAATATATAATATAATAACTAAAATATATTATTAAAAGGAGACCCTTTAGGCAAGGTTCCAAAGATACTGGCAGCATTCCCCCTTTGAATGGCTAGATTTTTTTTTTTTTGGTTCGGATTTTTCCTTTTTTAGGGAAAGGCAAATGAACTCAGCCCATACAGCCATTGTCTTCAGTAATATTTTATTATTGAATGGCTAGACTAATATAAATCTTTGTACGAAGTAGCTGTCAGCTCTTCGGTCTTCAAAAATTGACATTGACAGTAACAGTTAAGGCTACATTTGACAAGCAGTGACAATTTCAAATTCCAAATAGATTCCACTTAATTTTCATAGTTTATTTACTTTTCTCGTCACCTTTGTTGTTGTCTATTTAAATTAACTTAAAATTACAGTATTTATATATTAAAAATAAACACAAGTTTTCAATTAATTTATTAGATATTTACGACAGTTTGTGTTTTCTTGTGTCTGTGAAACACTGACATGGGATCAGAAAAAGATCCACTCGTCAGCGAAAGATCAGGAACAGTTCGAGAAGTAGGAAATCATGCTATTTGGAGCTTATCTTCTTGTAAACCAGGTCATACTAGTTTCATTTATAATAAAACTTAATCGGAAACAGACTTTAAATTTAAACTCTATGTATGAAAATAATAGATCAGTTAAACAGTCAAATATTTTTCTTATTTCTTTAATATTTTTGTTTTATTTTTAGGTTTTGGTATAGATCAATTACGAGATGATTGTATGGACACATATTGGCAGTCAGATGGACAATTGCCACATTTAGTAAACATTCAATTCCAGAGAAAAACAATGGTCTCACACATTTATATCTACACAGATTACAAACTTGATGAAAGTTATACACCAAGTAGAATATCAATCCGAGCAGGAACACACTTTAATGATTTGCAAGAAATTGAGGTCATTGAGCTTATAGAACCAAGTGGTAAGTTTGTCATAAATGTCATCTTTTTATATATCAACACCTCTAATCTATTTAATTCATGTAATACTAGCTTTGCAACTTCATCTTACCTATGTTTACAACAGTTTTCATTAATTTTGCTGTTGGACTCAGCATAATGGTATGGAATAGCCTTCCTCAATAAATGTATTATCAACCTCTAAATTAATTTTTAAAATTTCATCAGTAGTATTCCAGATTACCCCGAAAACATCGAAATTCAAATTTATAACATTAGTATAAGTAAACTAATAAAATTTTATCTTTCGACTTGATTATTTATTTTAGGTCTACATCAATCCAATCAATAAATTATATATTTTTTATTTATTTTAGGATGGGAAATGATACCAATCAAGGATATGCATGACAGGCCTATTAGAACTTATATGATCCAAATTGCAGTGCTGAGCAATCATCAAAATGGACGCGACACTCACATGAGGCAAATTAAAGTTCACTCACCCTGTGAACCAACTTCATTTGATATCAACAAATTCAGAAATTTCTCTACAGTTCAATTCCAGCAATATTCAACAATTCGATAAATATTTTATATAACTATTTATTTTAAGTATTTTGCCAAATAATAAATAAATATTTCTTAATTAAAAAATGTATAATATATTGTACAGTTTAATCTGAATCACTTTCTTCACTTGCTTCTTGTAACCATTCAAAGAATTTTACAATTGATGATTGACTCATGATAGGACTTTCATTTTCTTTCAAATCTTCATACCATTCTAATAATGAATCTTCATCTACCACATCAGCTTCATAAAACAAATGCACTATCTGTCCAGCTTTACCATCTAGCCATTCACATTTAATACAACTGTCCTGAAACATAAATAACAGTATTAAAGCTTGTTTTCACTTGTACATCTTACCATTTTTACAATATCAAAATATAACTTACTTCAACTGCTTTTAAACAATCCATTATGGAAGACTTTGTCTTTATGTAGTTATTTAAGATTGGATGGAAAAACTTCAGTATATCTTTTAGAGTGACCAAAACATTTTTGCTTTCAGTGAGAACTGGCAAACTTAACAATGCTCTTACTACAAAGAAGTTGACCTCATGAAGCTGAATATTGTATGCATATCTTGAAGAATTAATTTCTAATATAAGGAAATCACATTTCAACTTCTCTTCAAAACCTCTAGCTAAACTATCAATTACCTCTTGAAGGAATACTGAAAATAAAATGTTAGTATTATTTTACAGTCAAAATTAAGAAATTTATTCATTACAAGAATTTTCTTACTGTTAGTGTCTTCTGGTGCAGGTGAATCAGGCAGAGATGATTCTGCACTACTATCAGATGAATAACAAGATTCACTGTCACTCCAATTTTTTTCAAATCCAATAAACTCATCAACTCCAGCACCCGAAGAATCATTCTCCCATTCACCTTCTGATGTAGACTTATGCAAAATTTTCTCTATAATAAAAAAAAAGTCATGTATACATATCACATGTGATTATCTAGTCTCAAACTAAAGAGAGCTAGTAATATGGATATTGTCAAGTAATAAAAATAAAAGTATAAGAGAAGTAATATTCATCTATTCCCAAATATTTACTTATTACATTAAGTATATAATTATTTTACTTTAACTCACCATTTCCTTTATCACTTTCAGAATCAATTATATTTCCATTTAAATGACTACCCGACTTTACAGTGATCTCAGATGCTATAATTGTACCTCCCTCAATATTTGAATTTATTTCAATTATACAATTTCGATCAATAAAACTATAAGATATATTACAGTTATCTTTGATAACTACATCATCCATAATATGACTTCCAGTAATTTTGACATTGTTTCCAATTTTACATCTCTTCCCTATCATGGATTTTGTTACCACAGTGTTATCGCCAATATATGTATTGGCTCCAATTAGTACATCCTCTGTCAATGTACAAGATCTGTAAATTTAGAATGAATATAGTTACTGATTAAAATCTTTATTAATATTATAAATATGATATGAAAGTTAATGTACCAGTTTACTGCTAAGATCATAGTGAAATTTGACATGCAGTTTAAGATTGAAAAGAATAAAGAGCTTAATGAAAATTTATACCTAACAATAATACCATTTTAAATTTTTAAATGAATAATATAATTCACACTCACCTACTCAAAATAGAACTTGTGTCACGAAAGTTGTGATTTCCTGTGGTGATATAATTATTTTGGTAAAATGAACCAGATTCTATGGATAATGGATATACCCAATTATGCAAAATATCTCGGCTAAAAAAGAAAAAGATTAGAATAAAAGTTAATTTATTCATTAGCTACATTGAAAGAATATGTAAAGAGAATTACAAACCCACCAAATAATTTGATAAGTTTTCCAATTAGAGACAGTTGCAGCATACTGATTGTTTTTTAGAAGAATATAGTATAATGAACTGGCTAGGATTTCTTCATTTATTAGAATGCCATGAATAAAATCATCACATGTTTGAAAATCAAAATTATCATAAAATAATGGAAGAACTGAAGGTGAGCACAAGGCAATATTGGCATCTGCTAGATTGTGGTGTAGTTTAACTTCTGAATAATTCAGTGTAACCTCCTGAAACATTAAATGTACCTAATTTAGAATTAAATACTCTTATTATATCAGCAGATGTTAAGATAGTTATTATTAAATAATTTTGTAGTATAATATAAATGTATACTTATTACACTAGAATTAACATACAGACCAAAGGCAAATTAATTGTCCTGTCGTTTGATTTTATTTTATATTTCTTGTGCATTAATATTTTCTTAGTATTTGCATCAGCAGCTATAAAAATAGGTTTATCCCAACTAATCAGTGGATGTTCCCATGAAACCTTCTGATATATTAATGTCATAGCTGCACCTTTGTCCTTTTTTGAAATTTGCCTATAACAAAAAAGAATGAGAAATATAATATACCTAAGTATCTATGGATCACATATAAATTGCAGCTAAACTGAATGTTTGCCACTTTTATATGAAACATCTGACATGACTGTATGCCCATGTCACACAAGAAATGTCAGGCTACCACTGCCTGTGCATTAATATGGCATAGATATTATATACATAGGTAGTCTGAAATTGCACACTATTATTGATAGAGGCAACAACTTTGCCCCATAATTTTATTCATATAACATAATTATAGTAAATGGACAGGCATATAAACTAATTTAAATGTTCCTTCATAAAAACAATGTATAAAAATAATAATAAAAATTAATGGAGTCAATTCATTACTCCAAACCAGGGATGTTATGGATATGAAATTCGGATATGGATAGGTTTCGGATATGAAATTATTTCAGATTATCCGTTAGTTTCAGATAATTTCGGTTACGGATATTAATTTTTTTAAGGAATTTCAAAAGTGAAATACAAATAGCTAATGAAATGGTTACATAACGTATCTCAATTACGCTTTGCCCCTATCTGATATTATCCGAAACTTTTATTTCGGATTCGATTACGGTTATGAATATTTTTATATATCGGATATCGGATAGTTTCAGTTACAGTTACGGAGGTCCCTTACATCCCTGCTCCAAACCATCAACTATATATGCTATCCATGTGTAAAGCTTATGAATAAATATATTATTATAAAAATATAAATGCATAGGCTTCATAATTGTGTCATTAATTAATTTAAACAACATTAAAAAGGAGAAGGTTACGCTGTAGGTTCTACTGTATTTAAAGTACAATTAAAGTTGGATAAAGAATAGTGTATTGACATTACTATATATTGTAATTATATTAATAATCAAATAGTCTTACTTGTGTTCTTCCAGTAGGGATGCAAAATTAACATTAGTAATACTATTCACCCCCATTAATACAAAATATCCTCTGACAAGACCAGATTCATATATCTCTCTCATTACATCACCCATAGTTTGACAAGAATCAGACATTAAAACATTTACTTCCATAGTCAAACTCCATGTTGCTTTCATCTGATTGCATTTCCTGCATAAAAATGTATACTTAAAAATTGTTGCTACCATAACAAATTTAAACATAATAATGAATTTGTTATTACCTAAGGTGTTCTTTCACCCTCGTACCATCCTGACAACAAAAGAGAATTGTTTCACCCACTCCCCCTAATGCCAGAGATTCAAGTACATAGTCAATTAATGAAACACCTGCAACTGATAAGAATGCCTGAAAAGAATTTCATGTTTAATATAACAAAACAAACACATTTTAATATAGGAACACAGTTTAAATATAAAACTACTTAGTTCATGGTACACACACCTAGCTGCAGTAGCTTATGATTTATGAGTATCATCATACTTTGCATTAAGCTTGGTTTTTTCTATGTCTATGTATATATATTACCTCTGCTTATTTGATACTCGATGAACTGTGTACATTGTCCAGGATATTAACAGGTGTAATTTATAATTATATGAATTCTATAATTTTAAATAAAAGCTATTCATATATTCTAGATGGTGTCTCGTTAACTTTGTTTACAGATAACATGGCACAAATTAGGGAACTATAATTAAAAACAATATTTGGAGTATTATTTCAGCATGAACAAAAAAATATGTATGTACAGAGTTGGGTGGTAAGTAACACAATAATTTTACCATTGGTTTGTTGTTGCATATAGGAACAAAATTATTATTGAAAGTGTCCATTATCACCACGGCCTGGACAATATTTTCATTATCAATTTCCATGATTATTGGATAACTACAATTAATAGGTTACTTCAGTTAGTATGATAATCTGAAAAATACTGTAATTGATGTAATATAAAAATATTTTTTTAATAGCTTATTTAAATAAAAATATTTTTAAATATTTGAATTTATTAATGTAAGAATGAATGTGTGACTATTTTAATTTTTATATTCTGAACATTGAATATGATCAAATCGAGTTAAGGATGATCGATATTCTTTGATATTCTCGATCACATCACACAAAAATGAAATACCTCGCTAAAACAAACTAGCAGTCTAAAATTATATGAACTTAGCGGCCTAAAAAATATAAGAAGAGGAAAAATCTGTTTTCTGAAATCAATATTTCTCACTCGATCTTTTTATTGTATAGACATTAATTCTATAAATATCATGTCAACATCGATTATTTTCTAATATCGCATCGCATCCCTAGATCGAGTACTGAATTCATGGCCGTGCCGTGACGTTATTTTTTTTCTCTTGTGGTATGGCATTCACCCCGATATGTGCCGTGACGTTGACTTTTAATTTCCAGTTATCAATGTTGCCAACCTAAAACAGTAGTCGAAGAAATAAATAATGTGGCTTGCTACTCGGAACAATTATGCAGATTGGCTCAATTTGGCTGGACAAATTTCGTACATGTTCATATCGTGAAGGATCTTCATTCAGGTGACATTCCTGTGATGCTAACCATGTACAAGTAGTTGATAACAAATGAGAACGAAATAGTTCAAGTCTTGTAGCTTGCGCTAAAATATTTATCGCAATGGTTTCCAGAGAACACCACCTATAGGTCGAGTCTACGTGGTACAATACTAGCAAAGACGACGACGAGTCCCTATAAACGGCAACCCTCTGTCCTTTTCCTTCTTGGCGCTTGCTGTTCTTGTAATATTATTCCATTCAAGTCCATACAGATATATGTGGTACCTACACGTACGATTGATCCCCTATCCAATTTAAACGGGGATCGAAATTACAACGGCACAAGCAGAGGTTCGAACCCCTAGTGGTGCCCTCATATTAAAGTCGTATCCGTCAAAATGGTGTTGGTCTTTTACCGCTTCATAAGTCCTTCTGCAAGTTTGTAGTGCCAACTGCATTCGCCTCTTATTGTCCGCTGAAGCTGTACCTACAGGCCAGCTGCGACCAACAGCATTAGATAGATTAGATGGACAATAATTTCAAAATATTGAAATACACAGATTATCCATTATACATTTATCATTTGGCAGTTTCAGTTACAAAGTTTATATTGCTGTTTGCACATAATTGATAAATGGTTCATGCATTATCAATTATGTAATCACAAATCTGTACATATGAATAATACTGAAAGGATTGCAATTTGCTAGATGCAATATTCGTACACAATCATAATACTTTCTGTGTTTTAAATATATAATTATTTTGATAAGCAATATAGGTAGATATATAAGCACTGCTATGTTCGCTGACATACAATTAACACTCGTAATATATACCTATTTTATATAAAAATTATTCTTAAGATAATATTCTATAACGGCATTATTAAGATGCTTAACGTCGAATACATTACGGTTGCCTAGGTGCTATCGATTTTTAAGCATACAAAAACAAAAAATAAAAACTTCGTGATATAAGTACATTATTAGATACAGTTTATATAAATATATTATTAATTACGAAGACAATGGATTATGACTTATCACGTGTTGACTATTCGATTTGTGGGATCACATTTCCGGATACACTAAAAATATTGCCCTCTAGTGTCGGTGCAAAGATTCAGCAAAAGGTACTTTTATACTAAGCAAACACAAATTGCAAGTTAAAATATATATACCCTTATGTAAAGCGACATTGATATAATTTTTGTTTACTTAATTTTCTTATTTGTATAGTTCACTATTGGCGACAAAAATGGCGTATTGCATTGCCTGGGTATTAAAGACGAAGAACCAGTTGTGCAGTTTAAAACTTTACCAGGGAAACCAATAACGTCTGTTCAACTTGCCTCGAACATGGGTAAATGTCTAACACACTATTAAATAGCTAGGTTTGGTGTCAAATATAATTATATCTTATATATTATTACTAATACCTATATAATGCAAATATTTGTATGAATGACGATGTCGACTGCCAAGCATTCCTCTAGGTAAACATTATGTGACTAAGTAAACAGTGCGATAGTTAATCTAACTTCTTTCTAATTTTGTTATTCTTCTCTAATGTTCAGCCAACGTAAACCAATATGGGTAAGATCATTGTCATTCAGCAAATAACGATAATGTTTCAAGAGAGGAGTGCGTGGAAGTGAAAATGAGGTGTACATTTTTAGCAATAAGGGTACTATAGTATTACCACAGATAATATAATATTACATAGTATTACTGAAAATTCCGTCCATCTTTCACTCAATGAATACATAATAATTTATTTGTTACAGGTACACTAACAGATAAAGTATTTGCAGCATCAGGTAACGAGGTCAAAGGTTACACTAGAAAAGGAAAAGTGTTCCTTACAATCGAAACACCTCTTACCGAAACAATTACATCTATGTATGTAAATTCTGTAGATATAATATTACATGTTAATTACTTTTTTAATTGATTATAGGTATATTAACTGCAGGTGCGTTTTGGGTGTCGACTTAATCTTATGCAGTGGACGAACTGTGACATGTTATCGAGATTTACGTGAAACACATTCGTATATTTGTGACGATAGAGTGCTAGACATAGCAGCATTTAATACACCAAATGTAAGTATCCATATAATTAAATACCTCCCTAGATAATTGTCAAATGAACCTGTTCAACCTTCTCGACTTCATAATATGTTCCATAATGTATTTTAGAATATACGAATACGACTTCTTGTGCTGATCGCTAACAAAGGAGCAGAGATATTGGAGAATGGTTATACATTGGCCCATACCGCCATATCCGCAGGACCAACCAGACTCGCAGTTCCTCCATCACTACATGTTCTTGATGTGTATGCATTCTACGGCGCAGCTGATGGTTCCATAGGTCTCATAGTTTATGAAGAGTAAGAACTAGTTAATTCATAATCATTCGTGTAGTCCAAGTGGGTAATTGTAAATAATAATGCTATATATGTTAACTGTACCATACACACAGCTGTTCTGCGTCCATACCGGTTTAAAACATGCAATATCAGGAGTTACATTTTAGAGGAGAATAAACTGAACATATTAGTCACGAGCGATATAGGTATCGCGGAAACGCAGCAAAGCATTATTTTATATTATAGTCGCCGTGTAACCGCCCTAGTACAGCAACTATTGCCTAAAAAATTTAAATAACTACAACGCGAAGCATTTTTGGATAAAGTTCCATTCCAGGAATTTTCCACCAACTTCAAATTGTACAGTAACATCAGAGGGTGCACCATTGCACCCAACAACGCCTATACAGACTGCTCTTTCACACAGTCTGGGACATCTTATTAATATTAAAAACGCGAAAATTTGTGAGTATGGATGAATGTTTGTTACTCTTGAACGGATTTTGATTCAATGTTAAAGTATAGCTTATACATCAGAATAACATATAGGCTATAAATTCCAAGCTGGTGAAACCGCGGGCACAGTTAGTTTATGATAAAAACCAAGAGAGTGCGTAACTTTTTTTCCGCATTGATATTTTAGTTATTTATTTGTTTTTGATGCATAGATACACATGCTAATATTGATGCTAACTACGACCTTGTTGATAGCTATCAACAAGCTCGTAGTATCTGTTATGGTACTATATGCTTATATAAGCATATAGTACTATATGCTTATATAAGCATATAGTAGGGTATATACCCTACATAGCTAACTATAATTATGATATTACTACGTTATTCGATGTGCAGCTCAACTTTAACAAGTAAATGTCTAATGGAAGGAAGAGGATTGGGGGCTGTAGTGTGTCTAGGTTGGTTCATGGGAAATGGAGGAACACATCTTGCTGTCGGTCGGCACGATGGTTCCATTCAGCTCTATCTTATTGACATGGAAAACATCGCTGGAAAACCACGCCTCAAATTCACATATGTTCGTATAGCCTAAAATTATAACTTGGTATATAAATTAGTAAATACACAAAATAGATTTTTATGTAGAGGTAAAGCTTAAATGCTTATTTACGTACATATATATAACTACATATATTTAACCTAAAGATATATATGATAAGATCCATTTTACGTTGAATTCAAATGCGCTCGATTTATAAGGTAACTTGACCACAATCGACAGTCAACTGTTTCCGTCTATACAATCTAGGATTAAAATCGTAATATACCTACTTATTGTAATAAATCGTAATCGTATTATATATTATATATTTAATAAATATATTGTTTCTTTAGACGGTAGCAATCTTATGGTAGTCTTATAAACTTTGAGTGCAAAAAATATTATAATATATATGAATACTTAATAATTTTGCCTTTGACTTCAGTTTTGCGGTGAGCCTGTAACATCTGTATGTGGTGGTTGTGTGGGTTCAGAAGACCATGAATTGCTGGCAGCTACTTTCTCAGGAAGAATCTTCGGACTCCGGACACAACGTCTAGTTATAGGTGTTGCCAATATAAATAATATTTCACAAGATGCTTTAACTTCCCGACGAGCTAAACTTGAGTGCGTATACTTCTATAGTAATATGATAAATAGTAGTTGTAGAGATAATATATAATTGCTAGTAAATAAATATATGTATATAAGGATATCTAAATATATTTATTTTCATAAATATTTACATGATGCACATTGTCACTATTTACGATGCGTTCAGAAATGACGATTCAAAATGCACATGTTGCATTAGCATGTGCTCAACTTCTTATTATTTGAAAATATATACCTATATGTAGTAGGTATGTCTAATCTTCAAACCTGTCTCCCCTTTGGCGTTTTATATCCTCTACATACATATAGGAGATAAAACTTCAAATGGTAGTTTCATATACACCTATTTTTCTTCCTGTATACTCATCAACCTATTCGTAAAAGTTCGCTAGTTACTAAGCTGTTTCTTTTATACCACAGTGGTGAAAATCAATGATCGAAAACGGTTACCATAGCCTATGCACGCCTCAAACACCAGGGGGATTAAGTACACGTTGCTAATCCATAAGGAACCATAATATAATGTAAAAAGCCTGACAGTCCCCGTTCATTCATCATCTTCAAGTCACGTTTTATTAAGATCCCTTCAGACGTTTAGTCCTAAAAGTGTAATAAACAAACAGTCACACATAAAATTGTACAAAAATTATAATTGTAGATCAGAAGTAGCCCGTTTAGAAAAACAAACTGCTAATGAACGCGAGAAGTATCAGCGCAATACTCGATCGTTACATGGAGGACTATCTGCACCACCGTTATTGGATATACAGTATGAGGTAAACTGACAATCGTTTTACCCTAGATTGTAATTTTACTACCTAACTACAACCAGTTGTACTACTTACATATTATCTGTGCTACTACTAATTGTATACCTACCTACCATTCAATTACAGCTTCAAGGAGCCACTCGTGATGGCTGGCAAGAAGTGAACATCACATCTGCTGTTCCTCTGGATATGTTGTTTATTTATTGTAACCTGGAACTAGATCTATTAACGGATAATGCAGCTGTACTGAGCGTATGCTCATCTCAAGTGGGTACAAACCATACATATCTTATTTGATTTATTTGTATGAATATCGATGTAAAATCAAAAGTTTCTTTAGAAGTCATGCATGTTGCACAATAATATCTGCTAGTTAAGTTACTTGATAAGAAAGTCCTCTAAATCCTTAATACCTACTATAGTTACATACGCCTGCTGAAATGATTATCGACATAGGGAATGCCTTTATGATAATGTCTTTTATTTATTACTGAGTCTGAAGAAACCTTTGTTAAAAATTGTATGTTTTTAATTTCGATACCAATTCAATTTATTTATTAGTATTTGTTATTTTTTATTATCAGAGCAGCGTTAAGGACCTTTTAGCAACAGTGCGATGTCAGGCTGGTACTAGAAGTGTTTGGGTGCGTATGCGCTATACACCCCAGACAAACAATCCAGTATCCAGGGCGGAATCTGTACAAGTACTCATATATGCTTTACCAGCGGCTGCTCCTAGAGTAGCTCGCCTTATTACACTGCGGTTACCGGTTTTGCCTTACTACTCTCTTCACGAGAATATGGATTCGGAAAACGAAGAAAGGTTAAAAATATATTATAATTATTAACATCAACATTATATAAATATATTATGTTAAATAAATTATATTTTTTTATGTATAATAATAGGAATGATGAACAATGTGATGGCATATGTTTATAGATGGCAATCTGTACAACCATAGGTACATAATAAAAGTAAAGTACATTAGACATTTTAGCGATTTATGGATTACTGTGAAGTAAAATTATTTTTTATTGACTGTCTTCATTTTTAGACTAATACCTACATCTTCTCCTGTAGTAGGTGCCTACAGTAAACTTTCATCCCTTATTTTACTTCCATCATTACATTTCAAATTATATAAAAATGAAAAAGGTAGATTTTATTCTTTCAAATATTTTTAGTAGGTACGTAATCCCAAGTATGTAGGTACTTGCCAGTTTTGGAACTAATCTTAAAAAACAATGTCTTTGAGCCTTCTTAAGAGTATATTTCTCAAACATTCTTCTAATTATTCACTTAAAAGGATGTTTGAAATCCGCTTACATAGGCCTGCCAATTTGGCACCGGTTTTTATCAAACTACTGTACTACTGTTTTACTCAATCAAAAGGGGTCACAACTTTTTTTTGCGTAATCGTATCTATTGTGTTACAAATAATTACATATATTACAGATCCTGGTGCCAAGTACACGTTACTGGTAGTTTCTCAGTGGCAGAAATAACATCCTGGTTAGCTGACGCTTTGCCTGGTGATTTACCTCGACCTTCGGCAAACGTAGCTTTCGCACGCTCACATACACTTCTTCGAACCGTACTTATATGTAGATATCAGTAAGTGGTACCTACACCTGTATGTTACTCATATTTTCTATTTCATACAACATTTTGTCTCCAATAAATACTCTGATGAAACTGTAGGTATCTCCACTTATCATTCACTTCACAACTTTCCTCTGATTTTTCAGGCGAGGAATGGCCATATTCATATCGGACAACGTTACAACAATAGCCATTATCAAAGATATTATATCGAACTGTTCGGTAAAGAAAAATATTCGTATAGAAATTTCGTGTGGTTAGTATTTATTTTACTTAAATATTATTCACAGATACATATATTATCTGTTATCGAGAATATAGGTATATCTAATCGATATCTCATTTATATTTTCAGACATTCCAGATAATTGTTGTGTGCAATCATTTCATGGAATAAAGGATCAGTTTATATCTGAATATCAAACATATAAGGATAACAAATTAAAGAATGCTATTGGGTATTTATAGACGCATATGTGAAATAATTGTAAGTTATAATTAATGTATAATATTAAATATTGTTAATACTAAAATTTACAGCGCGCTAGATTTAGATGACAAAATAGGGAGTGATGATGCAGCTATAGTGTGCAACGATTACCAACGCGTTTTAAATATTCCCGAAGCTGTTTTGGCAAACACACATTTTGAAGAGCTTGTAGGTAAGTATGTTTGAAATAAAAATAATAAGTTACAAGATTATTATATATACTAATAAATAAAAAGGTAACTAACATATCACACGGAGCCGGCTAGTCCCAAAATGAGCAAATCTTAAGTATTGATAATAAATAAATATAAACCTAACTAATAGAGTCAGAAATCATAAAATCAAATGTTTGCATTGTACGGAAATCAAACATACGTTTCGTCGGAAGCTGAAGCAGTGTTAAAAGGCTACCCATCTGAATCTTCTGTTATTTAGTTATTCTAAGCAAAAGCAAAACAATACCTAACCACCGTTATTGTCAACAGTTGATGTTGGGGTTAGCGCAATACTTGACATGCCCACAAATGTGGGCCACATTTCGCTTACTATATTTTTAATTCAAAACGGCAAGGTGCGAACCAACCGCTCGCCATCTCTCGGATACTTAGATATATGGGTGTTGCCTGAGATTATTCCCTATTTTTAGTCAATAAGAAATATAAATTGTTTTTTTTTGTGGGATATAAAGCCTCATAATGTAATTCAAATTAGTAAACAATGAATGTAGTGGCCTGCAACACTCTCAACATTTAATTTTGATATTCTTTTGGAGATAATAAATCGACATAGTATATTACTTGTAATGGAACCACATTACCATCAACATACTATCTCAGGTAGATTTCAACATGATACCTTCAGGAATATATTGTGGTTGACTTCTACTGAATTTACAATGTTCAAGTAAATAATCTAGCCCTATAATATAAATGATATAAAACAAAATGTGAGGATTAGTAAACTAGGCAATACTATGTACTAGGCTTTATTTCCTAATTTATTTCAGATACTATAGAAAATTGGTATATAGACTTCCAAACACTTAAATTGCGAAATGGTGACTGTACTACTGAAGGGATAAAATTACACAAGGCTCTGTATGATTGTGAATTGGAACAGGTATTATTAATGCTCGCTAATAAAAACGCACATCCACATGACAACTGAGTTACTTACAAACTTGTTCCTGAAATATAGAATAATTTATACCTATAATAAATGTTTATTATTTAAATAGCAATTTGTTTATCCTGACTTAATAAGATTGAAAGTGAGAATGTTTTCTCCGAAACAAATCAACACCTAGCAAATCATAATAGAATAACAACTAGGGAGTATTAACAATTGACTAGCACTTATCTCAGACAATCATAATGCAGAGATTCTGAGCAGAAGCAATTTTAATATAGGTATAAAGGATTTCCTCTATATAAAAAATAGTATTAAAATCAATATAGTACTAGCTTATATATATTTAATAAGCTAGTATTACATTGATTTATTTTTTATTAGGTATAATATGTGTTTTATTCAATGTCATTGATTCTAATCTACTGTAAAACATTATACTCAAAATAAAAAAAAACGGAATTTAATTCTTCATACTTCTATAATATCTACAAAGTAGTCTATTTACATTAGAGGTTGTGGTGACAGTATTACAAATATTTTAATATATATTTTATTTTTGGAAGGGATAGTAGTCCAAACCAGAATTATATTTAAATTTGTAAGTAAAGCGATTCACTTGACTTTTTCCAATTTCAATCATCTGCTGAACTTCTTCACGATAAGCAGGCGGCAATAACTCATCTTCTAAGGTACATGAATGGTTAGATTCATCTTGCATTCTAAATACACGTTGTCTAATAATATCCACGTCTCTACTATATTCTTCTTTTAAATCAGTAACTGATAGTGCTGGAGTATCCACTTTAAAAACAATATAATTTGCTTCCCGATGTACTAACCCGTGAGCACTAGTTTTATATGGCATCGTTCTAAATCCTAGATTTTCAATGTTTCTTATAATACCACCACGGTCGAATATAGCGTGTGATATACGTTTTAATGTTGTTTTGAGTTCAGATTTAGGCATTGCACGTAACATTAGGGCAAATTCGTAATAAGGCATTTTAATACTTTTAATGTAATGAACTCAAATAATCGCAAAATTTTGCTGCGTAAAGAACTTAATTATGTGATGATCAAATTAAATTACATAATATAGAAAACCACTTATTTTATTATTTCTATTTCTCCACATTTACTTCTATTTTGTGGTTATAACATTTGCTATCCAATATACTACGACTTTTTCCAATGAAAATAAATAAAGTTATAGACAATAAGCTGCTTATACTAAAAATTATGTTTTAATTTATTACGTATTGGCAGACAAGATATCAGCCCATATATTTTTTTGCGACCATAGACTATGGATAAAAGTGCAATGTGGCTAGATATAATTTAGTTAAATCATATTAATTTTTGAAGTACATATCTAAGGTGCTATTTAAAGAAATACTTAAATTATTGTGTATGAATTTATAGACGTTATCGTACAATGAATGGTTACGGTTTGAAGTTTAATATTATTCTTATTATTTATGAAGATGTTACTACTCTTATACTTTTCATCTATACACTATTTCGGCTATAGTCTTCTTCTTCTTTCGTTTATATGGCTATAGTAACTAGCTAAATGCAAGGTTGGCAACCTAATTAAATATGCATTATCCAAATCCGTAAAAAAATAAAAAAAGCTTTCCGTCATGGCTGCGGCTTGCTATGCTGCTTTTTTATTAAAGTGTGTATTATTATAAATGCTTTATGAAAATAAATGTCTACTTAATCTCTGAAACCAACATAATGACTTCTTTTGCTAAATTTGTATCTGATTACTGTAAAACGTGGGATAAGACAGGAAAAGAGCAATTGTAAGTAGTAAAAAAAATCATATTTCATGCGCATCTAATTTTTCCTACATTATTTCCCGTTTAAATGTTTTTTTTACTTGTCAATACTGCTAATCATTTAAATATATTATATAATATTATTAATTTATAAAGAAATTTTGTGTTAAGTTGTTAAAACGAAATTAGTTTACAATTAAGTAATATCATCGTTTCATAATGAAAAGATGATGGTACAGTGTTCAGTGTACAGTTCGGTTTCACAGTGAATTTCACTGTGAAACCGAAAAAAATGTGATATTTTATTATCATTTTACGAACTATTGAATCTACTACCTTGGATTTTTATTCAGTGACCTTTCTTTTACCTTATTATAAATTTAAAAAAATATATGTAATCAGTGTTAAGATGATACTTGGAAAGAGATTGTCAAAACAGTTTTATTTTATAAAACATATGTTTAAGGTTGAGTTAATATCCATAGAGATTGCTAAGGTACAGGCATTTTAGGTGTATAAGCATATTTCAATGAGTTGCCTTGTTTATTTATGTATCTTTAGTGAAGTAGTAAACACTATAGCAGGTATCAATATTGATGGCATGTAGCAATATTTTGGGCATACATCAAAATGGTTTGCATTTTTAATAAAAAATAACATTTCCTATGTATTTCTGGTTTTTGTATTTTGTCAATAATCATTAAATCAGACACATTTTACCTTTGCCGTATGGATTCTAATAATGTTCCAATAGTGACACTAGTGAACTTAATCTTTGTATATCAACTGATTGTAATAAAAAGTATTTGCAAACAAAAAATGCATAAAAAGGGTTGTAGCAATGTATTATATTACAATAGTATACTTTCTAATCTAAGAAAATCCTAATCACCTCGATGTTTAACATATATTTTACTTACAGTAATGTAATTTTCATTCATTTAATTTATTTTAATATATTACGGCATGTTAAAGTTGTAATATAAATAAATTGGTAAGCATGTGATGAAAATATTACTTTGGAATACTCACTTTTTGGTTCAGACTAGCATTTGACAACTGATTTGATTTCTTTTCTGGCTTTTAGTCTTTAAAAAGTAAAGTAAGTATATATTTATTACATTACTCCTCATACTTATATTAATTCTGAAATTACAGTATGAAAAATGTTAATCAGTCTATCAAGGATGAAGAAAAAAGCCCACTTTTTACAAAATCAGGAAAATTGTCGGGATTCTCTCAGAATATTTATGATTTGCTTCTATGTGGTCTTCGAGGAACTCTAAAGAAAGATGTTGTTCTTACAACATTAAAAGAAATTACTGTAAGTTCTCTACCTACTATAATACTTTCTCACTTTTTTTAGTCATATATTAGACATTCTACATTTGAATGGCAGACAAGCTAATGGTCCATAAGTTTTCTTTTTTTTTCCATATTAGATATCTTGCAATCAGTCATATAGACTATAAGCAGATGTGGTGTTCCATATGTAAAAGGTAGAGTGTCGCTCTCAGTAGAACAGCTCCTCGCTCTTAAACAGTCAGTCCTGTCTAACTATCTTGGTCAAATATATCACACCTTTTCTTTAATCGACACAAGTTTTCAGGTATTGTAAATTGCCCAGCGAATTTATTTGGGTGCCTGTGTAGTAGTGATTTGTATTTGTTGCTGTATTCATTAATTACATCCTTAACCATGGGAATATCAAGTATTTTGTGGATCTCAGTTGTTTTTATAAACCATGGTGCATCCGAAAGTTTTCTCAATATATAGTTTTGAAATCATTGTATTGTCATTATGTTGGAGTCACTGGCAGAGCCCTATAGTTGTATCCCATATGTCCAGATTGGCTTAAACATTGCCTTGTAAATGAGAAGTTTGCTATTGATAGCCAATTTTGAATTTCTACCCAGCATCTAGTAGAGACTTCTATATTTATTATTTATTTCTTCCCTTTTCATTTGGACATGATTTTTCCAAGTAAGTCTGCGATCTAAATGCATTCCTAGATACTTAACTGTATCTTGATGTGGAAGTTGAGTACCATTTAGGGTAACTGGTGCACAATCGCCTTTCCTAAGGGTAAATGTTACATGGACTGATTTAGTCACATCGGCAGGAATTTTCCACTTAGTTAGCCATTTTTCTACTTCATTTAGATTTTTTTGTAAGATGTTGGAAGCTTTAATTGGACATTCCCTCGAAGCAAGTAAGGCCATATCATCAGCAAATGTTGCTGTTGTAATTTCAGTACTCCTTTGTGCCAAACTTTATCAAAGGCCTGTTGGACGTCAATGAACACAGATGAACAATATTCTTAGCATTTTCTAATTTTGCGGCATAGTCTATGAACTTGTTCAACAGTGGCATGTTCTTTTCGAAATCCGAATTGATGATCAGGGATAACAGATTTTTCTTTGAGAACATTTGTTAGTCTGTGTAGAAGGGTCAGTTCAAACAGCTTAGACATGACAGGCAGTAAACTAATTGGTCTATAAGAAGCAACCTCATGAGCCGGTTTACCAGGTTTGTGTATCATTATGATTTGAGATACTTTCCACAAGTCTGGATAATGTCCAACTCTTAAAATTGCATTATACAACATGGTGAGATACACTATGGCTCTGGAAGGCATCTCTTCAAGAACCTTTTTGTCAATGAGGTCAAACCCTGGTGCCTTGTTGTTTTCCATGGTTTTTATGTTTCCATAAATCTCTCTGGGTGTCACTAGTTTTAGAGGAAGGTCTAGCTGAAGATCCTGTTCAAGAATTGAGTCCATTTCAGATTCGTCTACATTCGGAGCAGCATTATTGGGCATGAAGACTCTACTAAGATGATCTGCAAAAGCTTCAGCTTTACACTGTCCTGTTTTGGCCGACTTTCCGTCGTGATTCCTAAGAGGTGGCTTGTGATATAATGGTAGATTAAAGTTTTTACTTGCTTTCCATAGTGAGTAATCAGAGGCCTTTTGTGGCAGTCAGTCCTTCTAAATAGGTCTCTATTGCGGCAGTATTAGCCTCAGAAATCAGGGCTTTTAGTTCTTTGGTTGCTTTATTGAACAGTTTTTTGTCACTAGGGTGTCTACTAGTATGCCACACACGCCGAAGTCTCCACTTTTCTAGTATTTTAAAACGTATACTTGCAGAGTATACTTTGCGTTGTGGACGTTCAGTAGATTCAGGAGTACACATCCAACAACTTTCTTGAATTATTGTAGTTATGAATTTAGTTGCATCATCAATGTCAGATTCAGTTTTAAGAGCAATTTTTAGATCAAGTTTTTGGTTTACAAGTTCACGAAAAGAGTTCCAGTCTGTTCTTTTATTATACAATTTTGCTTTTATATCTGTATTAAGAACAGTATTTCCTACTGTCAATATTACTGGGACATGATTAGAATGAGCATCCAAGCATGTCTTTATTTGGTAGAAATCTATGACATCCGGTAATCCATTGGGATCTGCGGGCCAATTGGTAGGCTCCGCAGTAGAAATTGTGACAATATTATTCCTGTCTAGGCTCTTCTTAAGCTACCTCTCGTATTAGTTAATCTAGATGCCCAATGAACATGCTTTGCATTCCAGTCTCCACCAACTATAAATCGCGGCCCAAAGGTATCAAATAGGTCATCATATTGCTCGTTTGTTATTTTATGTTTAGGAGGAGAATAAATCGCAGATACATTGAATGTTCCGTTTCGATCTTCAACCGCAATAGAGGCTGGTTGTATGTGGGCTTTTTTAAATTGCGGAAGTTCGCAGTGATGTATGCCACTTCTCACAATAATGGCAGCCCCAGCATGTCCTGTACCGTCAGGGTGATTGGTAGCATATATGTTGTATTTCAGTATTCTAATACTACTGTTTGCTCTAAAATGAGTTTCGGATACTAATAATATGTCTATGTTGTGAGTATATAGTAGAGCTTCAACTTCTTTATTTGGAGATAGCCCGTCTAGGTTCCAAGTCGCTATTTTAAGGGAAGTTATTTTGTAATTTCACACACTAGCGTTGTTATGAGGTTGATTAAAGTACTCATCTGTTGTAATATTAGATCAAATTTTTCTGCTTGTTTTAAAAGCATTTCTTCCACTGTTTTATTTGGTGGTATTGTTGAAGTTACGTAATCTACATCTTTAGTGTTTTTGCTGAGTCTCAATACATCTGAATATTTCATGTGTTTATTAACATCTGGATTTGGGCTTGCTCTTACATCAAAGTGCTGTGGTGGAGGTTGAATGTTTATATTGAGT
This sequence comes from Achroia grisella, assembly GCF_030625045.1. Lineage (NCBI taxonomy): Eukaryota > Metazoa > Arthropoda > Insecta > Lepidoptera > Pyralidae > Achroia > Achroia grisella. The sequence continues at coordinate 6,222,131 of NW_026713059.1, forward strand.
CCTGTATTAGCATTTTCTCTAGCCTTTATGTGCGACTGGTTATTAGTTTTTCTTTTTAGTATTTCTTTGTATACCTCACAGCCTTTGAAATTGGCTGGATGGGCACCGAGACAAAGAGCACATTTTGCAGGACTGTTACGGTCGGTCTTTGGACATTTAGCCGTTTTATGGGATTGAACACATTTTACACAGCGAAATGACTTCATGCAATAGTTTTTAGAATGACCATATTGCTGGCATCTTTTGCATTGTACTATTATATTCCGTTTCCGTGGGTCTTCTATAGTCACTGACTGATGGTATTTAATATTTTTTACCAATTTATTATTGGGATCCTGTAAAAGGTTAGCAAAAAATGTGGAAGTAGGTTTCTTTTCAGGTCTATACTTAGCATTTATTATTTCCCCTACCACTTTGTTCCCCGTCTCTTCTAGTGCTTCTTTAATTACGTTAATTGGTGTTGTGTGATGAAGATTTTTAATCACAATTCTATAAGACCGTTTGTTTTTTCTATTGAATGTATGTTCAATAAGACCTCTTTCCCTTACAACATCAATTACATTCTTGTATGTTTCCACAATAGTACAATTAATCCTTAATTGGTTTTGATTTCCAATTTTAAATGTGAAATCTGCTTTATTCACAACACTTTCTAGGAGTTCTGTAAGCTTATTGACGTCATCAATACCATACAGGATAATTGGTGATGGTTTATTGACCTTGACCGTTTTATTGTGTTCTGTGGGGATATCTTCATTTTCATTAATAGAAAGCCCACTGAATGTGTTAGTTACCGTTATTCTCTCGGGAGATGGTGAGGAAATTTTTTTTCTTTTAGCATTTCTTAAAGTTGGTACTCGCTGCCATGTGGGAGGATTCATATTCATGATAGCTGGATTACTAGAATCTCGATTACATGTTTGGTTTTGGGTGTTTACTTCAGTTATACGACTTGTTGAAGCACTTCTTGGCCTTGATAAGAACATGCTAGGATGAAAAGTTTGCTGAATTAGCTTCTTATTACTATCTTCAAGAACAGTAACATTCACCGTTAGGTGGGCCTGGGTATCCATCCCCCCGCGGTCTTTGGTAATCAATTTCTCACTCACAGGCCCGGATATCTGTGAGCGCCGGGGGCTAGCCGGATTGCATGGCAAAACATTCTCATTATTGTCACTCATTACATACAATTTGGGAAAATAGTGTAGTGCTTTCCCAAGGCACAACACAACAGAATTTCGGGATAATGCCCTAGCCTTTGATGATCCAACATCTCCTACAAGGAAGTAGGTGCTATTTAATTTCGGACTTAGCATCTCCTAGACTAATTGCCACTCCAAGGCTAACGAGGTTAAGTCTCCCCGGGTCCGAGCTTTGATTCAAGTGGCGGCTCATAATCGCCACTGTCATCCTCTATCATCGGGTTTAGTGCCATTTTAGGGAAAGAACTCAGCCGTGAGTCTCCCAACACCCCTCAGGAAGGATCGCCCAATTGTCCGCGACTGCCTAAGCATCTAACCTCTATATCTAGAGACCGTTCCGCTATCCGCAACCTGCGACGCGGTAGGTGGCACAGGGCAATGCCTCTGGGAATGTTACCCAGAACCTACAACGGTCCATAAGTAGTAAACATCACATATGTATCTGAATGGTGCCACAGAGATCACATTGTTATGAAATGTCTGTAACACTACTTAAGTATTGCCATTCCAGAAGACTGACAGTGAAATACAAGTAAAAGGTATTACGCCTTGTACTTGTATTTCACTGTCTAATAACACCCTACCACTGTAACACAGCTTACCAAGTTGTGTTTATAACTGTGCTTACAAAGTAGGCGTGGACAATCGCTTCTTGGCAATAAGATGTTTCTTATTCATAATTATTTAAAATATTATATATATTTAACATGCCTTATGGTATACTCATTATTTTTTATTTTCAGATGCTCCATGCAGATATACCATCTATTATATTAGATGTAATTTGTGTATTTGATGCAGAAACTTGCATAGACATGCAAAGTGATGAGCGCACAAATTACTGCTATATTGTAAGGGAATTAGAAACATTTATGTCTGATAAACTTTTAAAAGAAAGACTTGAAATTGACACTCTTCAAGATGTTGGTACTTTGAAGAATAAAAACTTTTATACCAAATTTATTAAAATTAAGACTAAGCTGTAGTAAGTTTCATTTTATATATTAATATATATGTGGACTGTTACAATTTTATTTTGTCCTCTTACTAAATATTTACAACCTTTTGTTCTTTTAGTTACAAACAGCGTAAGTTTAATTTATTCCGTGAAGAAAGTGAAGGTTATGCTAAATTAATTGTTGAATTAAATCAAGAAATAAGTGAAGATACAGAATGGAAAACATTGTTAGAAATTATTCAATCATTGATAGGTAAGTATTACATTATTTACAGCTGATATTTATTATTTATTAATAACAATACAACTGGAATTGGATGGCTTTGTGAAGTGGAGACACAGTATCAGACAGTGGAAAACATGGGGTATTTGAACAATGGATAAATTTAAGCTTTGATGATTGTGTTGTAATATTTATAATAATATTTCAACTTTGAAGCTGTCAGCATCATTATCTGAAATTCTCCATAAAGGATCTTCATTGAGATGCAATATTATACATTATTTAAATTATTAACCGGGTCTTAACACGAATAATTTTATGGCAAATAAAGGTATTTACCTCTCTCGACGTTTCGACTAGGTTGCACTAGCCGTGGTCACGAGCTGACTGGAGTAACAGCGATGTCAATGTAGATAGGTGACAGCAGTTTTTTCTTCATCTACCGTCACTAGATTGTTTAACGAAAGTTCGCAACACACAGCACTCACGGTATCCGTACACTTATTGACTATTGATGCTACTGAACTTTGCTTGAATTTATTTATGACTGGATTCCACGCAGATGATAATTTTAAGCCATCCTCTCTGTTGAAATTGGGATGTTTTTTAATTTCAAAGTTCAGTAGCATCAATAGTCTATAAGTGTACGGATACCGTGAGTGCTGTGTGTCGCGAACTTTCGTTAAACAATCTAGTGACGGTAGATGAAGAAAAAACTGCTGTCACCTATCTACATTGACATCGCTGTTACTCCAGTCAGCTCGTGACCACGGCTAGTGCAACCTAGTCGAAACGTCGAGAGAGGTAAATACCTTTATTTGCCATAAAATTATTCGTGTTAAGACCCGGTTAATAATTTAAATAATGTATATTAAACACGAAAGTTTAAAATTAACTAATGCAATATTATAACCTCTAGTCTATATAAACAGAACCATGTCAGAATAATGTACATATCAATATTTACATATGCCTCGATTTTTTGCAGGTTGTTTCAATTTAGACCCAAACAGGGTTTTAGATATAATTTTGGAGTCTTTTGAAGCACGTCCACATTTGGATGACTTGTTTATCCCATTGATCAAAATTTATATGGGTGACCCTCAAGTGATTTCAGAAGTGTTAGGTTTCAAATTAGGAAACATGGAAGTACATGATAATTTGAAGGAACCACCACCATTAATGTCCGTGATAGCTTTGCTTTTACAGCATCAGGTTATATCTTTAGATGATATATATCCTTGGGTATGTATGTTACATTTATTATATTATTGAAATTTATTTAAAGTTTTTATTATATCCTTATATGTAGTAGCAAGGTAGGCATAAATTCACCTCATATTATTTTTTTACTCCTTGGGATTGTATATGTAATGTAATGTAATATAAATATAAAATTCTCGTGTCACAATGTTAGTTAACATACTCCTCCCAAACACCTATGATTGATTTTTATGAAATTTTATATGCATATTCAGTAGGTCTGATAATCGGCTACTATCTATTTTTCATACCCCTAAGTGAAAAGGGTTCCACCCCTAACATTATTTTTTATTTCTTGGGCAAAATTTTTATTTAATTTTTTTTATTGTGTCATTAAAAAATACATACAAACCTAAATTTTCACCCTTCTATCACCAACCCCTATTTTTTTATAGTGTTATTAATTTATATGGCAAAACAACTAATTAATATAAATGTAATATAAATAAATAAATGTAATATAAATAAATAAATGTAATATAAATAAATGTCTTTTTAATATAAGGCAAAAAAGAAGACAATGATTTTGCCTTATATGTATGTACATAAATGACTGTTTATATATTTTTATTGGACAGGTTTAAATGAATTATTTTAGAGTTAAATAATGTAATTATTTTAGAGTGATGTGTATCTAACCATTAGTTAGAAACTAAGTTATATTATGGTATTTAACTGTTCCAAATAGGAAATATTATGCCTGAATTGTATAATAGTCAATCTGATATTTATGAACCATTAATTTAAAAAAGCTGCTTTATATTCATGCCCAATGAATACATGGATTTACTTCTCAAAGTCAATTCTAGATTCAGAGGTTTAGGGATTATGAATATTAGTCAAGAATATTGATAACACTAATCAGGATGTCCATTGGTATTAAAAGTGTTTATCAGTAGTGTTTCACTCAAAACAATTATTTAATAATGTTGTTGAATATTTTATTAATTTAAGTACTTAATTTGTTATACATATGTAATGTTTGTATCAATTATATTTTTTTAGCTACGTCCTGATGATACTATTATGGCTAAAGAAGCAGATAAGGAAATAAAATCTGTACAAGATTATATACGTAAATTGAGCATTGTTTCCACAAAAGGACCTCAAGCTAATGGGCCCACGGAATTTATTGAAGAAAAGGCTGACCCACAGGTAATTAATAATATAATTCATCCCTAATTGTCAGTGACCCATGATTCCTATGAAATAGCAAGGATGAGTCACATAGAGACTCAAAGTACTATCAACAATAGCGACGAATGATCCACAGATTTGCTAAACCGCTAGATCCCGAGGCTGTAAATTTTCATATTCGCATTCAACTTAGTGCTTACTTTTAGTAGCGAAATTAATTTTTTCTTTACATAGTGTAAAACAAAGTCGCCGCTACTGTCTGTTCCTTTATATCTTTTAAATTACGACACGGATTTTCAGCAATATTCCAAAAACTGCATTAAAATCCCATTATGAGTGATACAAGAGGAAAGTTTGTATATACAATACAAGTGTGTTATTGTATAGAACAAGCCGAGAAATTTAAAGATATGTAATGCATCCGTGAGTATAGATTAAGTAGTTATGTTTTGGTAATTTCTTTTTAAGGAATATTGGAGCAATCAAAAGCTAGTGCTTGGAGAGTCATTACTAAAAGTGACAGCATGGCGTGAGTTTGCCGCGTTGTCTGCGCGGCTGCCCACTAGCAGTATGCCGGCCCGACCAGCAATAGCCCTATGCAATATGTTACACGCTCTTATAGAACCCTTGTACAGAATGTAAGTAAAATCGAAGATTTATTGTCTGAAGCATCAAATTGTTTGTGACAACAATTTTTATAGCAATACCCTATAAGTAATATATTTTTATAGTAATTTATTACAAGCAGTAACCTATTTTAACTAATTTTACAGTAATATTTTCTGACCTGATTACATTCTTCTGACTAACCTAATAGAAAATGTTTGTAAAAATATCAAATTAATCTAATAATAGATAGCGGTAGAGCAGCCTAAACCATGTTTCATTAACGTGCAAAACAGTGGCATTTCAAGTGTTATAATCATCAGAATGTCGGTAACAGTATATGACTATATCATATTGGTTTACAGTAGTGGAACTATTATTCATAATTAATTAAATTTGTATAAAATATATTTTCTTGAAACTGAAATGACAAGCTGACGGCGTTAATATGGAAAGAAAATTTGTAAGAAATTTAAAAATATTTTTATTAAAAATATATATATACGTAGGTTTTGTTGATGCCGATTGTTAAATATGAAATAGTAAAAAAGACGAGGTAGACGAGCTGCTAGTCGTATCTTTGCTTTTTTTAAGATAAAATAAAAGACTATATCTAACTGACCTCTTCTGATACAATTAGACTTCGCGTGAATATGTCAAGTCTCATTATTATATGTTCAGTTTATATAACAGGCAACATACAGCCTTAAAAAAATACAATATTAGTAAGATTTACATTTAAAATATATTTACAGACATTGTCGAGTTGCTCCAAAAATATTGGGTAAGCCTGTCCCGCCATTAAAGTCAAATTTAGCGCCACCTGTTTGTAAAACATTTGAAGATATGAAAGAGACTGTTATTCCTGCATTAATATTACTCGGACCTTCACTACATCATGATCCTATACTTATGTACAAGGTAAGTATTACTATAATTGTGGAAACTGGCCGCACCATTATATGCTATAGTAGATGGCATAGTTCAAATCAATAAATAAATTTACACATATTTTAACCCTTTATTGTTAGTATTTTTCTAAGATTTCTTTAGTGAATATATTCTATGAAAATATTTACATGTGTTTTTGTTTTGATGCAAATGTACATTTTAATATATGTAAAGATAATACTGTCTATGATATTTAGACAGACAGTTTAGTTGTAGACAGAAACTAAACCTCAAAGTGAAAAATTAAAAATATTATATATAACAATATGTGTAATTTTTTTAGTACATTTAATAATCATATGGTCTTGCAATTTGTGTAAAGTTTTTAAGATAATTTTTTATATCTATTTTCCTTTTTTGGGAAAGTTGTTCCATTACCTATATGTATCCATCACGGACTTTTATTTTATATACCCTTTATTATTGACACAACTGTGCCGGCATACATTATACATGTTATATATCTTACAGATAATTCGTATATTGAGAACAGCGCGTTCAAAATCTGATGATCCTTTACACTATGAAGCACTTACTGTACTTGATGCTGCAATATTGCCATCACTCACACTTATGGAAGGAAATTGTTGCATGGCAGAAGAGGTTTACACTCTTCTCAAATTGTATCCATATCAATGCAGGTGAACAAACAAGATTAAATATTTCAATCAAATCAAATCAATCTATAAAAAAAATATATTCTGACTATCAGTTTCGTTAAGAAATCATCAAAAATCCTTTACAAACACGGACATCAATTGTGTGATCCTATTTTATTGTTTGCCTATTGGATCTTGGAGAAAAACACACATGAATATTTGTTGTATCTGACTATTTTCCTTCATGTTCATATATATATATGTATGTATGTCTTCATTTAAAATATGAACCCGCTCGAATTATTTGTTTAGAATCCTAAATGTTCCATAAACCCGATCTCCACTTGTGTGTGTATATTAAAATTAGTTATCATTACTGATTTTAAAATATGTACATATGTGAATATTTTTTAAGATACTGCTTATACTCAAGATGGAAAAATGAGGCGGGCGAACGATTTCCATCATTGATGCGCGTGCGAGGCAATTCTTTGCAAAGAATTAAACACATCATGAAACGAGTGTCCAAGGAAAACATCAAGCCTCAAGGTCGCCTCATTGGGAAATTATCTCACGCTGCGCCAGCTTTTCTCTTCGATTATATGCTTTTACAGGTATAAATAGCGTTCGACAATATAAAGCATGCCTACATATTTGCTGCAGTATTTCTGCTGCCAAGTAGCTTACTTTTTATGCTAGTATAAGAGATATCTTACTCCGCTGAAATGGCAATGCATGAGTGGTATCGCTTTTGTTCATTTTTATAAATAAGACTGTTACAGTTTACCTTCACGTAGCTGAATAAGCTAATGATCAGCTTATTTGCCATTTATTTTTATCTGATATCTTTCAATCTTCCAATATCCTTACTTCCTTATTAATATTATAAATGCGAAAGTAACTCTGTCTGTCTGTCTCGCTTTCACGCGAAAACTACTGAACCGATTTAAATGAAATTTGGTATACAGATAGTCTAGACACTGAGAAAGGACATAGCCTACTTTTTAATGCGAAAAAAGGGTTGTAAGGGGTTGAAATTGGGGATGAAAGATTGTATAGAAGTATCGTCATTTTTGAAGCTAGAAGATTGAAACTTATTTTTGAGGCTGCTAATTAAATATAAATAAATATGACATACAAAGTTTTTAAAAATTTTACCCTTAAGGGGATTAAATAAATTAGGGGATAATTTTCTTTATGGAAATTCGTCATTTTTGATGCTTGAAGCTTGAAACTTAAAACTTATTTTTGAGGCTGTTGATTAAATATAAATAAATATGACATTCTAAGTTTGTAAAAATTTTACCATTAGGGGTGTAAAATAAAATTGGGGGTGAAAGTTTTTATGTAAATTCGTCATTTTTGAAGCTAGAAACTGATGTTTTTGGCAGTTGATTAAATATAAATAAATAGGCCATCAAAGTTTATAAAAATATTACCCTTACGGGGGTAGAATAAAGTAGGGGATGAAAGTTTTTATGTAAATTCGTTATTTTTGAAGCCAGAAGTTTGAATCTTATTTTTGAGGCTGTTGATTAAATATAAATAAATAGACCATAAAAGTTTTAAAAATGTTACCCTTAAGATGGTAAAATAATATAGGGGATGAAAGTTTTTATGTAAATTCGTCATTTTCAAGCTAGCAGCTTGAAACTTATTTTTGAGGCTGCTAATGAAATATAAATAAATATGATAACAAAGTTTTTAAAAATTATACCCTTAAGGGGGTTAAATAAATTAGGGGATAATTTTTTTATGTAAATTCGTCATTGTTGAAGATGGAAGCTTGTAACTTATTTTTGAGGCTGTTGATTAAATATAAATAAATATGACATTCTAAGTTTGTAAAAATTTTACCCTTAAGGGGTAAAATAAAATAGGGGATGGGGGCTGTTCAAGTATTACGTAAGCAGATTTATCACAATTATTTACCCCTCATCCCCCGTTGTCAGCAAGAGTAAGCAAAGCTCTTACCCCTCCCCCCATGCTTACGTAAACATTTCTCAATTAATGTATTGTTTTTTTAACAAAGACAATGTGAGGGTTGCCATTCGTGTAAAAAAGTAAATTACGACCGATGACGTAATCATCATACAGACTCCCCCACCCCCATGTCATCCAAAATAAGCAAAAAAAAGACCCCCCCCCCCTATAGTGCTTACGTAATACTTGAACGGCCCCATGAAAGTTTTTATGTAAATCGTCATTTTTGAAGATAGAAACTGATTTTTGAGGCTGTTGATTATATATAAATAAATAGGCCATTAAAGTTTATAAAAATGTTACCCTTAAGGGGGTAGAATAATATAGGGGATGAAAGTACGGTGTTTCTGAGTATTTATCAGTATAAGTCTGCCCACTTTCCATCTTAGAATTACTTTTTATGTCGCTAACACCTGCTTTAGCTTCTTTTGCCAGCCACTGGAAAATATTAAAATTTACAATATCACTTACAAACACAGTATAGATAGATAAATATAAAAAATTTAATTTTGTTCAGAATTTGGCAATAAAATTCATCAAATTTAATAATCCATTATACATATTTTACATTAAGTTTCTTTAAAACTTGTTTAGAACTATCTAAGTTACTGAATCGATTTAAATGAAATTTGGTACACAGATAGTCTAGACCCTGAGATAGGACATAGGCTACTTTTTAATGCGAAAATAGGGTTGTAAGGGGTTGAAATTGGGGATGAAAGATTGTATGGAAGAATCGTCATGTTTGAAGCTAGAAGATTGAAACTTATTTTTGAGGTTGCAAATTAAATATAAATAAATATGACATACAAAGTTTTTAAAAATTTTACCCTTAATAAATTAGGGGATAATTTTTTTATGTAAATTCGTCATTTTTGAAGCCAGAAGCTTGAAACTTATTTTTTAGGCTGTTGATTAAATATAAATAAAAAAAAAATGGGTTGTAAAGAATTTAAAGGAGAGTTAAATGTTTATATGGAAATATTGTCATTTTTGAAGCTAGAAGCTTGAAGTTTAATTTTTAGCCTATTTATTCAATATATATTTAGAAAAAGTTATAAGGGGTTGAAAGAGTAATGTATGGAAGTGTCGTCATTTTTTAAGCAAAAAGGATGAATTTTTTTCTTGTTGGCATTTATTGGGTTAGGTTAGGTCATTATATATTTTTTTCATTATTTGGTCAAGGTCACTATTTTACGCGGACGAAGTCGCGGATACAGCTAGTATAGTATATATGTATGCATATATGTAACCTAATTTACCAAATTTGTCTTTTGTGTGCCACCTACCTATTCTATGTACATAAGTCCTCTCGTCGAGATTATCTGTAAGAAATTGCTTACAGTGATAAGACCACCTTTTGTTATTAATATTCTATGTACTGTTTTTCTTATTACATTTCCTTCGTCATTCAATTCAATTCAATCTTCATTGTGTACGATGAAGTTTTTATTATTATTAATACTAAATACACAAAAAAAGTAACTGTTCTGTAAATAATGTTAAACATATAAATTTTTGTGTAACTTAAAATAAATAGACGTTTATCTGACCAACAGATCCAAACCTATGATAACTTGATCGGGCCCGTGGTGGAATCGCTGAAGTACCTGACGTCGCTGTCGCTGGACGTGCTGGGGTGCTGCCTGCTGGAGGCGCTGGTCCGTCGCGGGTCTTCGGGCGCGGCTCACCCGCCCTGGCTACAAGCACTGGCCGCATTCGCCGGCGCAGCCTTCAAGAAACACAATATCGAGCTCACCGCCCTCCTGCAGTTCGTCGCGAACCGACTCAAGGCTCAACAGAGGTACGTATTAACAACCGATTTATTAGTTTAAAAACATCCAAATGAGAATATTTAACAAAGACTTATGTCTTTGTATAATATATATCTTTAATGATGTATGTATCGTTAACTACTTCGTCTTTTTGAAATTTACAGTCAAGATTTGCTAATTCTAAAAGAAATAGTACAGAAGATGGCTGGAATTGAAGCAGCCGAAGAAATGACATCAGAACAATTGGATGCAATGGCTGGTGGAGAATTGCTTAAGGGAGAGGTAATTAATAAAAAATATATAAGGAACAATGAAGAATAAAAAATACATATTTTTTAAACATGGTTTCTTATAATTTGAAATTATTTTGATTATAGGCTGGTTATTTTTCACAAGTGCGTAACACAAGAAGATCTTCGGCTAGATTAAAGGAAGCCATAGTCGGGAACAACTTGGATATCGCTCTATGTATATTGTCTGCTCAACAGCGACATTGTTGTGTTTGGAAAGGTAACAATAATCTAGTTTCATATATTTTATATTTATACCAACTGGTATTCGGTTCATTTCTGTTCCAGTATATAAATATTCTTTGGAATATATTTCGTACCCGATCTATAAGTTAATTGTACTATGCACATAACCTTTTCACAAGTGATAGCAATGTATTTACCGCCCACATAATATATGATGAAAAATATCTATTTTTTTTTGTATACAATTAATTATTATTATCAATGTATTGTCTACGTGCATGACTAAGGATTTATTTTCGAATTATTTTTTAGAATCTGTAGAAGAAAGCAGTTCTAGCGGTGAACCACCGGGATCGCAATTAAAAGTTGTTGGCAGATTAGCTGATCAGTGCCAAGACGCTCTTGTTCAATTGGGAACATTCCTCGCATCTTCGCATGCACCAGACGAATATGCCGCCCGACTACCTTCATTGCAGGTAACACCTCGCACATATCATATGTCTTTTTCAAAATACTTCTCATTGTCAAAGACTACGCGTCTGTATTCCCACTCTATTTTAACTTACTTTGTTACTCATGAACATGTAAGTGTTGCGATTGCATTGCTTTAGCTCTTGTTTTGACCATTTATTAAAACCAACTATTGGTACCTCTATCCTGAGGAGATAAAGAGAATATTATTCAATTCTTGTCCCTGACGGGTTTAGGTAGCAAACTCTGAAAAAGGGCGAGCACAATAGATTTATGTAGATCACAAACAAAAAAAATATTGATATATTTATTTAATTTCCTCGCTATACTCACTTACATTTTATATCTTAACTTGTTCCTATGTTTAGGAATTGTTACGTGACTATCATGTAGATGCCGATGTCGCCTTTTTCCTACACCGTCCAGTACTTGCTCAAAAAATCGCGGCAAGAGTGGAAGTGTTGAGGAAAAGTTCTGATGTGAAATCTGACTCCTTAGAAAAAAGCATTGAAAGATACACTTCTGCTGCAAAAGAGACTTTGGAACCAATATTGTTATCTGTAACACCAATGCTGCCTACCAGAGTGTGGGAAGATATTTCGCCAGAGTTTTACGTCACTTTTTGGTAAGATTAAAATAATTATAAAGTAATAAAATAAACGCATGTTAATAATAAAAAAGGTTTTTATATTAAAGTATAATATTTAAAGGTCTCTTTCAATGTACGATCTGCGTGTACCGGTGGAAAGTTATGAACGCGAGATAGATCGTTTGAAGACTGCTGCGGCAAACGTCGCTAAGGATACTTCCCAAGGGACCAAAGGGAAAAAGGAGCAAGAACGTTACAATACTCTAATTGAAAAACTACAGGTATTCTATAATATATAGGTATTCTCTCGTTCTTCTTGTAATTAAGTGATGATTATTCAAAAGTCCTTCAATATAAGTTTATTTGATTAAATGATGCCACGAATTCTATTCTATTCGTGGCACCGGTGCACCTGTCATCCTCTCCAAACTGTTCCGCCACTTATGCCATTTTTAAAAATGAGATGAGCGCAGCATTAATCTCTGTCTCTTAATTACTTTCTCCACTTCTGGGGCCGTGGACACCACAATAGCAGTTGGGATTTCGGTGCCGGGCACACCATCTTGCGGATACTCCCGAATATGTTTGTGTTTTCGGAGCAACTTTGAAAAGAGCAATATGCAAGTTTCTTGCTTGTTCTTCTTAAGATGAGACAGCTCTTCGATTGAGCGATAATATAAAAAAAATGTAATGACTATTCAAAAGTGCGTCATTTAGTCTTACACAAGGCTTTAGGTAAGCACAAGCTGTTACGGGTTCTAGAGAACTGATATAAATCCTTACTTCTGTACACCACTACGGATGTGACCTGTGTTTCCTAATTAGTGATACGCGTACTCCGAGGGGTACGTGCGGCTATCAATAAAACAAACACACACACACTCACGAACTTTCACATTTATAGTTAAAAGAGTTTTTCAGATACCCCTGCCTATGGTACAGACAACCTTTGCTAAACGTTTTAGCCCATATATAGCTGTAAATTTATATAATAGAATAAGCAAGTCATGTGATATAAAAAAATGTTCTCTAGCTCAAGCCAAAATAAAAATAAAAGATTTTTTAATAAGTCTGGACTATGATCAATGTGAGAAATTGTTTCAAACCGAATTTTAATTACATAAAGCCTCAGTAGTACTTAATATGTGTATGTCTATTGTATGTATTAATATATTTTATATTTATTACTATTTATAGATATTTATTTATTATATATATACTTTGTAATATAACGCCATAAGTGTTGCATGATATTGTTAAGTTATTTCATTAAAGTCAGCCGAGCACCTAACATATCAATTATGTGTAATGATCTCCTCTGAACCACACGATCCAGACTTGCATGTCTAGTGTGTGGTTCGCCGTAATGTGTATTGAATGTAAAAGTGTTTTATTGGCCAATAAATGTTATTATTATTATTATTATAATATTAGTGTAATTGCTACAATATGGGGTACGTAAGGTTTGAGGTCTTTTTTGAAGTGGTACACAGCAAAAATTATTAGGGAACCACTGTGCTAGACCACCGAGGCCATCACGAAATGATTTTCTATTTTATACCCGCTGTACGTGTCATCGGACCTGTGGCCTAATTATTTAACTTCGTTCGCAACGATTTTCGTATGTAACGTAGTGAAAATGACGTCATCTGTCAATAATGCGATTATATTGACGCCATTTGACGCTGTCAACTAGCACTGCAACGTAAACGCAACTTTACATATCGATAAAAATTATTTCTATCGAATGTCGATTTAGTAACCTCGTTGCAATGTCACGTAATCGCTATTTTGCCGAAATGACAGCGTGGAATGGAAACGGTTTTTAGATTATGAGAAACAATTTAGAAGGTGTTTCTTTTGGTTACAATCTCTAAAATATCAGCATTAGCAGCATTGTTTATCTTGTTTTGGTAATTTCATATATTTTTATTATATTAAATATTACGTAGAAAGTCGTGTAAAGGTTTTAAATTTATTAAAATGGGAAAATTGTCACGACTCACAACACGACATCAGTGTTGCCAATTCGATATTTTATTTTTGTCCCAAATCACATTGAATAAAAAATGTTGGTCCAAATTAATAAAAAAATGTTGTATCAACTAGAGTAAACGTTTAATATAAAATTAGGGTTGTTTATGATATTAATATAATTAAAAAACTATTTCAATGAATACGGTGCTCTGTGAACGGAATACGGAACGTTTATGGTGCTCTGTGATTTGTTTAAAGTTTTTACAATTATGTACAAATTTAAAAAGATGTGCCCATGTCATTTTAAATTTATATGGATACCTATGTACTTACCTAGATATCTATAGCAGAAAAGAAAATTTAATTTGTAGGTTAGATTAATATTATTAATGATTATAAATAGTTTGTATAAAATATGCTTTTATATTCAAAATTATTAACCTTATTTTTTCATTAAAATATAATAGACTTTCTTTATTTTATTTTATTAAATGTCTATTAATAAAATTAAAATAAAAAACCAAGTGAACGCTGCAGTTTATTTTGTAATTTTTGAACGCAATAAAAATTGTTTCAAATCAACCAACTAGTGTATTAACTCAATAATTTTAAATGTATCCCGCTAAAGGTATAAGCTATCTAATGTACTCACTTTTTAAATTGGTCGGATTAACAATATTCCGCTGCAACTTCATAGTAGTGTTTTATCGATAGAAATTATTTATGCTGCCGTCAATCGATCATACGTGATCGCATTCTATAAATTGAAATGATTTTATATTGCATCACAACTTCAACAGAAACAATTTCATATCGTGTTACATAATTAGCCCACTGGTCGTCTCTAGCCTTGTAACATGAGATGAGTGCAGGAGGAGCGGCGCCGGCAGCAGGAGCACGTGTCGCGCGTGTCGGCGCGGCTGCAGCGCGAGTGCGGCGGCTGGTTCCCGGCGCGCGCCGTCAAGTCCGCCAAGAACGAGACGGTGACGCGGCTCATGCAGCTGTGCCTGTTCCCGCGCTGCGTCTTCACCGCCGCCGACGCCCTCTACTGCGCGGAGTTCGTGCACACCGTGCACTCGCTCAAGACTCCCAACTTCTCAACGCTGCTCTGCTATGATAGGGTCCGTATCGTGCTACTATATTGTGGTTATTTATTGGAAAGGTTTTGAAATATTGACGCACGGATTCGTTCTCAGAAGAAAAGTACATATTTAGCTGCTGAAGCATGATAAGCTTTTTTATATATTGAGTTCTATTGTTTTTAAAACGATTTTAGAATCTTTTGTATATGTGTACATTTAGACAAACAAATAAAATTAAAGTGTTTTGTTGTAATTTCACTAAATGTTAATGAAATTATATACAGTACCAATCAAATTAATAACTTCGGCTATTTCTATTTTATTAAGAAAAGTTGAATACCACTAATAACACGGATAACAACTGATGCCTATAATTATATGGGTACTTATATGTATATTTTATTTCTAGAATATAATATATATTCTAGAAATAAAATATACATATAAGATAGAAATTAAATAACTAAAAAATACTACAAAATACTAAAAATACTTATTAATAATGTATCAACAAAATAGTTTCTTCTATCTTTAAATACGGGTCTCAGCGCTCCCCGTGTGGGTGGTGGTACGCAATAACGTTAACATATGGTGTGGTGTTGCAGCTGTTCTGCGACATCACGTACTCGGTGATGTCATGTACGGAGGGCGAGGCGGTGCGGTACGGGCAGTTCCTGCAGCGCGTGCTGGGCACGGCCATGCGCTGGCACGCCGACCGCGCCGCCTTCCACGCAGAGTGTGCACACTACCCGGGCTTCGTTACCAAGTACCGCGTCTCCAACCAGTTCACGGAGGCCAATGATCACGTCGGATACGAGAACTACAGGTATTATTTTTGCACTTCCATCCGGCTCGATGGACCAATCCTGTTCTTTGATATGCAACTGAATTAACAAAATTATTTGTGTATTGTTTACCTACTTTTTAGTACCTATTATATTATCCCACAATAATAGTATATTACGATATAAGTGCCTTATGATGGTTATAACACACGAAACGGAATGTCGTAATACGGCCGAGTGTGTTAAAAACGCACATATGTCGTACGACGTTTTTCAACACACTTGATTTTAGAAAAATTATATTCTATTAATTACTGACTAGTCGCACGCCGCACGACGGTCAGTTCTAAATTTGATGAAAAAATTAGCAAATAGTGTGGTTCTGAAATATAACTTCGGTATTTTCGCACACGTGTTTTATAAGCTGCTTTATATATTAAAAACCAGTGAAATTAGATCCACTTAAAATATACTAATACGCTAGCATACTTATAATATAGCTGTAATACTAATATAGCAATTAAATTACGATATTTCCTTAAATTTTTGGATCTTGTTATAGGAAGTTGTACTGTCACGAGACTAAATCTGACTACCTGTTCATGTTTCAGACACCTATGTCACAAGTGGCACTACAAAATCACTAAGGCCATGGTAGTGTGCCTTGACTCAGGTGATTACGTGCAAATACGTAACGCTCTCATCGTACTTATACGAGTACTGCCCCATTTTCCAGTGCTTGAAAAATTAGCACAAATCATCGGGAGAAAAGTGGATAAGGTTGGTTAGTTCTTAAATGTTTAAATATACGTGTTACGCAAGTTAATTAACCAAATGGTTTGTCATTTTAGGTAAAGGATGAGGAAAAAACACAGCGCCAAGATTTGTATGTGTTAGCTACAGGATATAGCGGACAGTTGCGTAATAAAGTACCCAACATGATGAGAGAAAGTGATTTCCACCAGGTAAAATATATAGTACTATTTTGCCATTTAGTTATATATATATGAAACACTTGTCAAACCCGTTTTATTCTGAAATAAAATGTTATAATGCATCAATCATCATACGCTTAAAATAAATGTATACAAGGATCTTAAGAAATGAATTAGAATTATAGCCTCAAATAACTTTGTTACTCACGCTGCAGTGTCAAAAAGACTGCATTTTATGAATTACTTACTACCTGACCGGAGCAACTTCTTTTTGTCCCCGTTCTTGCAACATTTTTCATTGCAGCTCCTCTCTTATTGGTCGCTGCGTCTTAGTTAGTCTATGACACCCACAAATAACGTGACTTTATACTGGTAATATAATGTTCAAAATAGGTTTATTTGATACACATATTACTACATCCTCACAAGCTGTACATAATTATAATATTAAAAATATGATAATTCATAAGTGCTATAAACACATTAAGTTTATTTGAACAAAAAATATTTATATTTCTGTATTAGTATAGATTATATATACGACCCTAAAAGCATTATTGATTGTTTATTTATAATGCAATAGGTGAGTGATAAGCACAAAGTGGTGAACACCGCGGCGACGCCTGCGGCTACCGTTAAGGAAGAGACTAATTCCGTAAAGCAAGATCAAGAAATGACCTCTTCACCGCCACAATCTCAAGGTAACTAATAAATATATGTTTCATTAGGATGTTGTAATATAATTTATAACATAAACATAATAATTTATAAACATAATTTATATCTAAATTCAAAATAGGAGAGGTAAATATTTTTCCAAGTGAAATATAAAATGAAAGTAAAAAAATCTATTACATTAGATTTTTACTTGTATATTAGTGTTCATGTAATGTTACAAATAAATATGTAATAAATATTTTTAGATGCCGAAAAGCGGGAGTCTCGTAACAGTGATAAACGCCGAGATGAATCTGACAGAGACAAAGAAAGCAAAAGAGAATCACGATCGTAAATATTTTTTATTCACTTCCATATTATCAATTAATCATACACAGTTTTGTTAACTCAAATCATAATATACCTTGTTTTATAGGTCGATGAAAGAAAGGTCAAAAGAAGAAATGAGAAACAAAGAGAGATCGCCTAGAGAACGTTCACATAGGGTAAGTAAATGATATATTTTTAAAATCTGATTAAATTAATCCTGGACTGTTTAGATCATTTAAAAACAAATTTCGTAATGAATAAAGTGTCAAAGTTATGATCCCAAGTTGTTAAATTTGTATTTTGATACTACTGCTTAGAAGTAGAATTGCGAGAGATAGCCGTATCCACGCAGAGAACTTTGTATAAAATATCCCTACCTACAATTATAATATAAATTTCAGGAGGACCGTTATTTGGAGACTGTTTCCCCACCGCATGATCATCGTCATCCACCCGATGACATTGAACGAGGTACCGTTATTATTATAGAATTATTTCTTTCATGTCATTTTAGTTGACTTGTCTGCAAATAAAAAGTAATTTCTTAGTACTAGTGATAATTTATCTTACTTAGTGTTAAATTCTCATAAAACTTACGTACATTTTTTTGAATAGGATTTGATTCGTACTGGAACAATTGTTTTTGTACATGAAATATTATTTGCAGATGTGAAGCGTCGTAAAGTAGAAACCTCCGGAAATGGCAAGGTGAGTATCGTTGTCATAAACCGACCTTGCATCGCACTCGCGCCGGACTGAGGATTGGGCTGGAGGCGGACACCAAGTGCTACACGACTACGCTCAGCTACTACTAACTATTGTAATTACGTGTGAACAAGTGCATCGGGACTTTGCGTCAAGATTAAAATTTGTGTCTCGTTTGAAAATAGACTATGAACTGTCAAATACGTGAAAAACACTACAATACGACTAATTAATTAATACAAAATTAATTCCGTAAAACTAAGTCAACTTTCACCAGTTACAACAAATTGAAGATTAAATTAGCGAAGATGACGTCAATAATGAATACAATAACTGGCAATTATTATTACTCGGTGCGGAAAAAATTGGATGTTACATCATTGGAACTAGCCGTTGAATGTCCTTTGGATACCATTTAATAAGAAGATTAAACCCAACAGAATATAATGAAGCGAGAGAATATTTAATCATGTCAAGATATCAAGACTTAACAATTACAAATATATTTATGAAGAAACTAAATCACTTATTATAAAATTGTAAAAGGAATTCATACCGTATTGTGTGTAAGTCCATTCAGCCCAGTCCAGTCGCATACTGGTAAGGTTATTTTTTAATCACCTATTTAATGAGTCAAAAAGTCCAATAAATAAAGGTTAACTAGTGACAATGAAGCTCTATGAGACGAATACCGGCGGAATACTATATGTACTTAATTTACGTACTACATAAACTATTCTATCAAGAAGAGCCATAAGTCTGCAGCGGAAGATTTCTAATAATGAAGATGGATGTTTCATACTGAACTTAATATGGATTGTAATGGAAAAACAATAAAAACTTCCAGACCCAACACAAACATGGGACTCAGTAGACTACCTAATCAACGAAAAGAAGATATTATGAAACAATTTTGTTATTGTGCAATGTAATTATAAGCCAAACTAATACTTAAACAATGCACAAGAAGTATAAACTATATGATTTTTATTATATAAAATGTGATGTGGCAGCGAACAAGAATGATTTTAAAAAACCACAACTGTATCAACTCTAATGGATTAGAAGTAGAGGAAAAATAGAAATAGAAGAGCAGTGTCAGCAGAGAAGAACCCGACAATCTTAAAAAACTTAGGCTTGCAATACCATCAGTCCTATATTTTTTGTGATAACGGCAATTAACTGCAGATTGTTAATTTGTTGATTCCATTTTAAACTGAAATATTATATTTAAACCATGTGTAATTACATAGAAGAGTTAAACTGTCCTTATCATCATTGTATTATGATAATATTGAGTCTGCTACATACTTTCTTCTGTTCATCACTAATTTTATCCTCATGGATCAACAAGAAAATATCCTGATAGAAACCCAATTGTTGAAGAGAACTACAAAAGAAGATAGAAGTAAATTATATGGAGGAATTATAGTGATATATAATTTCAAACAATTCAACCAAGCTGGTACAAGATTGATATATGGTGAAGAGACTTATATGATAACGGCGAGAGAGAATATTTGAGTTACCTTTGTTCATTGTCCTTTTTGACTCGTACTGTTTTAAATTTATATATTAGTATTTTAATTTTCTAAATGCACACTGTTGGCTATGAAATAATATAATTGAAATATTTGGACAATGTTCTCATTGACTAAGATTAATCTGAATTTTCTGCATAAGCAGGGTAACAAAGACATAGAGGAACGGTCCCCTGAGAAGGAAAAGCGAAAAACAAAAGTCAGGGGCGATGACCGTAAAGAACGTAAGATGAATCGCAAGAGGGTAAGTTTAAAATGATTGCTTAATCGTAACGCTGTACCTACAGATTCCTGTAATTTAATTATAATACTGAAAACTAAACAATTTCATTTCTATCAAAATATAATCCTCATTCTATAGTTTCAGTAAATTACCAACATAATAAAGTTCAAACATCCAACTGGACATTTAAATTGCAGAAAAAGTATCTAATAGGCTTACTTACTAAGAACTAGACATGACTTCATTTTAATCTATTATTCAATTATATTAACATAGAGAAAACATGATAGTGGGTCTGGGTTTAAAATATTCACATATTTCTAAAAATAACCGCTGACAACACACAAGTTAACGGCACACACAAATGTCGATAAAAAGTATACATGAAATTTAATTAGTATAAAAATTTCAGGATAGAGCAGATGACACAACAATAATGGAACAAAAGCGTCGACGTGATGAACAAAAAGGTATTAATTGTTTTTCGTTTTGTTGTTATGATTAATTTGTGGTTCACCGTTTGTGTAATATATTAATATAATTATGTTTATAGCTATTATTAAGATGGGAAGTCACCAAAATGGTTCGCAAGAAGATCATCATTATGAAAAATATCATAAAAGGGTAAATATTATTTGTATAATTTTTTTAGTATAGTGTCATTCTCCGCCAATATTAGATTCCAATGAAAAAGCTCAAATAAATTTAGGATATTTAAACGTTACTTTGGAAGGCAGAATTAGGACTAACTACATACGTACTGTAGTGATCTGTGCTGTAATTTTCTATACATTAATCTGTACTGTATTACGTCACTACTTACATTTGCAATTGCGAATAATGAATGGATAATACAGATAAGTATTTTATACAGACTAACTTTAAGATTAATTATTGGTTGTACCGGTACGCGCATATACTGTTACCACTATGAGGATCTGTTTATTATATTTCCAATTTAGACCATTATTTATAAACTGAAGTAGCTATAATATATAATATCTCAGAACATTATATATTATGAACTTTAGACAAATGGTATAAATACATAGATACATTTTTTTTTATAAATGTTTACATATAATATATAGAAAACAGCTAGACTGACACTCATGAATAGAAATGTTTGTACCATGCGAGGAGTCGAACCCGCGACCATCGGAAGTAAGACGCTGTGCTAAACCTTTAGACCATAGAGACGATATTATTTGTTGTATGCATAAACTGCAATAATTTCGTCCAAATACGAGCCGTTATTCAGGCATTAATTATGGTATATTGCTCCTACAATTATGACAGCAATTGCAAACAACAGTGGTCTGACCGCAAACTGTACAATGAAACAACTACCACTTTAGAGAACATCTCTTACGTATCATTTTTATTATTACTTTTGCTCTTTTTATAGTAATATAAAAACACTGCTTTAACCTTCTTTCACAGTGTTTACAATTTATATCTTAGTAAATATCTCGTTCATATAACGTGTAATCAATAATAATAGTAGTTTCAAATTTGTTTTACAGGATAAATCACCGTTCCGAGATCGCTCTCATGAGGAACCAAGGGACAAACAATATCCTTTTCAATTGTTATATATATCGCACAATACGGGTAGTTATTCGTTTTTTCACCTAGAAATGTATTTAACGCGACCCCTTTGGCAGTTGTAATTTTGTTGATTTGCAATAATTATTAAAACACCGTCATTTTATCATGCACAGCTCGAAAATCTGATTATTAAGATTATGTTCAGATTTTCCAAATCACTTTTCAATTATATAGTGTACAAAATGTAAATAATAAATATGAATATTTCTTTTTCTTTACTACTACGATACCACTAAGCATCACGATGTGTCTAAATTACACGACAAACCTTTTTTTAGACACCTTTATTATATTTTCTAGATTTTCTGAAAGATTGGCTTTCTTGTACATTACATTTACCTTGTTGTTGCCTCTTAAAGTCGAGATTTCTGATACATAACAACCATAATCAGTTAAATGTATCGAGTAGACAGCTTTGTGCATAAAACTGTCACATGGTATTAAAATTGTTTTTAGGTTATTTCTGAGTATCTACAGCTACACATTTTCGTAACAGCCTACACTATATTAATCATATGTACAATAATATTGTACCGAAAATTTCCTTAACATTACTATACTAGACGGTCAAATGAATCAAAAATGAGAAGATAGAATCAATTTGAAGATTAGAAGCTGGATGAAGACAAGTTAATTTTAACTATCTACTAATGATATTTCATTATGCATGTGACATAAAAATGAAATTTAATAAAAAACATAAGGTCCATTTCGAAGTTTCTATTTGCTCAATCACGATTATAAATTGGACTCCATAAAAGTATAAGTTATCTTAAATGTAGTCTAACAATATAATAATAACATCACGTATATTTTTATATCACTATACTATTTTTCTATAAGTGCCATATGTTGTAACTTATTTAGGCATTTCTATTTAAAATTTCGAAATGAAAAAATAGCTAGAAAAAATATGTTAAATATGTATTCTTGTATAACATTTTAGTTATGCTATTAAAAAAAAAACAATATGTACCAAGAATTGACTTCAAGCAATGACAATAGTTCTGTATTTTCAATATATTCCTTAGTTGTAATAAGTAGGTAGAGGTGTAAATAGATACTATTAAAACTTAATACATATTACCACAATTGTACATAAATATTTTTTATTAATTACTAATAATAATAATAAAAATTTATACAGTACAGCTTTAAAAAAAATTATAAACTATTATTCCGAATAGTCGTACGAAAGGTAGAACGTACAAACTTAACATCACAGTAAATTATTCTTTTAGTATAGTCTGTTTTTTAATACCGGAGACTAAACTGAGAGGTATAAATGTCAAACTTTCAAATAATGTTACCACCTATAGCGGGGTAGTGGTGTACCTGAGATACCTATTTGTTTAATCGGAAACTTTTATTTAAACATATTAGTTTTTAAGCTTTAAATGACGTTTCCACAACAGAATTTTAAAATTTACGTACATATACTAGTGTTTCCATTACTATCGTCGTATTATATAGCATAAAACTACATGTTTGTCGTTTCCGTATAAATAGTAATTTTTAAGCGTATTAAGCTACAAACTAACATTTTTTTCCAGATAAATATTTTAAATAGGTGTTTGTTTTATGATATACATATAACACAATAAAAATGTTATTTGTTTTATAAAAAAGGCAGTTAGTCTTTATATAAGTTACAAATTAAAAAAATATTTTGATACAACAACCATGTATTTATTAATAAACACACGGTGCTGCTCGCCAGTTCTCTTACATGAAACTCGGCTTTGACACGCTACCGCGTGTACTTGACACAATACCTATACTTTATTAATTTTGTGTTAATGCGTTTTAAATAAACATCCACACATATTTGTAAATAACCTATAAAAATGAGTAATTAATACTAATTTCCGATAGTGCCCCAAACCTATTTAACAAATGCAAAAACATAGCAACATCGATAATGTCAAATTTGTCTCCGGGATTAAAAAACAGACTATAATTTTAACTGAAAGAAAAGAATATCGTTGTTGTGCGTGCACACTACTCTACCTTCAGTCACATATTTCGTTCCACGATGCGCTCTTACCGGCGGCGTCTAGAGTTCATCAAATGGTACCTAATCATATGGTACTGATGAAGTACGCTTAACATGTCTGATCATGCCCTACATCAGGTATCTTTACATTTCTGATTTCGTATTATATCAACTTCTATAACATCTGTTCATCAATATATTACCAGATTGCATTTTTCTCGCATGATTAAATGTATGCGTAAATGAGAAAAAGTTTGTCTTAATTGCACTTCAGCAATGATATTATATAAAACAGACATTAAGTACAATTTTATTTTTCTATATCCTTATTACATACTTTTTGAACAATTGTAACCAAGACAGTTTTTGAGAAATCATTAAAAACTGTTCAATAACAATGATAAAACGCTCCATTTATTATGAATGATAATACAGTGGTGCAACCGACTTCTCTAATTGTACACGCTGGCGTGGCACGAAAGGAGGATCAGGTCAGGTTACTAAACCCATCTCAATGAAATCACCAGGACTTAACCACTTTGGGTTCCAAAGGAAAACGACCCAATCATCGGGTCATCATCAAAACGGTCACTAATCCCTATTACTGACAATCCAGTACCTATCCTGTATTTCTAGATAATAAGTAGGTATGAACCGTCACCAGATAGTGTTAGTAATCTACCTACCTATCAATAATGGGAAAGGGATTGTTTCGGCTAACTGACCTGACTTTATCCTAATATTATACACCAATGGTGCACAGTGCAAAGCAAAATTGAAAAAAAATCGTAATAATTGAGAAGCTACCAAAGTTTATTAAGAATAAGAGTGTTCCTACTTCGCCAGTTGAACAATAGATAACCGACTATTTATTTTTAATTTATTATACTTACAAAACATAGTAGGTATCTAATAAATAATATTGCCATTCAGAAACTAAATTGGAAGTAAATTAAATCATACAAAAATAAGAAAGATCTAATAATTAATTCTTAAAACTTACTACCTTTACAAATTAACGATCGTACCTTAACTGACTGATTAAAATTTAAGTAGGTACTTATTTGCTCAGCTACATTGCTGAGCAAATAAGTAAGTTTTATTTCTTTTACAGATTAATAGAGCTTGGTTTCTTTTTTTTTTTCATGCTAGTGATAGTAAACCAATCTATATCCATCTAATAACGTCAGGTAGGTTAGGAATTATATTATTTTATTAATTTTCCCTATATATATTTATAAATAAAATTTCAGCCTTTCCAATCTTTATCCAATATTAATATCTAATTTACTACAATCACAAAGGTAATAAATATACGAACTACTATTACATTTAAAACAAACAAGTTCAATAAGTAGGATCGCAACACAACTGACTGACAAAGCGGACTGACAGTAATGTTCAGGAATTAATTGTATTGAAAGCAGCCAATCAACATGTAAATACCAAAGTAAGAACTTTACCATTGTTTTAAGTAGGTGCTATAACATTTAAGAAAATATTACATCGAATTTTTACACTTTTCAGTTCATGTTTAAGTCATGTAAATATACTTGTATCTGAAAATTAGAAATTCAACTTGCCTGTTGTGAATCACCGTAGAGATTGATTTCCGAACTAATCACGCATACGTAGGTATGTACCAAATTGAGATAACTACACTACAAAGAAAACATTTTTGCTTATTTTACCTTTGGAAATAAAAATTAATATAAAGAAGTAATTATAAGCATTTTCTTATTTTTTCTCTATTATATTAAACAAATTTTAGATTTGGTAGATTTTTAACTATAAGTTCGTACATGTAAATAATGCGTCGTGGCATAGAATCAACCAGCGGCCATTTTGTGTTCAAAAAGTCATCAGATGGAAAACAACAAATTTGCTCCAAAATAAACTTTAAAGGTAGGTGTACCTGTTTTTACGAAATTCATAAATAATTTATACCTTAAATAAGGCTATTAAAATAATGTTATTTGGTCTCCTTAATCAAGTAAATATGTATGCAATTTTCCGCCATTTGTGTACACGGTGGAATTTACGGCAAATGTTTGCAGTTATACATCGTGACTAGTAGGTACAAAACTGGCTAAAATTGGCGTCTAGAAAATGTTCAATTACAATATTATGGTCTATAAAACTTGCAAATGACATATAGTCTTAGAAATAGTATTGCATTATTATAGATAAGTTAACCCATACGGTGCATATAACCAATTTAAACTTATATATGTATATATACGCTTTGAGATTATAACCGACCGATACTTATATTATAATAACATGCATACTTTTATTGTATGCTTGTTAATTTCCGCAGCAGTCTCATATTAAATTTCTCTTCAAATCGCAATTTAGACCGTTATGAATTTCCTAAAAATGTATGTAGGTTTATTGCATATATGTCTATTATAAAATCCGGCACAGTTTGCTATATGCGATAGGTGTATATAATCTCATAAGTACCATTATTCTTTTACTCATTGGACAGTATAAAATAATGCAAATTTTTTATTACATTATTAATACTAAGAAATACTTATGTGAAATGTCATAAAACACAGTTTTTTGTGAATTGTATTACTTAAATGGTAATTGTAAGTTAAAATTAACATGATCTAAAAGGATATAAAAATACATATGTGCTGTATTATCGAAGAAATCGGCCATATTGAATATAGTAATCAGAAACAATAAATTCTACTTTTTAATATTTGGGTTCTGACTTGGATACCCGTCCTTCAGCCATGGGCTAATCGGAAATGTATTTTTTATACTAAATTTGTATTTAAATTTACAGTTCTTTTATTGTACATTCTTGTTTTATACTTCAAATTCTGTTATGTTATTAGTTTTACCTACTTTGCCGTGTTTACAGACCCGAGGCTGGAAACAGGATATTAGTGCACCGTGCTGGACAACAAACCACTTTTGGTAATTTATTTTTATGAATATATTTCCCGTTTTTTGCCAATATCATAAATTGATGTAATGTAAAACTGTAACGAACCTTTTGGGAATTTATGATGGGCTAGATATATATATATATATTCCAGAGCCGTAAAAAGCCTTTTCATTATAAGTACAAAAACTATTCTAAGTACCTGTCAGTCCGACTACGCGTTTTAAAATCGAACATTATGCTCGACTTTCACCTTTTTCTTGGCGAATTTTACAATAAACTGCTTCTTGCTTGAGACCGAAGTGATTTTTTCAAAATTTTCATAAAAATAAGCTATTTTGTAATTAATATAACAAAATCGTAATTTCAGTTGACACCAGACATAAGCTCATAACTATTGAGTTATTAACATTGCCGTATGATAACCACACGTTTCCATTTTTTTAGTACCGTGAGATTCCGTCATAATATTTTTAAACGTACGTTTTGTTGTTTTTAATAAACGTAGTAGTATACTGTACGTAGGTTACTATTCAACGTAAGGTTATTATTCCAGTCTGTGAGTATGAACCATTTAATCAGCTGACTAAAAAGGCATCATTATAAAGTTGTCCTTGGCTAATGTAAATTTAAAACTTGTGCCAAGCCGAAATAATAATAAAAAATTTGTTGATAATAGATTATCAAAATGTTGATGCACACAAGCTTTGTCTAGCTTAACTTGGGTACAGATGGCGGATACAGATGGCAGATACTAGATAACTGATACAAATACAAAGATATTTTATTTTTTTGTAAATACATACATATTATACATAGAAAACACCCAGACCGATACAAACAATCACATTTACGAATACAAATGTTTGTGCGGTGCGAACAATCGGACGTAAAGCGGTGTGCTAAACCGTTAGACCGTTAATATTTAGATTTTCTGTTTAAATTTCTCTAAATGGGTACATTACACAACAATATAAATTAAAGGTTAACTGTCTATTATTAATACCTGATAAAAGTAATTATATCTTTATTTTACAATCCTATTTCAGATAACATGGAAAAAAATGAGAAAGTATTTACTTCGGAAATAACTAGAGGACAACAAAAAGAAATCAGCGGTCTTTATGAACTAATAAATATAATTCCCGCTAAACCTATAGTTAGTTTGAATTTGAGTACAGCTGAAAAGAATTCATGTGAATTTCAACCCAGAACAGATAAATATTATGAGGCAAAAAGAAATAATAAATATAAAGTTAAAACTGTTAAGGATATTAGAAGTTTATTTGAAAAAGACGTGTATCGTTATTTGTTTGACGATTTGGACAAACAGCAAAAAATATTATTAAGGAAAATAAGAGCAGGGTCCTCTAAAGACACAAATACAATTCAACTAGCAAAAGATATTTTCAAATCTGGGAATCCAATATCTAGGTCTGCATGGCAAATGTTAATAAATATTAATCCAGAAAAGTACTCTCATCCAAATCAATATGTTTTATACAATGGTAAATATATACAAGTAAATGGCAGTAAAGGGGGACGAAATAAATTTATTTGTAATTATGATTTGAAACGTCATAAGGAATCCTTTAAACCAAAAGTTACCGGTAAAAAAAATATTTTAATTAAAAAGAAGAGACTTTTACAAAATTCCTTAAGTGTAAAATTTAAACCTGGTCCATTAAAACTAAAAAAATACCTTGATGATTCTTATCAGAAGTATCACGTTGGTAATACAGAAGTAGTAAACCTACCAAAACCCGGTTTAGAAGTTCAACCTACCTATGGTTGCTCCGTCGAACCAACAATATCGAACTTCTTAAATAGTTTGCGAGATATAGATGGTTTTATATCACAAAAATGGGCAGAATTTGCGGTATCTGTATTAGGAAATGTAGAAAAATCGCATGCTATTCAAATTGATAAGTGCTCTGTAACTTTTGGTTTAAGTTACAAATATGATCAATATCGAATGCTTATGAGAAGGAATCTTGATAAACAAAATAATTTTTATCCCCAATGTAAACCAATATCCCAAAACATAATAGATGTTAGTGATATCATACCTGATGTGAAAATTGTAATCGAAAAAATTTTAGATTCGGTTGAAATCAATCAGATACAGGACAATATGTATACTGGAATAGACGAACCCAGATGTGCTTCTCCCGATGGTTTATGTAATGCTAAGAATTCTTTATCAAGAGAGAAATATAAAAAAAAATATGGTGAGTTGGATAGACTTGATGTAACTATTATAACTTTACCTGAAAATTCACAGCAATTAACACCACAAGCATGTTTGAATTCTTTTTGCACGTTGGGTTGTGTCTGTGCATCGTTGAAATCTCCTGTTCTTTTTAAAAATCATTGTGGTCGAATAGATTGTATGTTTGAATGTAAATGTGACTTCTCAAAGTACAAAGTAACAGATAATTTTGATAGCGACTGTCCAGAATATTTACCAGGTTTGATAAATTTAGATAATGAGATAAATTTAAAATTAGCAAAAGAAGAACAGAAATTTCATCAAACCGTGGTTTTCTCTGGTGAAAAAAGCATATTACTTAAGAGTCGAAAAAGAAATTGGAAAGCATCAAAAAAATATGCTGATTTTTATAGCAGTATGTGTCTAAAATCGGATATGAAAAAAGAACCTGTTTTGTGTATAACAGACATGAAATTTATTTGTGAAAATATTGAACCCTGGTGTATGGTGCATAACTTGTATAAATGTTTTTGTAAAGGCAAAATTACGTATAACTCTTATACAATGATAGTTTCACAAGATGTGCCCATTATAGAAACGTTAGATCCTAAAGATAAAGACTCCTCTGATAGCAGTAACATTTCAAAATGTAATCAACCTAATTTAAGTAATATAACTCGATCAAGACTACGTTCGGAACGAATAAAAAATAACGATAATACTCCAAGAATAATTGATAATTCTGTTTGTAACAGTAACGTTTCAGTATGCTCAAGCTCGTCTGAAATGTCATATATATATAGTACTTGTGCTAGAGTCAACTCGTATACGGGAAGAAAATTTAGTAATGGCTACTATAAAAACGCTAACTATAAAATTTCACAATTGGAAAAAAATGATCGTAATTTAAGCAAGAAGTTACGTTATTTATGTAATCAAAGTGAATTACAACAAAACAACAAAAAAATAGATAATATAGTTACCGCGTCTGGTAAAAGTGCAACTTCTAAAAATGTTTCACAATCTTCTGATTATAAAAAAACAGATGTTTTACCCAATTATATAAGATCCAGCATTGACGGAACAATAAATAAAAAGAAATTAGTAGCATGGCTCGAATATAGTTATAAACTTTATAAAAAGCGGTCTGAGGAGGGTAAGATTAACATTACTCTACAAGCTCCTAAACTTAATAAAGTAATGCTACATCCTTGGGAGTTCATTTTAAGTAGATACAGAGAGCGGAAGAACCATTATTTAGTTTCGAAGCAACGACCGTATCGTATATTCATGGCTGTGGATATAAACCATCCATTTTTTTTGGATTGTATGAATATTGATGACATTCGATTTGCTGATCTTCATAAATATCCCTCGACAATTAAAAATTTACTTACTAATGCAACTGATTTAAAAGATAATTTTTGTATACTTTGTGGTTTAACTTTCTGCTGGGAATTAATTGGTACTGTAACAAAAATGAGCGAAACTAATAATGTTGACGGCGAAACAAATCAAGATATCTTAACATATGATAGTAGTGAACTCCTAAAATATTTAGACGATTCGGATAATTCCTCAAGCCATGTTTCCAACTCTGTTTCGTCTGACATGGATAGCTTGGAGTATGAACTCGTTCCTCAAGAAAGTACTCAAAATTGTAACAATACAGAAAATTTTGACATACAAAACAAAAATTCGACAAACAGTACAGAAAAAACTACACCAGATTCATCAAAATGGTTTGTAATGACCGTTGAAAATGATTTTACCGAGATTCAATTCTTTAATAAAGGATTTTTCGTAAAATATGAAAGTATTATAAGAGCCATAAATATAGCTCGAAAGGCAAACAAAACAGTCCGCTTATCTTCTCAAAAATGTACGGCCAAAAACAGCAATCCACAATTTGGTATATATGCTATTCCATGTACTAACGAATATTGTGTATTTATGGGCCCTTATGAACCTGACGAACCATTAGGAGTGGAAACAATCAAAACTGTATTTCATACTTTCACATCAAAAGGAACTCGAGGTTTTTGGATTACTACTGATAAGGTTGACAATTTTAAAGTTATTGATAATCCAATGTCATTTATGCCAAACTCAAACTCTATAAATACGGAAATAATACCTCTAGAAAATAGCATTATTATTGAGGATTCTGCAGAAAATAAAGATAACGGTGCTGAAGAAGCGAGTACAAATAAAACTTTGGAAAGAGAGACTGATCCGAAAAGTTATCGTATTATGAAACCTATTAAAATTAAAAAAGGCCAGTTGCTGAAATCTGCTTCTTTATTTAATAAAATTGCTTCTCAGAATACTATTTCAGATGCTCAGGGTGCTTCCTTATTAAGAACTGATTGTTTAGTAATTAATGCAAACAACACATTATCAAGAACACATTCTGTGCTACATACAAAGTTGAAGTCCTTAAATACATCTCTTGTTAACTTTAAAACTTGTTTAATATCTACCATACCATCGACTGTAAATTACCAATCGAGTCCGGTATTAGTACAAAAAAATATATCATCCTTATCCACTAATGATAAAATCGTCACAGTAAATAATGCACCTATCATTAAAATAACTGAAGTTTTTTCGGAATTTAATAAACCTTCAGAAAAAAGAACCATTGTGACGAGCGATAGGGGTATGCTTATTTTAAAACCAGAAGACATTAATGAAAGACTAACAACAAATATCCCAAAGTCACAAAATTCTATTCATAGTGATGAAGAAATCAATAATGACATTACAAATTTAATGGCTGGTGAAGTTAGTCGTGATAATAATGATATTTTTATAATCTCTGATGAAGAAGATGACATTACATCTGACGTTAATGATTGGAAAGAAGTATGGATAGAGTGCCAGAATATTGAAACAGTTGGCTGGATTTTAGGACGAAGGGATTCAAAAAAATTTTTAAGTTTTGAACTTCCTGGATTAAATTTTAGTGATTTTTATCCGCAGGATGTTGCATTTTATAAAATTAACAAGTGAGTATTTGTATGGAATATACGTATTTACTGTACTGTTCGTGTACCTTTATAGTTATTATTTCCTTTCAGTAAGAACACATTTGGCACAATGTTTCATATACAAAATCTTGAAATGAATTATTGACACTAGGTAATTAGTGGCATCTATTTTAAACGTTATGATTTCAAAAGACTATACATAATGTAGGCTTGTCTTATGTTAGTTACATGATCAGAAAATGTGGGCAGAACAAAACTTAAGTTTACCATATTGAATATAATATAATTAATAACTATATACTATTACTACCATATTTTGTGATTTGGTCGCTGTGTATTTAATTTTATGCATTTAGCAAAAAGGCAACAGAAACGAGGTTTGAGAAGGTAATGGGTTGTTACGACCACGAAACCATATTACCAACACGATTAAAAAAATATCTATTTGTTAGGATGCCTACGTCCTAATGAAAAATTATGTATATAAATATCAATCAAGGTAGACAACAACCATAAATGCTGTAAATGTTATTTTGTACTAGCTGTTCGCCGCGACTTCGTCCCGGTGGAATTTAACTTCCATTTTCTAAAATAAAAGTAGCCTAAGTTACTCCTTATTACATCAGCTACCTACCAATAAAAGTCCCGTCAAAATCGGTTTAGCCATTTCAGAGATTAGCCAGAACAAACAGACAGACAGACAGACAAAAATTATTACAAATGTTATTTTGATGTACGTACCGTATTTATATTCATATGCATGTAGTAAAAAGCGGTTATTTCAATATTACAAACATACACTCCAATATTTATTTATATGTATTATATATATAAGTTAAGACAACAACCACAAATGCTGTAAATTTATGGTTGTTGACTGTCTTGATGTATATTTAATTTAATATCATAATTAGTAGCATTCACTAATTCAGTAACATTGTAAGAAGAATTGGTAATTGTCGACGGCGTGATGAATGCAACATAATAAATGTCGCATTCATCACGCCGTCGACAATTACTAATTCTTCTTGCCCACGTTTCACTCTGGTATATTTCAAATTGGTTATTCATTGCTGCAGATGAGGAAACTACCACTGTTTCTCGGATTAATTTGGTTTGTCATTAGACAGTAAAATATACGCATTATAGTTACGTAATATTGATTATTAGTTTAAATGTATTAATCGTTCGTAGCAACGTACATATTTGGACTTAGAAAATTAGACTGTAATTTGAAAAAAATCCTTATGTTATAGAGCCTTGTCAAAAACACTCCACATACCTGGACATGTTGAAATTGAATGGCGCGTAGTTGAATCAAAAAGTGAACTGAAGACAGATAATCAATTAGGACTTGAGCATTTGAAGCCTACATTTGTAAGTATAAACACTAATAATTTAATATAATTAAACAGGAGTGGTGTTCGTTAAATAAGCAAAACCGTGATGATATATACGACAATAGCAAAAACTCCCTGAAAGTAAATTTATGGTGTTTACATGATACAGATAGAACACACATACTTACAGATCGAGGACAACTTAAAAATATATATGTTTGGTGGCCTTTTTGCTCGTTTCTTAAACAAGAAAATTTTGGTACCTATATGGTTCCTTTTCTCATCTTTATCTCGAGACTCATTACGACTTAGGCGGAAACCAGCGTAACCAAATACTATATCAGGCTCAAGCCAGCAGTTGTAAAACGTATAGAATTTAATATGACACTGAATTACGTAGGAAGTGTCACCATAATATT
This sequence comes from Achroia grisella, assembly GCF_030625045.1. Lineage (NCBI taxonomy): Eukaryota > Metazoa > Arthropoda > Insecta > Lepidoptera > Pyralidae > Achroia > Achroia grisella. Next base: position 6,256,072 of record NW_026713059.1, read on the forward strand.
TGCTTCTTTTTATTTGATAGGTAACATAGTAATTGTCTATCATGGGACATAGAACAGTTTTTTTGTTACTCGCTATATATTCCAACTAGCTTTTAGCCCGCGGCTTCGCCCGCGTGGACATAGAATATATAGGTTATCGCGCGTTTAAAGTTCCGTGTTCAGTAGTGGGACGTTATACATCCTAAACCTTCCTCTTGAGTCACTCTATCTATTCTGTCTTAAATTATAAAAATATTTTAACCGGAAATTGAAGCCGTTTATATGGTATTGGCAGATCAGTTGGGATCATCAGTATTCTTGGTGTGCATATGTGTGTATATGTGCTAGTTACCCAGCTGCCGCGGCCCGTGCCGGTGGTAATGGTAGCTACGATTAAATTATTCTTCAATTCCTTAGTAAACAGCCTCATCCCATTGCACAATGCACTTGTACGATGGGCTTAAATTTTTCAAAATCATGCTTTTGAGAAATTCCGATTTTTGTCGTCAAGTCGTATGGTAGCAGGCCAGAAGGGTTTAGCCAAAATTCCTGTCGATAATGAATTGCATCTTCGATATTAGTCACGCTATCGATTGATTTGTAATTTTTTATTTGTACGGGATCTTTTTGAATAATCAGATTATTTCGTTGGCCTTTTTCGTGCAAATTCTCGATGTCGGGGTATATAGCATCTATCAAAATTTCTAAATAATGGACGATTTGACCTAGAGACTAATCCAGAAAGATATTACAATTTCTGATTAAATTTAGAGTGGGAAAAATTCCTTCCCCAAGTTTGAGCTGTTGTTGTTATCACTGTTGTGGAAATCACTGTGATTCCATCAAGATGAACTCTCATATTCGTCTGTATTTTGAAACATTCAATTAAAGTCCATAAGGGAGACGATGTTAATGACAGGGAGAGTCTGTCAGAAATCTCCGGCAAATACAAAAGTAATCCCGCCCATGAGAGCAGAGGTGTTTCTAAGATTTTCTATCCAAAGCCTCTATGGCTCATGGTGCATTCATCCCACATAATCAATGAGGCGTAGGCGCGAAGCATAGCCCGTATCCGTCTCTTTCGAGTGGAACTCCATTTTTAGCTGGATATGCTTAGGTTTTGATGGATTTTGGAAGGTCATTGTTGCTGTGTTATAGAGGCTTGTCAGCACTCCGTTGCATCGCCACTCGACTTGGCATCGCTGCAGAGACTGCAGAACAGACCAGATCTCAATAGAGTCAAAGTCCACAAAATCTATACATAGAGGTTGATTATACTCCTCTGTTTTCTTTATAATCTGTGTGAATGTATGATGCCTAACCACTTCGAAACCCGGCCTGTTTCGGGTGTTTTAAACTCATCAAGCCTCGTGAGACGCTTCGTGATAACTCTTCAAAACAGCTGGTATATATTAACACTTGACTTAACAATGAGATGGGCCGATAGTTATTCAGTAGGGTTTTGTCTTAGTTTTTGAAGAGCAAAATAACAATGGCCCTTCTCACGGAGTGAGAGTACCTGTAGAGTTCTCCCAGTAAAGAAAACCGAGTTGAAGAGTTCCTGAAGTACCCCAAGTACAGGAGTACCTGCAGCCTTCAGGAGCTCAATGGTTATCCCATCTTTACCTGGGGCTTTTTCATTTTGGAGCTGTTTAAGAGCCATCTCTCATTTCAGGTATCTCATGTAGTAACAAGTTAGAAGAGCCCTGGGATCTCCAGCAAATGATTTAGGCCGACATACGTATGAGGCGTACAGTTCGCTGAATAAGTCCTCACATAATGGCCACGCTGGGCGTACGGGTTGGCGATCGCGGTACACAATTTCTCGTACCTATGACGCTGCTGCCCATCATCAGTCTGTAGAATTTGAAACTGTGTGTGGATATAATGACTGTACCGCTATTTATATGAATGTGTAGCCATGTTTAACCATATAATTCTTGACGTTTTATTAATCCACTTACTGTCGACCATCCTTTTTATAGTTAAACTAGCTTTCTGTCCGCGGCTTCGCCCGCGTGGACACAGAATATATAGATTATCGTGCGTTTAAAGAATCGTGTTCAGTAGTGGGACGTTTTATATCCTAAACTTTCCTCTTCAATCACTCTATCTATTCTGTATTTTAAATAAAAACTCATTAAAATCCGCGTAGTTATTCAAGATCAAAACATACATATAGATCAAAAAATTACATAGCCGTTTAAATGGTATTGACAGATGAGTTGGGATCATTGGTATTCTTGGTATATGAGCTAGTTACCCAGCTGCCGTGGCCCGTGCCAGTGGTAATGGTCGTTACAATTAAATTGTCCTTCAATTCCTTAGTAAGCAGCCTCTGATGAGTTTACATTTCTCAAAATCATGATTGGATCATGCTTTTGAGAAAATCCGATTTTTGACGTCAATTCGTATGGTAGCAGTTCAGAAGGATTTAGTAAAAAATCCTGTCGATAATGAACTACGTTTTCGATATTAGGCATGCTGTCGATTTATAATTTTTTATTTGTCCGGGAACTTTTTGAATAATCAGATTATTTCGTTGACAGTATCATCTCTATTGCCCTAATAATGAAAGCCTTTTTCGTGCAAATTATCTATGTCAGGGTATGCAGCATCTATCAAATTTTGGATCTAAATTATGGATGATTTGACCTAGAGACTCATCTAGAAAGAATTTTCAATTTCTGTTTAAATTTGGAATGGGAAAAATTATTTCCCCAAGTTTGAGCAGTTGTAATCAATAACAACTGCTATCACTGTTGTGGAAATCACTGTGATTCTATGAAGATGAGCTCCCATATTCGTTCATAATTTTAAACTTTCAATTAAAGTCCATAAGGGAGACGATGTTAATGCCTGTCATTAGAGTCTGTCAGAAATCTCCAGCAAATACAAAAGTAATCCCGCCCATGAGAGCAGAGGTGAAGAAAGAGACTTCTAGCGGCGGCGCTTCTATTAAACTTATAAACAAAAAAAACACTTATTGTGTCATAACTATAATATATAGACATATGCCGTGCTCTACAAAGTTGTAGGACATCATTTTGTTCTATCATCAATAGTTTTCGCAGCGCATGCGGTTAGGTATTTTTTGTGCAATTTTTTGCAAACCTTGGGTTACATTATTGGAGATTTCGTAAGGATCCCTAATTTTTTTGGAAATATAATATAGCCTATGAGACTCAAGGATAGTGTAGCTTCCTAATGGTAAAAGATTTTTTCAAATCGGTCCAGTAGTTTCAGAGCCTATTCAATACAAACAAACAAACTTTTCCTCTTTATAATATTAGTATGATAAAGTGTATTGCGCCTAAGCAACCATACGTACCCCACATAAGAATTTATAATTATAATTTTGAAGACAATAGGGGTTGATAGAAGCAGATAGTGCAGACATTATGTGACACACTGTGAGCGAGTAGAACAGTGCTGCCAATATTGTATAAGTAAAATAGATAATGCGTCCATTTAAAGCGAGAGCAAGTAAGATAATAAGTAATATCGTGAGCTACTTGCCCTGACGCAGCAAATAGTCAGTACGTTACGCTCTCTCTCTTTACTGCGCTAGTTCCCGTATTTATTTATTGTGATTTCGTACTAACAACCGATTATATATTTCTTTTGTGATTTGCATTGCTGATTTTATTCTTACAACTGGGGCTTTGTTTATTAGATTTGAAAAGAAAACCTGCTTGTGATTTGTATTATTGTTAACAAATTTCTAACGATCATGTCTGTGTAAATGCAGAAGAATATTGCAATTCATTGCTAACATGCATTTTATCTACGGAGAATACAGAAAATATGTGAATGTGTTTCATAATCACAGGGTCAGAATATTTTATTATTTTTCGGTCTTGCTTTTGGTTTTACGTCGACTTTTGGATCAACAGCTTACACCAAAACCCTTCTTTTTGCTTCAAGGTTTACTAGAAAAGCTATATTAAAAACTAGCTGTACCCGCGACTTCGTCCGCGTTAAATAGTGACCTTGACCACATAATGAAAAAAAAATTTAATGACCAAACCCAATAAAAGCCTACTAAAAAACTTTTCATCCTTTTTGCTTCAAAAATGACGAATACATACATAACTCTTTTTCTAAATATATATTGAATAAATAGGCTAAAAATTAAACTTCAAGCTTCTAGCTTTAAAAATGACAATATTTCCACATAAACATTTAACTCTCCTTTAAATTCTTTACAACCCATTTTTCTTTATTTATATTTAATCAACAGCCTCAAAAATTAGTTTCTATCTTAAAAAATGACGAATTTACATAAAAACTTTCACCCCTATTTTATTTTACACCCCTAATGGTAAAATTTTTACAAACTTAGAATGTCATATTTATTTATATTTAATCAACAGCCTCAAAAAAAAGTTTCAAGCTTCTAACTTCAAAAATGGCGAATTTACATAAAAAAATTATCCCCTAATTTATTTAACCCCCTTAAGGGTAAAATTTTTAAAAACTTTGTCATATTTATTTATATTTAATTTGCAACCTCAAAAATAAATTTCAATCTTCTAGCTTCAAACATGACGATTCTTCCATACAATCTTTCATCCCCAATTTCAACCCCTTACAACCCTATTTTCGCATTAAAAAGTAGCATATGTCCTTTCTCAGGGTCTAGACTATCTGTGTACCAAATTTCATTTAAATCGGTTCAGTAACTTAGATAGTTCTAAACAAGTTTTAAAGAAACTTAATGTAAAATATGTACAATAGATTATTAAATTTGATGAATTTTATTGCCAAATTCTGAATAAAATTTTTATTTTTATATTTATCTATCTATACTGTGTTTGTAAGTGATATTGTAAATTTTAATATTTTCCAGTGGCTGGCAAAAGAAGCGAAAGCAGGTGATAGCGACATAAAAAGTAATTCTAAGATGGAAAGTGGGCAGACTTATACTGATAAATACTCAGAAACACCGTAAGACCATCAATATTTTTTGGCACACAATATACATAATACTTACTGCTACAGCTTAACCCTACAACGCTAATTAATACTGAAAGGTACCCAATCTTTCAGATATATTGCCTCTTGCGAACATGATGGTCTTCCTGTTGTCTCTCAGCACTTTGGCACATACTTTCACTTTGGCGATCTTATCTACCATACTATAATATATAATGTTATTTATATATAAAGTTGGTCGTAAAAAGAAAATAAAGAAAATAACCTTAAAGCTTGAAAATTCTAGTTTTCAGATTTTTACGGTTCTCATGCAATCCTGAGATGAAGCACAAAAAAATAACATTTTTTTTTAATGTATAGCCATGGAAACATTTTTTGGCGACGCCAATGCAGTTGTCGTGTTGTCTGTTTATTCAGCTTCAAAATGCTTTTTTCAGGACCCCGAATCCGAATTCAGTCCGAATAGAATTTTGAATGAACAAGGATTTTGTCCCTTCACTTGATGTAATCTGTTAAAAAATCAAGAAATCGATTTTTTCTGACAGTACATACACTGTCGTGTTTGCCAAAGACTAAATAATCACTGAAATAGAGCCGGATGAAAATCATCCATAATTTTGGATTTTTTTTCTGTTCCCTTAATTATTGCGAGTAGTGTATAACAATATAAACTTAATACAGTGCAATATTTTTAAAAACACTATTTTCCAGACTATCTGTGTTTAGCAAACCTCTAACTGTTGACGAGTCATGTCTGAATCGTTGTGACTATGACTGTAGAAACCTGATTGTATTGCAAAGTAATAATTTATGAAGAAATCCAAACACATCGTATTTTGTTAATACGTGCTTTTAGGCCGGCGTCATTCTTTTTAGCAAGTCTACCTTTATACTTCCCAAGTATGAGAAATACTGTAATTGTCCTAGGTTCTATCGATGGGTCCTAGCTGTTGTATATCTAGAGATGTTACATCTTAGGTGTTTAGACGCAGGCCAGTCAAATCGTCGAGGTTACTGTCGTAACCCCAAGGTAGCTCTACCTGTCTTGTTTGTCTCTGACTCACTTCTCTATTACTAAGGGCGTAACACTCCTACCACCATTCGTTAAACAAACAATTTCATTGGATAAGCATAAAATAGGCATCTGAAATGTGAGGGTTATAGGGGCTTTCTTCTGTTCTAACAGTATTCATTGCGCGCTTTTTTATAATAAAATGTTACGGTTTGCTTCATTTCTTTATATATTATCTACCTAGTATTTTAATTATTGTTTGCAGGTGCTGATCAATATCTGAATGAAGAAAAAATTTCACACTAGTAAAATTTTTATTTTACTCTGCAGGATCATACTTGTGCAATTTCATCATTAGTTACGCGATGACTGATTAAATTAATGCTATTACAAAATAATATTGTACAGTTAAATTTGTTATAATATAGTGATCTAGTGTTTAAGTGAAAATACATAATTACCTACTTACATCTATTCAGAAATGCACGATATAGTATAGTAAATCAAGAACGTGATTGAACGTACTGTACAAGGCGGGAGCGGGGAGGGGGATAAGTACAAAAATGCTAATTAGTGAATTTATGGAAAAGCTATATCTTTAAAAATTGAATATTAAATATTTGGCGAGTAATAATAGCAAGACGCAGCAGTCATTTAAAAAATATTTAGGAACGGTATTGTTGTTTTAATCCGATTTATTTATATTTGTAAATTACAGTAGTATAGTACTTGAAATTGCAACAATGCAAACAACAAACCACTGACTTAGAGCTTTTAGGTAATACCTGTTACGGGTTTTTAATACATTTCTGTATGATTATGAGGTCTAGACTTCTACATTGAATATTATAATGAAATGTTAAAATTGTGCTTTCCAGCTGACTGTAAAATCCAGGAAATATGGACAATGTAATAATTACGCACGTATGGTATCACTAATTACAAAATCAACACCTTTACAGAACTGTAAATTTTTTTTTTTAAGACTTGTTAATTTTACTATCCTTTGACTGAATGTTAATCTTAATATCAATTAAATGTGTGTATAATGTATATTTACTAGTTTTATAGCTTTTTTGTCCTAATAGTATCTAATAATTTTGTTTACTTTCGTACTTATTTGGAGTCATAACGTATTTTTTATTCTGGCGTACGATGACTATGTATGTACATATGATTTAGCATTAAAAGTGACTGTGATATTATAATTTGTAACATTCGAGAGGTGTAGGTTGAAGCGAAGTGTTCGGTTTAGGTCGCTCCATATGTAATTATTGTGATACTTGTGACTTTATGAATAATGGTATTGTGAAAATTCCATTATTACATATCTAACAGGCTACGAATGTGTTTAGATATATACCTATTACGTCGTCGTCCCTATCTAAAAATAGATATACACAATTCTACAAATTGCTCTTTGTCTTATATGCATAATTTATGATATATCTACGATATGATGTACGTACCTATATACCTCCGAAATTATACCGAAATTTCCTCAGAGTTTTATTATTATCTAAACTGAGTATAGTATCTTGCCGAATACTTTCGTGTTAAACATTTTAGCTTCTATTTTACTTGTATCTACTAATTTACTATTAAAGTATGATATTCATAATTTGATAAAAAATAAAAGATACTATTAAAATATAATTATAAAACATTAATTTCATTACATTACATTCCCTCTTAATTTTCTTACCTATATTTTAACCAAGTAGCTATTAAACTGTACCTACTCACTCAGTAAGTTAGTGGGTATTTACTATGGGGACGGGTAGGTTTAGTAATTCAAATATGATTCTACATATTGAGGAGAAGAGGATTGTAAGTAATGTGCCATATCTGGACTCCATCGTGGATAACTCCTGGTCACTATTGTGCTAACTGACCTCACTTCATTCACTGAGACCACATTAACCTATACCGTCAAGCAGGCGTGTTTCATTAACAAAAGAATAATATGGGACTACTTAAACCTGTACATTTGAGAGACCTACTTTTGTTTCTGATCAGTATGACTGACGAATATTTGTAGAAATACGACGTATCCGACCCTCGGGTATGAGAAGATGAGGTCAAATTATTAATGTATTAAATTAGTGACAATATTAATTTTGTTAGCAATGAGGTCGATTTTCACACGTTTTTTAGAAATCATAGTGGTTAGTTTGTTGAGCTAAGTAACCTGTTTAGATTTTTCTGATTTAATAGTTCTCCGCCACCACATAGCTACTTACTATTAACATCAACTGTTAAAAAAACTCTAGGGCAGCACTGCATACCAGGTGCAATAACATCAGTACGCACTATGCTCCGACAAAACAGACCGTGGGTGAAGTGGATGGGGACGTATTTCTATATCGCATGAGTTTTGTACGGCACGTCTCAGTCGGGTACGCCTATACAAAAAAAATGCTGAACGACCTAAATTGGCGAAAATAATTGATCTTAATTTTACATCGTACTGTGAAATATAGCTTATTCCTGCTACGGAAGAATCGTTATTACGTTATGACCTATCGACATCACAGAGACAGCCTTTCGAATGCTTAAAAAAAGATATAGGGGATATCTTTTCTTTTTAAACAGTTGACTTTGTCTTTGTTAATTGACCTATTATTGTTATGTTATGTATATATAATATATATTATAAAAATATAACAATTCACTTTTGACATATCTATGTCAAAAGTGAATTGTTACATTTTTGACTACCCTTATAAAAGGTTTGCTACTAGAGACATTGTAAAGCAACGCAGAAGGCTGATGTTTGGTCGCTCAGTTACGTAAACTCACGTGTAGCGTGACACTGGCGGGTCACTCCAATGGTGACCTCCCGCACTTATTTTTTAAAGTAAATTGAAACTACATTATAGTAACTAATTTGTTTTATTGATGCAATAAAATAACTCTTTAGATATCTACTTACAAACAACCCTGACCAATTTGTTTTTGTCTGGAATTAGCAGCATTACTATTAACTGTATACATATACCTATATATAAGCTATAATCGTAAAAATTTATTTATAAGTCAAAATACATTTTTCTTGTGTTCTGAATGTACAAATAATAGTTAAAATAGTCATATAGTAAGTATATTTCTAGATGTTTTACAATTAGGATTATAAAATAATTAGTTATATTTTATTGTAGTTCACAATGATAAACCTTAGATTTGTACCTAAAGATGTTCCATAGTCGAGCCGATCGTTGTAAAGAAACTAAAAATAAAAAATATAAATATGATAATTATGAGATAATAAACAAAATTGTATAATATAAAAAATTGCAATGCAAAATTTTTCCATAAACCTTCCTTTTACGATTGCCTGCAGTTGATAGCATTGTTAAATGTCAAATCAAGTCTCACCGAAACTCGCGTTTAACAATACTAACCGAAAACATAATATCTGTAGGTACTATTTGTTGTAGCTATGTGTCTAGTTCGGATTTCCATACATCCAATAGATACAACCTTATGTGTTATTCAATAATGACAACCACTACTAATGCTAAGAGATGTTAATGTACATTCTATAAGTAAGGTTATCGATAAATATTAATAATTGCGGTATTATTATTTATTAGATTAGTAGTTTTACAGGTATAACGCTGGAGCTCTTGCTATTTCCTACGATTTTCTATCAATCTCTGTAATTGTTGATACACCACTACTCAACTTTTTTGTTGATCTGCTGCTTGATATACCCGTTCCTTGTTCTGCCCCTCTTTCATTTCGATTTTTCTTTCGATAATACCATAATTCATCTTTTTTCTTCAATTACTTGTGTAATGAGGAAATATAATAAAATATAGTTAAAGTTTATACTGTTGCTGGCAGCTTGTCTACCATTCTTTTTATAAACTTTATATTTTTGATATCTATTTTTTATGTCTCTTTGACTACTTCTTGTTACTTTCTTTGTTTGCTTTTTTAATTAAAATAGTAGGTAGTTGTGTTCCCGCGCCAGTCACATATATCATTTGACTTATTGGGCGCAAGATTTGGTTTGTCCAGCAACCCATGTGCAATTTTTAAATCTACATATGAGCTAATATATAAATGTTGTCATTATCGAATAACAGATGGGGTATATCTCTCTTAGGACATATCCCCTACTATTCGTTTTAGATATAATGTATATATTTAACTAATTTCACACATTAGTTGTTGTATTTAGCGAAAGTATCGGCATGATTTTGTATTTACGAAGCTTCCTAACGCTGTAGATGGAATCTTTTGTTAATTTTATAAATCTACTATATACATACCTACGAGTATATGTAGGTATATATTACAAAAGGTAGGTTTATATAAAAATTCTTTCGAGGATTTTCGGGAAGAAGTTTCGGGAATTGATTGAAATTTGAATGGTTTCAAATTTCAATCAATTCCCGAAAGTTCTTGGAAATTTATTACAAAATATTATTTTATTAAGGTACTACTGTGGACAATATGTATGTATATGTTGTACAATAATAAAATTTAATAACAGTTAGTCCTCAAGTAATTTTTGAAATGCGTTAAATCTAGCCAGTTGTGCGCTATTATTAATAAATACGTTCGAAACGAGCCCTGCCAGTCAACAAGAAATTATAAACTAGCACTACAGTTAGTTAACCACATTATGATGTTGCTATTCTCAAAAACGACTACACTAAAAATAAATTAAAATAACGGAATACATCAAAAAATAGTATAGATATACACCTCTAAATTGCATAGGTAACATTGGACATCGAGCATAATTTATGATTAGGTATTGCCGAGATAGTAAGATAAATTAAGGAACACTGACATCGTTATTATCTATGTATACTAAAGGATGCCGCCATACATCTACATGTATTATCACATTTTGTAAAAGGTACCTATTTACGATATTCCAGGGTGGGTTCGCTAACCCCGCGCCACCATCCAAATAGATATTTATTAATTTGCTACATTTTTCGACGATACGTACAAAACTCGGTTAATTAAGATAGTGGTCAGTTCCGGTCGGTGGTGGAGGATCGGCGGACATTGGTGCGCTGCGGGATGACGAACTCGGCGTGGTGGCGCGGCGTGAAAGGGTTGGTGGGCGCGAACGTGGCGGCGGCGGGGGCTCCGGTGGCGGCCGGGCCCGCGCCCGCGGCGGAGGCCTGCCGCGTCGGCGGCCGCCGGGCCGGGCTGCTGTTGCCACTGCCCCCCGTCCTGCCGTTACCGTCACTAGTTTTTATTACGTTCGGTACTACATGTGCTGTAGAGACCGTCATAATAAAAACTAATTAATATCTATTTATTTATATATCACAGTATTAAAAACATACCAAACACATGCATACAGAATGGTTACGATGTTACAATTACTTTGTGACGTCTATAAGCACCTGGACCTTGCAATACATATTATGAATTCATTTCATTACTTTTATTATACTTTACTTTTATTTCTGCTAGCAGAAAGCAGATTAGCAGAAATAAAAGTACATTAAATATTATTATGTTATTAGTCAATTGCGACATCGCTTTTATCCTCCAGATACTGATGATCTGACTGATGCATAGGTAGATGCATGCAATATATATATATTCTGTAGTTAACACTATTTGGTAAATGATAGATATACTTGGTTGCTGCACTGAAGTCGGCCGCAACGGACATCTGTCGCGGCGGTAGAGCAGGCGGCGGTCCGATCGGACGACTTCCGGTCGCTGTGGTCCCAGAACTCCCACACACCGAACCCGTGCGTGGTGGTATCTACAATGTAAAAACTTAGGTAATATCTTATCTATACCAAAAGTACATTATTAAAAAACGTAATGCTTACTTATTCACACTTTATATTTTATGGATATATCAGTAATATGGCGTATAAAAATATTGAAGTCACATTATATTTTTATAAATTTAATGATAGACCACTGACATGTATGAATGAATAAACATTTTGATCACAAGATGCTTAATGAATGAGTTTATGGTAAACCGGTAACGAAAATTAGGCACAAAGATGATAAAATATGAAATTTGTTATTTCTTAATTTACTTTTACTACATCTAAATATCATTTAAGCATTTTTGTTTGAGTAAAGTTTTCACAGAAAATTACGATACACGATTGTTGAATGGGGGCTTAAATAAAAATGGCTACCAATAATCATTCGAAACATGGAAACTGTATAAATTGTAGATTTAAATCTACAGTTTAGACAGATGTAATTGCAATTTAAACAACTGCATTTTGGATTCGGATTAGAGTCTTCACAGAAACTTTATGCCAGGCACAATCACATTGTGGAATTACGTTCCAGTAATGGTATTTCCGTGCTGGTACCATACGGCCGTACTTCAAGAAAAGAGCTTATCCGTAAAATATCGGCAACTCCCTCGGTGGTGCGGGACTTATGGGCGGCGGTAACCACTCGCAACCAGGTGGGCAAGTTCGTTTGTCGCCTGTGCTATAAAATAAACGTACCAGCGGCGGATCGGGCGGTCGTGGCGGCGCGGCGTGCGAGTGCGCGCGCGCCAGGCGCTGCTGCAGCGGCGCGGGGGGCGGCGGCCGGCGCGGGGGGGACGCCGCAGCACCCCCCTCCCGGGACTCCGCCACGGCGCTCCCCTCGCTCTTAGCGAACGTCGCCCGGGCTTCCCCCGCACGATTCACTGGCGATCTCCGCTCCGTCTGTTACGTATAAAACTTTGCTAGCCGGTATCCACTATAGTCTATTCTTTATCTTAGAGACAAAGACGTTATTTATGTTGCCAGCTTTTTGCAATTCTTAAATAGTTTTGTGCTACTACCGCAGATTATTTTAATTACCGATTTATAGCAGTAACACTCATATAATATCTATGTTTTTTATTAACATTTAAGACGCATTAACACAAAATGAATATAGAATTGTTACTGAAACCATTTAATATTGTATGTTAATAAACGGACCCCAAGATAGGTAAAAATCGCTGTAACAATCTTTACCTGTGGACTTGTCTTCTGTTTAGGCGAGATCGCCTCGACCTCGGCTTTAGGGCTCCGCTGTGCGTGTGAGGAAGGCGACACGGGTGTCACGTTGGCTGGCAGAGCCGGAGGCACGCGCGCCGCCTGCTCTAGGATCACTTTTTTCTGTTCGTGGCCTGCCGCGAAGTACGAGAACACGCATAACACCGCATAACATATCTGGTCCGCCTGTAAAATAGATGAAACAATGTCATGTATTACATGTTCGTCCAGTACAGAGCGATGATTTACTTCAATCCCTTAAATGGCCGTCTGTCAACACGCTATTGGCACACATATCTGTTAATTTGAAAATAGAACTATTAAATCCTTAATAATTATCACTTATTCAAATATTCATATACTATTTATTACACTCACAAGTTAAAAAGACGCCACTGTCACACTCTATACTACCACCTTTTAATGTTCACGTAATATATTGGTCACGAGCATATAGCATGCGAACTATGTAGGTAACCCTAACCATACACCTAACTTAGTCATGATTTCTCTTTAATTACTTGTACACTTTGGGGTCGGCATAATATTGTTTTTATTCCATTCATCTCTGTTTTCCTTGCCTTTTCTCATTTCCATATAGCAATCCATAGTCATTGTCATAAAATGTTCCACTGGGCACTAGGGTCGTTTTTTAGATTTTTCTTCTTATATACTTAGTGTTAGGAACAATGTTGTTTACGTTTCCTTGAGGCAACTAAGTATATAAGAAGTCTCCGAAGTAAGAAGAAATGAGTCTCCACGATCTGATCTATGAACTACAAAAAGCAAATCGTAAAAAAAAGTTTCGCCTAACAATGCCCATGTTTTGGTTGGTAAAACTTCTTCACTCGTTCTTACCTATAAATATATTTAGCATTTATTTTACTTTACTACAAGCAGTTTTGATTAAACTGATGTAATGTTCTGTCAAGTACCGTTAGTAAGTGTGTACTTGGTTTTGTAATTCCAAAATAGGCTCATAAATTACAATTTAGCTTTTGGCTCGTGACAGCGTTCTGATCTTATTAATAACGTAATTAAAAAAGATAAATAATGAAAAGCATCGACCGATACATTTTGTCAAAACATCCTGTAATTAAATGTAATGAATAGAAGAATTATAATACAATATAAGAGATTAATATAAAAAAACTAGATATATATTACCAAAATTTGTTAATGACTTTTGTGTCAGTTTAATAAACGCTGGGTTTTTTTACTTAAGTACTGTTTAAACCTAAACAAAGCGAGTATTGCAATTTTACGGCATAAAGGCAAGACAGTGAGAGCAACGGATTAAAAATATTACAAAAAATATAATTATATATTTTTTCGTAACTATTAAACAGAATGAATAAAATAGATATGAGACTCTTTACGGAATGCTAATTTATAGATCGTTAATTTCACGAAAGGTGACAGACGAACGCCTCGCTTCCTTTGTAGATGGACGACGTAATAACCAAATGCGCTAATCGGAATCCATACGAATGTATGTCTCAATTAAGAAACCTTACGAGTAACCGACTATGTCTTATTAGCGTTAAGCTAATAAGACATAGTCGGTTACTCGTAAGGTTTCCACAGGAATGCTAATTTATAGATCGTTAATTTCACGAAAGGTGACAGACGAACGCCTCGCTTCCTTTGTAGATGGACGGCGTAATAACCAAATGCGCTAATCGGAATCCATACGAATGTATGTCTCAATTAAGAAACCTTACGAGTAACCGACTATGTCTTATTAGCGTTAAGCTAATAAGACATAGTCGGTTACTCGCACCTATAAATGATCTTGAGTTTATTAATAGTTCAGTGCAAAAAACGTTGTTGAGTCTAATCTAATACTTCCTGAAGAGAACTTACTTTCCTTTTCTTAAGTGGTAGAGCAAGCTGTACGACCACACGTGGTTGTTCAGCTCGATTGGGCCGCTCGAACCGGGAAATACCACACCTCGGCAGAAAACCGGCGTTAAGCGTTATCGCGTTTCGCATGATGAGCTGTAGGTTCCGGACGCCCCTCCCCCTCCCTCCCCCTATCCCTTTCCTACTTCCTTCCCCTACCCACCCCTTTCTTACATACCATGGCAGCGGATTACAAGAGATTTTTACCCCAGGGTGGTACCAGTAACCATATTACTGGAGAATCCACCCCTGAGATATCACACTCAGGCTCCCCTGCGAATTCTGGGGTGGGCAATACTCCGCTCAATTTGGCCAAAAGGAAACCGAGCAAATATCCATCGGCGTTTCCCTTGCTCATAGTCATTTGCAACATCAGGGGAATTCATTCCAATCTCAACGCCGTTCACCACCACCTAAAGACGGCGAGACCGGCTTTGCTCTTCCTTACGGACGCAAATATCCTGTCCCGACGAAATTTCGTACCTGACCTACCCTGGATATAAATTGGAACACCCTTTTATTCCACGGGCCGGTGTGTGCGCTTATGTCAGAGAGGATATTTGTTGTCGCCGTCTTGGTACACTTGAAGGTACTGACCTGTCCATTTTATGGTTGCGTGTAGATTGCGATGACCACCCCCGCACCTATGCATGCTTATACAGGTCCCATAGCGGTAACACCGAAACTGACCGACTCATTGAACACGTCCAAATGGCTACAGATTTTTTGCTCTAACAGATTCCCTCCGCTGAGGTCGTGATTCTAGGTGATTTCAACGCCCATCACGCTGAATGGCTCGGTTCACGTACCACCGACTATGCGGGGAGATCTGTTTATGGCTTTGCTTTGGCATATGGTTTGACGCAACTGGTATGCTCGCCTACGCGAATTCCTGATGTTGTTGACCATATACCTTCACTGTTGGACCTTCTGCTGACTTCTCATCCGGACGGATATCAGATCTCTGTGGAAGCCCCACTGGGATCCTCTGATCATTGTCTGATACGGAGCGAAGTGCCTCTCACGCGTCCTTCTTTGCCGCGATCTATTGGTCGACGTCGTGTTTGGCATTTTAAGTCGGCAGATTGGGATGAGATGCGAAGTGTTTTTGCATCTTACCCATGGGGGCGAGTTTGCTTCGCACTGGACGATCCTGATGCATTAGCTGAATCTGTCACCGATGTAGTATTTCAGGGAATGGAGATGTTTATTTCTAATTCCCTGGTACCTGTCGGTGGTAGATCTCAGTCCTGGTATGGCGGATCCTGTAGATCGGCGTCGCGCCATAAGCAGGAATGCTTCCGTGCCTGGATTGCAGCTGTGAAGTCGAGTGATCCAGATACCAGTGCCCATAAAAGGAAGTATAACTCCGCTTCCAGGTCCTTCAAAAGAGTTATAGGCACAGCGAACTGCGCAGAGAGGATAACTCGTTGGCCCAACATGCTAAAGAGAAGGCCGATCTCCTTGGGTCTCTTTTTGCATCCAACTCGACACTGGACGATAGGGAGCAATCACCGCCGGTCATCTCGCGGTATGAGACTTCTATGCCAAAGGTAAAATTTACCCAAAAGCTGGTACGTAAGTCTCTTTTCTCCCTAGATATCCACAAGTCGAGTGGGCCTGACGGTAGTCCTGCTATTGTGCTCAGGACGTGTGCACCTGAGTTGGCTCCGGTACTAACGCGTCTTTTCCGGTACTGCTACTCTACAGGTGTAGTCCCGAAACTTTGGAAGACGGCTTTGGTTCATCCGATCCCTAAGAAGGGAGAACGCTCAGATCCAGCTAACTATAGGCCCATAGCCATCACCTCCTTATTCTCATATAGATCATGGAGTCGTTTTTATATATTGTCAACCGTCAACTCCTACGATACCTAGAAGTGAACCAGTTGATTTCTGATCGTCAGTATTACATTATATGGCTTTCGCCACGTTCCCAAACGAAGGGTCGGTCGGCTGGTGATCTTCTAGCGTATTTGACACATCGATGGGCAGCTCAGAGGCTATTGAGAGTAAGGGGGAGGC
This sequence comes from Achroia grisella, assembly GCF_030625045.1. Lineage (NCBI taxonomy): Eukaryota > Metazoa > Arthropoda > Insecta > Lepidoptera > Pyralidae > Achroia > Achroia grisella. The sequence continues at coordinate 6,272,919 of NW_026713059.1, forward strand.
CATATCTATTAGTCTGGATATTGCGAAGGCCTTTGATCGGGTTTGGCACAAGGCTCTTCTTTCAAAGCTACCATCCTTTGGGTTGCCTGCGAAGTTATGCAAATGGGTCACCAGCTTTCTCGCTGATCGGAGCATCAAGATCGTTGTCGATGGTGCTTGCTCCGACCCACACTCTATGAATGCTGGTGTTCCACAAGGTTTTGTGCTATCTCCAACTCTGTTCCTTCTGCATATCAATGACATGTTACAAGTCAACGACATTCATTACTATACGGATGGCAGTACCGGAGATGCCTTGTACAGCGGCCATGCTAATATGTCGCAGGCAAAAGTTATAGAGTACCGGAACAAACTTGTGTCTGAAATCGAAAGTTCACTCTATCAAGTTTCGGTTTGGGGTCAGGAAAATTGTGTTCAATTCAACCCCAAGAAGACACAAGTTTGCGCGTTTACCGCTAAAAAGATTCCATTTATCGTATCTCCTCAGTTTCAAGACACTCTCCTTGATGTGAAGCCAAATCTCGAGGTCCTTGGCGTTGTTATATCCAGTGACGTTCAGTTTTGCGGTCATTTGGAGGACAAGGCTAGCTTGGTGTGCTCAGTAGAGTGAGACGGTATTTCACGGCGGCCCCTCGCTTGTAATTATATAAGGCGCAGATCCGGCCGCATATGGAATACTGTTCTCATCTCTGGGCGGATTAAAATAGATGTTGCACCACAATACCATCTGGGCTAACTTCCATTTGACCGCGTTCAGAACCGAGCAGCCAGAATCATTGGTAATCAACGTCTATGTGACAGACTGGACCCATTGGCTTTGCGGCGAGATATTGCATATCTGTGCATTTTCTACCGCATATATCACGGGGAGTGTTCTGAGGAATTGTTCGGATTAATACCAGCTGCTGAGTTTCAACACCGTACCACCCGCCAGAAACTGAAATACCATCCTGATGATCTGGATGAATGGCGGTCTTCCACAGTGCGGAACACAGGGGACAAACGAGCATGCGGCTCACCTGATGGTAAGTGATTACCGCCGCCTATGAGCACCCGCAACACCAGGGGAATTGCAAGTACGTTGTCGGCCTTTTAAAAAGGAATAAGCTCTTTTCTTGAAGGTTTCAATATCGTATCGGTTCAGTAGAGTGAGAAATACCATTGATCCGGCCGCATATGGAATACTGTTCTCATCTCTGGGCGGGAGCACCACAATACCAGCTACTTCCATTTGACCGCGTTCAGAACCGAGCAGCCAGAATCATTGGTAATCAACGTCTATGTGACAGACCTGGAAGGCGAGATATTGCATATCTGTGCATTTTCTACCGCATATATCACGGGGAGTGTTCTGAGGAATTGTTCGGATTAATCCAGCTGGATTACCGCCGCCTATGAGCACCCGCAACACCAGGGGAATTGCAAGTACGTTGTCGGCCTTTTAAAAAGGAATAAGCTCTTTTCTTGAAGGTTTCAATATCGTATCGGTTCGGAAATACCATTGCTGGAAGGTGATTCCACAATGTGGTTGTGCGGGGCAAAAAGTTTCTAGAAAACCGTACTGTGGAAGACATTCATCCAGATGATCAGGATGATATTTCAGTTACTGGCGGGTGGTACGGTGGTGAAACACAGCAGCTGGTATTAATCCGAACAATTCCTCAGAACACTCCCCGTGATAGATGCGGTAGAATATGCACAGAGATGCAATATTTCGCCGCAAAGCCAATGGGTCGAATCTGTCACATAGACGTTGATTACCAATGATTTTGGCTGCTCGGTTCTGAATGCGGTCAAATAGTAGAAGCTGGTATTGTGGTGCTCCAGCCCAGAGATGGGAACAGTATTCCATAACTTTTGACATTACCTATGTAACCAACTTTTTGCGATTATATAGGCTTGTGGAACTATCGGAAATTAAATGTGTGCGTGTTTATTTAAAACGCATTAACACAAAATTATTAAAGTAGGTATAGGTATAATAGATAGGTTGTTGTTTCAAAATAGATTTCTTCAATTGACATACATTTCAATGGAACAAAGACTAACCGCCTTTTTTATAAAACACATGTATATTTAAAATATTAAGCATTTGAAAGAAAAACACAAAATACCGTAAAAAATATATATTAACGTAAACTACAAAGATATATTTTTTTGTACCGTTTAATACAAAGTCAGTAATGTAATGTATTGGTCAAAATAAAAAAAATTGGTATCGCAGCTACAGCAGCTACAGCTGGTAACATTAGCTGTAGCTGGACAGTATCCGAGATTAAAAAACAAACTTTAGTACCTTCGTTAATATTTATTCCATCCATCCATCCATCTATTAAGAATTGGGTTAGGAATTAGTGAAAATTATACTAATTTAGCAATATATATAAATAAAATTCAAATGTTAATTATGGCTGTAGGAACTGAAAACAGCGCCAGAATAATAGCAAAATTATTCCTGAAATATTAAGCAAATATTTGTATATTATATACTATACCTGTTCAGTATAATCAAGCAGCAGATTTGAAATAATACTAAGTAAAATTATAGTTCAACAAATATAGCGATAGAAGAAAAAGTCATGCAAAATAAAAATAATAATCTGACAGTACATACATCCGTAGGGGCTATGAAACGTAAGGTGCATAATGCAGTTGGGTTCCATGGGTCTCGACAAAGTACCGAGAAAGCCATATGGAGAAGAAACGGTGAAGGTCAAGCACTACTTTCTCTGCCTATAACATAAGACACGAGAGTAAATGAATAAAACAAAAACAGATAGGTATATAAACATAAAAAAAGGATGCTAGTATACACATATAACATAAAATACTTGCCATAATAGATTTGTACTTCCTCTGTAGTATTTGCCTCGTTTTGGGATCTGAAAAATATCAAACGAATGTTTTTAACACTTTAGGTACAATTAATTGTCAAAACAAAGAAAATAAAAACCTTTATGGAAATTCTTTAACAATTACGTACTCAACATTATCGTTTACATAATTAAATAAAATTGAATTAATCGTTCATTAAACTTAAATAATACATATACTATAGGGATATTACGTAATTTACATATGAGAATAGACTTCAATAAGTTACTATGTGTCTAAATCTCGACCTCTGCTGTTTTATAACTTAATTATTATAACAATATTAAAACTATTATATATTATTACAGACAATAGGTAAATTTATAAGAAAGTCATCAAATACCTAACAGTAGATTATACTATCAACTTGGAAATTTAGTGTAAGTATATGATTTGAAATAAGTTTCAATTACAATTTTCTAATGAGTTCTTGAAGGAACGTGATATGTCCATGTGATAAAATACATCTAAATACCTAAGCTGCTGCAATGATAAGAACCGTTTACTTGGAATAATATAGTAATATCCCACAAAGATTAATATAGAGCGACGACTCTGTTTCTATTGTTTCTTTGAGGGCTAGATGTATACTGGAAACTAAGCAGCGCCTATATATTTGAATACATTTTCTTATAAATACATACATAATATAAATAATACGTAATGTAATTATTTGTATTGACCTGACTAATATCAAGACAAACACTTATAGCCGTGAAAATATGTGTATCGTATTGGAATCGATCACTACACCATTGAAAGGCAATTCCTATTTAGTTAGTTTAGTTTAGAGATCAAATCGATCTCTCTCAGTGAGTCCATGATTACTTCGTGTGCTTACCACAGTCGTAACTCGTAGTGTTATAGTTTCAATTACAATAGATATATAAATATTTTTTTACAAATCGATTTCAATGTTAATAAGTAAAATACTTACTAAATTCTTCTAAAACGAAGATACCTCCGTTCTGTGTGAAGCATTTTCGAATATGATCGAGCCGCACAAAGAACTGTAATTTAAAAAGTGCAGGATTATATCGGTGAATATATATCGTCCATCGTCTGTGATGTATGCTATACTTATATATATACAGACATTATCAGTGTTTATAAGAATTTATATGAGGCTGGCCAAATAATACTATAGAGACGTGAAAATTAACAGAAACATGAGATTTACGAATAGGCATCTCTATCTTCAACTAAACAAATGAAAATATATATTTGCGTTGACAAATAAAACATTTTATATGTATATAAAAAGTTGTAGCACGAATATATGTATATAATTTTAGAAATAATGTCAAAACAATATTGTTTGACCCTTAACCTATATTTATAATAAGTGTGAAATGTGGTTACTGGTCTATTTAAACGTAATATAATAATTTTATTAACACACGTTATTATGATTTGTCTAGTAGTAGTACATGGTTATCAATAGGATTTTTATTCTGAAAATAACTACAAAACCTTAAATTTTGTTATTTAAACATATTAAATTATTTGCATATTCAGAGATCTAATAAAGTTTAGTAATAAACATTTTCTCTGACAATAGAAATATACCTACATATTATAGATACATATTATATTAACTATCTAATATTATAGTTCCTTTCTTTAAATGCAAAAATATTGAACTTGCACAATACAAATTTATATAGACAAAAAAATACTTGGTAGTAATTAGTCAAATAACAGTACCAATTTTTTGTGCAGAATCTATATAATAAAAACATAAACATTGGACGTGTAAAAAAAACATGCAAAACTATCTATTCAAAATCACTCTTATGCATACATGTATATTGTACCTACATATATCGCGATATACAGGTACATGAATCTTATATTATAAATTATATATGTTTCATGTACCTACCCATATTATGGTATAATAATTACGAAAACATAAATTAAATTACAAATATATCTTATACAATCTACCTTGTTTAAAATTAAGGTAACTGACAACAACATACATTGCATGCATTGTACTGCTCTAAAAAAATATGCATTCTACATGCGCAATGCGATAAAGGGCAGGCTTTTTAAAAGCTACATTTCGATACACTATACCAACATACCTTTAAACAATTGGAGTACGAGCAAAAATATTTTAATAGTATTGATGGGTATCGAAACGTAGCTGGCTCCACAACATTATGCATTTTACGAACAAAAATTCAACGCACTCGTCGGCAGCTTTTAATACCGAAAGAAAATACAAGTTGAATTTCTGTGTATCGAAAGATTCGGCAGTGAATAGGAGAGTGGAGCAAGGCGACGGCGGCGCGGCGAGGTGAGGCGAGATGCGCGGGGAATGCAAAAGTGAGGAAATATTGTGAGATGCGAGGTTGTAGGAGGCGCTTAGTTTAGGTGCGGGTCGCAAGGAACCAGACATGAGTATGAGTACAGGGTAGTGGTCAAGGTAGAGGCGCGAGGTGGGTGTGCGCATGTGCCAGGTAGCTAGGTGTGGGTATGAGGTGGAGCGAAGTCGGATACGAGGGTGCAGGGTCGTGACGAGGTTGCGAAGTAGGCGCGAGGTCGGGTGCGAGGTTGCGAGGTGAGAGGAGAGGGGAGTGCGCGACTGGCCCGGGGCAGCACCAGAACTTGTGAGATGGCGAATGCTCTACGACTGACCTCGTGACTTGCGTCCGTAAAGCTTTAGCGCTGACGTGACGCGCTCGCTCGGGCTCTAGGTGATAAGGGACGAACGAACTAAACCTCGACACAATGTGCGAGAGCGAAATATCGAGACCGCTCGCCGGACGATCCACGATAACGAATGCAAGCTGTCGGGTGCGATAATATAAACAGATAATAAACAAAGGGCGTCTATGTGCATGCACGACCGCGCGCTTCGGCGCTCGCCGCACTCGGGAGAACTAATACAACGCTAACAACGGCTAAAAACAATCGGTAAGCCTCAAAACTACAAGTAAAGCCCTACGACCTCGAACGATCATCGCTAATAGCGTGTCTCACGGTAACCGTGACAGAGATCATAAAGGTCGTAAAGGTCGCCATTACTAGTGTATGAACCACTGTGTACCTCGAAATCCTTTAGCGCAGCGGGTTCGGCGTGTCCGGAAAGAGTAGAACAGACAAAAAGAAGATATTAGTAGAGGGCGGCCGAGCGCGTGTCAAGGACCATCTCAAAAGTTCCTAGCGGAGCGTTGCTCCGGCACTGGCGCCCACACACTCCAGCGGTATACGGGTATGGCAGACAAATAGCACATGCACAAATTATATGGATTAGATATACGTAAATCGGATAGACAACGGTTACCTTAAAAGTAAAAAAACTAAGCTATTACATCGAATTAGTAATAGAAAGATATGAAAGGGCAAAAATACTGGATTTTAATTCGACTTAAGCTATACTTGATAATTAGAATTATTAGAAAATTATATATATATATATATATATATATATATATATATATATATATATATACGTAAAGGATAAAATATTATAAAAAATATTAAATAGGAATCTTTGAGTGGTCCTTGCATACGGGTTTAAGTTTAATATTAGTATTATATTAAAAAGGTCTTGTAAACCAATTCGTGAGATTACATTATATTTGGGGGATGAGTCAGGCAGCTTGTTGAGTCATGCCGTGGTACGAGTAATATTATAGCGGAAGTAATTCGACAATATGTCATTTAGTGCGAGCATCCCCTGCTTGTAGTGATATATTTAGGTTTTCAATGTCATCGTCGGATGAGAAGCTTCGTAAATGTATAACAATGCGCTAACGGCACCGATACAATACTGAGACAATAAAGCGTTGGCCGGCTCGGGATCAAATCGGTCCGCGCCGACGCCGTAGACTGGCGTACAGGGGCGTGCGCCTATGTACGTCACTCTACAGCTGTCGTTCAATCATAACGAGACTTTCCAAATGAAGCGAGGACACTGACAGACATCTTACCTGATCAATATAACATTATTATGAGTATACCAAAACGTCACATACGTACAGATGCACTATTGTATGAGTATTACCTTTGTGTAATATGATAAAATCTGTTTTGGTATATTATCACAATAATATAAATAAGCCGACAAAAAGTTATAAAAATACAGCGAAAGCATTGAGACATACCTTGCTGTGATGGAATAGAAGACCGACGCCTTCCATGCACACCTTAAAAATGTAATAAAAAAGTTAATACAATTTAATTTATAAATAAGTAATGAGACAATTGTCTAATCTAAATCTTAATCTAATATTGAAATATATTATTTCAAAGGCTATACCAACATTTTATTATTTATAAAGCCGATTGTTTTGAACAAAATAGGTTGCTTGTAGGTAAAACTATTGTTAGTAATCGGAACCAGTCGCCCTATTGCTAACTATGTACCATGCCTGGTTTAAATCCACGCGATCGCCCAAAAATTAACGTATTTAATTCCTGGTAAATTTCTCACAATACCATCTTTCACTATGGCCACCTAAGTAGAACTATTACAAAACTGTTTGCCTTGTACCTGTACGTCGCCAGTAAATGTATTGACCATGCGATACAATGTCTTACCTGAATAAGGCCGCCCTCGCCCGTGGCGCAATCCTGTATAGGGAACTCGCCGCCGAGCTCGGCTGCATCTTGTCGCCGCCCACTTTTCTCCATCGCCTCCTTTATGCAGTAATACAGGGCCTTGCACTGTAAAATTTAAGACAAATTCAATTTACGAATTAACTTATAACTTCAAACTTTTATATACGATAAAACTGGTAAAAAAAGAATTCAGGAGATCAGCATTCAAAATAATATAAGGTGGAATGGAATTAGCACGCCACTTTATATTAGCATCATAGATTTCGCAATAATATAATTGTAATTAAAAAAGCATTAAATAGTTTTTAATTAATACAATAATTTCTATACCTTCTTAGTATAATATTTATGTAGTTGCGTTTGACCGCCACTTTTCCTCCAAAGGCACAAAACTCTTATTTTCGGACTATAAGTCATGTTGACCAATCTCTCATACCACCACCTTTCCACGATTGTCCCTGAAAACAGTTTAATATAGATTTCTAGGTAGTGTCGCGTATTTCATGCCGCAACTAAACGCGATACCAAAGGATCTTGTGATTGGAACGCATATCCCATCTTTGTTTTTCCAAGTAGTTAAGTAAATTTCAATGTGTGAAATCTTTTTTTTAATAAATTCAACATATTGGCTGTTTTGAAAATAAAATATGTTAAAACTGTCGCTCATGAAGAAGCGTTGTACAAATAAATACAAAATACCTATTATTATTATATTTATATATATGATGGTGTCCGCAGAATACCAGCGTCTTGACACCCCGTCACGACATATGCTGAGTGGAGACCTATTTGGTACTATGAAATTAATATAAACATATATAATGTAACTTAAAATTTAAAAATTATTTTTAATATTACTATGTACCAAATAAACAATTTTCTTTCTTATCTTTTTTTCTTTTCTATTAAAAAGGTGTGGATCCCGACCCTTATTTCTTGAGGACGGGAAGCGCTCACACATAACACTATGACTTGTAGCGAACTAATATCTATGATGTAGTCACATTAAATAAAAGTTAATCAATCATGAAACGAGAACCATTACAATTATATCAAATATGAAATATGAAATACATAAAAATCAGTCTCGAATGGTTTATAATTGCTGAGAAAAATTGATGCGGCGTCATAATTTTGCGTCTCACCTTGCGTGGATCTAAGCACGAGGCCGTCGTCGCGTACTTCCATGAAGCGCAGTTCGCCGGCCGCGTCCGCCTCGTGGACCGTGAACGACGCGCGCCGCAGCAGACGCGAGCCGAGGGGTTTCAGCGAGATGTCGTTCCCGTGCTACACCGGCCACCGTGTACACAATATCAGCTGACATACTTTTGACACGATCGATCCATCGCGATCGAATGGAAATTGCATCGAATTAATGTAGGTAATAATAATAAATCAGAACACTTCAAACAGCACTATTTGGTCTAAATTAAGCATGGCTTCTTGTACCTTGGGTACTAAACAATTGATTGAAACATTTGAATGTATTATCTTGTACATACACATAGAAAACACCCAGACCAATATAAACAATTATTCACATTTTATTTGCAAATTTCGTAAGTAACGCAAATGTACAATGTAAGATAATATAAATAACTTACCAAAGTATGAACAACATCGAGCAAATGATTGACTTCCTGACTGTAGACTAGTCCGATATGACTCTTGGCGAGTAGTCTCCGCACTTTATTGCGTACTATATCAGCGTCAACACCGACCAGTACCATAGCCGCAGTCAAATTATATAGAGCAGTGGACAACAATCTGTCTTCCTCGTGCTCGAGGCGTTTCCTCTCAGTCTCACTCAAACACTTGTACCTTTCCATCATCTCATTCGCACCCTGGTCCATACCGATCATGTCTCGCTCTTGGCTGACAGCGTCCAAAAAAGCATCTTCCCAAAATTGCATTTGATTCCATAAGTTCGATTTTTCTTTGCCTAAAATAAGATAAATATAAACAATATTAGTTAACTTGCCACGTTTTAAATATAGATAAAAGTTTATAAAGAGATGTTTGTTACATATTTGGCATACAAATGACATGGTACAATGACACCTACAATATTTTTATTCACGCGGGAAAATCGGGGGTTATTATATTCAAAACATCTCATATAGAGAAGTAAATGTTATTACAACATTAGTATGTATGCAAAGATAGACAAAGAAGATCCATTTAATCACCAATGAGTCCTTGAAAGAGATATGTCCTGACGGTTTCTGGTGAGGTGAGCGGCGAGGTGGCCGGCACCCCCACTGGCGGAGGCGGCCGGTACCCGAGCGATGACTTCGATGAGAAAACGCTCGCCGCACGAGGCTTTCCTCCGCCCCCTCGACCCACCTGCGTATTAATAATGTTATATATTAGAAAAACAATTCCTGCACAATGAACTGTTTCACTTAGGTGCACCCCAAAAGTAATTAAAAGGTTAGGTGAATTACATCCTACATACATCCTTTTAATTGAAAGTTCTAACTCAGTATTACAACAAGTGAACAAACTTACTTGTCTAATGCGTTTCGTTCAGTCAAGAAAGTATTATTACATAGTGTTATAACGTGAGGTTTTTCGAAAGAAATGGGGCACAAGATGGTAGCCTGTGAACATTGACTCAGACAAAAAAGGGCATTATAGGCGTACGTAAGTTTCTAATAATAGTAAACTCATTAAATAATAGACTTGTTATTATTTTTTTAAAATGTCATATATGTAGGATATACTTACCTATATATGTAGGTATATACTTTGTTTACTCGACGAAACATATCATACGCGTACAAATTGCGACATCGTGACCGACGATACCTATCTGTAATGTAATTTGATGTATACCTCTATCCTAATCTAATAAAATAATCTGTCCTTACACAATTTTCTGTTGCTGTCACTAATTTGTTTTCTTCTCTAATGTAGTTCTATAATCGTAATTGATTATTATTGCATTACGAGTACATAATAAACGATTAGTGGTAATATCGTCATGTCATAAGTTTCTTATTTACAGAAGTTAAAGTACCGATAATATATTTGTCAACTGTTTTATGAATATAATAATGTATAGTGTGATAGCAGAAGAATATGTTTATTTTCGCTATCAAAATACTTAGACGGTAGAACGGTAGTATCGATCAAACTTATTGTTAATAAAATATATAAATGTTACTTACGTGTCTGCATTCTATTTGATATATATAATTACACCAGTTTTGTAACATTTATGAAATGCAATAAACCATGCAAACTATACATAGTCTGAGACAAATAACTTTATTCATACGGCAAAACCAAATTCCACAAATTAAATGGACTTTTGGTAGCAGAACCTCAAAGCAACTACTCGACCTCGCACAGACTATGAAGGCAACTGTTTTGAATGCATAATTTCTTAGTTATATATCATAATTCAATCTTTGGTTAATTTAAAATTGCACATTTTTATAATAGGTGTATAAAATTCAAGTAATAAAGTTGCGTTTACAGCTGTAACAGATCTAAAGCTACACAACACGCACTAGGACTTACATTGAGGAACATGACGTCAGTATCAGAGAGGTTGGACTTAAAGGAGGCGCGATGATCGAAGAGATTGGCTCGGTTGGTGGTGATAGAGCCGCTCTCGTCGGCCGAACAATCGGACGAGGGCGCCGCCTGCCACGCATACAAACACGCAAATTCCTTCGCTCAAATAACCTTCACAAACGTTAAGCGAACGTGGCACATTCTTCACTGCCCATTTTTACAGTAGACATATTGATGGATAATTTATAATAATTTAAATAATTTAAAAGAATAGCACCAAAGGGTCGTGTAACTAATTACCTTCAAAATCATCCATCACTTTATATAATATATATATATATAAGTAACACATGTCTAAATAATGACCACTATTAAATAAAATTTAATGGAGGCCATTTAAAATCATCCCTCCTGTACAAATAAATAACTTCAATAACTCATTACTCTGCTTATCTAACCAGTATTCTCATCATATGTAAATAAATATTGTTTACTTTTAATATTATATTATTTTTATTTCTATACTAACAGCGCGATTCGCCTATTTTGTGACTAGAATTTTGAAGATAATTTTAGTTTACACATGTGTTACTGTGATAATAAAAAAATACTACAAAGGAAATTATTATAGCAATATACATATAATATAAGGATGAAATTTATACATACATGCCAACGTCTTGTTGCAATAACATACACTGGCCATTATAATTATACAAAGTAAGTAATTTAGATTATTTTATTATATATAATATTAACATTACTTAAAGATTAATAAATTATTCCGTAATTAATAACAAAGTAATTAAATATTGAAATAAATAAATTTATATAAATATCAAAATAGTTGTAATACAGTTTAAATGTCAAAGCTTTGATTACATGGCATGCTCAAGAGAGTAAAGATACTGACATTTATCAATACACTTACAAAAATATTGTTTAGAGCAATGTTTTACTCTCAATTACATGCAACATATTACGACATGTAACGTATTTAAAATAATAAATAATGTATGTAGGTTGACACTTACGTCTGAGTCAAAGGAAGTAAGTTTGCTGAATAGAAAATTCCTCTTTTGATTTAACATGTCCTTGAACATTTCGGTTGTACTCTGCGCCTCGGTGGAATCCATGTCAGGGTAGTTAACAATCGGTATATCTAGTGGCACAAAAAAGTAAGGATTACTAAAGTACCTATCTAATATAGGTGTCAGTTCTGCACTGGGTATGCAGTGCTTAGTTAAGATAAATCTTGCATATGTAAATAGTAGTTGCGCAGTGGTCGAAATTGAAACATAATTAATTTAACATTCAGAAATACTATAGACAAATAATATTAATTTATTCTCAATTTGAACAAAGACTAACAATAAAAAGAATATTATATATGCGTGTGTGTGTCAAATATATGGAAGTGTGTGCACACGTACTGCCACGTTTTTGACACAGTACCTGGGATTATAGAAGTAAGTGTTATACAACAGAACCTTAATAATAATATATAATTGTGTTTTTTGTGAAGATATACTTATTTGTTTTTTTCTATAATGTATAAGATATACATATATAATGTATAAGTTCTGGAGATAGGCCTAAATATATAGGTAAGTCAATAATACCTACGTAAATGTTTACTGAAAGTATACCTAAAAAATTGTATGGACATATAATAATACCGTGATTATTAAATAATAATAATTTATCATGTAATGCATCAGTTGTAAATTCTAATTCCATTCCGTTCACAATAATGTTGAAATTTAAAATTTGAACAAATGATTATCTAATTTTGACCACAAAGCGTCCAGTAGTTAGTATAGGTGTGAATTAGATTAGACAAGTACCTGGCTGCGAGCTCTTCCTGGAGGAGGGCGAGGAGGAGGGCGTGTCGAGGTCGTGGCGGAAGTCGAGGAGCGCTGCGCCGGCGCCGTCGAGCGCGGCCAGTTCCTTGCTCCAGTAGTGCGTGTGCGCCATCTCCGCCAGCTGGAACACCGATGCCATGCCGCCCAGACCGAAGTTCGAGTACGTGTGCTCCAGCCCGTGCACCACCGCCTGCAGCACCTTCAGCATGCCCTTCCACACCGGCTTGCTTATGAACTGCAATTCAACAAAAACTATCAATATCTGCATAGTCCGCCATGGTCCACGATGATTAATTTGCTTCGTATTTAGTTAGGATTTGGTCGCAGTGAACACATTATATTAAAAAATGTTCATGTACTTATATACTTCTATAAATTACAAATATGGGAAAATTAGACTAAATTATTATATGTATAAAATATATAATTATGTGCATTTTGCATACTATCCTTCGTGTCATGATAAATTTCTATTGAACAAAGAACCTTTTAATATTTATCATTAAATATCTTAAACGAAGACCAGCGATATACTGAAATATATGTAGAGTTTATGCATAGCCAACATTGAATTACTAACCACATCATCGACCTTGTCACATGGTGTAGCTTTTCTGTTGAAGTTTCTATTTAGTTTACTGAGCACCATGTTTCTATAAGACTCGTCCTCCATCAGTTTCTTCAGTCGATTTAGTTTCAACCAGCCGACACCTTCTCCTTCCAAAACATGCTGCACGAGCTGTTAAAAATATATTTGTTCAAAATATGGACTTCATTTTTCAGGGTAGGTAGATAATTTAATTTACATTATTGAGTAGGATCCATCAATACATTCATACCCACCCACGAACATATGCTCACAACTGCACGCACACACATTACTATCTAGAGATAGTAATGTAGTAGTATCATTTTTGAATATTTTCATATATAGATTGTCTATCTCGAAATTGTGTTTTTAAAAATATATACCTACTTAGTTGTACTTTATTTTTGTTTAAATGTTATTGTATACCTCGCCCTGGAGGCGCAAATAACTGCAGTACAGTTGTCGTATAAACTAATGTAGTCTACATTAGCATGCTAATGTAATAACGTTGATCGGGTTCAAATAAATCGTTTTATATATCGGTAGTGTGTGTCGGAGCTACGCACGTCGTTGAGGAAGGCCTGGTTCTCTGTGTTGGCGGCGGGGCGCGCGTGCGGGGGGTCGGCCGGCGGCGGCGCGGCGTGCCGCACCAGGGGCGACCGCGCCACCAGCCCGCGAGCGCCCTGCGCACGTTATACTAACTATATATTTAAAATATTATCAAACTGTGACAATTTATATTTTTTGCCGACTCTCTGATGAAGGTATAAATGCAACAGGTAATTCTAGAGACGGTGGTAAGCTCGCCCCCTATATTGGATTCAAATAGACGAAGTAAAATGTGGACATATCGAGTGTTGCAGTTACCATAATTGACTCTATCCTAAATTATCCACTTTATCATAAATCGGTTTTTAATTTCTTCACAAACTTTTTTTTTATACAGCGGATAAAAAAATAAGACCAAGAACACGATTTTTCCATTATGTCTTTAACAACGATTATAGCCCACGAAAAATGGAATGGAAATATTCTTTATTCAAAGAAACTTAATATAAGCACTTTTAAATAGTCACATCTTTTTTATACACTCATACGGAACCCAGAAACATCACAAGAACAAGCAAGAAACTCGTGTGTTGCTTTTGAGGTTGGCCACTTGTCAATATTTAAGACAAAAAATCAAATTGTTGAAGATAAATCTGTTTCTGTACCGATGTTTATGCTATTAAAACAATAGATTTACAATCAATATTTATACAGAATATTGAACGGCTTACCTGCGAGAACGGACCGAACGTGGCCGCCAGCGCCGCACCCCCTCCGCCCCCGCCGACCCCCGCGCCGCTCCCCGCGCCCCCCGCACCGCCGCCGCCGCTCGTCGGTTGCTTGCCTGTACACAGGTTGTTACTTGTTATACCCGTTTATTTTTTGACTACTCTAATGCTGTTGGCCGCAGCTGGCCTATACTGCTTCATCAGACGATAGGGGGCGTGTACAGATGGCACTCCAAACCTGCGGACTTATGGATCGGCTGAAGGCCAACTCCTAGGCTAGGGTTCGAACCTAGGCTCAGGCCCTCGTAATTGCG
This sequence comes from Achroia grisella, assembly GCF_030625045.1. Taxonomy (NCBI): domain Eukaryota; kingdom Metazoa; phylum Arthropoda; class Insecta; order Lepidoptera; family Pyralidae; genus Achroia; species Achroia grisella. Next base: position 6,287,938 of record NW_026713059.1, read on the forward strand.
ATTCCCGTTTGAATTGGACGAGGGATAGATCGAAGTGATGTGGAGATAATTCCGCAGTATAATATGGTTGAAGTCGTCGTCTTCGCCGGCGAGGACTGTATCGTGTGTGTGTGTGTTTGTGAAAACGTGGTAGGGACAAAACGGCATCACACCCCGTGTGATTTATACTAATATTTCACCCGCAACTGATGCTATTGTAATTTTTTATATTTGATACCCCGTATCTATGCCACATATCATTATTGAAATAAAGTATATAACTATACAAATAATAGGGAATTACCTAAAATTTATAATTTAACAACTAATAAGCTGCTCAAACATTTTTATTATCTTAAGAAATCTAACGATACAATGTATTAACAAACCTTTGGAACCAAAGAAGTCACTGAACATACTAGAAGTAGACGCAGCAAGCCCGTTTAAATCTGAACTGATGTTGGAAAAAAAGTCTCGATGTGTTGCTGCAAGCAAATTCGTAGTTTGTAATGCAGTAGAATCACGACGCGCATTTGGTCCGCCCGGTGACTCTTGACTTTCTCCCTGTGAACAATAAATAAATATACTGAGGATACCGTGCTATTTCAAGAAATACATAATACTGTCATTCGTAGCATTTACTTTATTTTGAAATAATCAGGAATATCTAACATTATCATTAAAATAGGAAATACGTTCCTATGTAAATAGAGAAGTTTTCATTTTGGGAAATTGGAAGGAAGCATTAACATTATTAATATTAACAACACCTATAGAATAATCAAGTGATAAATATTAGACGCATAAAGGAACACAAACATTTTATCATGCTCAATACATCGATATGTTTATGCACATTAAGTAGGTATCGTACAAACCTTGATCAACAGTCCTTTCTTAGCAGCAGCTTCCTTAGCGCTCTTCGTTAGATCACCAAATGTAGATTTGCTCACGTAAGTAAGATCTTCGAACGTGTTTTTACTAACAGCGGTAGCAGTCTTACTTGCTTCTAATGCAGTTTTAGATGCTTCCTGCATACTCTTTGACGCTTCTTCAGCGGCCTTCTTGGCGTGAAGGGTTAACTATAAAAAAACACACTTAGTTTTGTAACTCAAACTATTTCATACAATTTACAGATTTTTTTATACTACTGTGGCAAACAAGTATACGGCCCTTCTGATGGTAAATGTTTACCGTAGCCTATGGACGTCTGAGACGCCGCGATTGCTAGTATTATAGTTCATTTATGAAAAGTATAAACCAATTATTAATTTTAAGAGTCTTTTTCTTTACTATATAATGCGAATGGATTATTGCATCTATCTATTTTATATCATGCCTTTAACTGAAATTCTTAATTTTAGGGAACGTGCCAAAATAAATAATCGTTGATATTTCTATATTTCTAGCGCAAGATATACTATTCTAATTTAATAAAATTTTCGTATTGTACATTCATTCATGTAATATGCTCAAGAATTATATTTTAAAGGCCTTTACCATTACCGTTATCTTGATATTTTTTGTCATAAGCCAATTAAATTCTGTAATATGATTTCAAAATTGAATACAATAGCTTTTAAATGGTAAAGCATAATTTAATAAATAGCACCTATTTAGAGCAAGCAAAAGCAATATACATAATTAATTATAAGTAATGTCCAATCGGTGGCATGTGATGCTGAACAATTCTTGTCATGTGCAAATTGCAATAAAAACACTGGTAGTCGTTTTGTGACACTAGATCTCATACATACCTTCTGATTACACATGGTGAAAATTTTATTAATAACTACTTATTAACTCAAGTTAAGCCAAAACGAAATAAGTCAACTACAAAACTATAATACTATAAATTAATTCTACTAGATCTTGATGCGTGATCACTCTGTGTTCAATACCTGACCAAAAGGCGCAAATATTTTCTTTTCTTCTCCGTCTGCCACTTTTCCTTTCTTCACAATTTGGTATAAATAAAGTAATATTACGTTTAATTAAAATACACTTATATATTTATAAATTAAAGTAAAATATAGTAAATATATATTTAACAATAACAAAGCAATAAATAATACACCACATTGACCATTATTAAACAAACAGCTAATAAATTTACCTTATCCATATGTGCGAGTATCCCCTCCTGGCTACTCTGCCGTGTGGTCTCCCTTACTAATTCCTTGGCCTGAGCCGCAAATTGTTCCAGTAAAGAAGTTTGTGACGCTTGTCGGGATACACCACTACTGATACTCTGCAAACAATATGAAAAGTGTACTGCATGAATATCGTTGTATATTAGCAATTTAAAATATTTAAAAGGGTTCATACTGAAAAGGTGAAATGCTGCATTATTAATTAATTATAATAAAATATTAGATAATAAATTATTTCAAAAACTCCTCGTGAAATAAAAAATATAAATGTTATAATTGTATTTTCTTTTGAAATCTCTAAACGTTGTACGTATAAACCTTGCTCTTGAATTACTCTATTGGTAAAAATAAATTTTAAAGTAGTTTAGTAAGTTGCATAATTTAAAACATATAGATTTTAAATGGCATATGACTTGATAGGAATAAAAAAGAGATCCTTCTTATATAATGCATGATTTTTAATTGATTTTTCGTTCAGAAAGCTTGAACAATAATATTTTAATATGTAAATAACTTCAACAACTAATATACATAGTAAAAACAAAGCATTTTAGTGATTTTAAAAATGAACATAAAGAGATATTGGGGCAATAAGTACATTTTGTGTGATAAGTACATAGGTAGTGATTAAACCATTTACTACTTTCGGTATACAAGTTATACGATAAAAAATTAAACACGCCTGGATACTGATCGAAATATACTATCTTATGACGTGCGTATTATTGGAAGCGTGGAGTTAAACACATATAAAACGTGACATATGCAATGTAGAAATGAAGTGACTTAGTGCAGAGAATAATAGTAATAACCCTGTAACCCTTGACAATTCACACGGCGTTATCTAGTACCAACGTATTGAGAACTTATGTTTTGGTTGTGTTATGGGACAACTGATACAATAGTTAGATATATTTTATATACATAATAATGACTCCCAGGCCGTTACAAACAATTAAGCTCATAAATACAAATGTTTGCACGGTGCGAGGAATCCAACCCGCAGCCATCGGAAGTAATGCGCTAGATCACCGCGGCCGTCAATGATCGTAGTCCCCAGTGGTTATAGCAACGGACCTTTACGTGCGAGTGGTGGTGGGCAGAGGCGGAAGCGGAGGCGGAGGCGGGGGCGGAGGCGGAGATGGAGGCGAGCGAGGCGTGCGAGGGCGTGAGCGCGCGCTCCGAGTCGCTGGTGCTGGCGCTGTCGGCGGCCGCGCGCTGCCGGCTCACCACCGTCTTCGGCGTCGTCGTCGAGTTCGAGTCCGACTCCCGCCCGAAACTGCCACTGTCTGTGTCCTAAGTGTATACCACCATTTTTTTATGGATGACAATGGAATGATGCCAGGATCGGACTAAGCCCTTGGCAAACAAGACACATGCCAAGAGTGCGTAATTTTTGGGGTCTGAAAATTAGGTTTTAAATTTTTATTATTGTTATCATTATTTTTTATATCAATAAGTCAATTTACATTCCCCGAGCGTTTGATTACATTCTAAACTAAGTAAGCCTTATAGCATATGTTATCTGTGATTATAATGTGCATTAAAACCCACACAAAACGAAATGGCTATTGCCTACTATGAGTGCGATGGCAAGGCGTGAAGCTGTACACGTTACTGTGACGAATAAGCTATATATAGACATAATAAATAGTTTATGTTACGTCTAGATATCGCTATAGTTTGATAAGTATACTAGCTATATATAATAGGTTTCCATAGGGATGAGACGAGCGTAACCTTACTCGACTGAATAAAGATTCGGCATTCAAGTCAATTTCTCAATTTTTATTTTCCAAAGACGTACAAGATTTATAAATTATATTATCAATAACTCTATAATTATGTCTTTGCTGTCTAGTTAGATGTCCTCCATTTGGTAATAGTAATTAATTATTAGAAACCGGCGCTAAAGCACTCACATTGAAGAATGAGGGAATGCGCGAACTTACGGCGCGCGCCGTCTCTCTCGTTTTGTCTACATTTACATACACATTATTTCCTGAGTGAAAGCTGATTCTTGCGTGAAAGAGTGTACGTGTAAGGACAGCTATTGTCTTTTGTGGGCACGCAGTTAGACTTACGCTCTTTTTAACTGGCAGCGGATGGGTAGGGTCAGCCGCACGGTGGTCTCGCGCAGGTGGCTCGTCGTCGGAGAGGTCGCTGCGCTCCGAGCTGGACGGTGACGGCGACGGCGACGTCGACGTCCGCCCCGCCCCTTCACCGTCCCCGCGCTCGTCTGCCGCCCCTGGTCCTTCGCCGAATAATAATGACGACGGTGGACTGTACACCTGGAATACACAAATTATAAGCTGGCTGCAACTATAATATTATAAAAAGGTGTAGCTCGTGAGTTCGGAATAATCTCCAAAACTATGCTTTTTTGGAAATTCTTTTAGTGTTTTAGTTATTTATCGAGAAAGGTTATAGACTTTCTATGGTATGTATAAGATCATGTTACGTCCGTTAGGAGCAGAACTGCAATGAAATGTGTTGCAAAACGGGAAAATGATAACGCAGACAAAAAGCCGACCAGCCGTCAGCTAGTATATACCTATACCCTAAATTTGTTTGATGCTTATTAGGCAATTTTCCATGGACTGCGTAATACATCTTACGCAGTACAATAGTAACGGCCAATAGTCATTTTTTGATTTGTAGTACACCCAAATATAAAAAAATGCCTACAATTTTTCTGAAGTTAAAAAAACTCAGTCGATATAGTTACTTACAGTTTTTGGATCCAATGATGATGACAGCGTCATAGGAACTTGTACCACAGCGCTATATGTTTCTCCAACGACATGTTGTTGATGATTACCACCTAACAACAAAACAGAGGTATTAATCTGATATAATTTAGGGAAAACAAAGGATAATTCAATTTATATTAAATATCACATACCAGGTGATAAGTCAGATGAAACCATTTCTGAAACGAAGTCACTTAGTGAAGAGTAGGAAGAACTTGTGCTTTCAGCGGCTTCCGAATCTGAACCGCTTTCGTCTGTAAATATTATATTTTTATTTTAGCCTTGAACAGCCTAGCCTTTACGAAGTGCAATGGTAATTTTACATCACAAATTAATACAATGATGATTATGACTCACCGGTTGGTTGGTTCTCATGTCGTTGTAACTGCCTTAAAGCACCATTCAATGAACTGCCGTCGTCCCAGACGGCGAACCGAATGGGCTGCAGGGTGTCGGCGAACCACTTGGGCTTGTCGCCGATTTGTCGGGGATCAAACACGCCCGTCTGCACGCGCAGGAACGCAACGTTGCACGGCGTCAGTGACCACTCCGCTAGGAACTCTACCGCCTTAACATTGTACGAAATACAGTTATATGTTTTGTAATAATAAAACTATACAATATGAGGAGGACTTTTCTGAACTGACATCAAAAATCATTTCTGAAACGATAAACAGTTTACAGTCTATCTGATGGTGTGTGGTCACGTCACTTATGGACATATTACAAGTCATGAGTTGCTATTCTAGGTTCTAACTCCGACAGTATTTATATATATATATACGAATAAACTATATAATGAGTCTTTTGTAACCGATTGAGAATAATCTCGTGTCACACATACAAAAAATCTATAGAAATTTTGGTACTCACATAAAAACAGTAACACAAAGTTAAATATACAGAATACTCATGTCATTTAATATAATTTGTTTGAAATGATATTTACCTGCGTTCTAGCAAACTTGTTTAGAAATGACGTTGTTCTAGGGCGAGAACGTAGGAAACTGTTGATTTGGAAGGCGACTACAGGCCGCGGGTACAGCCGCAGCGTGCGCGTGTGCTCCATGAAATTAGCCAGAATATTTTGCGAGTTGAAGAAACGGACCTGTCACAAACATATTAATCACATATTAGTTCTTTTAACTAAAATTGCTTCGATAATAGCTTAGATAGATATCGGATTGCAAATATTGTAAACAAATAGCAATATATGAAGATTTTTTTAAAGTTATAATGTAGCGATTGCTAGATTGTGATATAATAACGTACATTTGCCAATAGAGATAGTTTATATCCCATCTTTACGGGCATCTTCTATGTACGTACATCTACGTACTTCTACGCACTTCATCTGTAAGAGAGAACGATGACACGGGCCGTCGGTACTCACCATGGCGACTCTGGTGGCGACATCGACCGAGTCGACGTCGTTGCCGTATATGAGCGGGTTGAACGGTTGCGGTTGGTGGGGCTGCGGGGACGCGAGCGAGAGTCGCTGGGGAGTGTGTCCGGCGGAGGCCGCGCCCACCGACACGCGGCGGCTCTCCGGCGTGCTGTGCGGGGCTGAATGCGCGCCCTCGCCTCCGGACCCGGTACGCAGCGACGCGGGCTGAACCCTGCGTACGCATACCCATTAGATGCCATTACACGTACGCTCATTCACGCGCTAATCGGCTCTCAAACAGAAAAGAATGGGTATGTAAATGTAGACAAAGACAACGAACGAGACCGCCGCACATTCCTGCATTCTTTAATCGTGAGTAGTTTAGTGTCTTTTTCTAATAATGAACTATCATTTCATAATGGAAGAGATCTGACTATACAGCAAATAATCTTATGGATTGAATAAGGCGGTTACAATAGGTATAGACGATTATTTGTATTAAAACTTACTTGAGTGTTGCTCCGCCCACACTGTCTCGCCTCGATGGCATCAATAGTGCGGTCGCTTGTTCCGCAGTACTATTCGTCAGACTGCTCAAAGCCTAATATGCAATAAAAATAATTGATTTATTGAAGCTCTAATAGAAACATAGAGATTGATGAGTATTTTATACATATAAATGAAATGACGCCATATTTTAGTTTACATGTTTCTTACCACAACAAATATGCTATTATACAAATATAATGAATAGATCCCATGATATTCCAGTTTTCCTCTATTTACAATATTGACGTTTATTTTCCTACAATAAAAAAGATAACCGATATAATACACTCCTTTAAGTTATTATATTTATTTCAATATGCGTTATTTCATTTAGGTGTAATATAAAAAGCGTCATAATTATAAAAATTACCTACATGTTATAAATTTCAAAATAAATTATTGCGTTATTATTTATTATAGTTATGCACGATCCTTAATAGCGTAGCATTTATTAGCTAAATCAGTAAATTACGGTATTTATAAGGCTATGTGTATACTGGCTTAAAATTGATCAATAACCGAGATTGTAGCTCAAAATAACAAACTAATTTTCTCTGCGTTTTACTTATTGCGATTAAAACTAATTGGAAATATATTTATTCAAAGGCAAAATGCGCTACGTTTAAAAATATAATTAATTATACACATAACATAAAAGCATAACCTCACTACTTATAAACATATTTCTTACCTTCAAACATACTTAATATTAATATATATATACATATTATAATATACCAAACAGCACTCTCACAACAGTTATTTAACCAAACCATGCCGAATACCGCAGTATCTTGATATTTGACTGAAATTGTGTTATGTATGCCTACGTACCTACCTACATCGAGATGAGTGGTACCAATAGTAAAAAAAAGTCCACATCCAAGCAACACTTTATACTAAGAAAATGTGAAGTGTATGTTAAGTTAGTAATTAACACTTATTTCAGTCAAAATTGAACCAACTTTTAAAATATTTTGTTATTATTTGTTTAACTATACAACTACATTTAGGATACGTAACTTATGATATACCTAATATTATAAAAAAAAAGAGATAACAAACTTCTTTTCTTAACAATATTATTAGACAAAACGATTTTAAATGATGGTTCTTAATTATTATATTCATTGGCACAAATTCATTAATTGAGTGAAGTAAATTCAAAGTGTGCATATGTAAAAAGAGTAGTAATATTTACACCAGCTCCGGCACTTCCCATTAGTTGCATGGCCTAGCGATGAAGAGAGAAGTGAGGGCGTATGTTAGTGGATCAAAAATCTTTTCCAATAATCAATTGTATAAGTGTAGAAGAATTAAAAGGTCAAGATAAATAAAAGTGTAACTACGTGAAGTTAGTAACATTACATTTTTATAACGAACAATGTAATTACTTAACTAAAGTGTACAGAAGGGTTCAGAAAGAAAATTATTAGCCTATGAAAAAAATGCTTAAAAAGTATGTATTGTGAAGGTGAAAATATAGGTGATTTATTTGTCTTGACCTGTAAGCTGACACGTTAGTTGCCTGCCACGTAGCACAATTTCTTTGTATTAGAGATGCATACACTTGACACAGCTGCTTAGCGACATCGAGAACAATGCGCTCACGAGTGCAAATATCAGAGAAAGAGAAGTGATAAATATTATAATGTTTAAGAAAAATATATAATTAACTGTTAAAACATAAAAATGTTGTGTACCTGTTTTAAATGGTTTTTTAGTACTGACCCCTCTGGTTCGGGCAGAGGGGGTAAGTCTTGATCGTTGCCCGTAGGACTTATAAGTTTTGTGGCGTCTAAATCGACAAGCCATATGTCGTCTGGTAGTCTGTAAATATGGGGTTGTTGTGGTTATATTAGTGTTTTTTAACAAAACAGATAACAGTTATATATCAGTAAATTATTTCATGCCTATAATAAGTACTTATTATATATATAAATTCATATTTAGTGCTTACCTAAAATTCTTTTTGTATGTAAGAAATGTAGCAGGGATTCCTATTAGGAATGGAGTGGGTGCCAGAAGCAGTTGCTCCGCGCAGCTCATACAACTGGGCAGCAAGGGTATAGCAGGGAACATATATTCAAGCGGGTACAGCATCGCAACGAGCGCCATTACAGACATCGAGAGTGCATTGTAGTCGCGTGATTGAACCACCACTTTGTTTTCTAACAGGATCAAAGTCAGCACTTTCAGACATGTGTCCACACCTGTTAAAAATAATTTTGATGCAATTATTTTACATATATATAAAAGAATATTTTACATACATATAATAAGCAAAATTTAATAACAACAGGTTTAATTAACAATTGTTACGAAATTATGACTTATTTAATATAATTTTAAAAATAAGCTGCTTGCCTAAAAGTTCCAAAGGTAAATGTAGGGGAAAATCAACCAGTGCAAAACGAGTATGATCAGGTAATGCGAATAACAGCGGTGCATGTGCAGTAGGAGACAGAACTTCGAGCTCGATCCTAGTTTTCCCTGGCACAGGCACCGGCGCAGAAAGGAGACGGAGGATCCATGTCTCTATCTCTTTCACATCATGTAGGACAATAGTCGGCGTGTTGTCATAAGCTTGGCCCGTCAGTACTGACCAAACAGTATCCCTGGACACAAAAGAAAATAAAATATAGAAACAAATATATAAGAAATAATAATAATTTAGACAAAAAAAATAGACTATTTTCAATAATTTTGTCAAAATTGATATGAGGCCAACTCAATCGCAAGTAGTTTTGAATTGAAAACAATAAAGGTAAAATAATAAAAATCGAGAAATCGATATTAGAAGTGTTGCGTAGCTTAGATACAAAAACTAAAATCAAAAAGCTTACGCAAAGAACTTACCTAAATATTTGTCTGGACGCCCCAACACGTCGTGGACTGGAAGACTCGTTGCATGCATCTATTAATTTTTTAAGGATAAATAGGCACTCTCGGAATGTGGAGAAGAATGGATGATGTGATAGTAGACATAACGATGTTAGCGAATGATTTCTAATTCTCTGTAACAAACAAAATATTTATATGAAATATACCGTAATACTTCTCTAATCACAGGGTAGATACAGAGAACCGAGTACCAAATTACTCTTCCTACACACTTCTCTTACATCACTTTCATAACTTGCCTCTAGGTTTATTCCATGATATGTCTTAATGATCAGTCCCACAAAAGACCTATACACTGTTTCTAAACTTTAGAACTGGAGGAATGTATGTATATAATAATAATAATAATAAGCATAACCAGCAAAAGCTGAGGAAAAAAAATAAAATAAAGAATAATAATAATAATGCTGGACAATCCACACTTAAGTAGAGCTTGTGTTATGAGTAGTAGATAACTGACATAAAACTTATATAATTTATTTTGTCTATACATACATAATATACTTAGAAAATATCCAGACCAAAACAAACAATCATAGTGAGTGAATACAAAGTCTGCACCGTGCGAAGAATCTAACCCGCGACCATCGAAAATTAAGGCGAAGAGTTATCACCTCTAGGCCGAGGCCCGTATTACATATATGTAGGTATACATATTATAAGGTACCTGGGTCGAATATGACCAGCCTGAAAATATGGCAATACCCCTACAGGACCAAAACTATGGCGCCATTTACAACTTTATTTATATACGTTAAAACCTATATATGTATACACTGTTGGAAATATGGCCATTTACCCAACTTTTAAAAAAATTAACACAAATCCTAACCTATCCGTTTCTAGGTTTTTCCGTGCCCGCGATATATTACCTAAATAAATACGTTATCAAATAAATATTTATTTGTATCTTTTCATTGTTATAAAATACGTTATTTCTAGTGTCAAACCTTAACGTGGCCATATTCGACCCAGGTACCTTATATCATATAGATGTACTGTCTACCTATTGAATAGAAAAGTACAGACGCTAAGAAATCTGCACATTTGCATCTGAACGACTTAAGAAACAATTTATTCATATAAACTTAATTTAAGCACTTTTGAATGAGCGGTAAATTAAAAGAATCATAACATATTTTTTAAATCTACCGCTCATTCGGAAAGTTGTCTCATCAGAAGAAGATTGAGCAAGAAACTTGCGTGTTGCTCTTTTAAATAATCATTGTAATTTTAAATTTCCAGTTCGAAACGTGCGAATACAAACCACTAACTAGCACCAATTTATTATCTTCACATAAAGTACACAATAGGATTAAAACAGTCGTAGTGATTAGAACAGACCAGTCCCTACAAGCAGCACTTGTTCACGAGTATGACGTATGAGCCAACCATCACTGTGCTCAACCATATTTTAGGGAGCCCAATGACCCGGCCCATAACGCCGCCACATGTCTGGACATTTTAGTGAGCATGACTACCTACTCAATCCACTCCACCACGTCTTAACTACTAAAAATTACCATATGGTAGTTGTATAGTATAGTATTTGCACTTTACATAAGAATGCATGCGACAATTAATATACAGATGCTACGCTATTATCGCTATATATTAAGAAAACAATTATTATCATTATTTCAAGAAAGCAAAAAAACAAAATTCGATACGTAATAAATTTTATTATACAAACGGTTCAGTAATTTTTGGGTGAAAGAGCAAAAGTTTAGAAAAAATAAAATTTTCGCATTAATAAAAATAATTTAATTCAGACTGCAATAAATTATTTTTATTATTATATATACCATATTGGCGATGACGAGTCTTTAGTCCAGTTACCTGCCGCTTTCTGGTGGCTCGCGGACTGGGCGAATGCGAGCCGCCGCTCTCGGAGTCTTGAGCGGCGGCAAGACGAGGGCCCAATGTCGCGCTACAGTCGCGTTCGGAGTCACTCGGCGCTACGTTGCTGCTCCTATAGTCACTGGAACATTCGCTATGTCTTAGTCAGAAGTCGCAACACTGTTCCGACGTCATCATTACAAACATTACATTCAAATGATGCTCTAACGAAGTAATTATAATTACATTCAATAATTCATAAAAGTATAAATTACATTGCAAACCGGTAATCACGATACATTGAAAATGTATCGAATAGATCAGTGGTTCCCAATTAGGTTTTGCTGCGTGCCACTTCAAAAAAGACCTCAAACCTTGCGTACTCCTTATTGTAGCAATTACACTAATATTATAAATGTGAAAGTTTGTTAGTGTGTGTGTTTGTTTCACTGATAGCTGCACGTACCCTTTGATGCAATTTCGATTACCACTAATTGGGAAACACCGGAATAGATCATATATGATGTTGAGTGTGTATACAATGATTGTCTCTTAAAGTTTAATGTAAAGAACCTTAGAGATTTAAAATAAGCTTAAATTTTGCTTTCTATTAAAGCAAATTTTGCAAAAATCGTCTGTCTGGGTACTTCGTCTTTACTGTACTTCGGAATGGCAACGCAAGAATGTTACTACGTTTCAGTACAACGTGATGTCCGTGGTGCTGTTCATGTATATAGGCAATATAAATTACCTCTTACCATCATGTGAGTTTTTAGCTCGTTGGTTTTCTGGTTACATAAAAAAAGCAACTTTCTCAAAGAAACCTCCTGAAAGGTGATACAGAAGCTTTCTCCTAAATTTGATTGATTGGTTTCCTAATAATATTATTAATAGAAGTAATTAATGGTCACCTGGAGAATGCTGAGTCGGAACTTTTTTCCATGGACTTACGCCAGGACTCCCGACGTAGCATCCTGTTTTCGCGCGGGCCCGGCGCCGGCGCTCGTTCCACCGCGCGGTAGAAATTAACGCAGATGCCATAACGCGTTTTCCCTGTCGAAAAGAAATTATTTGTTAAACGAAACTATCACTTGTTAAGCGGTAAGTTGCCGTCTGATGGTTTTCTATGAGATTTATTTCTTACCTACTTATAATTTTGTTTTTATGTAAAAGAAAATGTAACTCTTTAAAGAAAATAGCAAGTATCTATTTCTTCGTCAATAGTCATCATATTTGAAACTTGCGTTGATTTAGCAGACATCTGTTTGATTCGATTTTTGCACCTATATCAACCTTTTATCGTATTTGTTTATTACAAAAATGCACATACATATGTGATGCTAACAAACTAAAAATTATTCAGAATATCGAACCTGAATCCTTGTCTGTGAGAGTGAAGACGAAGGATGTAGTATCCCTGGTGGCGAGATGTGAGGGAGTGCGGCGTGGACCCACCGATACACAGCCCTCAGGTTGGCAAAAGTACACCATGTCCAGCGGCAGTGGAAAATCATTGTGATTTGTGAGTGGATACCGACGAAGAAGTTCCGGAGCCTGCACGTAGCAATAATATTTTAATGTTACACCGGTGTAAAATAAAAGTGTCTGAAAAATTATGATTTCGGTTTTGTGTTAAATTTAGTGAATTAGTTTCGTTAAGTTGACCGAAACTTTGTAGGTAATCGTAACTGCGAGTCAGTTTATCGGTAGCAATTTAGTTATTATTCTCAATTAGCTATTTCTTAAGACATATATTTTTTTAAATATTATAAATACCTGAACTGGAGCGAGGCCTTTGCCGGAGGTATATGGTCGTGCACCAACAATAGTTAGATAATCCACCAGCCGAGGGCATAAGTGCTGTTTCTGAATATCCATACTTCTGATATGCCAATAAGCAGGTTAGATAAATTATTATTCCAATTTTTAAGTGCAAGCGTTTTCGAATCCATGATATTTTAATAGAATATTGCTTGTCATAATTATCACGTTCTCTTATATTTCTGAAATTGAATTATTATTTTTTATTATTTTTACTGGAATTATCGCAGTTTCTACTAATTCCCATACTCTGTACATAGGAGAGTTAGTACTCGATGCGCGAGTCCTACTAATCCGATCCCCATTTAACTGGTTTTTGACGCATGCTAAAATAACTAAAGGTACGTCACTATATGTGAATACAAGGTACATTTCAAGAAAATATTATTATTCATATGCATTTATGTTATTTACATAGCAATTGATCAGAGAATCCTAATACAATTCCTAAACTCAGCACGAAGGATATTCTATTAACAAAAAATCGTTTCGTATCACTGTTACGGATCTTAGCCCCCTTGACCCATTTATTACTTTGACCTATATTCAGGGATACAACCTACACTCCCCAATGCAATTACAGTCTTAGGTGGGTGCTGTATATCATGCGGGCGTATAAACAGCAGGTGGTGTTTCATTATACCTAAGCCAGTAATGTCATAAAACCCATTTATGAGTAATTTTATTTCACATAAAGTTTTTTTAATGTTAGTGTTCAGTAGTAAAGAACATACGGTAATGCTGTGTCGATTTATAGTAAATACGTAAAGGTGTTCAAGTTGATCAAAAACCGATCAAATTGGTAGCAGTAAACAGAATCAGATTGTACATTATGTACTTCACACTAGCTAAATTTTACTACATATCGTACTGGTTAAACAGTTAGGTAAATTATAAAGGTTACAGAACGGGTCTAATTCTTTCTAAGCTGCAAGTTAAGTAATTATTTCGTTAATTAAGGTTTAAGAGTGCATATCTTGGATAATTATAATGTAAACTATCAATCAATAACTGTACTATACGTTTTAATTTCTACATATTAGAATCTTTTCATTTCCAACTGTCAAACTGTGAATTAACTAAGCTTACGGACACGCATTATATAAAATTCTGAACCGTCCATATATTGGTCGTTCTTGGTGGTAACTTGTATTATGACCATAATCAGACGTCTTCAAATATACTATTATATTTCAATTGACGCAAAAGTAACACCAACGCCGTACTGAGACTACAATGAAAATTATAATAGGTACTTTAAGATTAAAGCTATAGCTGTTTATTATTATTATTATTATTTATTATTATAGCCTTATTCAGATCCAACTTATACATTATTTTAAAACAAACATAAAGCTTTGAAACTTAAAACGAAATAATTATTCTATTATTTGGATCTTTTTTAATGTCTGTAGATCTGTTTGCCAATAGGCAAAGGCCTCATCCAATCGTTTCCATTCTTCTCTTTCTCGTGCCACTCTGTTCCACATTACTCCTGCCACTGTCCTAATATCATCATCCCATCTTGTGTGGGGTCTGCCTCTTTTCCTTTTTCCTTCCCTGGGATACCATCTTGTCACTTTCTTACTCTATTTATCATATCCTCTTATTATGTGACCTGCCCATCTCCATTTGAGTCTTTTAATTTTCAAATTTATATCTGTAACTTTTGTTTTATTCCGGATGATGTAGTTTTTCAGTCTGTCTGATCTCTTGACATTCAGCATACTCCTTTCCATAGCGTGTTGACAACTTGCGAGTTTACTTGTCATTTCATGACTTGTGCATGATTGGCATCCATACATAAGGACGGGTAAAATGCAGGTGTTAAATAATTTGGTTTTAATACTAATATGAAGTTTTTTATCTTTTATAACCTCTCTCATGCTCCAATATTTACTCCAGCTGTTAGTAATTCTTCTCTTTACCTCTTCATGCATCGGTTGTTCTTGAGTTATAAGCTGTCCTAAATAGATGTATTCATCAGTATAATTTATTTCAGAGTTACCTAAGAGTATCGTGTCTTTAGTTCCATTTGTCATCACTCTAGTTTTTTCTGGGTTCACTGTTAAGCCTACTTTCTTACTTTCTATGGCAAGATCTTCGATCATAGCATTAATCTCTTTAGATGTTTCAGCGAATAGTACTATGTCATCAGCGAATCTCAGATGTGTTAAAGATTCGCCGTTTACCATGATATCAAAATTTCCACTTGATTTGTCTGAAAACTGAAAATATTTTTGGAGATAGGGGGTCTCCTTGTCTAACGCCTTTGCCAACATTAAATGAATGACCTTTCTTGTCTAGCTGGATCCTGGCTGTACTATGAATATATACATTCTTTATTAATCTGATGTATTTGTGCTCAACCCCCTGTTCCGCTAATGTTTCCCATATATTTTTGTGTAGCAGAGAGTCAAATGCTTTGCTGTAGTCGACAAATGCAATATAGTATGTAAGTTGATATTCTTTGTACTTCTCTAAAATTTGACGAACTACATGGATATGGTCAATCACAGAGTAACCCTTACGAAATCCAGCCTGTTCTATCGGTTGATGTTCGTCTAGCGTTCTTTCAAGTTGTTTTAAAATGATCTTGGCGAAGATTTTGTAAATGTTTGACGGAAGGCTGATAGGGCGATAGATTCCTATTTCGAATTTATCTCCTTTCTTATACATATAACAGGATAATGTTAGATTCTGTCCATTGCTGAGGTATTATTTCAGTTTCTAATATAGTGTTAAACATATCAGTGAGGGCTGGTATTAAGATTGCCTTGTCATATATTAGGAATTCGTTACTTATGTCATCGGGACCGGTGTTTTATCTAATCTCTGGGTAACTATAGCCTTTTCTGTACAAATATACTCTCCAACCGAACAATCTGATCAAGAAACTATAAATAAATTCTACTTTAATCTAAACAATCCAGGAACACGGTCATAAAAACCTTATAATAATGCGAGACTGCAATGGTCATATAGGACAGAGACGTCCAGGAGAAGAAAAAGTACTAGGATCATACACATATAGTAGTAAAACAATAAGTAGAAGTGGAGAACAGATCATGAACTTTGCCCTAGAAAATAACCTAACCATCTTAAACACTATATTCATGAAAAATAAGAAAAATATGTGGACTTGGATCTCACCGGACAATAAAACAAAAAATCAAATCGATTTCATAGCTGTTTAGGCTGTATAATTCTGTTGCTATTTGGTTATAAAAAGAAAATAAGTTTATTCTTGAATAAAATATGGTGGAAAATACACGGAAATTTATACAGTTAACTATAAAAGTATTTTTATTCCCATCAACCTCGAACTTATTCAATAACTATATACATTGTTGCCACAATAGATTATTGTATGTCATCAAACATCGTGCCACATATTTGTATTATCGACTGACGTCACTAACGTGGGTGGGAAACATGAAGCGAAAAAGTTTGATGTAGATAGGTACTAATAAACCTACAGAAAATCATAAATGACAGACAATCATTGTGCGTGGGTAGTAACTTGTTGAGTTCAAACTTTATTTTGATCAATATATAATTAATAGGTATGACCTATCTACCCCATTTTATCGAAGACATCTGTTATTATCTGCATCTAAATTTTTTCTAGTGTATTTTAAAGATTATAATTACATTATTATTGACCTGTATGTCTAATATAATATATAATAAATTTACGGTGGAATGGATACGAAAAAATATCCGTGACTAAATAGTGTAGTGTAAACTGCAATTTCTAAAATGACATGAATAAATAATAGAATAATAATCTAAGTGATTTAAATTTACTCCAGATAATAATAGTAAAATGTTTCACCATAAGGGTAGTAAGTATGTATACCTACTTACCTACAATGTGTTTTTGCTCTGCCGAGTAGGGCGACAATGGGTTAAGAGACAGTATCACATTTTTTGCCTAATTATCAAAGTGTATTTTAGTCTAAAATGAATATTTTTTAACAACAATAAGATCTACAATGTTCAAAAAATTAAATAACCTTCCACCGAATAAATAAACATTCTTTATGTATGTGTATATCTACCTAACATTTATAATGCCATATTTGATCAGCACGGTAAATGAATTATTTCAGTATTTTTACGTAGTTAGCAATGTATGTATGTACCTTCTAAATAGATATATATAAGTGAACAATCTTAATCAAGTGAGTACGATCAAAACTATATTATTCCATCTCTCTCTCATCTATGTAGGTGGTCAGGAACCGTATTAAATACCTCCAGCAGTGTCGTAAATTGACAAAGACTAATGAAGTAAGTACCTACTTTCGAGACGTTTCGCTGTCACTTAAAGTAATGGGTCTAAAGGCTTCGCTTCCACTCCGACTGGCCTCCAAACTTCCCTTATAAATTACCTTTTAACGTGAAACATTTTCACCTAAATCACCGGTGATAAACGTAGTAGTAATTTAGTCATATACATATAATAAATACGATCGTGGTCTGTCTGTCTGTCTGTATATTTTTTGTCAATAACAACTGAGATAAGCAAACAGCTAGACGGTTTACGCATTTGGCGGTACCGTATTCCACTAAAGTTATATGTATCGGAGGAAATAAAGAGAATGAGCCTAGCAAAAACACTACTTGTTCGATTTAGATTGCTATATTTTTATCGAAGTTAAAATTTATATTTATGGGTAGAACACTGTCATTACAGCCAGTCTATATCTAGCCATCCTGACAAATACCATAATAGTGAGGTATTTTTTTAATAATATAGTGTAATACAAATTACTACGATATAACCACAAAAGCCGTTGTTTTTCAGAATTTTAACAATGTTAACATTACACCTATCTAGTACCTACAGCAGTACTAAACGACTATTGACTTACTGAAGTAGACTTTTACACAAAGGCACCGCTGTCTCACCTACTCTGTCTACCACTTTAGAGAACTAAGTTATCATACTAACCATCCACGATATCTTAGTTCTCCGAAATGATAACTCACAGGCCTACATATATAGGTCCCGGTGTATACTTAAAATCAGGGGATACTTAACGTCAGCTTAGTTGTCATTCCAATACTAAAGCAATCGTCTAGTGGACATTATGTACTCGTATATTAGCATTTTACTTAGCTATATAGTGATGGTAAAACTGTACTAACGTATCGCACCATGGTAAATTATAAAAGCGCCCATTAGCACTGCGAGGGCGACATATGTAGATACGCAAATCGTGTTCTACTTAACTAATCGCACCATGCTGGTAGTGTTGAAGCCAATGGCGTTAGAGATAACCGTGATAAGCTGCTGTGTATATGTTAAACACGTAAAAAGTATTTTTTTTATAGAGAATATTTGAAATTTATACCTATTTTTATATATTTATACATACATTATATGTATAAATGATATAATATTTTAATTTAATTTAATGTTACATGTAGACAGCCAAATGAGCAAATAATGTTAATATATAGACTTTAACCAAATCTACATAACTGATACGGATGGGAAAATATATATAAAAAATTGACTTACACAAGTGGTTACATGAAAAAAATATATATGAATTTGAATCAATATTATCATTGACATTAGGTACACATCAGAGATATTTTTATCTCCTGTATAATGTGTAATTTAATTTGAACAAATTATTACTTACTTAAACATACAGTTAAAATAATACAACGGATTTATGTTTCATTAAAGTCGCCATGAAATAAAAATACAACACAAAAATCTATACTCTTCCGTTTTACGTTTTAATTGTTATAAATTGTTCAAATATTAGCTACGGAACATTTGAAATTGTTAACGTTGTACGTAAACGTACGTAAATATGATGCAATGGCTGCTAATTCATATAAATTGAGTTAGCAGTGCTTTTAATCTCACGGTTATATAATTGAGGTACAAAATCAATTAAAGGACTACCCCGATCCGTACATCCGACAATCATACATAGATATATCTATAATAATAGTAGTCGTTGAAATTCGACGTGTTAGATTAGCCATTGTAATTTGATCTTTATATTATATTATTATCCAGTTTGATCGATTAAAATGAAATAACTTACTAAAATCCATAAGTTCTATATCCATATACATGTATATGAAATGTATACTATAATAAGGCGAACTTGAGAGCCTTCTGTAACAATTCTTTGAACAATCGGCTGTTTTAGTATATAACTCTTTTAAAAAGAAAATCCTTCCCATAGGGTGGGACCTGCCATTTTAGTATAGAAAATGCTAATTAATTACATAATTTTATTAAAACACTCATAGAAATAGGATGTAAATACTATTGTTACATACGTCAACTTGGTAGTTTAGTTCGCACTAGTAAGTGTATTAATACACATAATATCATTTGTTAAAGAATATAAAAATCACAATTTTACAGCACGTAGTAGAATTTACAATATATTTAAAAGGTTGTGCGCTTACCTTAAATTTACACGAATGCCTCCACCCGATCGTTTCTACATCATCGGTCGTCTCGCAGACGTGGGATGATATGGTACGGTTTAAGTTTTAGTAAAAGATGTGGCCGCGTAGTAATGCATATCGCGGGATGGCGGAGGCCAGTGCACAGTAGTGGCATGCGCGGCCGCCCACGTTCGATAACGCGCGCCGCCGCGGTGTTCGCCCGCCCGCCCCCACCCTCGCGCTACACAGCCCTAGGTCACGTTAAACTTACAAAATCAAGGTCACCATGTAAAAGGAACATTATTTCTACTACCTACTTTACCAAGCTAAATAGCTATAGTCTATTATTTAATGCATATTTCTATTAAATGTTTCATTTAATTAAATTATAATAACTTTCTAATACTGTACTTTCACGAATATAATATCAGATTGGGTTACCACTAGTCAACGTTGTGGTTAATACAACACAACACGTCCATTTCGTTGAGTATATTATTCAATTATATTTCTAAAAAAAATAATTGTAATGTGCACGACACATCTAGTGTAGATTTTGTAAGTATAGTAGTGTAAATATTGAACGAAACCAGCTGACGTCTCTAACCACCCCTCCAGATTTTATAGTAGTGAAAATATTATATTTATTTATGGAATAATTTTATACTATTGAAATCAATACTAACTAGATACCAATATCAATATAACTATATTATTAATACTATCAACACATATATTATGTAGTATATAAACTACCACATTTAGTTTTATGAGATATGTAAATTTCGTATATTAATGATTAAATAATAACTCTACTGTTTAATTACAAAGCATTTATTTAATACAAATAATACAAAATATTAATAACCATAAATATATTTTATTTTCCTGTATCTTCCTTGAGTGAAACAGTTCTATTAAAGACCATCTGCAACAAAACATATTAAATATTGTATATAAAAGTTATGTTACATAGATATACTTCTACATATATATTAGTATGATTACAATTTTCTTGGATTAGGACTGCAAAATTGAACTGCCTACAAATAGGTCTACGATAACCATTATTTGTAGCGGATTTTACTGAATAAATATAAATAATAAACTAAGTGTTTGCTAAAACTTGCCATACCACAAGCATTCCAATATATAAGTAAAAAGTATTTAAGATATACCAAGTATGAGTGCTGTCGTAACAACATTAATTAATTAATTATTCAATCACTTATGTCTGATAAATTAATGACAAGTACATTTATAAAGAAATCTATCAGTTAACAAATCATAAAATAAAATAGTCAAAATATATGTATTTCATTGAATTTCGCTTACATTGTTTGATGAAGTATCAGAATCAACAGAGAAGAAACCAATCCTCTCAAACTGAAACTTGTCGTAGATCTTCGCACCTTTGATAGATACATCAGCGTAAGCTTCAACCACTGTTAGTGTATCCTCACGGCAATCAGAGATGAAACCGCCAGGCACTTCATTGGGATCTTCTGGATTTTTATGTCTAAACCTATAGGATTATACTATTAATTATTATTTACATTTGATTTTGTTGTAACTGTCTAATCACAAATGTATTTTGTTTTCTAAATTTGTATTTAAATTTATAGTTCTTTTATTGTACATTCTTGTTTTGATAGTTCACTTCATATTCTGTTATGTCAGTAGTCTATCCTAATATATATTTTCTCCATATACTAAATCTTTTTTTCTCTTAGCTATATATATACAATAAAATACAATATATTTGATTGACACCAAAAGACACTTTTTTTCTGATGGAAACCTCTAGAAATTAAAAATTAACTATGAATATCACAACCATCTATCGCTCTATCCATACAGTATCCCTGCCTTGGGACT
This sequence comes from Achroia grisella, assembly GCF_030625045.1. Taxonomy (NCBI): domain Eukaryota; kingdom Metazoa; phylum Arthropoda; class Insecta; order Lepidoptera; family Pyralidae; genus Achroia; species Achroia grisella. The sequence goes on from NW_026713059.1 coordinate 6,309,633, forward strand.
ATAAAAGTATAATGCAAGATGCATTTGCCAATAATGCAGATGACAGTTTTGTGGTTGTTGCTTGACCGTTAACAACTACTATAATTGTTGCTCAACTTTACGTTTTCCTATATTGGACAATTTCATACAACTAGGAAGCCCTGCAATTCAGCCCATGTGGTAAGATGTAACCATCAATAACTTTTTTCTAATAGACATAGATACTTCAGACTAATCTATTTCAGGTGCCAAGGAACTTGCTTGTAAACTTATTTCGATTGAACGATGCAGAAATTAAGAAGATAAAGGATAAGAGACAAGATTTTAGTCCTCTGGAATGGCAACATATGATTATAAAGATATAGGCGATGGTTACGCTTACCATCGAATGGGTCGTCAGCTTTGATAAAATTAATACTATAATTATATTATTTACTTTATTGTTAAAGTTAATCATTCACTATATTAAGTAGATCCTATACATACATATCCTTTTCCAGTTATGTCATAATAAATACGTAATTTAATACTAAAGACCACTAAAGCTATATTTCGTTTTAAAATACTTACAAGGGTTCATACAGCCGCACTTCGACACTGATAGGCTCAGAAACCCAATGAATGAATGCTTTCGGTTTCTCCGCAGTTTCAGTGGTCTCTGCTGTACATTCTATTTCGATCAATTTTCCTGACTCATTTTTGATTAGATTTGACACCTGTTCAAAATTTTTAATTAAATTACATAACAAATACTTCAAGAATATTATGTAATAATAATAAATAAACCAAACAAATTTGAGATTTTCGTCAATTATAATTTGAAATTTATATCCTTTCGATTTTAAAATATATTGTTGTATGAAACTACATCAGTGTCATTCATCATTTGACGACGTGATCGTCGTCTAAACTAGCATCTAGTATTTAATGATTTAAATACTAGATGCTAGTTTATTCATTAGGTCATTAGTGAACATTTGCTACGCTAGTCAACTAGTTTAAATAAGGTTAGGCTCTGAATATTCAGGTATTAAAATAACATTGGAGGCTTAAAACTTAAGTCTTAGAATATCAAAGTTTTATAACATAATTAATATTTGTATTTATATGGTTACATCAATAATCGTATCGTGTAGCGTAACTTACCTTTAATATATAACCAGCATGTCTGAGCCCCACAGATTGTGTAGGTGTGAGGCGACGGTATCCTTTTTCCGGGTTCTCTTTGAAATCATTAGCTTCGATATATACTATTTTACTGAAAGCTACTTTATGAGACCCTTTCTCTGGTTCATTGGGGAAATCAGGAACATTTACAGTAATAGGCTCATTACTAGGGAAGTTAGTAATCTTAATTTTTAATGGTTCTAAAATTACCATAACCCTGAAACAAATATACACTTAAATCACGAATTTAAAATTATCTAAATAAACATTTACTTTTATATCACACTGGTGAAATACACAATTCAGAAGTACAGTTTAACAGACTAATATGCTTATTTAATTATTCAGTAACTTATACCTTTTGATCACCAATTATGTTCGATTTGTAGACACTTTATATACTGTGCATAGGATGGATATCATATTAAAATCAAACTATTGTAATAAAGAAATTGTTCCAAATTATATATAGTCAGTTAGAATAGTCAATTTTTTATTTTCCAAACTGTATGAAATAATTTATGTGTGGAAAATCTTTATAGAGGCCCACCGGCTTAAATGCCAGATTCTTACCATTCTATGGTATGCCAAGACCCCAAGCAAATAAAAACAATACCTAGGCGCAGTTACGTTGAGCAGGTCCCTAGTAGCAGCGTCGAGCGCGGCGGGATCGACGGCTGCGAGCGCGCCCGTGACGCCCAGTGAAGCACAGAACGCGTTGATGGCAGTAGCCGGCACACCGCGCCGACGCAGTGCCGTCAGAGTGTATAGCCGAGGATCATCCCAATCTGAATATATTATCATTACATCATCACAAAGGACGAACTACCTAACACAAATACTTCAGCATAAGATTCAAGTATTGTGAATTAAAATTAATCAAGGAGCTTGGTCAGTGTCATGTGATACCTCGTCATATATGGAAAACACATCGCCCAATAGTAGGACGACAATGGGGTACCATAATAATGATGAAAAATAATATATAAAAGCAATAATTATTTATATACCAATGCAATGAATTGCATAATCTGATTTTAAATATAATATTTGACACGAAATTATTTACACATGTTTCAAGAAAAGTTTAATCAACAAAAATACAGAATTCTTGGATTTTTCACTTGACATGTATTCTTATTATGAGATTTTATAAGGATTTAGTTTTTAACACTAAATTTGATAAAAGAAAATTAATCACCTTTGACAATTCCCTCATCAATTAATTTTGATATTTTCCTCTTTGACACTACAGTATAGTTTACATTTAGACGGCCATATTCCCATTGTACTGGACAGTAAATTCCGAGAGCATTACATAACCAATAGTACGATGACCTGTAATAAAGGAAAATTGTAACCATATAATAGTGAATACTAGAATTTTACATATATTTAATTTATACAAATGTAGGATTTATAAATATAATCTAAGTTCTTAAACACTATCCATTGTAAGGAAAAAATATATAATTGATTATATTTTACCTTCTAGATTGGAATTCCTTGGTACATAATGAGTGGGTAATATGTTCAATGCTATCACATAAGCAGTGAGTGTAGTCATAAGTAGGGTAGACACACCACTTGTTGCCAGTTCGGTGATGAGGTTTGAACCTTATTCTGTACGCCACAGGGTCCTGTTTACCTTCTTCAAGCGTAATTTTCATTCTTAATGTAGCATCACCTTCATCTATTTTGCCGTTTTTCATGTCCTTTAACAAATATTACTGGTTTATTAACTATCATACAATACCAAAGATACAAGTGTATAGTTGTTTATCATAACTAAGACAAATTGCCCTTGTTTCATTATTCAAATATCATTTATTCTCTATGACGTCTATGTGATCGCTTTCCATATCTTTATTCTTGCAGAGCTAATTACAAGCACTTCTGATCTCTGTGAGTTTTTATCCACAAGATCTGTCATGATAGAATATAGCAGCCAGATTAAAACCAGCTTAAATAGTTTTAAGAATTATTTTTGTGAATATATTATAGAATATTAGAGAACCTATCTATAATTATAGAATATATTATAGATAGGTTCTCTTTATCCACGGAACATGCCTACCACTGCACTACGGAAGTCATTAGAGAAGTATAAAATAATTTATCAATTTGATTGGTATCTCGAGTTATAGAAAATAAATATAAGCAAGTAATACTTCAAATAGCTGCAAACTCTCTTCAACTGGTCTAGTTCTCCATGGCGATGGTGGTGGGTTGAAGCCTTTGATGTCTTCAGACTTTTGGTGACAAACATAAGCCAAATCTTTTTTTATTAACTGTACAGCCCACTCATATAACTGATCAAAATAGTCAGAAGAATGGGTGATTTTATATGGTTTGTAACCTGAAATTAAAATAAGTATTTATGATATGGATTGTACAGGATATTATATTGTATAATTAAATAATATTGTATTGTATTTATATATATTCTACACTATTGTTCTTATTGTTCCTTTTGCATGTACAGTCTTTATCATCAGCAATCATCATTTTTCTTTCTACAAAATTAATATATGTATAGTCCTTAAAAACCATTTGTTCAAAGTGATACATAAATTGATAATCAGCTAGATAATAACATTTTCAGAAATATTCTTTCTGTATTGTATGTAAATAAAACAAGCACACAAATTTAATGGGTCTAGTGACCCTTTTCATTTGCTATCATTTTACTGTTATGTGTAAGACTATTAAAATTTGCTGTAGAAGACAACCATAACCTAGGTTATGGTTTTCAGTGTTTCATTGATTTTTTTAACTATTTTAATAATAGCCCAAATCACATTAGTGGACAGCTATTGTAATGTTGTATAACATACCAGCATATAATAAGATTTTAAACATTAAACACTTACCAAGCCATTCTACCATATCTTTGATTCCAACAAAGAACTTCTCTTCCTCTTTTTCTGGATTAGTGTCATCATATCTTAGAAAACATATACCATTGTGAGCAGCAGCATATCCAAAGTTAATATTTATTGCTTTAGCATGGCCAATATGTAATATACCATTTGGTTCTGGTGGAAACCTTGTTCGCACTTTCCCAGAAGTTATTTGAAGATGTTGTTCGAGCAATCTACTTGTGTCAGGAGTTACTACATATCCATCTGATTTAAAATTTTCCCCCGGACTATGGAATGGAAGCTTTTTCATTAATTCCAGAATAGATCCACCTCCAATATCCAGATTAGATTGTGATTTTACCACAACTGAAAGAGTAATAAATGACGCAAGTTTAGAGAAATTATTAAATAACTATTTTATCTAAGTACAATAAAATAATTAATTTTAAATAGGATATTGTTATCTATTCAGTGTCAATAATATCAAGGTTCAAACCATTCTTATCCTCTTCTTTGGGTTTCTTGGCTGTGTCACTAATTTTAGATTTCTTTTCCACTTTGGGAGGAGGTGCTAGGTCAGCTTCTGTTTTAGGACCCAATAAGTCCAATATCTACAAAAATTTGTTTAAATATTCAAATCAAAATTCACTTTCCAGAATCAATTTAAATAAGACAGCATAGTTAGTTAATGAAAATGTATGAACAATACAATATACAATAAATATGAATGATTTACTAGCCATTTGCCATGGGTTTATGTACTTAATAGAAAATAAATGGTTGATTGCTAATACACTGCTGATCATGATTATTACTTAATTCAGTTAGTATGACTGAACTTTATCTTTATACTCTACTCTACTATAACATTGCATCATTATGGTAAATAGTATTGACCTTCTCTAAACATTTTTATTTTATTTCAAGAGTTATGGCCCATCTATAAATTATATCCAATAATATCACTAATTTCTACTCCCTACCCCATACCATTGATGGTCAATAGTAAAATTTAAATATGATTACAATGTCAAATTCCCCAGTTAGGTGGGTGGGGAGGGTCTCAATATATAATTATATATATATTAATATATAAATAAATACATGTAGTGTAATTTATGGATGGCCTTTACTGTAGAAATTTCCAAAAAAACTTTCCATAACTTATTATACTATATATGTACTTTGGAATTTATTTAAATATACCTGGACATCCACTTCATTCTTTATTGCCTTCCCATCAGCCCATGGTAATTCCGCTCTAACAGCCTGCATAATAATACCGGAGTTATAGCGGTATCGTTTTGCCAACAGTTCTTGCTTATGTTTCGCCATATGTTTCTCTACAATTTGTTCGATCTGTTCAGGGGTTACTACAACTCCGACCCCACATGATTTTTCAAATGTTGCGATATCTACTTTCTCTTCGTTAACATTACTTAAAAGGTATTCCAATGCAGCATCAACTCGTAAAGACGAATCGAGTTTTCCACTCACTATATAACTGCATACGAAGCTTAACCTATGGGTAATCTGTGGTTTAATTTTAGTGGCCAGGTGATATATCAACATCCCGGCTCCTGAAGGCAATTTTGTCAAATCAACCTACAAATTCAATCAAATAATTATAACTGCAACAATATCAATATTTATAAAAATAGATCATCAAAACCTAACCTCATTAAGAGCGGCAAGTAAGAACTTTGTAACATTATTATTTTTAGTAGTTTCTTTAGCTTTCTGTTCACTTAAGCCTAATAGCTTAAATTTTCCTATAATCTCTTCTGGTGACATTGTAATAACAATTATATATTTTATTTTATATTTTATAAATAAGACCTAATACAGTATGCGATACACGAAACTTGCATACACTTGCATATGTCAAAAGCATAGAACATCGTCATTAGCATACGTCAAAACCATCGAACGTCATTAATGTCAAATGACAAAATATTCAATCAAATAGAAATACTAACCACAGACTACATACAAAATACATCATAGCAGAGTACATTTCTATACAGATTCTACACTTTCTATATTCTTGTTGGGGTTGCCAACTTTTTTTACCTCATTTTTATATGAGGTAAAAACTTTTTAAAGTATTCTGTTGAGTGGCTCTCCATTCTTATAGATGGTTATATTGATGACGACTAAGGAATGTGCATTAAAACCCATACATATATAAGAGACGTAAGAACTCAATACAATACTTTGTTACTGGAATTGAAGCTATATGTATGTGGAAGTAAACAGTTCTGTCTTCTTATAAAACGTAAGAGATCCATCGATGGTCGATAGCACAGAACTCTAATATCCTATATCATGTGAGCTGTAGCATGGTGCAGCTGACAGTTTATCTAATTTAAAAGTTGCCGCGATTTACAATTTATGGCTTAGTATGTCAGCTGTACCACAATCGTAAAATACCTATATAATAAAATTATTAATATCTGTATTAACTTAAATGTAGCAATTGTTAAATGTAAAATTAGTAACTATCACCCGCACCATGCTACAGTGCACACTGGGTAGCAGATGATGAAGATAGTCAATCGATACCCACACTAAACAAACGATTTTAGTACCTACCTTGTCAGTTTGTATTAGTTGAGTATCAAATCCCAACTAATATTATGAGAAAGTGTGTCTGCCTGTCTGTTTATTACCTGTTTACGATTAAATAATTGATTCGACTTAAAGATCTTTTATCTTAAAAAGCAAACTAAGTGCGAGTAACAGTCAGTTCTTTATTTACCTCAATATACTATAAGGACAGTAATTATAAATAACGTATTGAACTATTACTACCAATTGTTTGATATTCATGATACATACTCTGCTTAATCTTGGGATAATGTGATAGATATATATATCTAGTCTATCGAATATTTGTACAAGTATATAGGTAGGTAATGTAAATATTCATAGTAAATTATGCAAATCGTGTTAACTTTGAATACAGTTAAATTGAACTTGGCAGCTCATTGAACTGAACATACAGATTACTCAGGTACATAAGTATTCTAAGCGATTGTAGGATAACATCACGGAAAGTCATGCAAGCAAATATTAAAAAAGCAAAAGTGTGCCTGTCTGTCTATTTGATACCTTTTCACGGCTAAACTGCTGAATATCTATATTAATAATTCCGTCAAGGGGTACGGTAGACTCGAACGAAACCTTATGTGTAACGAAACCTTATGTGGAACGAAACCTTATGTGTAAAGTTGCATTGTGTAAATTGCAGATTGCAATTCATAACTTTTGTTTTTATAGCTATTGGTATATTACTTTTATGTAATATGCCAATAGCTATAAAATGTTGTAATATGCAAATATACAACAAACAGTAATATGCAAGAATACAACAAACATGGAACAAATATTGGAATATTTGTTCCATGTTTGTTGTATTCTTCTTTCTATTTCTAGTGTGTTGTTGTTTCTGTCAAAACTTATTCTTTTTCCGAGGTATACATATTTTTTCTACATATTCCAGTGGCTCTCCATTAATTATAATGGGTATTTTAAAGCTGTTTGTCATTACCTTAGTTTTAGTGAGGTTCATTTCCAGTCCCACCTTAATACTAGCTCTATGTAAAGATTCTATCATGAACTGCATCTGGCAACCCGACTCTGAAAGCAATACCAGGTCATCTGCAAACCTAAGGTGGCTTAAATATGTTCCTTTAATATATAATCCTGACTTATTCCAATCTGTCTTACCTATAGTGGATTCTAGGATGGCTGTGAATAATTTTGGAGAGGGGATCCCCTCCCGCCTCGGCCTAGGGTTTCGAGTTTAATTCTTTCTGTATTGTTGTCGTATATACATACTTTTGATAGCATTTATATACACTTCTTCAACTCCTTGTTGGTTTAAGCTTTCCCATATAGATACTTGTGTGTGTTACCGAATCAAATGCTTTTTGGTAATCAATAAAAGTGATATATAGAGATCCATCTTTTTCTTGATATTTTTCCATTATTAAGTCGATTGTGTGAATATGGTCAACTATGGAAAAACCCTTTCTAAAGCCTGCCTGTTCTACCGGCTGTTTTGCTTCTATCGTAGCGCTTATTCTTTTATTTAAGATAGCAGAGAAAAGTTTGTAAAGACTGGGTAGCAAGCTAATTGGCCTATAATTGCCAATATCCTTTGGGTCACCTTTCTTGTAAATTAGTATGATGTTTGCATCAGACCATTGGGATGGCGTTTCAGCTTTTTGAAGAATCAAATTAAACAATTCACTTAATGGTGCTGCTAATATCGTGTTCGCAAATTTTAGTGCTTAATTTGGTATGTTGTCGGCTCCAAAGCTTTTTTCTAGTTTTAAACTCTTTATTGCATTCATAATTTCATTTTCATTTATCAGTTTAATATTGTTACAGTAGTTGCTTTCGATTTTTTTCTTTAATATTTTAGTTGTTTGCTTGCTATCACTGTATAAATTTGTATAGAATTCTGTTGCGATTTTGACAATATCACTTCGTTTACATAAATCTTTTCCTAGGCTTCTTAATCCTTCTATCCATGATTTATTTGTTTTAAGTTCCTTGTAAGCCTTTTTTGAACCTCCGCTAGATTGTAGGTGTCTCTCTATTGTGCCTTGCCTATATTTTGCATAATCTCTCCTTATATATCTATTAACTAGCTTGTATAAAGCTGAAAGATCATTTTTCATAGAGCGTGTTTTGTTTTGTGAATAACAAAACATAAAAAAATATTTATTTCGAGTCGACAACATATATGTATCTGCAAAATTCGGATTATGGAGTATTTCGTTAAATTCTAATAACACTGACAAACTAACTGCAGTCGCCATCTTTTCATGTCATTAGCTAACAACCAATCAACACAACGCGTGCGTTCGCGCCAAAGATCCATCACAAAGAACTGTGACATATGACATGTGTGTTGTGTTTCGCGAAAATATAGTTTTTGACAATTTTTTATGACAAAAGAGTATACAGTTATGTGTTTTTTCTTTAAATTGGCCAATTGCGAGACAAATTTGACAATATTTTTTATTCATTTGTTTCACGGCTTTTTAGCCCAACTTAAAATTTTACAATATAAATTACAAAAATTAAAGTCAATGTCCAATGTCAAATAATAATAAATGTCAAATGTTGTTTCTCTGTTCTGATGAACTTATTAAAAAAAACTTAATAACAATCACAATTTCTTCACATTTTATTATTACACACATAATGCCAGGTATTTGCATTTTTTAAATGAGGTTGTGGCACTATTGGAAATTAATGTTATTTACCCATTTTTATAGAAATAATGTGTGGATCTTTATTTAAAAAGCATTAACACCAAATTAATAAAGTATAGGTAGGTATTAATAAATATATGGTTGTTGTATCAAAATAGATTTTGTTATTTTTCACTAAAATAAAGACTAACTGCATTTTTTATAAAACAAATGACCTTTTCATAGTGTCATATATTATTTAACTGATTGTAAGAAAAAAATGTTGGTTTGTAGATTAATACTGTAAAAATTACTATTTGTACGGAAACGACAAAAATATATATTTATTCTGTATAATACTACGACAGTAGTGGAAACATTAGTATATGTACGTAAATTATACAATTCTGTTATGGGACGTTTCCATAACAGACTTAGATATTAAACTTCAAGACTAATTTGTTAGAATAAAAGTTTCCGATTAAACAAATCGGTATGGCTACCCCACTACAGGTGGTAACTTTTTTTTTTGTTCTGTTTAACCTTAATCGGAAAGGTAAAGGGAACTGCGCCCATAGAGCCGAGGTGGTAACATTATTTGAAAATTTGACATTTAAACCTGTCAATTTAGTCTCCCGGATTAAAAAACAAACTATAACCAAGTATGGCACTTACAAATTGATTACTAAGCTACTTGGTGTCCCTGTAGCCCCAAGCCCCGCATGTTTATGGGGGCTCGACCCCAGAGCGGGAGCGTAGCAAATGGCTAACGCTGGACGAGAGGGAAGGTTGAAAGGAAGAGGAAATGGACAGGAAAAAGAGGAAGAAGGGGAAAAGGACGGTGGTGGACCACGTCGTCGTACTGAACGTCGTCTCGACAAATCCCGGAGAGTCGCGCGAACTAAATAAAAAAAAAATGTAAATGACGAAAAAGAATGGGAAAGATGTTTGGATAAAGCAATTGGTTTTAAATATCTGGCAAAATAGATAGTGCTTAAAACAAAGAGGTTAACAGATAATAAACCTTAAAAGTTATATGTTTTGTTAATTTATTTTAAATATTGATTTAAAATAAAAATTAAATGTATAAATACTTTTACACTTATTATTTACTATAGTATTTATTAAACACATTGAACGAAGCTTTACGTATCTATGCCTTGCTTACTTAATATTCTTTAAGTACCGATGACTACAGAAATATCTACCCGAGCGAAGCCGGGTTTTCATCTAGTATCTTAATAAAGTGTCATGTTAAGATTAATTGTATCACTCGAACGGACACAGGCAAATCTTTTATCTCTATAAAGCAAATGAAGTAGCGGAGAAAAGTAATGTCTCTATTTAAAAAATAAACACAAGTAAGACTATTTACAATATTCTGAAATGGACAGTAAAGAAATGAGGTTTTGTACAATGCAACATTGCATTATACTATGTCTGTAATAGAAGAGAGACAAAAATTTAACGTTGATGTAAGAATGTAATTGCTTAAAACAAAACAATTGCAGTACCTAATAGTGTCTAAATATATTAAAAATTGTGCCTAACTGTAAGAAATTTCAGTGTAAGAATGTGGAAACTGTTTATACCTAGTCATTTAAAGTTTGATGTTTCATCCACTATCCATACTGAATCCTCTATCCTTCAAGTATCAATATTATATGACTACATCTAACAATATCAGCAGTAGAATCAGGTTACCTACTTCTACTTCGTTTCTTATGTCTTCCTTAACATGATGTAATTAAATATATGATAATAGAGTCGGTATATTATTGTCATATATTTAATGACTTTAGACAATTATGTAATACATGAAAGGTATTATACTATTTTTTTTACTTTTAAATATAATAAGCATTACAAATACGAAATTAAGTTTGGTAATTATCAGAGTTATTTTTTTTACAATAAATAAGGCTTAGCTTTTACTATAATTGAGACTTAGGTGCGCTACCCTCAAGGTTTGGACGCATGCTATTCCTACTCTATAAATATATACATATATATATATATAAAGAGAATATTTATATATTCTGCGTCAACGCCGCCGCGCCGCGCCGTGGCGACCGTGAGGGAGAGAATTCTTCCAGGTTCCACCGCCTCAGCTCACCGTGGGGCATGCACCGGAATGCATATCTAAATTTCATTATTAAACTGTCCAATAATAATCCAAAATAGCAACTTTTTCCCTAACTTAGATAAAAAAATAGGCACACAGAGTTATTATAGATACTCAATGCTGACTAAGTACATAGGTACCTACAAAATTCTTCAAAATTCGTACAATATTTATGATTTAAGACAGTTACCTAAGTGTATATGAAATATTTACTTTTACGTGACAGACAAGAAGGTATACATAACCCGGTTCTTCAATTCAAAACACATTTATTTATAATCTTTCCTGTACTTACACATTGGGCATGATCTAATTTATATAAATATATATCTGGTGCGGAGAGCTCTTGGTTCAGATATTATTGACTTATCTACCTGTATTGTATACATATATATGTCTACCATTCAATATGTGTAATTACTGTTTATAACAAGTGATTATACAAGTATATAGTATAGGTATACGAAGTAGTAAAGCTATTACTTTGTATACCTATATACTCGTAAGGTTATATGGTGTATGTGTATATAATAAAAGTAATCAATAAAGGTATATGTTATACATACCTACTGATGGTAAGTGGTTACCATTAGCTTGGCTTGGCAGAAAATGCACTGATATGACGTTACCATGTGACGCCCTTAGGACATCTTATGCATTCCTATTTTGAAGGACTGTAGATGTTATATCTCGGTACTACAGTGTACCCGCTAATTGTATTGCCATATGTTAACATAAAACCGAAACACAGCTTATAAGCAGTTAAGCATCTAAAACAGGCGAAACAAAGGTAGCCACCCTGACAACTTTGTACAAAGTCTATATATGGATAGGTTGTGTTCAAATATACATTTAATAAAAATGTAACTGATAGCTTTACTTACTTTTATTAAAATATTTTATTTAATAGAACCAGAACAATGATTGTTCCAATTCTTGTCTGTCTGTGCCTTATTATTTTGTCCTCGTTAATGTCAAAAATTTGCTTAACCGTTTTAAGCTCACCACGATGTATTTATTTTATTCCAATTTGTTTACAAACAAAACAGTTACTCTGATATTATATACAATAATATACATATACGTCCTTATCTTAGATATGTCGAAGCATGTTATTTATACTATTAAACACGGGCATAATCAGAATAGGCCACTAGTCATTTATAAAATATATATACCTACTAGAGTATGCCCGTTAACTTTATACATCGTGTTCTGCAGTCAGTCAGTCAGTAATACGGATACAGTGCGTGAGTGCGGTGAGCGCACGCAATCTCCTCTCTTTTTACCATACTTCTGAACTTCTATTTCACATTACTACATCTTTTGGTATTAAAGTATTTGAGAATATAGTTAGTAACTACTATAAGACATAGTATTGACATGTACGAGCTGCCGTTATAGGTAAGTGTACGTGTACGTGTATCTTCGTAATATTAATATTGTATAGAACATTATTTACATTTAATAACATTTTTTCCCCAAAAATATTAATGTTAAAAATATTTTATATTTTCAACACAAAATATGCTACAATATAATGAACCGTTTCGACTAAAACTTAGTAACAAAATTGCTGGACATAAACTAAAAACGAAAAAATACCTACTTTTAAATTCGCTTGAAAATTTTATTTATTATATAAAGTTACATACTAAGATTTGTTGTATTAATTATTTTACTTTTTTTATTTTTTTCGATAAGTAATGTTTCCTTTAGTGACTCCTAGTAATTAATCAATCACAATAGTATATATAATATAAAGTAATCTATTCACATAAAGAAATTAGTAAAGGAAATTAGGGGACACATATTGTACGAGAAAAATGTAAATTACGTACCCAAATTAATATCTACATAGAATATATTTATTCACAAAGAATAGACCTTAAACAACAAACAGGGAAATTAAATAAGATTTTGATATGATGCATTTTATACTGTTTTGAAATTTCAGATGCCCGGTAAAAAAAATCTATTTTTAATCTTTCATTTCATGTAGGAAACGTGTGCCGCTATCCGCCCTGTGGGCCGAAGTCTATTTGACATTCCAATTTCATTATCAGTTCCTTATTCCAGTATATCACTACAGAAGACATTAAATTAAATTAAACAAGCACAGCTGGCAAGTAAAGTTATAATAATATTAATCGACTTCGCCCAAGTTCAGCAGTACCATTTATCGATAGACATAAATACCCTAATAGTTCATAAAATTTTGAAACTTATTCTAATAAGATAAAATAAATATTATTGTCATACTGTGCACAATAGTTATTTTAAAAATTAAAATACATGTAGATTTTACAACACATCTACCTATATACGTATGCCCACCTATCTTCCTATTATTCAATACATGATGAGAACCTATTCTAATTAATCGATTGATTTTGCCTTTTAGTAGGGCAATTAATTTGTTGACTCTTTTTAATTACCGTAAAAGGTATTGTGATCCAATTCAATTTGTACCTGTCATTACCTCTGGAATTCTTTATTCAATGCGCAATAATAAAATTTTTAATGACAACATATTTTATTCATGTTGCCTGTAATAGCGAATTGTGCGAATTAAGAAAAATAGAAAAGATAAATAACACAGAGGAAGGAAAACTAGAGTCGTCAACAAGTTTGATTTTAACTAAAATCAACAAATAAAATTATGTACTTACCTACTTATTGACTTTTTGTTGCAATAATAAATACAATATAAAGAAATAAATGCCCATGGTTCACATCATTCATTTATTCATCGTTATACGGCCTGATACCTTGATATCAACTTGTCTGTCGATCTTCAGAATATTTTCGAAAATTAGCAAGTAAATCAGACTAATAACTGCGCAAATATTAAGGTACAAAAACTAAAACTAGAAATAGGTGAAATTGTGAAGTAAAGCTTCAGAAATTATAATTAATATGTTACTTTCTTTTTCAATCTTCCACGAAAATATTACAATAAATTGAAAACATGACATTTAGGTATTTACGATAGCTCCTGTTAACGTCGTAAATACCGTCGTACATACATATGTATTGGCAGATATATTAGATTTGAACTAAATAAAACGTATTAAAGAAAAGATATCTCTACAATATATTCGTACCTTGTTGTATAGTTTATTTTTTGAATAGATTATGCGTATAGATATTAGGTATGTGGCATGATATCATCTTATATATTCATTGATTACTAGGTTTATTAACATAATTTCATTTACCTACTACTTATTTGTAGTTGTAATTAAAAAGTACTTAATAAAAGATGCATACATATCTGTCCGAAACAAACGCTTGTTCCTCTTTATTACATGTATATTGATTCCCGAAGCTATCAGATATCTTTTAATTTCATATGATATGGGTACTAGCTCATCAGCGTGACTTCGTTTACATGATATTTTCCCCGTTTTTATTACAGCTCTACTCATATTAGCCGTAGCGTAATGCTAGTGATGTTATGTACCTTCCTCGATAAATGGGTCATTCAAGACTAAATGAATTTTCAAAATCAGTTCCATAGATCCAAAGATTACCCCTTACAACTTCACAAACTCACAAACATTAGCTTTACGACTATTTAGTCTAAGAGTGCCGCTATGGGATCAAACCTCGGCTTTGGTTATCGTAATTTCATTAAATTCCCGTTGGAATTGGACGGATGATCAACCGGAGAGACACATGGGTAGTGTGGAGTTCTTAGCCACCAAAATATTTATAGTGGTCATTCCATGGTCCTGCCTCCTTGCCATAATGTCGAGCACGTATGTATACAGATTACCTAAACCCCGGAAAAGATTGGTTGAATCAGCAGTTTCTGACACTCCATTTTTACAATAATACTTAGTACCAAATCCAAACGAAATATTTAAATGAAAACCGTTTCAATATTTGGATACTTAGGAGCCGCTAAGCAATTTCCTTAGATATGAAATATTACTTCATACGTCCATGTATCTACAATTTATTCTTTTATCTCATGTTAAGAAAATTTGTAGATATACAAGACACGTGGTAACAATGAGCTCCACAACCTCGCCCAAGGCCTCTCTCGCCAAACTAGTCCTTTACCCGAAGCCGAAACCTTTCAAAGTGATGGTGCTGGGACAATCTGGAGTTGGTAAATCCGGTAAGAATAATATAAGTGTATAATTATATAATCTAATTAGCCTCATAATTGTGATAAATTTTGATCACTAAATATATATATACAAAAAATCGTGCCAATTCTTTGGTATAACCACAGATAATATAATATTACATAGTATAACTGTATCAAAAATGTTTGCTTAATAACCCCTAAAGAACCAGAATTTCTATATTCTGGTACTATGCTTCGTTTTCATCAATCAAGTAAAATCACATTAAATTTTATTTGTATAATGATAGCCTATAGTACCTTATTTATGACACTTTTATTACATGCAGTAGACTAGTAATAAACCGATTCTTTACTACTTATAATAAAACATGGTTTTATTATGAGGTGTGACCAAATCAGCAAAATATATAATAGTTATACAAAGTAGCTATGCCTATTTCATACATTCTGTTTTATTAGATTTACGCCAATAGTTTAAATACATGATTTCAAATTTAAAAAGGATCAATTGTGGAAATGTTTATCTCTATACTTGGAGGAGTTATCTCTATACTCTCTATAATGGAGAGCTCATTAAAAAATATTTAAAAAAGAATTCATTAAGTAGCTGTAATATTCTAATATCATATCAATTAATTAATTTTGTAAACTTTTATTTAAAAAACATTGATATAGTATGAATACAAAACCTCATTGGCCAACTAAGCAGGTATATTTTACTTTTTATTTATGTAATGATTCGAAATTCGAAATTTTAATAAATATTAATTCCAAAAGTTTGATACCATATCATGGCGTATTAAAAATTCATTTTATTTTGTAAATTACTTAATATAAAACACTAGTGGATTAAAGGAAGTGGTATTATTTTTTGTATACGTTAATCAAACATTATGACAATTTATGTTCCCGATTAAAGTTTAATTCAGTTCTAAAATTTTGCGCGATTTTTAGAAAGATTTATCATTTTAAAGAATAGAATAGAAAATCATTTATGCTCTTTAGAATAGGCGGTATGGCATATTATATTATATGTGATTATAGTTATTTTTTTAATCTGCTGCTCATTCGGAAAGTTGTCACATCACAAGAAGGACGAGCAAGAAACTTGCGTGTTTCTTTTTGTGGATGATAATGGAATGGTGCTCCCGCCTGCGCTAACGGTTTACGCTGGCGGGGCACCAGTGGAGGATGATAAGATGAGCATGAGGTCAGGTCAGTTAGCCTATAGTGATAAATTCACCAGGAATTTAACACGATGGTTTCCAGGGGGAACCGTGTGGAGGTCGGTCTAATAACTTGCGTGTTCTTTTCAATAATCCTTATAACTTTACATTTTTAAGTTGAAATTTATAAAAACTTTCTACCAACGAGCACTACTTTATTAGGGTCAAAATATTACACAATAAGATTAAATCATTCTAAGTGATTAGAGCAGACCAGTCGCTACAAGCAGCAATCGTTCACGAGTATGATAAATGCGCCAGCCTTCACTGCGCTCAATCATATTTTAGGGAACCTAATGAACAGCCATACGGCACGTCTAGACATTTAAGTGAGCATGATTACACAAGACACTGGACCACGTCGTAGCTACTTTTATTACGTGATAATTATAGTATTCCCACATTACATAAGAATATATGTGGCAAACAATACAAAAACCGCTACGCAATAAAATAAAAAAAAAACCAGGAATAAATAAAACTTACAACGTTGTCCGCAAATAACTTATATTAGAACAAGTGAGAAGAGCAATCGTATAACTTTATCTACGTATAACTATTTAGTACAGTATAAGTTTATTTTTCTAAATTAAGAGAATATTTCTAAAATAAAAGTAGCCGAAGTTACTTATTACATCAGCTACCTGCCAAAAAAAGTCCCGTCAAAATCAGTCCAGCCTTTTCAGAGATTAGTCGGAACAAACATACTGACAAAAATTGTAAAAAATGTTATTTTCGTGTGTGTACCGTATTTATATGCATATATAAATACGATAAAATCGATTATTTCAATGTTACAAACAGACACTCTAATTTTATTTAGATCACATTTGTTATACATATCTTTTATAATATTTTTTTTTCTGCAGCTTTGGTAGTGAGGTTCATAACAAGACGTTTCATCGGAGACTATGATCCCAATTTAGAAAAAACTTACTCATTTCACACTGTAATAGACAACGAGATGGTTTATTTCGAGATATTAGATTCTGCCGGAGATTCTAATGTAAGTATGTTTGTATTTCTTTTTATAAATAAGTACGAATTATACATATAACTATCGAAGCAGCACAGTTGAGGTTGCAGAGTGTTTCATTCAAGGACAATAAAATTTTATTAGCGCAATAATGGTACCTAATGAGTTTAACTACATGTCAACCGAATTAAAAAAGGAGAGCCTCGCTCTTTTCCTTACTAGGCGTAAAAGGGCCATTATCTTCTTGGAATAGTTATTCTTACCTATATTCGCAATTGCCGGTTATTTTAGTATAAGTCACATTGTGCAAACCTTTTTGATTATTAAATAAGCTTTCAAAGTGACACATCTAACTTTCGACCAAAAGTTAGGAACTTTTCATCAGTGCGCTTCATTTGATTGGGTCGCAACGGACTTCTTATTCAATCTGATCGGTATTATTTGAATTTCGAATATAATTTAGAAGTACAAGACTTATTGAACTTAGTTCGTGCTTAAGATTCACAAAATAATGAAGAATTCGATTCATAAAAGTATTACGAGAACATGAGCATGTTGTCGTAATACATTCTATCTTCATGACAAATTTCAGTTCTATTCCTTTCAGCCGTTAAGTCGCATAGGTAATGGTACAGAAAAAACAAACAGATAAATGTACCTATATCATTGTACACAATCTTTATAAATGCAAAGTAATTTAAATTGACATAATTTATTTCTTGCAGCAAAGTGAATACGCTAATTTGGAAAGTAACATTAGATGGGCCGAGGCCTTCATCCTGATGTATTCTGTCACCGACAAATGTTCATTCGACGAATGTCATCGTCTCAAGTTTCTTATAAATTACAATAAACGCAGGCGGCGACTCTCTTCCTCTATGAAAGTAAGTAAAAAATCTTATATACACAGTAGACTGAATCTAACTTCATGGCTCTCCATTATTAAAAGAAAAATAAATAAGCGTAAATTGGGAGTCTGATATTCCAAGGGACGTACCCTTCAAATTCAGTGCAATTATTAATGTAATGTTCATTATCCTTTTCCATTTCGTGATTCTATCTTCCTAATCCGGAATACTAAAACATCTTCCTAATATTTTTTATTTAATTTTATTATTTTTTTTATTGAATGGGTAATGGATAACCTAAGACGGCCGTCGCTCAAATTGAAAGGTATATTAAAAAAGTTAAACGTTAAAATTACAAAGTATATTTCCGTTCTTGTTTTTAAGAACCTTCTGATACATTCTTATTCACTTAAAAGGATCTAATTCTAGAATCAGGGGCACTATCGGAACAATCATGGGGAGCTAATATGGACAGGAGGGAACATAGATCGCTTCCTAGATTGCCTCGTGTGTATCAGGACCCAGAGCCCATTAGTTGTTATTGGGCTCGTCGGCAATCGGATTTACCCCCCCCCCCCTCCCCCCTCCTGTCTGCACCCAAATGGCCTTTGACTACAGAGTTGCCATTTTAAGAAATGTAATCTAAATTAATTTCAGGATAGTCTACCAGAGACGCCTGTGGTGCTTGTAGGTAATAAAGCGGATCAAGTTGGTGATAGAATGGTCTCCACAGAAGAAGGTCAAAGGCGAAGCAAAGAAATCGGCTGTGTTTGTTTTTATGAAATTTCAGTAAGAGAAAGTATTGACCAGGTTAGTAGAATGATTTCGCATAATTATGTTCATATTTAAGATTTCAGATATTGGTGCGGCGGTGGCTATGATCTAGCCTTCTTCGATGGACTATATTGTTGTATAGGAAACTGGCTGGTCGTATATGAATGACTTACCCTACTTCAATGTGCTTGTTCTTCAGTGGGCCCACACGGTTACGGGAATCTCAGGAATTCACTCAGGTTGATTACAACTATTAAGACATGCGTGCGATATGAGTGCGACGTGCGCGCGCGGCGAAAGCTATGACATCACTGATTATTGAATTAGCCGGGAGGGGTGTCAATGCACAAGACAAACCAGGTACGCATCGCGTTTGGCGTAACCATGCCCCCCGCCTTGACATAATGTCAAAGTAAAATTAACAAAAAAATAAAGGAACTACATAATTGAACCTTATTGCGAATGCGACAAATACAAAAAACAAGAAAGAAAAAATACAAAAAATATCAAATGCGGAATTTACTAAATAAGAAAAATGCAAAGGATTTTAACTTAACTTATTAACCTATTATAAATGCGTACTACCTATCTTATAGAATACATATTATTGCAAAGGCAATGGACATATGCGGTGCGTTAGGAGGGATAAGGGTCCACTTAATTCCATTGTTAGCTAATTCCTTATCCCAAACAGATCTACATTCTTGCGATAAAAACAAATAAAGTTCACGTAGGTAGGATCGTGCCCCTATAAAATTAGTACCATGATCCGTATACATGCATTGAATAGGACCGCGGCGAGCGAGAAAACGTTTTAACGCGGCGAGAAAACAAACTGTACTCAATTCACTTGCGAGCTCAATATGAACAGCCCGAGTGGTTAAGCACGTGAATAAGCAAACGTATGCTTTGCGAGTGGTTATACCACGACCGCGATAAGGGGTTACAAAAAACGGACCTGCGAAATCACAGCCACAATGGACAAAGGCTTTAGGAACTTCCTTCACCCTTAGTGCAGGCAGATCACCCATCGGTGGGAATGTAGGACGCGGTTTATTGCGGAAACAAATATTACAATTAGCTACGATCGTGCGAATCATACGTCGAGCGGCGAGAATCCAATATTTAGTACGTAGTATTGACATTAACAATTCTGGGCCTGTATGCAGGTTTTTACGATGAAAGTGTGTTACAATTAATTGAACTATATGATCTCTGCCCGGAAGTAATATAGGGTGTTTATAATCGAAATCTTCATCAGAATGAGTCAGACGACCACCAACTCTTAAGAGATTGTCTGATAAAAATGGATTTAATTTAATTATTGATGCGGTACAAGGTTTTTTATTATTTAACTTGCTAATATCGTTTTTAAAATGAAACCCCTGCACAGCGCGAATAATTATACGTTCGGCGAAATCCAAATCGGAACTGGATATGACGCCGCGTGGAAGAATGTTAGCGAACTTATAAATATAACAAATTACACGAAGTAATTTCATCCATGACGAAAATTTGCGAGCGAGCGAATATAAATAAGGTTCCATAGAATCTTCAATGGTAACCAGTGCGATAGGTTTTAATTCTGGAATGTCCGATGAATCCGCAGCAAGAAATGGCTTAATTGGCCATTGTCCCTTTGGTTTACAAATCCATGGTGGACCATTTAACCAAAGGGGGTGCGTTGCGAGTTGAGCAGGACTCAGTCCCCGAGACAGGCAGTCACTGGGATTGTCCGTGCCCTTAATGTGATAAAAATGCGTTGGTTCCATGTTTTCATGAATTTGCGATACTCGATTCGCAACAAACGTATGCCATTTGTGTGGCGACGAGTGTATCCAATTTAATGCGACCGTAGAATCCGAAAATGCGAATACCGATTCTATGGGGTATCTTGGCGAATAAACTTGATAAATAATTTTGATTAATTTAGAAAGAATTACAGCGGCACACAATTCCAATCGTGCCAAAGCAATTACCTTTAATGGTGCTACCTTTGACTTGGCACATAAAAGTGTAATATTTGAAGTACCATCTGGCAGTTCAATATACGCGTATACACAAGCACCATATGCGCGTTCGGATGCATCAGCAAATCCGAGAATGTTTAATTTGCAATTATCAATAACACCTATATGACGAATAAATTTAATGTTAGAAATGAGTGGTAATTCAGAGTGGAATTGATTCCACGTGCGAACAATTTTTTGCGCGATTGGAAATTTATTTCCTTCATCGGAAGCTAACTGAGCTACAGTACGTAACGCTAAGTACGGGCTGCAACGTAAGCCAAATGCAACTTTATTAAATTCAAAGACTTGGAGCGGTTTATTAGGACTAAATCTATATACAATACGTTGAAAACAACGATCTTGCGGGCGAACTTTTATTCGTAAATACATTTGTCGCACATCAGCTGAGATGGCGACTGCGAACAATCTCATATTCAAGAGAATAATAAATAAATCCTGTTGTAAGGAAGGACCTGTATGTAGAATATCATTAAGCGAAAATCCAGTACTAGACTTCGCGCTTGCGTCTAGTACCGGCCTTATTTTCGTGGACACTTTGTCCTCACGTAAGACTGCGTGATGCGGTATAAAATAACTAGGGCTGTTATTTTCAATTACGTCTACGGGAGAAATATATTGTTTTTCTATATATTCGTGAATTACCTCATCATAAAGGTATTTCAGTTGCGGTTGCGATGCGCATTTACGTTCCAAATGATAAAATCTGCGTTTAGCGATATCGAAAGAGTTCCCTAAAGACTTAGAACTATACTTAAATGGTAAAGCGACTTCGTAGTGACCTGATTCGTTACGAGTGGTCGTTGTGGTATAAAAATCTTCACAGTATTTATCGTCTATACTTGTTATTGGTTTGCGATCTACTTCTTCAATCTCCCAAAATTTGCGAATTAATACTGAAACCTCGCACGAAGTGGTGGAACAGAACGAGAATGAAGAAGACGTAGAAGTTAAGGTGGGAGCTTCACCTAAAATAAGATAACCGAGAACAGTCTCCAACGCGTTTGGAGTACCAGGTGAATTTATAATTTTACCTCCAGACAAAAGGGTCGCGAATAGATTGACACCAATCAAAAGGTCAATTTCTGATGGTGTTCCCCACGTATCATCTGCGAGCGGAATATTAGTTAAGTAACTGAGCGCGCCAACATCAATTTGACATGTTGGTAAGTTACCTGTTATTTTATTCAAAACTAAAGCGCGAATATTATAATATTGCTCATGATTAAATCTCGATCGGAAAGAGAGATCAACTGCACCCTTAACTGGTTCAGTGGCGCCACCTATACCCTTAACGGTGGTATGTGCGTCCGGCTGCATGGTTAAACCCAATTTTAAACAACACTTAGAAGTAATATAATGCTTTTGTGACCCGGGGTCCAATAAGCAGCGAATGACAACATCACTCCCATTACGAGCAGTAGCAAATACCTTGGCAGTAGCAAGTACTTCAGTCACATACGGCTGCTCATGAATGGACGATGAAAGCGTGCATAACGACTCCTTGTCTCCACCAGTGGTGGTTTCAATAGGAACGGGAGTTGGTTCTAATCGTGTCTGTTGTGTGGGTTGTGTGTGCGCAAGCGGAGGCAATTGCGACGAAGAAGATGGTGGTAATTGGCGACCGTGCGTATAAGATGTCTGTGCGTTTTTCGTACCCTGAGATACTTGCGTAGGTGCGGAATTATTATTTTTAAAACAAAGTAACGTATGATGTCTCGGATTGTTACAATTTCGACAGGCGGAAGTTGATTGACAACTGAAAGAGTTATGTTGACTACTTAGACATCTAGTACACATACGGTTAGTTTTAATATAATTAAATCGATCATTAATTGTGAAAGTTGAAAATTGTTTACATTTATATAATTGAGAATGTGAATCACCTTTACATAAGGAACAATAAATGCGTTGCGGAGGATTAGTACCTAAAAATGTACGTGGCGATCGAGCGATCGATCGTTGATGCGACTGTGCACGACCACTGGCGGACGCGGCGGCGGGACCGTCCAACTTGGTGGCGGCAGCGGCGCCGGCGGTGCGGTTACACGTGCGTTGTAATATTTTTACGTGTTGACGTATAAATTTTATAAAATTTTCAAACTGCGGTATGTCATCTTCTCCTCTAATTGATGACTCATACGACTGCGCGGTAGCCTGATCTAATGCCTTTAATCCCATATAAATAAATATAAAATCATCCAGCTTTTCAATTTTAAGTTGCTTTAATGCTGCGATAGTCGACGAGAAAGTATCAATAAATTATTCTAAGTTTATTGCCGAAGGACCGTTAATTGATTTTAAAGAAAATAATTTATCTAAATATGACGTTGCAAGAGAGCGTTTATCTTGATACTTGTCGATTAAAGCTTGCCACAATATAGGATAATTTTCGGCTGCTGGTACTAAGCCAGCACACAGATTTCTAGCCTTTCCTGACAGGTGACTCATAAGATAATGAAAACGTTCTGAGTCCGAAAAGGATTCATTGTCATGAATAACCTGTTTGAATGTTTCGTAAAAGAAAGGAAATTCTAAAATATCACCTGAGAAGACTGGTAACACAATTTGGGGGATCCTTACTGATCCCTGTTTGTTGTCTGGTAAAGCAGACTGACAAGCGGGAGCTGGAGTTCGCGAAGATTGAGGTTGTAACGAGACCGCCATCATCTTTATAGAATAAAACATTTCGTCAAAAGCGGTGAGAGATTGATAATTAACTACATAATCAGGGTTTAGTTCCAAATTAAGGAGAATAATTTCATCGACAATTTTAACATACTCTGTGCGCATTTGATCGATCAGGCTAACTTTTGCAATAAAAACATTACGATGTTTCTCCATTTTAGTTTTCGAAGATAATTCATAAATAGACTGAAGTTGCGAAAAATATTGTGCACGTTTTGCTTCATACATTTTTAATTTTGCGTTTGTGTTAGCCATTATTATTATTTATATATATACTTCTTAAAAAATAACAAAGGAAAACCAATAAATGCGATGTATAAAACTATGTGCGGTAATAACGTACAACTATACCTGTACTACCGTAAAAGTGCGAGCGATAAACAATAATAACGTATAATAGGTATTTAATGTACTAAATACCTACAAGACAGACAGATGTACTTGTAGCGAAAATAAGTACACAAATGCGAGAAATGATGCGCGATATAAACTAGCATACATAAAAAATATATGCTTACTATGCTATAAAACTACTAATTAATAATGCGAAAAATAGGTACAACTATTATCTATATATACCTATATGCGAGAAAAATAAAATAATGCATAAAGCAATATTTTAAATATGCGGTGCGAGAAGTAAATCACAATAACGTTTTAAACACTAAAGCGCGTGACAAATAAATTTATATGTACCTACTCATAAGCGGTAGTATGTAGGTACATAAGTGCGACAATACGGAATGTAGGTATCGACCATACCTCTACAAAAAAAATATGCGAGCGAAACATAAACTATACATAAAGCGAAATCGAAGTGAGTGATGTCATAGAAAATCAGATAATATATCTATAACTATAACTAAAAAGATATAAAATAACTATGTTCACAACTATTATTTTACGCGGGAGTAGTCTAAAGCGTTGTTGTTAGTCACTGTGTCGATACACCACGTATAACTTAATCATAGGTACGTAGGGCACGATCTTTAACCGACATGTATTGTATAAAACAGCTATGCGAACTAAATACCCAAACAATTTACAATAACCAGCGTATTATACGGCGAGTACTGCAAGGAAATAAAATATCTATTACGAACAGAAATAAAATCGCTGCTTATCAATAATTATTCAGATTAAATAGTGTGCTTTCCCTGCTCACTTTCTTGTGTAAAGACTACGGTAATTACAACAATGACTTTCAGCAAATTTCAAGGTCATACACTAAAATACTAACAATCTTAACATTCAAACACTACAATCATCATACATAATATTCGACAGGTAATATTGTTTCGTCAAATAGTATAACGACAACTATAATATTTCTAGAAGCTTCGATCGATCGAACAATATCGATATAATGCGGGTGAATGTGAAATTAAATGAACGAAACAACGCAAACAGATATAACGCGAAATTGAAGAATTGCTGCGAGATATGAACAATTCATAAGCGACATAAATATAAACTTATTTATTAACGAAAATACCAATGTATCGTTTTATTGGTGCAACCGTGGTATGCAATTTGAATAGATCCTATTACATGCGCAATAAGGTTCAATATTACATGCGAGTCATTCACTCGACTTTCACAATAGGAAAAAATTAAAACAAATTTTAAATAAATAAATTGCGATTCCTATTGTGATCCGGCGACGGAAGGCCAATAAATGGTGCGGCGGTGGCTATGATCTAGCCTTCTTCGATGGACTATATTGTTGTATAGGAAACTGGCTGGTCGTATATGAATGACTTACCCTACTTCAATGTGCTTGTTCTTCAGTGGGCCCACACGGTTACGGGAATCTCAGGAATTCACTCAGGTTGATTACAACTATTAAGACATGCGTGCGATATGAGTGCGACGTGCGCGCGCGGCGAAAGCTATGACATCACTGATTATTGAATTAGCCGGGAGGGGTGTCAATGCACAAGACAAACCAGGTACGCATCGCGTTTGGCGTAACCAGATATAGTAACCGAATAAAGTAGGTATTTATTAGGCAGAAAATGGTATCTTCTACTCATATGGTGTGTTTCTTAGTTTGACGCTTTACATACTAGTTAAAATATATGACTTAATTTTACTTGAGATCCCACTGCGTTTTGAAGAGGCTTGAGATCCAATATTCCGTTGCGATATTTCTTATTTAATCTAATTCTATGTTTAAAATTTTATTTTTTATTGAAATTCACTGATACGAATATTATACTTTTACTTATTACTATCTAAACCATATCAATCTACCTAACTCAGACTTTGTCTTCTTATGTTAAAGGATAAAAACTAGACTATGTCCATCCCCGTGTTACAATCTATGTATCTTGACATCTTTTCACATCTTCACATTCATCGACCATTTAGTCGTGAAAAGGTAACAGACAAAACGGCCATACACACTCTCGTTGTTATAGTTAGATATATCAGAATGGATAACAATTTTGATAAAATACCTATTACATATTAACTTTTATATGTCCCACTAGATAAGTAGCAGATAACTACGTAATAAAGATTAACAATAATCTTCCACTATAATCTCTAGTGGAACTGCGTTGAATTGACTACAATATTGCCAAGTACTAAAGTGGTCAATAGAGCTTTTATTATAAATTTAACTACTTAATATTTTTTTATACTAGTTGAAATAGTAAACAAGCTCACGTTGTAACAAGTGTCAACCATTGTCTATAAATATGAATAGCAATATCACTTTATCATGCGACGCTCGGGAGGACTAAAGTGTCAAGGGCGAATTGTAGTAATGAGTAGACTACGGAGGTACTCTACTCACTACTACAATTCGCCCTTTAACCAAAACATAATTAGCTGATATAAATAACTAAGACTGAAGTGATAATAATTAGTAATAGCAGTAATAGGGACTGGCCCCATTCCTAATAGTGTAACCCAACAGATCGAGCTCTACACAATCCGCTCTAGAAACCGTCGCGCTTAATTCAAATAGTGTATTCGCAATGATGAAATAAATGATCTGACTTTATTCACAGTCTATTACTACCAACTTTTCGTTCCCCACTATTTACCCGATAGCGTATATTATTAGTGCAGCACACAAGTGTACTATTACTTGATCATCAAAAAATGTACTCATATCAGACTGCACTCACACACACTTCGTAGTTTATAGATTCTTTAGTTACAAAACATAGTCTAAAAACATAATTTAAAGTTCCCAGGGTTAGGCTGTGAAAAGTAGTTTGCGTGGGTACCTCAATATCACCTACTTCAGCCTCCAAAAGCTTGCTTTGTTTGTAAGCTGTTTTTCGATTATACAATGCAGATTAGGTTAGTGCATTGAAATTGTAGGATGTGAGGCATGACATCTTGGTCCTCCGGAATGGCAACACGGATGCGAGTGGTAACACGGGTACGTTATGACGTCAAGTTAGTGGTGCAATTTACCCTGTAACCGATTGTTACCAATTATCATAAGTAGGTATACCGTAATGTTAGTACTACCACAGTGGTACTACTATGTATTATTATGTTATCTATGGTACTACTGACTTAGTAGTGCTACTCATATAGGTACGTAGGGGATGGTTACGCCTACTATCAGGTGCGCCGTCAGTTTGCCATTCTAGTGATCAAAACAAAGTATAATAAAATAAATTATTAAACACTGCAGGTGTGGGGTGTATTCAGTGATGCGCGTCGGTTTTGGCGCGTAACTAACAAATGGTCCCGGGGTCGAGAGAGTCGCGACGTGGTCGGCCCCGACCGCCAGACACAGGCAGCCTTGGGCCGTGTGCTAGCTCGCACCATCTCTGACACTACTGACACTGCAGTCATTACGACACCAGTCACTCCTTTTTGTTAGTATTTTAATGAATCTATACTGACAGTAAAAGTATTTCTTTCTGATATTCTTTCTAGACAAAAGATTGAGGAGGATGTTTTTTAAATATCCTCCTCCAAATTTTCTTTCTCCTCACAAACTTGAATGGCAACAAATATATGTATTAATTTTGGTTAATATTATTAAAA
Source organism: Achroia grisella (assembly GCF_030625045.1). NCBI lineage: Eukaryota > Metazoa > Arthropoda > Insecta > Lepidoptera > Pyralidae > Achroia > Achroia grisella. The sequence continues at coordinate 6,337,642 of NW_026713059.1, forward strand.
AAATATACGATAGCATAAAATACATTATAATAGATATAATCATAAAATAATTTGTTTTAATTTCAATGTATAGCTGCAAAATTAAAGTTTTCCTAGTTACAGAGTACCTATAACTTTATTAGATTATATTAGCAATCTGCTCGAATATTGTGATAATTATTCTTTATCTTGTTTTAAAATATAATTACAGGTAATCGCTGGACAGAAGTAGACCTTGAAGAAGAAGAAGAAATCGGTGTGACTAGAAGTGACTCAACATCATCATCCGGTAAATCTGAGGATACGGAGGAGTTTAGAGCGCGGGCCAGCACAGACTCCCGTTTGCCCCCAAGACCGACAAGAACAAGACATCCACATGTTAGTCGACCACTCCCACCGCCCGCTAGGCGAATGAGTATGGCTATGAGAGGAAACAATGGTAGCACCTACTGATTACCTGGAGTGTAAAATACTGGAAATTATTCTTCTATATTTGTTTTTCATACATATCGGCGTTTCCCAATAACACCCATAGGCGATCGTTTGCTTTTTGTAGTCGGAAAGAGCTATTGTTCTTATATTAGTCTTTTATAAGTTTTGGCAAACCACGCAAGCCAGAGGGTTTAGTAATTGTGAATTCTTGGATAACTTTCTTACTTTTACAGGAAATTTATGGCCATTCGATATATTTATATTCATCATTTTGGGATAACTTTTTATCGGAACAATAAATGTCATTTTTGTTATTAACCTCCACATAATGGAAACGATTACCAACCAACTTTGGTATCTAACAACATCAATCGTTCAGTTTTAGCACCGTGAGCACAAGGCCAATCGGGCACCCATCACAATCAGGAGTTTTTATATTATTTATATTTTTCTTATATAAACTCAAATAATAATAGAAATCAATTCAGTAGTTGAAGACTACGACTTCGCCATTACTGAATCGATTTTGATAATTGATAAACATCCTATTTCCTCCTTAATTTAGAATAAAATTGCAATATATTAGATTTATATATTCCAAAAACTAATATTGCAATTAAAAACTATTGGTAAGTACCTACCTTATATAGTATGTATGTATAATAATTTTATTCCTACAAAAATTAATCAAGTGCTTCTTCTCCTTTATATTAGTCTGTTTAATGTTTTAAATAGTGAATTATATCTGATTAATAATATATACCTAGGACATATTTATACGGTTCTAACGTCTGTTTGATGACTGTACTTATTTAAGTTGTTTGTAATTTTATACGTTGGAAGTTATCTATTATATGTAGACAAAATAACAAAAATGAGGATAATATACGATTGAATTGAATATTTATGACTAGCTGTATATTTTTAATATTGTTTTACCCACCTATAAACAAAAGAAATGGATAGTCATAATTATAAGCATAGATTACTATAATGTATAGTTATTTAAGTTGTATAGAATTATACAATACTCTGTTCTCACTCATATTCAGCTTGAAATTATTCTTTGTATTTTGTTAATTACCTATATTTAAATTGAAAAATTGTAAATGTACGTAACTAGTTATATTTGAGGTCAATTAAAACACATAATGAGGAGACACAAAAACAAGGATGATGAACAATTATTTTGTATTTTACTTAATAATAATAATTCCCAAAATAAATAAATATTTTTTATATGTTGACGTTGGCATAGCGCTCTCGCTTGCGTTATTCGCTTTACACATTCATATCAGCTAACTTATGAAGACAAGTTTACTAGAAATTTGATGGAGATATTTAGTAGATATACAGCAAGAAATCAAAATAGTGTTGTTGTTGTTAAGTAACAGTTTACTTAACAACAACAACACTATTTTGAATGTGATGGATTATACTTTATATTTCACATCCAATATCCCGTATAATGTATAGTTATCTACGTACCTACTCCTGTGTATGTCGCATAAATATTACCAGATTTTTACAGTAAACAACATCGTGTAACATACCTAACATACACCATGGACAACATACAAAACACAACTAAGAATCTCCATTGTCTAGCAATCAGTTACACAAAACAAGAAACATTTAATTTTATTTCTTTATACAATTCAGATACTCATGATCAGAGATGGGCAAAATAGTTTTAAAAAGCATTTAAATACAAAATGCAAAATACTATTCTGATTTACTATTTCAAATGGAAAATAGGTGTTTTCAAAATACTTTTTCAAAATAAAATACCTTTTGAGTTTTTGACCAACCCACAAATATTTTTATTTATTTTAGGTATTTAATATGATGAATAGAGATACAATGCCGAGCCGACCAAAAACGTCTAATAACATTGCACCTTATGCATGACATTTCATATGGTCATATTATCCGAATATTGATACGCGTAGTGATTGTACGCGTATCAATACTCGGTCATATTATTAATTAATAATAATAAAACTCACTTAAAATAATGTAAAAAACAAGACTTCGTAAAAGAGAGCCATGGCTCCATTTTGTGAATGCCATTTATTTCGGTTAAACAGCTGATTCAGATGGCGAATTATTTTCCCACCGAGTATGACGAGACTTGCAGTCGCAGATATCTATTTTCAAGCCGTTTCAGAGCAAACTTTTTCGTGCAAGTTTCATTCGTTATCTTGTATCCATCCTTAACATTTTGTTCACGTAATAATAGCGACGTGTAAGTACATGATTAAAAAAATGTTTTTATAATTTACACCTTATAAAATAATGAAAAACGGATGTGTATAATTTTTTAATTGCCTCGATGCTGTAACGGTATACCACACTACGTTATTTCATTGCACTGGCATGGTGCAAACATTTGTATCCATGAGATTGTTTATACTGGTCTGGATGAGGTTTATGTATATTATGTATGTAATTACAAATTTTTTTTTTTTTTTAATACAATTTTTTTTTTTTTTTTGTGTAAATCAAATTGAGTAAACAAACACGCTCTGCATTTATTCACATTTTAAAATATTCATACGAATTGTTTTGATCAAAACGTATATTCATTGTGTACAGTGATTGATAATAAACATACACAAATGTGGTTTTCAATTGAAGTGGCGGTTAACAGTGGTTTTCATCGTGTTTTTACTAACTACATACAAAGTCACCAGCTGTGTAGAATACAATACTACGTCTTTCTACAAGGATTTGCAGTAATCGGTATAAGTGCAAGTGCCAAAATTCAAGTCTGTGAGATATTGTGCTTGGAAGTTTAGTATCGTTTACCTATTGTGTTCAAGAAGAGATTGATAGTTCCAGTTCAAGTTGATGAAATAAGTACTGTTTTTCTACCTACCCACAAACCATCTCCAATACGGTTGCCATCGAGTGTTGTGGATCAAATATAAACACTATTTCACAATTTATTTTTTCCTAGTATGTATGTTTTGTTTTGTTATTTGATAGTTATATTCTAATTATATATTATTATTTATATATATATATATTTTTTTTAAATAATTATCATTATGGCTTTCATGGAATTTCATAAATCATCCTGAAATCATTAAAGTGTTTAAATAGATGTGATATTGCTATTTATTCATTTAGTTAAATTGTATTAGGTGGTAATTGTGCATTTTTTTATTTTTATTTTTTTTATTTTTGTATATTGTGATTATTCTATTCATTTCATTCCATTCAATAGCAGTGGTAAACTAATGATAGATTGTCTTTTATATGTATGTTGTCCATCTTGCTTTTTAGTTTTATATAATGCATAAATAAGTAGACTATAGTACACAATGCTACGGTAGTGCAGTTATGCCGTTAGAATAATTTCTGCTGCTTTAATAATCTGTATCTGATGGGTTTATTATTATTTTTTTTTTTATTATATTCATTAGAATACTATTTTAATAACTGACTTATTAATATTAACTGAGTTGTAGTAGTTGTATTTGTATATATATATATATTTTACATTAACTGATAGGTGATTGAGTGGTAGGTGCAATGTCTTTGCCGACTCCTTCAGATTCGGCCTCTAATGTTAACGTCACTGAGGATCTGTCGATGAATGGTTACGAGCGATGTACAAATTGTGCTCATCCGCGTTTTTTTATGGGACGAAGGGGTCTAAATATACATATTGGAAAAGTACATAAACCACAGTCACAGTCTTCTACTTCAACTGGTGCCAATGTTGACCCGTCGGGGGATCATGTAAGCATTTTAAATGGGATAGGATATACAAACTCGGACCTACCTTTTTGGAAAATCCTAAGCCATAATAAACATAATGTTACTGTCTTAAAAAGGATTCCACGGGGTGCCAGGGTAGCGGTGGCAACTGCTCTTCGAAAATGCGTAGACAGAGTGGTCTCCGATAACAATAAAGTAAGTTGGGAACAACTAATGACTTTCAGTTACAGAGTTCTCCATGTAAATAAAGATAAAGGGAGCAGCCTTTCACTTACACAGAAAATTAAGAACAATTGCTCAGATGAAGTTGTGTTTTCCTCTAACCATGCATTTGATAATCAGAATCAGAGAACAGATAGGGAAAGATCCAATTTCGACATTATTAAAAAGATAGAGAATAAGATAAATGACGGTGATATAAGAGGCGGTGCGCAAATGATTTTTTCTAGTGACACAATAGCTCCAGTGAATGAAAATAGTTTACAATCTTTAGTTGCTAAACATCCGGCTGCATCTATTCAGACACAATTGCCGAATCCACCGCAGGAGTCTAATCTCAAACTGCAGGTTTCGATGAAGGATGTTGAGATGGCTATTGCGAGCTTTCGGCATGGATCTGCAAGCGGGCTGGATGGGTTATCTCCTCAGCACCTTAAGGATTTAACATCAGGAATAATAGGAGACACTGGGAGAGCCTTACTGTCAAGTCTGGTTTGTTTGGTTAATAGCATGCTTGGGGGAACGGTATCCGAGGATATAACGGACGTATTGTATGGAGCAAATTTGTGCGCTTTGAAGAAAAAAATGCTGACATTAGGCCTATCGCTGTTGGCACAACTTTTAGGCGTTTGGTTTCGAAAGTTTGTGTAAAACATATTAAACCTAAACTTTCGGACCAGTTTCAACCCAAACAGCTAGGTTTTGGTACTAAAGGAGGCTGTGAAACAGCAGTCCATGCTGCAAGAACATTCCTTAATAATGCCGGGTGGGAAGTATTTTTAAAGTTAGATGTTAAAAATGCCTTTAACTCGATTGACAGAGGTTCTTTTTTGAGGGAAGTGGAGCAAAATATACCGGAAGTGTATCCGTACCTTTGGCAGTGTTATGGCTCGTCATCAGTGCTCGTATATAATCACCATCCAATTCTTTCGACTGCAGGTTGTCAACAAGGGGATCCATTGGGTCCAGTTGTTTTTAGTTTGGGTATAAATCCTATAATAACCCGTCTTAATTCGCCTCTTAATATTTGGTATTTGGATGATGGCTCTCTGGGGGGAAGTGCGTCGGTAGTGTCCTCAGATTTAGAGGTGTTAATAAATGATCTGGGTAGGTTGGGTCTACAGTTGAATTTTGATAAATGTGAGGTCTTTCTAGAAAGGTCACTGCCAGAATCAAGTAAACTAGATATTATTTCCAAATTTAATTCTCTAGCTCCAGGCATTAAAGTCATAACAGAGGACAATCTTCGATTATTGGGTGTACCTCTTTTAAATGAATCTATTCCAGCCTATGTGGATGAAGAAATTGGAAAGTTTCAGCAATCATGTGACCGCTTATTTTGTATAAATGCTCATATGGCTTTGTTTATATTAAGATTGTGTCTTTTTGCGCCCAAATTCACATACGTGTTACGAAGCTCAATGGTGTGGAAATTCCCAGAACAACTTGAGAAATTAGACATAGTACTAAGGGAAACTTTAATAAAAATTTTAAACTGTGAGTTAACTGATAATGCCTGGCATCAGGCTACATTGCCGGTACGCTATGGAGGAGTAGGCGTGAGAAAGGTTTCTTCTATTGCTCTTCCAGCATTTTTGGCTTCTGTCCATGCTTCTATTTCTCTTTGCGGTAAAATCATTAGCCCTTCGTCAGGTTCCGTGGAGATTTGGGGTATGGCTGAGGCTGTGAATGCCTGGCAAATAGAATGTCCGTCAACTGATACGCCGAATACGTGTCTCTCGCAGAGACAATGGGATGAACCACTGTGCATTAAAAGTCAGCAAAATATTTTGAGTCGCTGTGAAGCGGCTGTATCACGTGCTCGTCTTCTGGCAGTAGCAGAAAGAGAGTCAGGGTATTGGCTGCAAGCATTTCCTTCAAGTCATACCGGTATGCTTCTGGATAATTGTACCCTCACACTGGCGGTAGGTTTGCGGCTGGGTGCTAAACTAAATCAGCCTCATCGCTGTAACTGTGGTGCTACTGTTGATGAATTAGGACACCATGGTCTCTCTTGTATGAGAAGTGCTGGTCGAATACCTCGTCATGCCATGATCAACACTATTATACATAGAGCATTGGCGACGGCACAAATACCGGCAGTACTAGAGCCTAGTGGCATTGTTCGCGAAGACGGGAAACGGCCTGATGGTATGACCCTGGTCCCGTGGAAACTCGGAAAATGTTTAGTATGGGATGCCACGTGTGTGGATACATTGGCACCAAGTCATGTGTCTGGATCGTCCTCTCGTCCTGGCACGGCAGCAACACAGGCGGCAATTTTAAAAAGACGAAAATATACGAATCTGGAGGGGTCGTATTGGTTTTTACCATTTGCCGTGGAGACGTTGGGCCCATGGAGCCCGGAAGCCAAATTGTTTTTGACATATATTTCAGCGCGGCTCATTGAGGTTACTTGTGACCCGAGAGCTGGTAGCTATTTTGCCCAAAGGCTAAGTATGGCCATTCAAAGAGACAACGCTGCCAGTATCTTGGGTACGCTGCTTCGATGTGCCGCGTTGGATTACAATGATTGTTTTTTGTAATTGTTTATATAGAAAATTGATATTGAGGAAAAAATAAAATAAATAAATTTTCAAATCCTATTTAAAATTACATTCAATTACAAACTATGTATATTTATATCTGTTCTCTAGTATCAATAATACGAGCTTTGCTTAGCTTGAGTCTAGATGGCCTGTGTGGATTGTCCAGACTTATCAATAATAATAACAATAACCCTGGATAATCCACACACAGCTAATAATGATAGTCATTATTATTCTTTTGAGGATTACTATTTCGATAAGATAGAACTCCGAAAAAGACACTCTGAACATTAGAAACCAATAAGGTTTCCCAAAATGTAGGTACAACATAGATATGATGATGATATGACTCAATTAATTTTATGTTAATTGTTGTATATAAGTTCGAATATATTGTTAAACAATATATATAGTTTTACCATTGTTCAAGAAAACACTTATTCTTTAGAACTTCGGATCAGGTCCTAATGATGTCAGCCCTACGTAAGTACACGAGTAATATGACGATAATAATAATAACCATATTCTGCAAATAAATAATACATTATTTTTATACTTAAACATATTTAAAATAATATTGTGCATTGTAAAATATGCGTAAAGTTAATTTATATTTTACAATTCAACTTTCAAAACACTGCAATAATTGATCTACCTACCCCAAACAATAAATGACATGTGACGTGACTAAAAGATAGTTAGAGATTGTAAATTACATGAAATAAGTAAATACAGTAGACCGTAAATTATAGTGCATATAAGTATTGCGCGCTTGATGATTTTGCAAGAAATCTGTCATCGCGTTATACACTAAGTTCTGCTGTGTAATCATGTCACAAATATGTAATAATAACTGCAACGACAATCTGTCTTCTGTTATTATCAGTGTTCTTTCAATTGCTATGTGTAATAGAAAGTAATTTAGGATAACTTGTATGACATTAGAGTAGAGCAGAGCCCAGTGACCACCAGTCAGACTAGCCGCAGGATATTATCGCAGGGTCAGTCACACACTTCTAGAGTAGGGTTGTCAACATCAACACTTATTCAATAGAACATAACCTTAAATACTATGCTTGCACGTGAACTCCACGTGTCCGCTGCACTGCTCACAGGACATTCGTTACAGAATCAATCACATATTACTCACAGCTTGTAGGGTTGCTGTTTTATAGTAAAGTATATCTAAATTCCTAATTCAAAAATGATCAGGAATGTTGGCCGTTGCGTTTATGTGATATAACCACCTATACAGTAAATAATTGCTAGCCTATGTTAGAGTAAACTCATAGCCCAATCACCTTTTTAAGTTTTCTACTAGAACTCAAAAAGTTCGAAATAAATTTAGGTGATCATAATCAGGCAGATACAAAAACTGTGTACGATAAATCATGTAGCGATTAAATTAAATAATCTCGTTTTTGCCTTAATTTCTTAGAGATATACCTAGTGTATTTACGGAAACTAAAACTATAATTATGCAATATGATATGTATCTCTCCACTTTTGTATCTTTTATCTTAAGATCACCATAAGTGTATACCTTATGCCTATATAATCTATATATGTATATAAATGGGTCAGATCCACATACACAATTTGATACTTCAAGCCAATCTGTTGGTTCCTGACAAAATGCTATGGCTGTGATGATGACTTCCACGTAGAATAGTTTATTGAATCTTGTTTTGTGTAATTTCGTCAGAACCTATTTCTCCTGTTCTGAAGTGATAACCCTATCATGGTATTAGAGCGTAACCGGGTCGCGAGTTGCGACTCGCACCGCCACCGCAGCCCACGCTTCACGTAATTCTATTTATAACATTTGGATACATTCGCCTTCATTTTTACCATGTGCCACAAGTACTATTACTACATTTGTATATCATAATTTGTTCAAGGGTAGCCTCCGATTATCATCCCTTTGGTAGGGCAATGTTGCTATTTTGACATAGGTCACACTGCCTCTTAATTGTCTAAACAATTCTTGGGAGTGTTAATAATAAATTAATAATCCTCAGTTTTTTGTTAGTATAGGATTCCCATGGTTTAAATTAATTTACGCGTTATCATACACCCTCCAAGAAAATCTTGAACGAGGTATAGGTATCTAGGATGTTTTAGTAATTAGGAGTGTCACGGTACCGCTTGCCTCACCAGGGGCGGGCGGGTCTTTATTTGGAATTTTCTCAAGTTAAAAGGATGCACATCATTTGACAAGATACCAGTTCCTATAAATGAAGAAGCAACAAATAAAATGTAAAAGGCAGCACGAAGCTGACTCTTTTGTAGTTAGCTTACCAATTGTTTGTTAAAATTATTATATAAGTATATGGTATTATAGAAAGAAAGCTAATGTTATCTAACTATAGATATATGCCTAAAAGAGAAATTTTTGAGCTTATATTGAACGCAGTATAAAGTAACAGCCGAATATCAATTACAAACAAAATTACAGATGACACAGAAGTATCCTTTTATGTCTTTGTCTCAAGCTCAATAAATTGTTACTTTTCATTTGTCTAAGTCAAATTATTTGCTTTTCTTTGAGGATTGTGTGCCAACAATAGAAATACGGTATTGTGTTAGTCGAAAACTAATTTGATTGACGATGAAAACTAATAATTGTAAATTATAAACAAAACTTTAATTAAGGAATAGTTAACATTTTGAAAAAAAATATTTAAAAGAGCAACACGAAATTTCATCCTCAAGAAGAGCGGTAGAAAAGAAAATACTATTTAAAAGTACTTATTACAAAGTTTATTTGAATAGAGATTATTTCTATTTCTAATTTCAAATTTTAAAGGGATGTGGCAGCGAAATTATAGCACATCTTAGTTCTCCAGAATTACACGCATGAGGATGTAGCGGGCATCATATGACAACATAACATAATGTCTGTAATGCTGTTACCGCGTCTGTGATGTGGTAACAACGTATGTATGCATGCGTCGGTATCGTCGGAGGAATCAGCTGAGCTGTCAGCTAGTAGATATACCATTCCAATTAATAACAGAAGTAATTTTTATCGATATGGTTAAGGTAAATGGTGAAGTTGATGATAATAGATGTCGTTACTGATGATATCGATGGTAATGTGGATGTTGATTATGATAGATAATGTTTTTGATGTGTCGTCGATTATCACCATCAACGACATGATTATTATCATAGACATCATTATTGTCATTGACTTCATCATCATCCGTCTACATCACAATGATCGACTTCGTCATCATCATCATAACCATTATATATTTTAAAAAGTAAAAGAATTGGCTCTAAGTATTAAGAAAAGGTTCTACCTTTTTATATTATGTTATCTGTAGTTTTAATAATTCATACAAAAGAAAAATAATAAAAAAAACATTCTCTTATATCTTTATATCCAAGTTAAATTAGACTTGATTAGATAATAATAGTTATTTCTTAGTAATTCAAAGTTTTAGTAAGTCACTATCTATAGATAGTGTCTTGCCCTGTATGCACTTATATTTTTGATATATGGAATGACGAAAATGCTGACTGCCCACATGATGGTAAGTGACAATGATTGCCTATTTGAACAGCACAACGGACATTACATCACATTATCATGTGACACCCACGATACAACTCATGCGTTGTCGTTCTGGAGGACTAATATGTCACGACTCTTATCCTGTAATTTCATTGCCTAATTTGCACCCTACAACTGAAACACTTTAAAAAAAAGCAAACTGCTTTGCGGCTGAAATAGATGCAACTGAGGTACCCATGAAAACAACTGTTTACAGTCTATCTCTAGTGACTAGGTAATTAAGAAAATAAAGTAAACTACTAATATGTAACTTTTGTCTAAGCTCAGTATTTATTTAGTAACGCTAACACTACGCTACTACGTAGTGTTAGCGTCAGTTCTAAAGAATTAAATATTTCTTACAAGATTTCCGGTATTACTGTTGTTTTGAGTCGAATGCATTCAAACTTCGATCTAATGCCAACAATCACCAGTATAAATATAGTTACTATACTATAGGATTTCTTTTAGGAAAATCAATACTAATATTAATATCAATACACTTCTGTTAGGTACAGTTAGGTGTTAGGTACATGATTCATAAACTGTATTGCGACAACCTGTCAGGTTAAAAGGTTCTCAATTAATATATTTAGAAATGCTGTGTTGTCCTTGTTATTTGAAAATGAAAATAAAATTACATATACCTACCTACTACAAATTTTCATATTTCCTTATGTTATCTGTGCTATACTCATTCGTCCACTAGCAATGTACCATGTCAAGTTGACCACCACGCGATTCCCCCTGGAAACCATCGTGATAAATTACTGGTGAATTTGTCACGATGGGCTAACTGACCTGACCTCATGCATATCTTATCATCCTCCACTGGTCCCCGCCAGCATAAACCGTTAACGCAGGCATACCATTTCATTATAATACAAAATAAAAACTCATTCATCCAAAAGCGTCATAATATTACAATTTACCTGTTTACTGACATCACTTGGTTCTAGAAGTTTATTTTCAGAAAAGAGAGATATATTAAGAGTCTTTCCGCATATAGTAGTTATTTAATGTCATATTTTCAGTAAACACCTTTACCGCAACCAGAATGAACATAGTAAGTATTCTGTTCCGCGGTTTTCCCGTCAACGTGTCATCAGAGTATCTATATTAACCATAACAGTGACATAACAATACATTACGCATTGTATTGTGCAACAGTCACAAAACAAAACATACAATCTTCGGCGTAGTTCTCATAACGCTGGGTCCCACGTCGACATTTGACTGATTAATGTTTTATTGCTTCTTGTACTGCCCACGACAGGCTGCACATAAACGATTGCAATTTAGTGTCACAGTTACTGTATTCGTAATAGTAACATCGTAAAATTTAAACTATGCTGGGTGTGTGTACAATAAACATAACACACATGGAATTGCTTTAGAGCGCACGATAACAAAACAATGATCCTCGAGCACAGCGTGCTAAATTTCCAGTCATAACATCGTAAACTGGCGGCTAAACTGTAGACATCGATGAGTCGCTCAGTTCTGTAGAGTCATGAAACCTGTGAAGGCTATAATTTGCTAGAGGCCAATGAAAGACTGCCCAGAGAGAACGCTACATTTTATAGTTGCTAGAATATTCAAAGACTCGGTCGCCCCTTTTCATGTCAGTAGCTAAAATTTATAGCCTTTGCTGGAAAGTTTTTATGGTGCATGAACAAATACAATGTACGAATGGACCTCTTAAAATAACTTGAATGAAAGGCACTGGTAAAAGGATCTCGTGCTAAAACAAAATAATACATTCAATTTTCTTTTATATTTATTTTAACGGTAAGTGAAATAGAAAACAGATTTTTAAGAGTATAGTATTAATATTTGTATATGTTGTGTTTATTGATCCAGTAATTCGATCACAATACCAATCACCCAAAGTCAATATATTACTGAACCTGAATGCTAAAAATTACTACACTATTAAAATCAAAATGGTTGTAATCATAATTATACCATTCTTTTACCGACCATTGGTGTGTTTTGACTGGATCATCATACGTACACTATTGTATTAGTAGTATTTTTATCTAGACATAAACATCTTAGTTGTCTGGAATGAAGGATAGCATGTCTGCGGCTCGTCTCTACTGTTCACAATACTTTTTGTATATTAATAATATTTTTTGTGTTTATAACATCTATAATATATAAATCTTATGTACTAAATTAGTGCCAGTATATTTATGCCTAGTATATTATTTATTTATATTTATATAAAAACAAAAGAGAATACAAATACCAACATCAATACAAAAGATTAATCTCAATTGAGTCAAAGGGCAGCTATCGGAGGACTATTTCTATCACTTAGTTGCATTTAATGACTCGTTGTTTATTAGACACTAATAGCTAAACAAGACATGATCTAACCTTGTCACGTTCTAGATTGTTAATATAAATTAAATACTCGTATATCGATTGTTTTGGGTAAGTACATTATAACTACTACTTACAAGCATTACTAATTAATACTAAAAATTTAGTAGTTATACAATTTAGTTCGCGACTATGGAAGATATTGAATGTCGGAACAAAATATGTAATTAACGAACTATAATAAAAGTTATTATTGTGAATCGTATCTTAATTTTTCAATCATAATTATTTTTTTCATATTAACTGTTTATCAGTTTGATACAGCTATTAGCGATAGATATGGTATCCCCTAACTTGACCATTTTTACATTATTTCTTTTATTCTGATAAGGATAAGCAGCTAAATATAAGGATATATAGATAAATTATAGTATGAGAATAATTTATCTATTTACACACACATTAACATATTCCATAAGTCACTGTCAGTTCAGTCTGAATAACAGAATTAGGACATTGAGTAGATGGCGATAAATAGATGCGAAGTCATTCTTTTATTATTTTTATTTTATTTTATACTAGCTGACACTATAGACGTTCTCGTATCATATATAGATAATATACGAACTATTAAAGATATGTGGTCGGTAATTTCAAGATGTTTTTCAGAAGATATCATGAAAAGAACTAGTTTCTTCACAGAAATAAATATTCTAACTCTCAATGAAATAGGGCGTTGGTAGACAAGGACCGTTTTCTTTCCATTATAGATTTACTTGTCTGGATGTAGCATTGAATTGAAATATTCCAATCTGGTACTGAGTTTAAAATTTAGGTATTTTATTAAATCACTAAAACTTTCGGCGATTTTTAATAAGATACAGAATCGAAAATCTTATTTACTTATTTATTCTAAGGAACCCATATAGGGTTCCTTAGAATAAAGTCTAGGTATCCGTATAGGTACTCTTACATGCTATATGAGTGCAACTGATGCATTATGCAAATGAACAAACATAATTAGGCTTTACATTATGTAATTAAAAGTGTGATACCAATATCATATTGACATACGTCCATTAATAGTAACACGATAATACGACTGCCTATAAATAGATCGAGATTCCCGAACACGTCTGGAGGCGCCGGCGCTGGCGCCAGTCAGGCAGGCGGAGGCAGTCGGCAGTCGGTCTTGACAGCTTTCAAGCATAGCGATGCCAATTAAATTGTGAAACAGACAGGGATGATAACGAAAACATGATGTAAATAGCGCTAGACGAGTGTGACCCGATTATAGGTGGGGTGCACTCTCAGATAAGTTTGATTTCTACTAAAACAAATTCATTATTATTGCAGATAAGGTTAAGTTGAAGTTTCGGTCTCAGCAGTAGTCAACTTTTGTTAAGTTTATGTAGAGGTCAACTTAAAAATTATTACAACTTTTATAATTAAGGTTTATTACTCTATAATAACAGTAGGTATAATTTGCACAAAACAAAAGCACTTAACGGATCTACTTCTAAGGGAATAAATGCATATTATGTTAAAAAAAACTTACAGTATTCTAATCTTTTATATTCTTAGTAATTTGCAATTTTTTTAAGTCGTCATAACTTTCCGCTAGTTTTATTTCTAACCGAAGATTTTTCTGACCAAAATTAGGGAGAGTGAAGCCGAAATTTCCATTAGACATTAGTCTTGCAGTTATGGAATTGTATTATGTAAGACTGCTAGTATCTACATAACGGTAGTGACGAGATGGTTGCGTGTTTACGCGAGGTAAAGATATCCCTCCGAACAGGCCATGACAGACGACACACTTACATCGCAATTAATTCTCATTAGCACGATGAGAACTCCATATATCATTAAATTGTCACCTTGTTTGTAAATAGCCCTGCTATATTGAGCTCTACAAATTATTGCAAAGAATATAATATTTATAGATTGATGTCAGTGACTCGTAGTTGAAGCTGTCTGGTAGCTAGGTCTTCTGTCAGTGAACCCCATTTAGCGGGATATTCCATCCCATTACTATTTACACTTGACAGATAACGACTTATTACGCTGCTTGTTGAAATTGTACTATCAGCCAATCACTCGCCATGCATAGACGAGATGCTCCCACTCGTAGAATTATTGTTTACAAAGTCTTTTATAGTCTAATAAACGGTGCACTATCTTGTTATAAATGCCGTTTATAGGCACTCGCATCAGCTTTGCTGCAATCTAAATACAGCATTCTATATCAAATTTAAGTAGATAGCTACATGCATTGCATAGTGCCTAACTGCAATGAGCTAAAAAATAAATATTGAGTTTTTATGGGTATACTACCTTCGTACCATGTAATTTCGCTGCTAATCATTTTTACCAAAACATTTTATAAAACAGCGTAGGTACTTGGAGGCTAAAGACAACATTGATAGTGTATTTTTTTTGGTTACTGTAAATTAGATACAATTACCGAAACAAGCTTATGTTATTTGATTTCGTGATATATGTAGTTATGAAATAAATTCGAAATGGTAAAATAAATTGACTGATATAGACAGAGAGGATCTTCAAGGCGAAAATCTAAAGTACTTCGCACTATGCATTCAGGTTGCTTACAATGAATGAGCACTGAAGAAAAATCAAACTAAGCACACTATTTACACATGACGTGGCGCTGTCACTGTCAGGTTTGCCAAATAAAGAATTGCAGAAGTTTCGTAAACTTACTTCACTTTAGAATTTTGTACACACAAAACTCTAGGTATTATAGCTTTTCCTCATTCTGAACTTGAGTTCCAGCAAGCATCGCTGGCCTATCAACATTACTACTGTTTAATCACTCTCAGATAATTGTTTACACTTGTCTGGGTGTTCTATGGGCGTCTTCATTTGACGCCACATAACCATAATGTAGTAATTACATATATAATGCCTACAATAAGTATGCACATTTTATTTCCATACTTGTACGATTTAGATCGTATTATGCTCATTCCTAAGTTGAACTGAAATGGCCAGGTTTATGTTTACTTTGTTAGTTGTATTTTAGAACTTAATATGCTATTTTTTTATTTATTTATTCATTAATGCACAATAAAACTTGTACAAAAGCGAGCTTAATGCCATATGGCATTCTCCACCAGCTAACCTTTAGGTATACAGAAAGCGTTGTGGGGCAGTTATGTCAAAAAACAATTACAAGGTTACTAATAAATATTATATAATATATATGAAATGCAAATAAATATATACAAATAATAATATATATAGTATACCTGATATTATATAATGTCATACATTAATGCTAAATATAGATATATATAATACTAATACAATGCAATACAGTTATAACTCATTTTGGTGATTCAAAAGAAAATTAAATAATTTCTTTATAAAAATGGGCTTACTCGATGCTTTACGCAGGTTTACAGGTATTCTATTCCAGAGGCTAATAGCAGTGACAGTAAACGAATTAGACATAAAACCTGAGTGATGGGAAGTGGTTGAGAGAAGGAGATTATGGGATGAACGAAGAATACGGGAATGGGAATCACTGGTGAACTGAAATCTATTTTTCAGATAAGAGGGAGACGAAGGATCAAAAAGTATGGAGAAGAGAGTACACAGGATACGCAAATCTCTGCGATTTCGGATAGACAACCATTTAAGTTGAGAACGAAAATTAGAGACGTGGTCAAACTTCCGCAACTTTATTCCGCTGATGCTGAGAGAGGTTAGGAAGACACAAGTCAGCATAGTCAAAATGCGGTAGTATTAGAGATTGGACGAGGAGCAAGAAGTTTTTTAGTGGAAGAAGGAAGGAAGAATTTAAAGCGATATAGAATACGGAGAATACCTGTAACTCTGCGACACACCTCAGCCACTTGCAAGTGCCATCGAAGAGTCGGATCGATTAATAGGCCTAGGTTTTTAATACTGGAACAGAAAGGGATAATATTATTCTCAAAACGTACGTTCAGATTTGCCGAATTGAATTTTGAGCTCCCTATAATTATTGCCTGGCGTTTATTCGGATTTACCGATATACCAAAACGATGGGACCAGCGGGCTATGTTTTCGAGGTCTACATTCAGACGATCTAAGGCTGCAGTGACGTCGTTAACCTCCGATTGAACATACAGTTGTAAATCGTCTGCATACAGATGGTAAGAGCAACTAAGATGGGAGACTATCGATGCTATCGTCGTCGTCGATCTCATACTGTATTATTTTACTGGTAAAGGTTATAACAGAATAGCAGAGAGGGTAGACTCACTGCCCTCACTTAAATATATCTCACTCACTTAAACTTAAATTATATTATTGTATGGGCAACAGTTGTATTGTGTGAAAAGTTTTTGTTTGAGACAAATAAAAATTATTATTATTATTTATCTAAGATCTAATAAAATATCATTACAGTATGACGAGACTGCAAAACATTTCACATTTGTTGATGAAATAGAGAGATAGAGATTTTTTTTTCACCTTGAGCTCAATTTATATTCTTTTATTCAGTTGGGTGTCAGCGTAGAACACGAGCTCGCTGAAATGGATATTATACGGGTAAGACAAGCGACATTGAGAAACTTAATTTTATTAATTCTGCGACCCGCCACAAGCCACAGTCACAATTTGGCAACAATACTTATTGAGTGACAACGATTTGTTCTAAATTCGATAAACAGTCCACGACGGTATTTATTTTGTTTGTCTTTCGTTGTTATCTAGTTATATACTACAGGCGCTTATATAACTATGATTCGGGAGGGAAAATAGTATTTTCTTTCTGGAGAAGACGGGAATATCGCCGCCTAATAGTAGTATAAGTATCCTTATTAATACAGATAGGTACATATAAACCTATTTTATCTTAAAAAAAAATTATACTTAAAAATCTATAAGATTTTTTAAAACTGTGTTATTATTATATTTGAAAATATTATTAGTGATCTTCGGGCAGTATACAAATTTTTAATAAATAGAATTTTAAACAACAGTATAAGTTACCTTACCTGGTTAGTAGTACCTTAATTATACAATTTTGATGACTTCAAACGAAGTATTTTAGAAAATTAAGCAAAAGGATAGTAATTTTAGTACCCAATGACTACTCTGACTTGAACCCTAAATAAACTTTGATTCAAAAACAGGTTCAATTTAGGGAAATTTGTTTAGATTTATGAGTACCTACGTGTACATCTACTACGACTGCGTCTCTTATTAGTGACACTACGCCGTTTAAAATTATTTTTTTAAAATTACGATCCAGTAGTATGAATTATGGGGTTTATGGATAAATTGGGCTATGAGTTTCGGGGAATCCGCTTATCGTAGACGACAGGGGGGCGGTACGGGTGGCGGGCGTGGCGGTAAGGCAATGCGCGCGCGCCGCCCATCGTCTGTTATAAACGAGAGCGACGACGCACCGCAAACAGCGTGTACAAAGCCGGCGGACTACGCGCCCATAGCGCAGCATCGCGTCACATCACTGAAGTGTCGCGGTCTCCTGCTCCGGCGACTAGTTGCAGCCGGCGAGTCCCCTCGTCACGCGTTCACGGCGGTCATCAAGCCGTAATTGACCTTACAAGGTAAGCACAGTAAAAACTAAGTATGTATATGCATTTGGCTTATTTATCGAAACAATGATAATAATAGTCATATTTTACCTACACCTAACTCTGCTACGATGGCCTTATGGCTAAGTAGTACAAAAGAAACAATTGTTAGAAATAGTCGATTGTAACGCCGAGAAAGTTACTTTTATTCTTGATATCGTCTATCTGAATATTCAGAAATTAGCAACGAAATAGGGATGCTAATAACATACAGCTACTATTCTTGAATCTTAAAGTTGTATTTATCAATAATTCTAATATGCGATAATATAAAGTATGACCTGCCTTCTTAAATTAAATTTACTTTCTAAACAGATATCGATAGGCACCTACCTTGTACCTAGATTATGCTATATGAACTGGTTGATCTAGTTTAAAAGTATCCGTAAATAGACAGTTTCCCGCATCTTCGCTTGTGCTGTTATTTCTTTATTTTGCCATTACTATAGAGGTTTCAGGAAATGCATACGGAATTTCATATTGGATGCTGTTGCGTATACTACCATTAAAAACTAAACCTACTACATTATATTATTAAAATAAATTTAACTTCACCAACTTTGAAGAACATACCTACAAGTAATAAATTCATATTACCCACATAGTCTGAAGGTGTTTGAACATATACTCATGTAAATAAATACACACATAAATACGTATATAAAGGCACATTTTATTCTGAACACTTTTCTTAACATAGCTCAATAAAACAATTGTAGTTACAAATTCCGATTTCATCATCCTACATAATTATAATAAAATCGTAAAAGACTTAACCAATTTGCATATGTTTTCACCGATGTATAGTATTGTAGCATGTTTATAGTAATATATACACTTTAAATGACTCCAATCGATTCATAAACAAAAAAATTACAACCTATTGTTATTCCCAATACCAGGCGAACGAAGTCACTGGTACAGCTATTACCGACATCATATAGGTATAGTTACAATGACCTCCTACCTCACGGACTATGTCGTTATCAAAAAATACCAAATACAGGGGGAAGGAGATTGTTAGTAATAGGGACTTATGATCCCATTACTAGGAATGTACCATGTCAGGTTGACCTCCACGCGGTTCCCGCTGGAAACCATCGTAATAAATTCCTGGTGAATTTGTCACGATGGGCTAACTGACCAGACCAAATGTTCATCTTATCATCCTCCACTGGTACCATCGTAAACCGTTAGCGCAGGCGGGAGCATCATTTCATTATCAACAGGAAAAAACCAAATACATGGGGTAAGGGTTAGTACTGTGGATTGATGATCTCATTGTACCATGTCACGATGACCTCCAAGCGGTTCATCCTGGAAACCCTCGTGGTAAATTCCTACTGAATTTGTCACAATAGGCTAACTGACCTGACCTCGTGTTCATCTTATCATAAATAACATAATATTGCATAGTCTTATCATCTTCCACTGGTGCCCCGCCAACACATACCGTAAGCGCAGGTAGGTGCACCATTCCATTATTATCCATAAAAATTACAAACTACGTGAACTAGTTCGCATATCTTTCACTCATTATTTAGTTGACATGACAAAACTCAAAAATTCTTGCTATAAGAAATACAAGGACACATTGGCTGTATAAATTATTTATAGGTATAAGTAGCTTTGTAAGATGTGTTTCGATTAAAGGTTCAAATAAGATAGTGAAATAACAAAATAGGACGAATGACATACTAGTCCTCAGACATGGTAACGCATGTTACTCATGCGGGCATCACATATCTATTAATAACATGATGTCCATAGTGTGTTTCATGCACATAGGCGACGAAACGGTTAAAAAAAACAAGATGAAGCGAGCATATTATTGAAGATCTATCAAGTTCAAAGTATGATATGTCCATGTCAGTTTTATAGTCGCCACGTACACGTTGCAACGCAGCGATCGTAAAAGGTAGGTAGATACGATCATACGCTATTCTAGATGGAAATTCTAAGAAATGTGGATGAAACCAGTGCGTTTAGTCTTTATTACCAAGCTTTATAACTCTGTGCCGGCCAGACAGACATAACTTTGATATAAAACATTTCAAATCATAAAACTATATGTAGACAATTGGACGCACCTACCTACATAATACCTGAATTTAAATTCAAAAAGCAATGAGATAGATAGGGAAGTATAAGTACTTATATTAAGAAAGGGGAGAGGCAATGAATTGTTGGTAATGGTACTAGTAAATCCGTTGCTAGCAGTATATAGTAGGTATATTGCTAGCAATGGGATTATTATTATGGCGTCAGGCCAACCTCCACTCGGCACCGCTTAGAAACCATCACTTTTAATTCTTGGCAAATTAGCCATGATGGGCTAACTTACCTTACTTTATGCTCATTCAATCATCCTTCACTTGCACCATTCTTAGTATTATTACTATTTCTTATTATTCTTCTTTAAAAAATAGTAGGACTTAGGTAAGATAGAGTAGTTCGTATGGTAAAAATTTATATTAATTAAATTATTTTACTTATCCTCATTGGATAAATTTAAGTAGGTAAACAAATCACTGGCCAGCGGACATAAACTTGGGTGTTTGAACTTCATTCAACAGGTCAACTTTTAAATTGGGGTCGAAAATGGGTGCAATTCGCACGCGAGCACAAACACACGTGACCCCTGCTCGTCATTTTATCATTGTCATTTCATTTGTCATCATATATTTGTATCTATCTCGAAACTAAATACTTAAGAAAACCAAATTAATAATTAGGTATTGTAAAAATAATTAGGCAACATACAAAATAAAAAATAAAATCGTTACAACACAAATTGAATAAATTCGCCCGAAAAACCCATAAATGCCAGTCATGGTCAACAATTAGAATAGGTAGAAAAAAACTATAACCTGACGTGTCAATAATTCATACATTTTTAATACAAACCTACTTATATTTGCGTGCGACTTTTCAAACATTTTACTACAGACATACAAACCTTGGTCTGATAAATATGTAAACAACAAAAAAGATCTGAAGTGATGATACATTTTCATTCGGGAATTGTTTTATATCTTATTATATATTATATTATATTACTATATATTATAGAAGTTTTATATATTATTATGTCTTAGAACCAAACTGTATATTTCTTCATAATTTAATTTTTATTAATTACTGTGTGTTCATTCAAATGAAATTTATTGACATCCATATAAAAATACTAAAATACTATTTCTTTGTTAATTAGATCATTAGATTATACTGTATTTAATTATTATAATTATGTGTATTTCAACTTCTATCCACAAATATTGGAGATAAGTATACTATTTTCCATAGATGACGGACTCGGTGGTCTAGCGGTTAAGCAAACCAGAGAATCCTCGTACGGCACAAACATTTATATACATGAGAATTATTGTTTGTATCAGTCCAAGTATTTTCTAGATATATATTGTGTATAAAATACAATACTGTGTATGAGTTGTCTAGTACCCACAAGCACTACTTCGCTTAGGTGGCGCTGTATGAATTGTTCTGATACATTAATATTATTAATCCTTTAGACATCGCGAAATAAAATCAATTTAACCGGTTATGGAATAGATGTTAGCCTTCTATTTAAACTTAGATTATCTTAAACGATCAATTTGGACCGCGTTAAAAATCACAAAATCACGCGTTAATGATTCTTTTTTACCTTTTTCCTTGTTGACTAATAATTTTGGATAATTGATTTTATATTTACAAAGCAATGTATTAAAATCTGTGAAAGTGAGTCTGTCTGTTTGTTACATTCCATTCGAATCGGATGAACGGATTTTAATCAAATTTGTAAAGAAAATCGATTATATCAAGAGGACGCGGACATTGACTACCTTTTGTCTAAAAAAGGAGAAAATGTTGTGAGAAATAGTTATTTGTTGTATAACAAGCTATCTATTATTTTATATACCTATACCTACATTTGAAGCCATTGACCGTCGCAGTTCGACAATTGGGTGAGCCGACGTTACACTTGACCCCGCAAACTCCTAATTTATCTTTAGTTACTTCCGTCTGCTCCCATCGTCTGCCGTATGTTCACGTTACGTGTTGCCATGAGACCTGAGCTGATCCCGAAAATAATTGTTGTTTGACATTGAATTCTTATTTACGAACTTCATACTATGAACTGACAAGTTAGTGCCTACTATGTAAGTAAGTCACGCTTTTATCTTTTGGTCTCAGGACAAAGAAAATGGTAACTATTTTGTACTATAAGTCCTAACAGACTTCCATGTTTTTACCCTACTCTAATTGGGATTCTTAAAAATATCGACAAATTGGATTACTTATATTATAAAATCCTCGAGAAAAAATATTACCAAATTCTCAAGTTATTTGCCTGTTTGTAACCTTTACTGCTAAACGGCTTTATCAATCTTAAAGAAATATGATGTAAAGATGGATTGTATTACGACGAAGTTTATAGGCCATCTTTTATCTAAAAAATGTAGATATAATCTCAGGTATTCTAATTATATTTGATTGCAATAACTTTTCACTAGTTACTACAAGCCATCACATCACCACAGTGTACTATTGCAAAAATCAAAGTGGTTAAACGTACTATTAGCTCACATGATATTAAGGACGCTTATAAATTGAATTGAATGAAACACGTCTACCTATCAGATACTTACCCGAAGAATACTTGGTAGATACAAAGTTATGTCTGTCTTACTAATATTGCTATGAAGCAACTTGCTTCACTATTAGTATTCCTCTTTATTACTGAGATTACTGAGTACGAAATTCGAGAAAAAATAAAGAAGTAGACGCTTCTTTTAAGCTTCATGCTTAAAAGAAATCGCATAGTCAAGTTGCATGTGAACATGTACATACGTACAAATGTTGTACTCTCTTTATATTATTACTGAAGATATAATTATTAGGGAAGATTTGAATTTTAACTTTAAAATGAGAATACGAAATAAAAGCGAAGTATAAATTGTAATAATGCAAAAAAAATCGGTACCTATATATTTTCTTTTGGTACATAGTATAAAACAATGTCGCCGCCGCTGTCTATTCGGTTCTATCTTTTAAATTACAAAACGGATTATATATACAGTTTTCAGCAATAGATAGAGTCATTGATAAGAAAAGGTAGCTAGGACATTATATAAATTATATAAATATTAATAATCTGTTTATTTAATAATTATTATATAATTATATAAATAAACAGATTTCAAATTTTTCCTGTTTATTGATTTTTAGCTACTATTGTGCTATCGCTTTAAACATATAAGTATGCAAATTCTCTAATTAGCCTCTCTGTGATATGATGTAATTATTTGATTGATGTCAAATTTACAAGCCCTCGACCGACTTACCCGTTATGATGCTTAACGCTCGTACTTTACTAAAGTGTTATCTTCCATATAAAGTCGTAACAATCAAATCGTGAGTAAATGCAATTAAGTAGCTTTATTCAACGCAGCATCATTATATCATTAGTTTGATTATACAGAAAAGTAAGCACGTGACTTAACGTTATTTTTAAGGCCATAGGTTTTAACCTGGCATTTAAAGCGGCATGGTGTTTAATGTGTCAAATTTAATAACTCCTAATTATGCAACATAAATGTAATTACAGTAACATATATATATACATATGTAGTTCACTGCAATTTTACATTACTGCAAAGCACAATAGTAATATACTATTATTACTATTAAAAAAAGGATGTCCTTAAACAATGTTCTTATTATTATTATTAAATTTCATAATAACGTTATATCAAACACGAATATAAAATCTATATTCTGTTTTCGAATAATTTACAACTTACAACCAAAGGAATAAAATATTGAATGAATATAGGACAGGTACATGACCGAAAACAATCAAACGAACACATCACATAGGTATACGTGTGTACCCTCTGTGTAACCTCTAGTCGAATCGCTAAAGGTCAAATAAACGGTTTTCTTAAACATCCAGGAGACCCGACTCCTGAGATCTTGTTTTATTTTTTAGCAATCCGACACTTCTCAGAACAAGGATCAGGGAGGTCGAGCACCAAATATTTTTTTCTGCTATTGTACACCTGTCTGTTTACAGAAACAAAAACTTATGCCTTATTCAATTTTAGTTAGTTAATACAATTGGAATTCAATTTTCTGAAGTAAATATTTTTCGCGCCGAGATATACTTATTTACTGTAGTAATTTACTTTTTCTTTTACATATAATCCACATATAATCAGGTGTTATGCCGTCCGGCATATAAACTCCTGAGAGCCTAGACAAAATGGCTTCTACCCTAATACAATATACACAATAGTTTAATCTATCGATAATGCACGCATAAAGAGAAAAATATGCCAGACGTTGCTGTCTCGTTTCATCTCATGCTCGTGGTTGTGATCGAATCGTTATCGATAGATTAGTTCGCTTTCGTTCGGTTGTCCAATATCTGTAGTATACCACTTACGGATAGTTTTGAAGTAACATAAATGTATCAATTCATCAATCACTACGGCAAGCTTGAAAATATATAAGAATTAGAACGCGACAAAGTGTTCGCTACCACACCCCTGGTTTCTGACTTGTACAGACAATGAACTTCCTTAAGGTATAAAAAGATCCGAATAATGACAATATTTATGGACATTATTTACCATAGTATTATTTATTTACTGGCACTTCTCTTGCATTAATACCGGAGGATAAGGAGCCTTCATGAGTCAGTTTAGGTCTTTCTTTTGATGTTGTAAGCGAGAGCAAGTTTTATAATATTTCTTGTAATGAGTTTTAAAAGTATCAACGTCCTCTAAATTAAACCTAACTGCCTTTGATATTTTTTTACAAAAAAAAATTAGTTTGCGATACTAGACGCAAGGCTGCAAGTCAAATCAGATTCATATGTAATTATTCAATCGAGTGCACAAGCACTGGGCGGGAGCATGGTAGAGCGCGGGTAGAGACGCTGGCGCAGACGCGAGACGGGCACCCGGCGGACAAGAGCAGGACGCGCGAACGCACTTCGAGACTGACAGTGAGCTGGCCAGGGTTGCCGACGGTGCTAGAATAGTCACGGATAGTGTGGTTTCAGAACATTTTCCTCCCACGTAGGATCTGATTGTGGAATGAGGTGACCTACCAACGATTTCTCTAGAGATGTGTATATGTATTTTTTCTCTAGATATATATATATACAACGCGACACCCTTGGTATTTCAGGCATAGGCAACTGTAATGCTTACCAACAGATAGACTGTATGGCAGACTGCCTCCATTATGGTATAAGAAAAAGGAATCTTCGTACAAGTTTTAGTGCGAGGGCATTTTCATGCTCGTACAAGTTTTTACGATATTTTGATCTATATTCATAAATCAGTCAAATTACAATATATACTATACAATATATATAATACGATATACGAGATTAAAAATTCAAATTAAGCTAATATACGTTATTTTGACCAGATGTTTTATTTCTTAGCAAGAGGCTAATTTTTTTAAAGTTGGTAACCCTAGATGTGGCGTAGCACGCGCTTTGCCCGTGATTGATCAACTACTTACTACGTAGAATGGCAAAATTATTCTTAAACTTTCCAATAAGGAAGTTCTTCAAAATGCAAATAAACTTTCTCGGTGTATAATTTTGTAGATTTAGAAAAAACATATCCATTATTAGTTTAATATAAGGTCATTGTTTTGAAATATAATGTAGCAGAATTCTGCCACAGCACCTTAATTATAGCCAAATACCTGACTAGGAGTTACTGACTGTGGAAATGACTCTTAGGATTCATTTTAAGAGAATATAGAGAAGACAAAAAAAATTTGAAAATAGATATTTGTTTGATAGCTAACACATACGTATTAAAAAATCTTTCAAGAAACAACGCATCGCAATGCGGTTACATCCTAAATAATTAAGCTAATCAGATTAGGTTTACATTGGTGAAATCATAGTAGGTACTCTGTTAATAATATTTAAACAAACACAAATATAATTAATTTTATGCTATCAAAAAAGAAAAATAAATTATAAATTGTATTAGAGACTGAACATTTTGTGACTTTGTATGTACGTGGTGGTTAATTTGTAACTTGCAATACTGACATATTCAGCTAATATATGAGCAGTTCGAGTAACAAACACTCTGATATGAGCAACCGAGCGTTCCCCCGTGCGTACTAGTTTTGCCGATCGTTATTATCAATGGTGTAGTATTGCTTCTAGCGTGTCCTCTGCACTTACACATCATACTCGCGTTGCAATACTTAAGCAGACACATTCGAGCCTCCATCTATAAATAGAACGTCC
Source organism: Achroia grisella (assembly GCF_030625045.1). Taxonomy (NCBI): domain Eukaryota; kingdom Metazoa; phylum Arthropoda; class Insecta; order Lepidoptera; family Pyralidae; genus Achroia; species Achroia grisella. The sequence goes on from NW_026713059.1 coordinate 6,364,351, forward strand.
TCGGTGCATTATTTATCTATAAAAAACAGTCGTTTATACCATGATGTTAACAAAACGATAATATAGCACCCACCCTACACAATTCCTGGAATGGAATGGCACTTAACGAAAGGAAGAAGCTGATTTGCATTTTTATGAACAAGGAAGGTGAAGTCATCTTCATTTGGCTAAGTTGTTTAAGACTCTTTGCTTTGTTGCAAGTTAGTTTTATAAAAAGCTAATAACGGGCAAACTATAATTATATTATAAGCTATCCATCATCATCATCTACTTGTTAATATTGTGTTGTTGTGATAAAAAATCTATTTTCATTAATATCGGTACTTGATATGTACGTATAATACATTAAAAATAAAATAAATATGACTAAATACAAGTACGGATTAATTTTATGAAGAATAAACGAAATTACACGACTTTAGACATACTTTATTCACATCGTTCTAATCTTTTCCATCAAACTCGAATAACATTGTTACCACGTCCAGGGTTCCAATATGTAATACAAATATATCTAATTAATAGTACTAGGCAATTACTAAAGTTGGTTAATAAACAGGAAGAATAACGCTACAGGATGAAATACTAGAAGCCCATGACACATCAGTGTATAAGGATTTACTGGTGTAACAGTAAACACCAATGTTGAAGTTCACGTGAATAAGATCAAAATAATTAACTTTCCTTGATATACGATATAACATGTAGTAAATAAATGACTTATCGTAGGTACTTAAGCGTATAATCGCAATAAACAGTATTCAATAACAAGTTAATATCCTATTGGTAATAAAAAGTACCTACTCACTTACATAAGTTTCTGTCTACTAAGTACAATACTTACTTATTATTTTTACCAACAAATTTTGGTCAAGCTTTGGCGGCGTCAACATTTTTAGCAAATCCAATTTTAAAGATTAATAAAATGGGCTACGGTTTAAAGGCTTTTTAAGAAGGTTAAAAAAGGTTATATTAGAAAGAAATGAGAAATGATTCCTTTTTCTTAGTGCGAGAACAGTTTGTTGCTTTTTTTAATAAGGCGACAAAGTTGTATATCGATGAGATGAATAGTAGATATGTTAGTAAAAAAAATACAAACTAACAAATATTGAGTTTTAGATATACTGTAACTATAGATTATTTAATTTCACTATCTTTTTGTGCATGTTGATAGTTACACGATGTCTTCATCCAATCCATATCTTGCCAGTGGAATACTTTGTACAAAAGCCGTCTCATCTGTTTGTGCCGCCACTAGCTCCTGATTTGCAAGCTGTGGTCTGGTTACAAGAATAACATAGATATAACAGAAAAGTTACTAAGATACTTCCTAAGCCGCAGTGTTTCTCTCGATCGTTGTTATTGTCCTACCACATAGAATAGAGTTGGTTCACTTAATTTTTTTCCATTAGGGTAAGAAAAAAGTACTACCTTCATTTAATAAAAAGTGCAATATATTAATTCTGATGAAACGTAAAAGTGTTTCTTTTTAACTTATGTTATGATTATTTAATGATTACATTCTTTTACTATATATTCTTGAATAATTAAACGATGATACAATAATAACAACCGATTTATCGATACTATATAGTAGACTCAATGAGGCCAGTGATTTATACTGCCATTAGATAAAACATATATACTGTTTATTTCGTAATTCCAGGAATTATTCACCACTATCCTCTGAAAGTAGTAGTCAATTAGATTGGGAAAAATGCATTTCACTCGAAGTAATTCACTTAGGAAATGAAACAAAGTATAAGGGATCCCTATTCCTGTCTGCAGGGCGGCGGCGGTGTCACGTTACACCTTACCCTCTAGTATATAAGCGAGAATCTACTCGAATTACGCACATTTGTAGCTCACATTACATTGAAACAATATTAACAGTTATATGTACCTACCAGGTAAACTTATCGGCCACAAGTTAAAAATATTATTATACTGATAGTGAAATATTTTTATATCTTAAGAAAAATTTGCTCTGCCTATCTTGTTTAAAAAATATTTGATTTATTAACCACATTTAAACATCTCGATTTATCTCATTTTTGTACATAAAATATTTAATTCTTCCTTTTAATCTGTAGATGTAGTTTCAATTCATTAATTATTATTTTCAGAACATCAGAATGAAGAGTATGATGATAAACATACCATTAGCGGTGCTTGCGACGGCGTTACTGTGCCAGTCGAAAACAGAAGCTGCCACTACTGCTGTCAAGTTTTGCGGGCGCCAATTGGGCGAAATCATGAGCAGAGTTTGCCACGCATACAATAGTCCCTCTTGGGACGTACCTACTGGTGAGTATATATGGTATAAATACAATTTTCTTTTCAGGTTCGTCTAAATCCATAGAATTTTTTTTACTGTAAGTATATTTTCGCTATGCTGTGAATTTGATTAATTTTCTGAATATCATTCAAAGAAGTAATACAGCATACAGTAATACATCCCTTCGTGAGAAGAACCTCTCTTGAATCACACTAAAACCATTTTAGGCTCTTCGGTTTACTGATCCCTTGTGGATGGCATAGCTAATAATCTAAGCATAGTGTCTGGGGGCATCGTTTTAAATCAATCCCATATACTCTTTAGAAAAACCGACAACACCATAGTGAAGGAAATCTTCTTGTTATTTACCAAATTATTAGTAATTAAATTAGAAATCCGGGTTCGGCCATGTCGATGAAATAAATATACGTACATATCATTAATCACAAAAACATTTGACCTTGTACATTAGGTAAGGCATTGAATATTCTTTTAGGTGAATGTACAGATTTACAAGTTTATACTAGGTTACATAATACTCAGGATTTTATGTAAAGCCGGAAACAATCACGTAAATAGATTTAAAAACTATTCGTATGTTAACTGCCCACTGCTAGACATTAATCTCGGCCTATGGAGAGGACTCATGGTGAGGGCACTACTTCTACTTTATAGGAACCTACTAGAAAATTTGTTATTTCCAATACAAAAACATTAACATCCGCAAGGCAACACCTTTATCAATAACTTCCGAGAAGGTCGTCAGGATCATTACTCATAAGTACATTAAGCTAAATATATAAATAAAATATATAGGTATATGTCAACAACGATATCTAGTTCCTTTTAGATGAATCGACTTTGTATCGTTTATTTTCATATTTCACGCTACTTAATTACATTCCATTCGTGTTATCAGTAGTTGTAATTGTGACATTTGTGACATAATATTAAATTAAAGGCTACAAAAATGATTATAATATTAATTATAAAATTTGCAGGTACCATAAAAGTGCATATGTATATATATATATTATCTACCTGTTTATCTTTATTTCTAGACTAGCCTGTGATTTATATTTATAAAATACATAACATTTGAAATGTGATATATACATATACAGTGACAGCCTCGGTGGTCTAGTGGTTTAGCACACCGCTTTACTATCCGATGGTTCTGGGTTCGATTCCTCGCACGGCACAAACATTTGTATTTATGAGTATGATTATTTGTATTGGTCTGGGTGTTTTCTATGTATAATATGTATTTATTTACAAAAAAATGTATCCATGTATTTATATCAGTTGTCTAGTACCCATAACACAAGCTCTGCTTAGCTTGGGACTAGATGGCGCTGTGTGAATTGTGTTGAGATATTATTATTATTATTATTATTATATTTGGTAAGTAGTTTCATTTGCACCTCATAAGTATGAGTAAATATTTCCACAGGCAACATAATATAATTAATCATTTACAACATTCGTGATTTTAAATATGTATCTTTATCATTCCCAGTCAGAGATGAATGTACCGTAAACTTCGTATTTTAATCAGCAATAATAATGTTGATAAATCCGTGTTAAAGTACATATAATATACACATACAGCAGATAGTTAAACAAGATGGGCCTACATAAATAATATACAATAAAAATATACCTTACCACGACTGTTATCTTACACGAGATAGTTAGAGGAATTTCAAGGTTCGTGGCCACATTTCAAGGCATGGGGGTCGAAGTTGGGTAGTAAATGCTCTCGCCTCAAAAATGTAAATATGAGTTAAGTACTTCCCCATACATAAATAAAAAGAAACATGTGAAATTCAAGTAAACGCACATAGTGGGCAAATTATTTATTTAAATAGATAATGTAATAAATTACTTCGGGGTGAAACTGTTTGGTACTAAGGCTATTTACCGCCATACACTAGAATAGTGACTATTTAGTAGGTATAAACAAATTTTATTTAATATGTTGGCCCTTATAGTTTCTCCATAATAGAATTATAAACTATCTAGTATTTGATTGTTTCACTATCATTGTGACCCTTTGACTCTACCTCTAATTATACAGCAAAAACAAGCTTTACTTACATAAACGATATTTAACTGTGACCTTTTAAGTCGGTAATTAAAATAAATGTTATCTACTCTAGTAATAAATAAGTATTAATAAAAATCATGTCTTAGAAATCATTTGTCATTCAGATTTTTTATATTATGTTCCGGTAATTTGCTGTAAGTAGGTATAATTAAGTTTTAATACGGGAAGTCAGCTGTTATACATGTTTCTTTTTTCAAATTACTTCAAAAATTAGGAAGTTTTTATTTAACTATGCTTTTTTGCGTACATAATATGATATCGGTAGTACCTATAAATTATAAGTTTATGTTATATTTATGAAAAATATTTTATATTAAAAATGTTATGTAAATTGAAAATTACATCACGAGTGGGTTGGGTAAAAAATTCTTGTCCAGAATATACGAGTACACACTTATAATAGAGATGTAAAACATTACTTCATAATGATTTACTCACATTTCTGTTTAAATCGGGTATATTCAGAAATACCGTTCCGTATGATTTTATATTAAATTCTATAAATCTCATACTTAAATACATTTTTATGTAACCGTAACGTATTTTTACTGAAGGAAAATAATTGATTCATATATATTTTTGGGAATATCGGTTTCTCGACGGGTAGAGTAGCGGAATTTACTTCTAGTAAGCAATTGTCTCTTGATAAATATTCTTATATTCAACTCATTAATTTTCAAGTATTTTTTGTTATAAATTATAAATTAGTTTGTACAACTCAGCGATATGATAAGACTGAATGTTCATAATTATATTAATTAAGACTTTTTTAACTTACCTACAGAGTTGAATCTGGTAATTTAAGATTTATCCAAGAGGCAAAAATAGTTTGTTAACTTTGAAAACATAAGAAGTATGTTATTCAGATCTACTTATACTTGTCTTAATTATAATATACGAGTAGGTACCGACAACAAGTTAATTCAATTAATTAATTATCATGAATATGTTTGTATGTGTCCATCATGTAGTTAATTAATTATACATGTATCTATGTATATTTTTTATTATTATAATTTTTTATAACGTAAAGTTCTAACGTCTCTCTCTCTATCATAATATGAGGTAGAATTCGAAACTTCCTCTTTAAAAAACTTAATTATATTATTTATGAATTAGGTATAAAAATACATATATAAGTCACGACACGTCCTGTTAGCTTCTTAATAAATCACAAATTTATTTATTTAGCAATCTACACAGTTTTAACAATATAATTTATTGTAGGTACACTGTAGGATAAAACAAATTTCAAAAATTACTCTAATTTTTTCTGTTAGACTATAAGAAATCCCGACAGTAGGTACGAATAGGCACAGATAAAATAATATTACATAGTACCTAGGTATATGTAGGTACCTAAGCACAATTCACAAGTCACGAATATATATTATATGAATAAAACATATTTGACCGGCTTACTTTTGGTGGTACATGGATCAATTCCTCGCATACGATACAAACATTAGGTAGTAGTCCTGATTATGATTGTACAAATTGGTCTGGATGTTTTAGATCTATAATATGTAGATATAAAACATCCAGACCAATTTATATTACAATACAAGTATTTCTAACAGTTCGTTAGTACCCAGACTACAGAATTTGCTTGGTTTTAGACTAGATAGATATCTTAGGTATAGGACCTGGGTTATTATTATTATAAAAAAACACATTTATTATTATTTTTTAATATAAATTTATGTGAATTGTTACAGTGGTAGAGCAAACGGGTGCCGTGGTGCGGCGGAAACGGCAACTAGGCATAGCAGATGAATGTTGTACAATAGGATGTACATGGGAACAACTTAGTAAATATTGTTCCATCAGTGCATAGTAAGTATCAAATATTTATAATGTCACATCATTAGCATTACCTATTAAAGAAGAGTGGTAATATTGTAGTAGGTATATCTAATAATATAGACCACACAGGGTTGCCTACTATAGTCAATTTAGTTCTAAAGATAGTAAAGTTTGTAAAGATAATGTTTTATACTAGTAGGTTTAAAACATTATCTTTACAACCTTACTTATTTTAGTATGTAAATCCGAAGACTGCCTTAATCTATTAATTCTAATCACTGTATCAAATCGCAACGGGAGCCTAAGATTTAAAATAAATCAAAACTAAATACGTAAAAAAAAATTGTGAAACAAATAAAAGGAAAAAAAAAACAAATCACTTCGTCTACTGCTTGCTTAAAAAATAGCGCTTAGTACTTTAGTTGTTCCCTTTCAGTAAGTTAACCTTTCTTTGCCTATATGATATTTTAGAGTACGAATTATATTTAATCCACAAGTCATGGATAACTTAGCATTAAATTATCAGTTTACAGCAATGAATTTGTATATTTCAGTTCCGAATCTCCCCTGGATGACTTAGAAGCGCATATGATAGCAGATCGTTCGGCTGAACAGGATGGACCATCAGCGCCAGCGATGTTGGGCACGGACAGCACAGCAAGCAGCAGCACAGGCTCAGCTCGCACAGGAAGGGCCGGCTCGGCGCGGCGCGAGGTGGGACGCGCTCGGAGTCGCGGGTACGGGCGCGCTCGGGCACGGGGCCGCCGGTGTTGGTGCCGGCGCAAGCGCCGCTCGGGCCGACGGCGATCCACTCTCATGGGTAACACGGTGTGTCTATCCATCGACGCTAGATTGTTCTCTCGTTTATATTACAAATAATTTTATTTGGTTATATAATTCGTCGATGTAGGTACATGACGATGATAATGATCGAACGAATTTTCTAATTTCAATACAATTTTATAACTACACCATCATCGCTTTTTCTTGATTGACTATTAGAATAGAATAGAAGGTAATTTATTTGTACCTACAAAAATATGAACGCTTTGTAATTATTATTTATATAATATAATAATTACAATAATTATTAGTAGCATAAAATAATTATTTTATGGTACTTTAATTTAGAATAAATTTTTAATAGTTAGTCGTATCAATCTAAATATATTATGAATTTGATTTTCGAATTATTTCATCATTTGCAAGTGGTGTAGAGGAACGTGTCGTTATAATCAGGAAATACAAGAGAACAAAAAGGTGTCGAGAAACTAACCCTCATATTAACGCTTACAGCATGTATACTAATAACTAATAAGGTAATAACTTCCAATAAGAGGGATTAGGCTATTTATTGGATATCTAACTATAGGGAAATTGGAAACATGGTAGTACCTAACCATAACAAATTCTACTTTTAATAGCGTTAGGTATATATAAAACGGGACACTAAAATGTCTCATTTTCGGACTCCGCAAAAATTTGTGAAGTCGAGCGTGTTGGTTCTGATGTTGATAATTAAGGTGAATATTGAAAAAACGTGCCGAGAATGATAAAGATTTCACTAGCTATATTAAATTAAATTTGTTTCTGCAATAATACTTTAGTTTTAGGCTAACCATCTCTGAATAAAGTTTTAAGAAAATGTTTTTTTCATTGACTGTCTATTAACTGACATAAATAATGTTTTGAGTCAAAGAATAAATGGTCACGTTAGTTATACAATACAATGTATATCATTTAACAAATTACCATCATTGTGAATATTTACGGACTTTATCATTTTCTACGTGCATTTTAAATTATCTGTTAAAGTAATTAATACTTGCTAAAACTCTTTATTTTTAAAGAAATGTTTGAAATATAAAAATATCTATTTATAAAACAGATTTGTTACATTAGTTTTAAAAAGTATCGTAACCGGAAAATATGTGCAATATTTTCGGGTTATCTCTAAAACAAAGTCATATAGGTACCTATTTATGACAAACGTGAGTTCTATTTGGAAACAATTTCCTTTTGCAGGTATAAATCACAAAGACATATGAGTTACATACTCGCGTATGTACGTTGCGTATGTAGTGATTTTTTCATCTTTTTAGATGTAAAATCACTACAATTTAATAAGATTAGGTATAGTTTTTTTGTTGGCAATTAATAGTATGTAGTAGCAGTTAATTATGTCCTATAGAGATAAATTGGTAGCACCCTATATATTCATATTCGATTTCGCAGTCGCCGGGTCATCATGTAACAGTCTTGTTGTCTACCCTTGCTCTAAAATAGCCATACAATCCCATTTTAATAAGTTAATAAATAGCATACTTACACGCCTACACTAAATAAATTAAACAAGCTTACTTCTCACTTGGGGCCAGTAAAAATACTATTTCATCTCATTTCTTGGGTATTCATTTTACTGTTTCTCATGCTATGGAGTAGCTATTATTATTAAAGTGAAATAAGACAATTATAAAGTGTGATTATCTATAGGTCTACTCTTGCGTCTAATTTTAATCAAACCCTTTTCGATACCTTTAATTTGTAACCTAATACCACGATATAAGTAAATAATATATTTCTAGTAGGTATACAAAATCCAATTTTAATGGCGAGCGATAGTAATTGATTTCAAGAGTAGACCGGCTATACCAGTTACAATTACCATTGACTTATTTTATATTTTGTTGCAGCGCCTCGTAAAAAGTGTAGCCCGCGCTGCGCCCGTGGTAGGCACCGTGTCGCCCCTTCTAACATGGGGCCGGACTCTAAACACTGACTTGCCGGCAGCGGACCAAGACCGGTACGCGTACATTGCAGTCTATACATAATTAATTTGAGTGGTCGACAGGAGAAACAGCACATGAAACATATTCTAATTTCGAGGAGTATAATTATATACATAATTATTATTATTTAGAATTAATAAAAATCCGTGTTCATTTTTAATTAGATTCCATGGCTTGGTGGATTATTTTGCTCTGGCTATGTGAAAATAGGATAAGAATAATGTGTTCCGTGTAACATATCAATGTTTAACACTTATTTGTGACTGTTAATAGTATCTGAACACATAACTTGTCTATATATGTCATATTTTTGACAAATATATGTATCTATGTCAAAAATAGTTATTAATTTTCTACATAGGACTTCACAGTGTATAATAATTAATTCCTGTTTATTACTACTATTTTTCAGGTAACATAATTTATTAGGGGTTTTCGAACAAAAGCCATAGCATATTATTATAAAAAAACCGTCAATATCAGATTAATTTATGTAAAAGTTATATCTTTATGTGTTAATATAATATGTATTAATAGAACATAATATAGAGACAATTATTAAACAACTAGTAGTTAGTAATGACTTGTTAAACGTCAAGTTAATGGAAATATAATTTATCCTTTCTTTGTATAATACTACCATATTATTATAATAATTGTTTTATACATTTATTTAAAGCTTTTTATACTTAGGATTTTTACTCATATCATCTACCATATAAGATTTAAAGATCTCTGAAGCATCTGTGATAATTCAAATGGATAAAACATTAATTTATGATTTTTTTTTAGTTAAACATAAGTAACATGCATAGATTAGAGAATTTCCTTGCCATGGCCTTTGCCATTATAGCGTTTTTAAGTTGTATATAAAGTTGCGTAATAATTGTGACTGATTAAATGAACACAATATTAAATAATTTAAAAATATTTTGTGTATTTTTACCAACATTATTACAGAAACATTTACATGTAAAACAAAGTAATTTGATGTAAAATAATTAAATATGTAGTATTAGCACTAAATAACAATAGCCGTTTCATTTATTTATTTGTTCTTGTTAGAATAATATTTATATAACCAAATACTATCTACATTATCACAACGACGATCAAAAGTATTTTGTTTAGTTTTCGACAAATATTGCTTTAGAAGAATATATTTAGTTGATAATATTACAATGATAATGACGGCTAGTCATAGTGGACCTTTATTATTATCATTTTGACTATTATTTACATCATTTGTGGAATCTGTGCTGCTCTGTTTTATTGGAAGCAATTGAAATCTTAAACTATTTCCTTTGTTCCTTTTTTGAACTATTTTTCCAACCGTTTTTATATTGTTTTCTATAACTGAATATAGCCTCTCCTGTAACAAAGTAAAGATATTGATTAATTAAATATTATTGTTCAAAAAGGTATTTTCTGTTCTCCTATTGGTTATAGCCTCTTACAGTATTCATCAAAAATCTATCCAGAGAAAAAAACATAGTACTATAGTCAAATATTATATATCTATATAATTTAATATTAATAATAAATAGACAACCTCAGGGGTTTCATCATCATTTCATGGTCTCACTGAATGATCCTTTTTGATTCGATGATCGGATTTGATTCCTCACATGTGATGCAAACATTTATAGTTATGACTACGATAATTCCTATAGATCAGGGTGTTTTCGATATATTTTTATACTAGTGGTTCCCCTTGGCTTCGCATAGATATTTAACAAAAATGCCAAAATTATAGTGGTAGGAATAATGGAGCCTAGTTTCTACCTGCATTACTATTGCATTTTTAACACAAAATAGTATTGATTGTTACATAACTGTAATAGTTAGACATATGGTATCAGGACTCTTTTATAGATATTGATGTTGTCTTTAAAACTGACGAACATCACTTTGTTGTAGTGTCAATAATTTGTGGAACATAGGTATGTTAATTTTATATTTTTTTCATATGTTGGGTTACATTATTAAAGATTTCTTATGGATCTCTAACATTTTTGAAGATATTCTATCACCTATGTTCATCTGGACAAATATAGGATTCTAATGGTAAAAGATTTTTTTAAATCAGTTCAAAAGTTTTGGAGCCTATTTAATGCTAACAAACAATAAAATTTCTCCTGTTTACAATATTAGTATAGATATATTTACAAAAAAAAAGTAATAAATAGTTAAGTACATATTTCTATCAGTTGTCTAGTGCTCATAACACAATAGTTGCTTGGGACTAGATGGTGCTGTGTAAATTGTCCAGGTTTATCCAATCTCCTGTTTCAGTACCTAAACCTTACATTTATGGATCTACTAGTATTACTTGGTATATCCAAGTAATTCTAGTGAGATATTATATTTTCTAATTAGTTGGATTTTTCCACAAAAATCATGTACATAACAATTATAAACATTATTGTTACTTTTAAAGTAAACCTAATAATGAAATTTATGCTCACAGAATTGTTTGAAGTCCGCTCATCCTCACCGGATATGACTACCTTAACCTCATGCTGTTTTTCTAGTAGTTTTATCATCTTTTTAACCCCAGTCATTAGATCATGATCTCCTATCTTTGTTGACAAACTTAACAGTTTAGCTTGTTTTACAACATTTTTCTGACGTGCCTCCTGTTTCTCTTTACGCCTCTCTAAATCCTCTGAGTGGTAGTCAGCATTAGTCATTAACCTGAAATTAAAATTCAAAGAAGCTGTTTTGGTACCATGACATCAAATTATTCTGTATTAAAGAAAATTTGGAAACCCAATATTAAAAAACTGCTTTATTCTAGTCAATTATCCTTACTCCTTACTAATATTACAATTGCGAAAGTAAATCTGTATGTCCCTCTTTCTCACTTTGACACCAAAACTACTGAACTGATTTGAATGAAGTTTGATACCCATATAGCTTAGACCCTGAAAAAGGACATAGGCTTCTTTTTAATGGGAAGAAAGAGTTGTAAGAGGTTGAAAGAGGAGATGAAAGTTTGTATGGATGTATCATCATTTTTATAGTTAGAACAATGAAACTTTTTTTTGGGTTTGCTAGCAAATGCACATAAGCAACAATCATGGATAGAGAAGCTTCCACAGACTAAACCCCCCTTTACAACTAAAGAAATACAGTGCTATTTTCCTTTAGTTATATAATATTAATGTACTGCTTGCTCATACAATTGACACAAAACTTAATAATATATTAATGTATATCGTACCTGTAAATAGGGCGTCTGGTTTTAGAATCAATATCCTGAACTTTAACCAATTTAAGGTCACGTCGTAGCGATAGACTTTCAGCATTCTTAAAATCTGTAATACTAACAGAATTATCAAGTCCTATTAATGTAATTCTATTTTCAAAAGTTTTCCTCTTAGGTATTACTTTTCCTTCAACTGTGAGTTTAGTAGATGCAAATCGACAACCAAAGTACCCAAATAATTGTCTAGATTCAAATAGAGTAAAGAATTTATTCATTTTTAAATAAAAAAAAATTACTTCAGGATACTTTCATGACCATGATGACAGAATTAGAACTGTTTTATATTTCAATAATTGTTGGATTTCGTATATATACCAATTCCTTAGTATATTATTTAAAAATAATAAAAGTATAAATTAGTTAATATTCAATCATTCAAAGAAAACACACTTTCAAAATTTATCATAAACATTCACATAATGTCCATGTCAAATATTAAATTTATGGTAATTGTTCAGTAAATGGTATAATCTGTGGTTTTATCAAAGAATGAATTGAACAAATCAGTAGTAGAGACACAAGCCCTATTTTTTCTTTTTTGTATATTGCTAAAAGTCATAGAGAGATCCTATATTATAATATTATCATGTAATATGTAAAAGCCTTTCTCTGCAATGTTTCATTCGATATAGTTCACTGTTCGACAGTAGTCATGATTAATTTTACTAGATATACTGAATTCTATATAATTTATGTTTACTGTTAACTAAACTTAAACTTACGTATTGTTTAAATTAATAATAATTATCGGAAACAAGTATTGAAATACATATCGTAATGATTAGTAAAATGTCAATATTTTCCGGTAAATCACGATGTTGTTTTATCGATTACAAAATATCGATATTTTGTCGTTGGGTATCGTTCACAGCATCGCTGACTAGACGACTCTACTCTGTCATTTTGTTTTGACAGCTTGAGGCAAAATGGTTTGTATTTCTGCTCTAAAATAAAATCTATGTTTATTTCAACAATCTTGCTATAATTTATATTACTAATTATTCTATTTTTTCTTAATTATTTTCAGTCGGCCCATAAGACATTTATTATTAAGCGAAAACTAGCTAAGAAGCTCAAACAAAACAGACCTATTCCCCAATGGGTTAGAATGCGCACTGGGAACACTATTCGGTAAGTAGAAATAATTATATTTTATATAAACTTAATTTTATAGTAAAAATCACTAAAAAATGTGAAATATCTGTACCTAAAAATTCAATTTGTTCTATTGAATGTAATATTTCTGCTTATTTTCACGGCCTATTTATATTATCATACGCTGTATTACTCTGCAGCAGTGCTAATATAAACCCCTTTTTACGGTATGATAAAAGGTACCTCAAAGAAAATCAATTGTTTATTTACTATATAAAAAATATGATCATACTGATAAATTTTGTTTACCGTGCCAACTAAAGACCATACTTTGTAGAACACAGCCCCACAGTATAATCTATCATTTATACAAATAAAAAACGTTTGCCTTATATATGTAATTAAAGTGGACTCCCAGTTATCCGACAAATTCGATTGTCGGTTTATAGAGGGGGTCCCCTATAGTCCGGAATTTTTTAAAAACGAGTACCTTGTAATCCCACAAATTACAGGTCCAGTGCTAAGATTCTGTTATATATGTATGTATGTATAAGCACTCTAAAGTACAAATCACTTCATTACGTATGTCAACTACTAAAAGGTTCGTTACGAAGTAGGCTATCTAAAATATCACATTTTTCTTGAATTGTCACTATTTTATGCTTTCGCTTCTGAGCTGATATGTAATACACAATGAATAAACAGTAAACAATTAACACATGTTATACCACACCACTATCTTTAGCATATGTAAGTAGTCAAATTCAAACTAAGCAATCATAATCAAAATAATACCCTACGCGTCGAGTACAACAGTGGTGATGCATACAAGTTCAAATTTGTCCAATCATGCATTAGCGAAGATTGTGTAAAAAATAATAAATAATAGACCCTGTCGGATTACAAGGGGGGCCGGATTACCGCGTGTCAACTGTATATACTTAAGTTCAGTGTGTGTGTTATGTATTATAAGGGTGGATGTTAAAAAGTTTAATAAAACATTGACATTAATGAACAACAGTTTATATAATCTATATTGAATAATATTTTCTTTGTATAAATCAACCAAATTAAGTAAAACAAATTTTAAGAAAAGTTACATGAAATATGTGTATGGATACTTCTAATCTAATAATTCAATATTATTTCAGGTACAATGCTAAGAGGCGTCACTGGAGGAGGACAAAACTCAAGCTTTAAGCTTCTTTCTATGTCCGTTATCTAATAATTAAATTTCCTCCCAAAACTACAAATTATTTCATTTCAACATGTCCTAATTTCTTGCATTTTTCATGCATTGTACACACTATATAAAGGAGATATTTACCATGACAATACTTTTATGCAGTAGTACCATTGTTGGTGTTAACATTAATTAAACCGTATTTAATTCATTTTCATAGTCCATATTTAGGTAGTTATTATTATAGTCATGGCTGATAGATAATATTTCACTAAATATATTGAAAACCATTATGTAAATATTTTAACTTTAAATTATCTATTTTCTTATTATAAAATGAAACCTCTGAGAGGTTACCTTTTTTTTATCGATATTAATGAAATTAAATTTAATACTCTGATGAGCCACCAGTGGCAGTTGTTGGAATGAACATGAAGTCAAAGGAGATTGTTAGTTATGTGAAATGATGAGCTCTGCTCAATGTATCATGTCTGGTTAACCTCCACGTGGTTCCCCCTGGAAACAATCGTGATAAATTCATACTGAATTTTTATTATCCACAAAAAATATACATGGTGTCAGATGGGTGATATGACTAGTGAATTCACAATAAATTAACCACCATAATTTCCAGACTGTCCGCTTGGATGGTGCATTGGTAGTCCCTAATCTTAACAATCGTCTCCCTCTAAAACAGGACCCTTGACCAATGACCTGCCAGAGGTCACTTATTTTTTATGGATGAAATAATATGTATGCTTATCGACTAGTTATACCAGACGGTCGTTTTTTAGATATCAGGTGCTCACGGTGCATAAAAATAAATAATTGGTAATTTCACCTATTCTGCCCGATGTTTACAATTTGTAAGTCTGGATAAATCATAGAGCGCCATCTAGTACTAAGCTAAGCAAAGCTTGTGTTGTGGATGCTAGACATTAGACTAGTGTTTTTTGTAAATATAATATTAAATTTACAATATAATGATTATTATAATATTGGTCACGGTGTTCTGTGTATATAGAAGAACACCGAGACCAATACAAACAATCATACGTATGAATACAAATGTTTGTATCGTGCTAGGAATCAATTCCGCGATCTTTTGAAGTATAGGCATGTGATAAATCGCTGGACGGCTAAGGCCGTCACCTCTATATGTTAGCTAAACAACTGACTATTTACAAACTGCCAGATCTAGTCGGGCCAAACGGCAAACCCAATTTTAATTTCGCTGTAAACATGGGCATTAAGGCATTGGATACAATGAATTACAATGTCTAATTTATGCTACTAAATAAATTCGTATATCGAAATAAGTACTTTTAACTGCTTTGGTTTTTAAAGTAGACAAAATTTGTCCATTACAGTATTGTATAAATAGTTTGTCATAACTATAAGAACAAAAATGTCTGGTCAAACTAGCGGTTAAACATATGGTTACACTGTTGGGTAAATAATTTTAAAATAAGTTATGACTACAAAAATGAATATGCCTGAGCAAACATACAGGTAAACATAAGACAGTGAATATCAGAAAATAAATGAGATCGGGATGGATGTTGGTGTGTAAGGTATTGATATGAGTTTTATTATGCCCCTAGTGTTGACATGTCTTGTTCAACATAGAATATAATATATTATACAAAGAAAATTATAGACCTAAGATTGATTGCGCTCCCTTAAGATCATATATCAGATGTTCTGTAATATTCGATCATTGTGAAAGGTGCATTCTAACTGAGTAGTAGGAAACGTTTTATTAAGTTAGAAAAGTATACAGTGAAGGATCCTGAGAATTACATTCCGTATATGTTGCACGACATGATTAATCCGGCCTTGTAATTAACGCGTATGGTAACTGAACACAGATAACAATTTAGGTAAATTATACTAATATTTTATGTAGGTAATAAAAATCAATTTAATATCACTGCTTTATGTACACAATAAATATACATAAATAATTTCAATTACAAGTATCCATAAATTATTCTGAGACAATCTTACATTATCACAATACCTATTAATACTGAAATGCACTGGGGTATAAACTTAATCCCATTGAAATATGAAACTACTCTGTCAAGTGGTGCCTTGTGAGTGGTTTATCGTCGTGTCTTCTTTTTTTATTTCAGCTGATTGTGCTAGTAGATCCTCTAGTAATAAATCATTGTCAATCAACTCCATGCTTCCTGTTTGCTGAAATAAATATAGTCATGTTAAGTATAGCGATAATGAATTACATTAAATATTACAAAAGTAGAATTAACTACCATATGTAGACCTGTATGTGACAAAGTTGTCTATGTAGATACATGTCTTACCCATTTCAAACAGCCCCCCAAAAAATTGTAAGCTGTGTTTCGGTTAATGTAATTGCATTGAAACATGGCAATCAAATTAGACGATCCGTAGGCAATGTCTAGTTCTCCTAAATGGTAATGCATACATCGGACGTCATATGATGACATGATATCACATTATAGCCGTAGTGCTCTTTATGTATAAGTACATGGGACAGTTGTCACCTGATAGTAGGTGACAGCTGTCCCATGTACTTGTTAGTTATTCAAATACGACATAAAAAATCCCTATTAATGCTCTGCTCTCTCTGAAACAATGCTCAGTCAGTTTCAGAGCAAGTGTTAGAACACATACTTAAATTTTAATGTTTTTTTTTTCTATTTATGTATACTGTACTTTACGTATAATTCACTCCAACTAGGGATAAAATATTTTATAAACCAAAAGAATGTTAAATTAAATTTTGGTTAAATAAAATAACCAAATTTATTTTACGCAATATTACGATTTTAGTACGCAATATAAGAATTCTAATAAAATTTTATGTTTTATTTGCAATGGAATAATGCGTTAATTCCAGACAAATTTTATTAAATATAAAATATTCTACCAAGTTCGTTTACATAACCAATACCATATAATTGTACAGAAAATCTTTATATTAAAAGTTACGTGTCACGTAGTTTATACGCGATGGACTCCTAAACTACTGAACCCATTGCAAATTTGATTTGCACATTATGTGCAATTTGATCAAACTTGAAAGATAGGATAGTTTACATCTCAATTTATAGTCGCAATATTATTTAACCTTAGCCACAGCAACGCGTGGCCGGGTCTGCTAGTATAATATAAGTAGTTGTGGACTTCACAAAACACTGATCATAATGTGAGTGGTAGTTTACTGACAATATTCACCTGCTGTGCACTGACTGAGCGCGCCATTAGTTTCTGTAAATATTTATCACGACGTTCCTGTTCCCTTATACTTCTCAGTCGATCAAAATCATCCATATCTGGATCATCACCTCCATCTGCTTCATCCACTAAAAACACAAGAACCTGTTAACTTATATATATGTATATTTAAATAGTTTCTAGCTTAAATTGTTACATAAAAATTGCATTTATTTTTAATAAACAAGAAAAATTAAGAAAATGCCCTAAATTCATATTATGTGTATATATAATATATAATTAAAAAATAGTACTGTCTAGTCATACTTAGTCAAATTAAAGAAAAGTGTCTAAACTAGCAGTTTTTAAGTTTACAATCGTTTTAATTAGAAGTAAATCCTCTATAATAGTAGGCATGCGATCGAAAATACAGTATGGGTAGAATGAGGTTTATTACACAAAGTCTGACTGCCGGCAGCGCTGAGCGAAGGCCCCACGTCGCTGTCAAGGCGTGGGCGCGACTCATCGCCAATACTGGGGAATGATGGCTGCGTGGTGAGAGACTGCGCCGCCGGACTCTTGTCACCCGCCTCGTTGACCACTCGCGACCAGTTCGTCGGTGCCGACGTAGACAACCGAGTATCTACAAATATCATTACCATATATTTACAGTAGCACACCAAATACAGCTGACAATACCGTTGAATATGGAATGGGTGAATTTCATCAAAATGAACACCAGTATTGAATTAAAATTTATTTTTCTCAAGACCATTATATAACCACAAAGAAATTATTGTTGATACGGGTTTTCTGGTCAGCAAGTATATATTTATAATTCGCTGGTCGCATACAATTATCTATTTAGCCACTGTTTCGCCTTTTATTACGCCACTACACATTAATTCAATAATGTTAGGCTTTAAAGTCAACCGAATTACAGTTTCAGATGGTTTTTCTTTTTAATATAGACCACCCACGTTGTCACTGTAAAAGCACTGGTTTATACAGCTGAATTTGTTATTCCTATTTTTTATGAACTAAAATGTGATGGCTGAGTATCCTGCAATTTCCGTTTTCCCACATTTTGGAATAATTAAATACAACATATTATATTATACTTCAATACAATAGTGAAATACTACTGGGTAATGTATCTTTATCTTAATATAAGGTCGCAAAGGTCTTCATTCTAATGGACTATTTTGCAAGCTTCATGAACTGCAATGGCAAAATATATCCCGACTGTCATTTGATAAAATGACTAATTACAAATAAGTACTTATATTGGAGAACTTATGTTGTTTGTTGAACAATCGGATTGTAGTGTATGATTCATAAATTGTGTCATACGTTTCTAATATCAATCTAAATTGTTAATGTGATTTGCAATATTTTAAGGCAATAAGTGAATAGACTTATCTGGTATAACAATAACAAGTACATAAACCCAAATCGTTAAAAGAATAAAACCACCACATATGGAATTTATATGGCTTCTGCTGGTCTATACTTATTTATCTATAGGAGATGCGGTTACAAACTAAGCCTGAAGAAATTACATTATCTATGACATTTTAAGTGTTCAATATACTTTAGACACTGGCATTCTTACTTGTCCCACTACATTGAAACCCCTAAAAGGCAAACTCCAAATATATATCATAACGCATCAAAAATTGCTTTGTATACAAGTAATAACAGACTTACTAGAACTGTGATTTGAATTTCTCGATGGAACGTTTACTGGTTCGCTTGGAACAGCCGCCTTTTGGAAAAGACTCATTGCTGTGGGCCTGAAACAATAAAAGTCTACATTATAACAATGTATAACCATAACCATATATATTAATAATAAAATATAAGAAAGATCATGACAATGCTTGAAAAAATAAGTAAGACCTAGCTGAAATCAGAACCAGCTAAGTAAGTTGACCAAGATAGGACACTACCAACGATTATATTAAAATTCACTCGAATCTTCCATAGACTCAAAAACTTCAATAAATTAATTAAATTATGTATTTATATATTTTATATAAAACGGCGCAGGAGATCTGTAATGTACAGAGGCACCAACTACATGGGCTATAATTTATAATAATAAATAGTCTATATGCATCATTTGTGCTCCCAACGTCCACCCTTACACGGCGATCGTGACTGGACTGTCCATCCTTACACTCCATCGTCTAGGGATTTAGCACATCGCCTCACTACTGATGGTGGGGGTTCAACTCCTCGCACAATGTGAACATTTGTATTCATGAGTATGACTTATTTAAATTATTAACCGGGTCTTAACACGAATAATTTTATGGCAAATATCTGTATAATGTGTTATTGTATATTTGTCTAGTACCCATAATACAAGTTCTGCTTCGCTTGGGGCTGAGTTCAGTTTTGATGGGTCGTGTAAATCTCACCTGTTATCTGATCGCTTGCCCATGCTTGTTATAGTGGTTTGTTCGTCAACTTCTTCGATTACTTCATTAGCTATTTTCATACTACCACCGCCTGCAGTGGTCGGCTTATTAAGGGTCGGATTACTTGCAGATATTGTAAACCTTGACACTGAAAATTTTTAAATCATACTTATATTTACATCATTACAAAACGTGATTATTTTATATGCAAACAATTTCTTTCTCTTAGGCATGGCCAATGCGTATAAATTATAATATGAAATAACTATATAGTAATAAAATTTTGAAATAATCAGTAATATCACTATGATAAACTACTAAAATATTAACATATCATGACTACTTCTATTATTGTTATGAGAATATAATATTTTTATTAAAACCCACCTCCATCGGGTTGCGTCGAGACCGTAGTGGAGCCTTGTCGTTGATCTTCTTTTGAAAACAATCTTTTCAACATTGAAGTAACAGAATTAGCTCGGGTCATGGGAGTCTGTTGCAATGAGACCATCGAATTCATTGATCCCATAGAATTTCTATCTTCTTTTTTTCCTCGTCTGCTTCCTCGCGATACGATGAAGTGTATACCGGAAGCAGCGTCATCATTCATTTGCAATTGCTATATAAACATTGAAAGTTTAGGTATTAGTTTGTACATTATTAATTATAAGTTTTTTAGTTATTTAATTGTTGTGGTTGTTAAATAGATAAATATTAAAAGCAATAGTAATGAGTACTGTTATGATAAATAGAATATAAGTGACCAGTAATATAAAATAGTAGTTATTATTTGATAATAAGTTTATTGGATTGTAAAACTATATCTGTACTTAGAATTTACCATGTAGCAGCAGATAAAGTTTCCATCAAAAGCTAGGAAACAAACAACACTATACATTTGAAGAGAGATTTTTGCCATCAAAACATTAATCTATACAAGATAGTACATGAATATAGTAAACACAACACGAAGGTTATTATACAAGGCTTTAAGTGTACACTGAATACATATATGTAACACACCTAGCCATTAGTAAAATAAGTAACTACCTATAAGTTAGAAGGCAAATTAGCAGTATCGCATCAGAAGTTGTTAACTAAGACTATATTATATTATACACAAACCTTTACCTTTGTAAAAACAAAAACACAATGAAACTATTCTGTAGACTGAGCAATAGATTAATTTATATTATGTAAATTATTAGTTAATATGGGTCTATATATAATACTAATGTATCTACCAAAATTGTTAAGAATATAACTACGTAAAAAATATATATTCTAAAAACCACCAGTTAGTTAAGAATACGTCATACGTTAATCAGAAAGGGCTGCCAAATATTTTCTTTATAAAACCCGTACATGCTTAAAATAAATAGTTTATCTACGTCACACTAGTTAATCTACACGATAGTTAACAAAGCCTCTGTACTACCCTACGCGTGATAGGTCGTTGACAGCATATACGTTTTTTTTTATTTTTCATATACTTAGCTTCTAATTTATTACCTCATGATGGCATCGGCATAGCTACAATTTATAGTCCAACAAGGAAGTCATATAAATATAATATTATAGTCTAATAAGGAAAAGTTATTAAAACGATAAGATATAAAGATTGGTATCTTCCAGTACCTAAGTATAATAAAATTACTAATAATTTAAATATAATTTAAATTAGTAGTAATTTTCTATATAACTAATAATTAAGCGACTACTACTGAAGCAAATTAAAAATTGAAATTGAATGTCATGAAAATGAGATTGAATCTCATGAAAAGATGGTTCAAAGCATACGATGACGAAAATCAGTAGATTTCCTCTTAATTCATACTTAGGCATAATTACTTCATATATACTTCGACATAATTAGATAATTTTCCAATAAGTATTGTTTTGTTATAGAAATATATATTTAAACTACTCATACTTGTATTCTCACAGCAGTGGTTCTATACATATTTACAAATCATAGCACGTATGCGCAATGAGAGATTATTTACTAGTTGGATGTCGTTTATACGTATCTGTTTTAAAAAGTATAAATACCGTAACATAATGTCATTCAGATTGGCCACTACCCGGTATTTGAGCATATAACTATAAAGCCTATACAGACATCGGAGTACATATCTTAAATAAAGTGCTGATTCAACGTACGATTATGTGACAAACATTTTGGTATAGACTTCAGTAAATAACATACAATATCGAACACATATAATATATGAAACAGAAAAATGATTGATAAATAACTAAAATTGTATATACCCAACCGGTTATCAAAAGAATAGTTAAGGAACAAATAGATATAATTGATATTGGCAACCCTTAACACCGACACACTGCTAAGCTCCATGTAACCGAGCGTGCAGCATGCGTATAATAGGACGAGTCTAACCTCTGGCGGGGCGAACTTGTAACTCACGGTGTTGGAAGGCACCATCTCGTCGATCTTCACGGAGGAGGGCGCGACGGTGACCATGCTGCGTTGTCGCGCGGGAACAGCCACGCGCGCTGTTGATGGCTCTGGGTGTTCCTCGCGTTGGTTCTCCGTAGCTATAGTGTACGGCAGCTCGGAGGGGAACACTTCGTCCCAGTACTGATCCCTTATCAGCTCGGGATGCTCGTGGTGCATTTCGTCTACTATCATGTAGGAAACCTGTGCATTTACAATAGAATGGTTAATTCTCCAATTAACTAGTAAATAAGATAAAACAAATATTATAATTTGAACATAAAATACAGCATGTGCTGAAAATGCTGGAGGTTTTAAGAACAACAAGAGATACGAATGTAAGCACAGATCTTAGAATGCTTACAGCATATTTCAAAATAAATTAAAGTTAAAAAAATAGGGGAAATATTTGCTCGCTTTCTGTTATACACTCAGAAAAAGCAATATTAGAATTTCTTCATCAATCATTATATGTAGGTATTGTTTAAATTTTGGTCATTAATACAGATACAATATCCCTTTAATATGGTTGAGTGTAATGATGGCTGACTCATCCGTCACACTCGTGAACGGATGCTGCTTGTGGGGATTGGTCTGTTCCGGTTACGAACATTGATTAGACTATTTGCTTTAGCAATATCATATGCTGGTGGTCACACATTTTTCCCAAATTTGAATTTAAAAATTAATCTGTATTATTGTAAACATGTACAACATTTATTTGATAAGAATACGAGCTGAGTTTCTTGTCAGTTCTAATCTCGAAATCATTCCGAACTGACGGTAGATTTGAAATATCATAAGAGTCTATAATAGACCTACATGAATAAAGATATTTTGAATTTTAATATACTAATTTAAAGCAATACCTATGATTATTTTCGTAATGTTTTAAAAACTTATTTACTTATGTATAATATATATATATATATATATATACCTATGTAGGTACAACTTACACAGAAATTATTTTCATTAAGAACATAGATAACCTTTCTTAAGACTTACCTGCAAATCTCTGTCTATCAACCAATTCACTTCAAAGTCATCGTCATCTTCACCGAAGGGATTTATTAATGATTCCGCGACTTTCAACCAGCCCATGTAGAAGAAGAATTCTAATGTACTAAATATAGGAAAGTAGAGATCTATATTACTTATTTGGACCGAATCACTATGGGAATGTAATTTGTTATCAACCCACTGGCTACCCAAAGCAGAAGTTATAAAATATGAGTAAACGGCTATGGTAACTACCTGAAATGAGAAAAATGATTGTTAATATAAACTAAACTATAGAATTAACCAGAAGGCTTGTATCACGCTACATTTTACTTTACTAATTAAATTAATAATGTACCTGGACATGTATGGAAAATATATGTCTATATCTACCTGAGTATACACTAACGGCACGCTGATAGTATCGTAACTAAGCAATAGACCAGCTTGTCCTCTAAATTTATTTAATTCATCTATAATAGTTTTCACAGCAAAGTCATCTCGTATTCTGCCCTCTTTGCGTGCTCTTGTCACTATACTTGTTGCCCAAACTATTGGTAACCTAAAACGGTAAAAGTTACAACACCTATAACCTATAAGTTACACCACCTACAATACACATATTTCAATAAGAAAAATAATTTCATATTGAAATATGTGTATACACAACAGAGTCCATTCTGAGCCGCCATTCCTTGAATTCGACTCAAACTTTTTATTTGCTTAACATGTTATTAGATAATATATAATCAACAATATTTATTTTTAGGAATACCTACATCTGGAGAATGCTTCGATAATTCCCGAGTATAATTAACAGAAAATTTAATTATGTACTATAAACAATTAGAAAATACCTAGTACATATATCTAACTATTCAAAAATAGTATTAAAGAAATTAAAAAAATACTATTCTGTTCAAAATAAAGTGGATTCGAATTTCAAAACCAGTGAAAAGTGAACATTGGAACAAAACAACCAAAGAATTATTGGGAGTTCTTATTTTACTACCTAATTATTGAAAACCGAGTAAGTCAAGCAGATCATTTATGTGTAATAGTGTTACATATAAAGATTCTGGGAAATAATGCTGACTCAGTTGTCAGTCGTAATATGTATCTAATAGAATATAGGTATGCGTCTAGGTATCATTGTTTAGGTATTTCCTTGCTGTAAAATGGACATGCTGATATTCTGTATATTTATAATTTGTTTTTATATGTTAAAAATAAATTTAGAAAGTCAATGATCCCATCGTGTAAAGCCAGTAGGTAATAAGTACTTAATTAGTACGTATTACTTATATGGTACCACTTAAATAGCTATTACCTACGTTAAATGTATGTGAAATTACGAAAGACTTAATTTTTTTATTTTCATACTCTTTATAATCGGGACAACAATATCTAAAAGTTTTTTCATGTTATTTAATCCCAATTTTCGAATTCCACTAAGTACTTAAAAATATTTTGACTTTTAAAACCGTCTAGTGTAACCTAACCCAACAATCATTCGCAAAGTTATTGATATCGGCCAAATAATATTGTACGTCTTCAAAATTCGCAAAATAAAATTAGGCCCATACGACAAATATCGCGAGTCAATTTATATTTCTGCCACAAAAAAATAATTGAGCTGTTGTGCTATTGTCCTTGGCTTTACTGAAGTCAGTCAGAGAGTTGTATTAATTGAAAGTAATAATTATCTTGTAATCAAGCTGTATGTACGCTTAGAAATTGCTGTGGCCATGCGACTATTTATCATATGTGTTAACTACATATCTACACTTTAATTGTAATTTAATAAGTAGCAATAATTATAGATATCCAACAATATGTAATGCTAGAATAGTATTTATGAAACTACATAATATTTCATACATATTACATATATTCAATCTTCCTCACGAATTAAATTGATTTCATCTCGTAAAACTTGATGCAGCACGATACTTTAGAAAATCTATTAATTTCACTACAGTATTTGTGTTGGAATTTAAATGGAATTATTCAAGCCTCTGTGTAGCATTCTCTATATTATTTATATATAACGTACCAATGTTTGGACGGTTTAGGAAATTTATCATTGAGATTGTCGAGAATAATTTTCTCGTTTTCTAGTAAAAGACCGGCTTCCACGAAGTTGCTTAGCATTGGAAAACGTTTCTTGACTCGAGGTGAAATCATAGTGAGCACCATTGTGAGACATAAGCACACATAGCGGACGATTGTGCGCCGCATCAGCCGCCCCCGCTCGTCCTGTTGGCATAAATGTTACAATAATTCCACTGTATAACTACATCCTGTTTTATTCTTGTTACATTAACTAGAACTACCCGCAATTTATCAGAATCGCGTAAATAAAGGTAAGAGAGCTGAAATGATAAGAGGAGAAAACATCATCATTTAGATAAGATAGGATATTTTCAATCCTAACCATACGCCGATCTTGCGACGCTTGAAACCAAACCCGATTAGGCGTCTTTCATTGGGTTTGGTTTCCTATTGTTGAAATATATATTAGAGCTAAGAAATTTTTATGTGGGGACTATTGCCCCATAGCTAACAGTGTACCTCCCATGTTAGGTTGATATCCCCACTGAAAACCATCGTGGTTCCTGAATACCACTATTAGTATTTTTTTTATTGTGAACTGACTACGGTTATGTCATGAAGACAATTTGATATTACGCTCTATGAAAATAGAGCGTAATATCAAATTGACTTCATTGAAGCTAATATTGATAAAATAAAGATGCCTATAAAAACTTATCAATATACGTAACAATATTTTAAGAACGACAAAATATATTATCGTGTTACTTAATACAAAGATAAGTTTAAAATTTAATATAGACAGAATGTTTTTAACAAATTTTTTTGCGACAGACACGTTAAGAATGAAATATTGAAATAATCAGTATTCATTTTTTTATGACGAAAGAATTCCAATTAGAAATCTAGCGTGTTGTATGTATTGTGAGAATAGTGACGTAATCTGAGTAGATCAATTATCACATTTTGATCAAGACGATTCTAAATCAAAACAGAGACACGTGAATGAATTAAAAATCACGTTATGAACGCAATAAATAGGAAATAGTTACATAGATATCCATCTACTTATAAACTTATATGCCTATGAATCATAAACATTGAAAATTTTCCTGTAAATAGATGTAACTATTTCATATATTTAAAAAACGTGAACATTACGCATACGTGTGCTAATGTCATGAGATTATTAAAAAAATCATTGCCATTTCATAATAGCGAATACATACTGATTAATATATAATATTCTATGATATATTATACGATAATAACTTATATCTAATATCCTAAATGTATAAATATATATTAAAGACAATTAATTACATAAATTAGTGTTATCTTAGATAATGATTGACTAAGTAAGTACTT
The DNA here is from genome assembly GCF_030625045.1 of Achroia grisella. Classification (NCBI taxonomy): domain Eukaryota; kingdom Metazoa; phylum Arthropoda; class Insecta; order Lepidoptera; family Pyralidae; genus Achroia; species Achroia grisella. Next base: position 6,391,399 of record NW_026713059.1, read on the forward strand.
CATACATATCAAAGATAAGATAAAACGAGCACAGTGAAACGACTTATAACTACAGCATTATTTTTTAACTAGACATACACAGTCACTACGAACTCGCTGCACATATCAATTACGTTTGTGCTATTTTGTGTATAGGTAGGGCAAAACCTGATTAGTAGAATTCGCTGATTAATACCTAATAATGATATCGATCGAAATAGACATCTTGGTGATGTCATTATGACGAACTGAACGGAGCGGTGAAAAATATCGTACATACTTGCCCATGAATAGTGGCCGAAACAAATACTGCTATAGAGTCAGGCCATGGTATAGTTGTGTATTGATTCCACCAACGATTCATCACAACTGTCACGTAAAAGCCCAACACAAAAGATAATGGTATCACATTTCCGTGGAAACTGCAATAGTTTACCACACCTTCAAACGTCCTGCGAAAGTTACATACTTTATGTTACATTGCCTGTTATGAGAAACCAGCAATTTCATCCGCGTAAAACGGATATACTCGTATCAATTAATTAACCAGAAATTATTAGGATATAAAGTGGGCTATGTCCTTCGCATCTCAAATATTAGGTACCACTATGACATATTTCATGACAAGTGGCTAAGTCGGCGAAATAACAAACACACAAATTTAGATAAAACAAGTAATTTCTTTCACATTTAATTTTAAATTTTTCTAATGGTATTGTTATAAGGCCATAAATAATAAAACATTTCTATATTCAAATTGATAATCGTATGCTTACCTTTTGGATTCCTCACTTAAAAATAGACGATAAGTTAAATTTAAAATATAATATAGCATTAAAAATACTAGTAGGTCCAGCCACACCAATTTGTATATACTGCCTCGCCATCTGAAACAATATACACCGTCTGTTTAAAGAAGTTGAGAATAGTTCTTTTGGAATGCTCTTACTGATTTGTTGTTTTCGTATAGATTTATATAACAGTATTTGAATAGAGTGTTATGAATACTAATTTGATGACAACCATTTATTACTATGCATATAGCAGTTTTATCACCGAACATTGAATGGGGCTTACGTCATTTTACTGACTGTAACGACGATAATGTTATTTGTTCTTGTACTATATTAAAAATTAATACTTAATATGTAATGGGTCTTCGATATTTAACATAAAATATAATATGCACAACATTTGTTAAAATTTCTTAATATTTTATACTACAATTTCTATAGATTACCAAAACAATCATAAAAATATGTGAATTGATGACGATATTACCGACTTAAACACAATCTACAGACACATTTCGAAGAAGTTTAGGATTCTCGAAGATAGTTAAAGACCTTTCAGAGTTACTGTTCTAGGTTTTATGTCGCTCAGAACCTAAAAATAAGAACGCATTACATATACACTATGTGTCTAGATATATACATATCTATTATACAGTGCTTGATGCTAAACCGGAAATAATTATGCAACAGAAAAATGTTCAAGCTTATATAGGCACCGGTTTGCTGTAGTCGATAAATATTCCAACAAAAACATAAATGTGAAATGATAGCCGAGTTTAATATTATGATATATGCCTTGATTGTTGACTTCTACGACAAAAGAGTTGAGATCTAAATGGGTGCCAAGTTCAATGGTCTGTCCTGAAATGTATTTATAACAATATAAAATATCATTTCTTCTTATAACTTAGGATAATATACTGTAGCCTAAGGTCTGACTATAACGAAATGCCTCTGGTCATCTGGAAGTGGGTTATAATTTTGATCTATAGTTGATCAGTGATAAAAATGAAGATTTTTGGACATTAATATCTAAATAACCGTTTGAGATATGTTTATGAAATTTGGAATACATATTTATCTCGCAAGTTTCAATATATGAACCAAATTTGACAGGTTTATGTGAAAGAGTTTTTGAGTTATGAGGGGGTCAAAAGTGGCTCTAAATGGTTCGTGTAAATATACACACGGTGCTGCTCGCCAGTTTACTTGAAACTCGGCTTGACACGCTACCGCGTGTCTAGATATTTGGATTATGATAGATACGTCAGTTTGGTAGAGTTTCGGAATATCGATAATGCCGGAAATCCAACTTCGTATACATGTAGTTAAAAAGTAGGTATTACCGTACAATATGGCGAGTACAGAAACAAAATAAACATAAATTTTGCAAATATTATACCAATTATACGTGCTCTGCACAGCCCTTCTTTCGCACGGGTGAATACCTACTGGTATGTACTAATGACATTCACCTACAATAGCAAACTATGTATTGTATATATTAACAACACGGAAAAAATGTCTAAATGATAATGAAAATCGTATCATGCATATGCATTATATAAATATATGAAAGACTGGTCTAAATTAGCACTTAATCAAATTTGATTCTAAGTATTATAGAATGTTAAGGTTTCTTAATTGGCAACGCGCATGGGATACCTCTAATGAATGCACAGGCATAGGCCTACCGTAACCGTTTACCATCAGATGAGCTGTATGCTTGTTTTCCGCATATGTGGTATAAAAGCAATAACCAATCTACAACAAGTTACAGTTAATAATTTTGAAGTAAGAAACAGACAGACGAAAACAGCGATTTATATTTCGAGTATCTCGATATAAAATAAAACAACGTCGCTGTTACTATTAATAAAATTTTGTATATATAAAATTAATAAAACATAGACAATATGACCATTATATTTAGCTTTTCCGGATGACACATGCTTTAAGATGCGAACAAAGAACAAAAACATTATTACAAAGGTACGAAGACCAAATAAAAATGTACACTAAACCGCCTAGCCATTTTAGTTATTACTAGTTTAAATCCTTTTGTCTGAAGAGTAGCCCGTGATAATGGATTGTTATGATGTCATCATTATTACGACGAGTAGGTATAAATGGTTGTAATAAATGATGTATTAACAGAACATGTATACCAATGTATAAGTAATCTTATTTACATAATCATACCAAAATCTTTCAATATGCAATCATCACAGTACTGCTAGTCCTGTTAGATCACATCATCCAGTTCTCGAAATGAGAAAGATCACCAGGGTCTAATTTATCGGCCATCTATTTTCAACTGGCAATATAATAAACAAAATTTGTATTAGTAGTGCAAAAAAAGCATTAGAGATGCAATGCAAATATTGTCCGTAGAAGTTATATTTATGAGCATCTAGAAACACAATGTTTACATTATTTATTCGGAACCGTCAGGTTTGTTCATACTTGGCGCTTATATTGCAAACCCTTAATAACGAAATCCAATAGTAACTTTTCATTTAAAATGTTTCCATAAAAGTTATTAATGTTAAAAGTAAGTTTCAATTATCAAATTTCCCCATGATAAACGGATAGAAGAACGTTTAATTTGTAACTTCAGCATCCACATACCACGATATCTCACGATCTTCATTAATGCACCTAACAATAATTTACACATATCAAGGACAAGCTAAGAAGTATCGTCACAACTCACTTCACGGCCATCTTTCTAAAAGATTTATATATAGCATTTATACAGACAGTGTTTTCCAAGGCAGATTAAAGTGAATCACTGTAGCTCCACTGATTCACTTTAACTGCGTACACTTTCTTCTCCATTGCTTTGCGTGCATGCATTCTGACAAATATTGTTTGCTTACTATCACAGAGTATTTGTATAATTACTTACTATACACATTACTGAATTTACCTAGACAAACTCTTTTTTTGTAATGCTTATTTGCAGGTGTGACAAATATATTTACTTTAAAAATAAAAAAGCCAATGGAGCTTGGATCCTCTATTTGTCTCCTAATTTTACTTATTAAGTTAAAAAAGTTGGCCATATCTTTCTCTGGCACTTTGATTTGCTCATCGCTCACATAATTATTTTAGTGTTTGTATTATGTTCAGTAAATTCTGGTTACCACAGTGGTCTGGATGTGTGGTTATTTCTGTCAGTTCTGGGTAAATAAATTAATAATATGTACACACAATACATACAATAGCTCGTTTGGTAAGATATTACACATCAACACAGTACTGCAATCAGACAATAGTTTTTATCATTTTTATGTTATAAATTATTGACCTTGTAAAGCAAAGTGGGAGATAAATTACAGCTGGCTGCTGCCGTGTTGCACGCACACGTCTAAACAATAAAAGGTATTAAATCAACACCATGTGACTTCGTGTAAGCAATAACAAACTCAGAATCGTGTATTCCTGATAAATTATAGCAGAAGAAATAAAATTCGCCAAAAATTAATTCGACTAAATTTACATTTATATGATACTGATTTGATCACGTAGTCTGTAAATTGTGTTAAATTTTCATCATTTTTCTTGTTTACCACTAATTGTAAACAAGAAAAATGATGAAAATTTAACAATCCCGTTATTGTTATATTATTTTATTACACCCACATATGGGAAATTTCTTGAAAAAAAAAAAACAAATTTATAAATTTGCCATCCATATTTTTCACGTTTTCTTTAAATGATATAATTTATTCGTCCGCTGTAAAGACGTAAATAATGTAGACATGACTTCTTAGTCCATCAGCCATACGGAAAATAACAATAAGGTCAAATTGATGTAATTCCATAGTAAAAATAATGAATGAAATTAAGGGGGTCTTCCTATGTGATGGGTTGAAAAAATCGATTTTTTTTTTCATAAATTGCTCCCTTAACATGTCTAGAATACGGTAGTAAAGCGATTTTAGAAAATTCGAAGTCGTTTTAAAGATACAGCAGGTAAAAGAAAGAGCGGTTCGGAGCGGTGAGTTGGCAGTTAGAGACCGGGCCTATTGTGTACCGTCGGCTTTATACCTGGCCTCCCTTTTATTAATATATTTGTTTATACAAGTTTAGACACGTTTCTACAGACTTAAACAGAAATTTCTATTGTTATAATATTTTACCGAAGTTATTTTAGTCTTGGTTGAACTTCGAAGAGAGCAACAGCTACAAATTATTTTTTTTCATAATGAGTGGACGGAAAGGAAGTACGAGTGGAAATGTTCATCCTGGTCGTAGTAAAAAAAGAAAGTTTAGTGGAAACCCTTAGCATCAATTTTGTCCAGAAGGCGAAGACAGTTGGTGTAAATGGCGTAAGGCTGAAGCTAATAATGAACTGGACCAATTTCATCACGATAAACCACCTCTAATTCCGCAAGTCCAAGAAGCTATCAAACCGGTTTTCGAAGATTTATCGAAAGACGAATTATTAATTCGTTGTTTAGGAGCAGAGACACAAAACAATAACGAATCTTTGAATTCTTTGATTTGGACTTTCGCTCCTAAACATCTTCATTCTGGTCCCAAAGTTGTTGAAATTGCTAGCTACTTAGCAGTTATTATCTTTAATGAAGGTTTTCAAGGTAATTTAAAAGTTATGTCGATTATGGGATGCCCTGTTGGTCGTGAAGCCCAAGCGTATGTTGAGAAACGGGATGAAAAGCGAATCTTACGCTCTGAGCGGCGCGTAAGTGATGTCGTTAAACAAGCCAGGATTGACTCAAGAGCTGAACAATCTGCTTTAAAAGAGTTTCACGAGGAAGAGGAAGGAATACTCTATGGACCAGGCATCGCCGATTGAGAGTAAGTTGATATTTTAATAGTTTTTAACGGACTTGAAACTTTAAACGCGTTTTTCTCAAAACTGTGTTTTTCAAACTTTCCTCCATTGTATCTCAGAAACGGCTGGACCGAATTACTTGAAATTTACAGGGCACACTCAATATATGTAAACGCATGGAATGAACTATTATCAATCGAAAATTTTCAAAACTTCGATTTTTTTATAGCAAAAAACAAAAAAAAAACGCCTAATTTGCAACTTTTATTTCAAATGTCTATCAAAAATCCAATTTTTTTTATATTCATTTGATTATAGGTCATTCCGTGCTTTTAATCCTACAAATTAAAACGCCGTTTTTTTTTTTTTTTTCAGATAAGCCGATCAGCCGGAATCGTGGAGGAAGTGGGAGCTCTTTTTTTCGAGGCGGGGGTGTTCAGAGCGCTGTAACTCTAGTTTGACTGAATATTTTTAGCTGAAATTTTATATTTATACTGTCCAAATATGTGTTAATAAATGATAAAAAACTTGAAGCTCTAAATATTTACTGGTCGTAGAAAAAAAATCCTAAAATATCCCTAAAAAACAGGCCGTCACATAGGAAGACCCCCTTAAGCAGTCCTATATTACATGAGCCATTATTATATAACCAATGTCTTCCAGGTATTATAAATTTATATCCAATAATTATGAAAATTATACCTATAATTTATTATTACCAGCGTCTGCGTCTAAATTATTTCGCAATTTTATCATAAAAAAGATCAATAAAATTGTGAAAAAGTAAAATATATATAGTAACTGTCTCTTTACACATCGAAGTCATCTAAGTAGAGAAATGAATAGAGTAGAAATGAATCGACTGGGCTTGTAATTTCATCGTTAGGATTATACAAATCACAAGTACCTACCACAGGATTCTATATACAACACATTTAGTTTCTACATCATTAGAATAAATGAAGCAATTATAGCTATTCAAGTATTTTTTTTGTAACCAAAAATACATTTATGTGATATCACATAAATGTATTTTTAGTTACAAAAAAAACATCTAGAGTAGATTGTTTTTTTTTTTATATCGTGATAAAAATACCATGTGATCTACACAGACTTAATCGTATGCAAAATTTAAAGCAAAACAATTAATAAAGATATAAAATATTATTGCATTTCAATTAAAATTCTAACTATGCATGTGAAGTTTATCTATAAATATATGTTACACTTTGCTGCAAGTACTATAATTGTACCTATTTATTACCGTAATTAGTCGATTAGGACACCTGAATAAATAAAAAAAATAGTACAAAATAGAAAAGATATTGCGTAACACGCGAAATGCAATCAGACCTACGTTGTAAGGCTATATGTACGTTTTATTGTACATATATCATCTGCCTTAACTCTTTCTTGTTTCTAACGAAACAAGTCCCAAGAACCCTGCAAAAATAGATTTATATGATTTATAAATCGACAGGTGAGGATACAGCATTACATATACCTACTTCTAGGAATTGATAATTTATAATAATCAATAATCAACAAATGGACGAAATTCTAAATATAGTTTTATATTTTGAAATGTGACGTCACAAAACTTATGACTCCTTCCACACCATGTTACACGATGTCATTTCCCTCGCCCTCCTCAGCCCTAACTTATGACATAATTTATGGAGAACCCCATAGCGGTGTGGTGCTGCATTTTAAACTAGGAGGTGCATCGAACCCATGATTAGTTGGACTGGGAAAAGTGCAGGGTGAATTGAATATTTAATGTCCCTTGCCTGGTAATCACTAATGGAAACATTTGTAGTGGACACGTCGGAAGTCTATGGCACTCTGCTGTCTACTAAGTTTATGTTTCGAGAAATAGGAAACTTAAATAATGAATCCTTAAATAATAAAGTGAATGTTTTACTGTTGTGGCTTTATTCTAATTACAATCACCACCCTCGCGATGCTAATCTACCTATGTAAATAGATTAATGAAGACTATAGCCTAGTCTATATATTATATAATAATGTCTCATAACACTATTGGTATCTATATTTTTTAATAGTATTAGTCTTATTAGTTAGTTTACTATACAAAGTGTTTTCACTTCTTTTCATTTCCGGTATATCTCTTAAGATATTGTTTAAGGTATTGTTGCTCGAAGGTGCATTGTGAGGAAAAAAGCTAAACTACACCGGTTCAAGAAAAGAATATCTCAAAATAAAACCTTAATTATAAACAGCCAGACCATATATCTGATAATGGTAGACTAAACCTTCCTGGGACTGGCACTGGGATGACGGGTTGATAAGATGATGACTTACAAAATTTGATAATTAAGTTAAAGACTCGGACATTAAAGTCAGTGGGACGACTTGTGGCAACGGCTCCTGTTAGATTGGCGCGTTACCAAAAACGGTAAAACGTAGCAAACAATACGTCAGACAAAAGGGAGTCATCCGACAGACTATCCTAACAATGTGGGAGAGATATAGTAATAAAGTAAAAATACATTAAGTCCATAGTGATACGATTACACCTAAAAATAAAAATTTGTAGTAAAAATTATAAAATGTGTATATTAATAATAAACCCTAGTTTTAAATATATCTTCTAGATTAAGAAGTATCCTGAATCCCGTAACAATTAAGTATCGTAAACTATACATATAAATAAAATTGGAGTGTCTGTTTGTAATATTGAAATAACAGTATTATGTAAATACGGTATATACACCAAAATAACATTTTTACAAGTTTTGTCTGTCTGTACTGTATATTCCGGCTAATCTCTGAAATGGCTGGACCGATTTTGACGGGACTTTTATTGGCAGATAGCTGATGTAATAAAGAGCAACTTAGACTACTTTTATATGAGAAAAATAAAATAAAATTCCACGTGGACGAAGTCGCGAGTACAGCTAGTAAAAAATAAAATCAAACAGCCTACACCTACATCGCGAAATGCATAGCGAGCGGTGACTACTTCGTTAATTCGTTGGATATCACCAGAGACCGTTCGCCATTATTTAACCAAAATAGGTTCCTTTCATCTACTAACAATAACAAACAAAGTATGAACAGAATTTATTACAACAATGTTTTTGTTTTTACAAAAATATTTATTTACTACTATGATAATTAAAGTATCATGTTTTTGATTATATCATATAACAATTTTTATCGATATCAATTATACATACAATAAAATAATATATTATTATCTATGAAAGATCACATTAATAATTTTTATTGGTGTTGAATTTAAGATTTGTTCTTAGAATTCTATTATCCGTAAATGTTTCTTAGTTTTATATATTATATAGTTTACTAGCTAGGCCCGCAAACGTTGTTTTACCAATTAAATTAAAATCGCTATTAAAAAATAGGGGTTGGTATTAGAATTAGAAAGGTGTTAATTGTATGTTTTCTTTAATGTCTCTGTGTAATCAATGTGTAAAATATAAAAATTAAGAAAAAACTGTCGAAAATGAAAAAAAATTAAGGGGTGAACTACCCTTAACACTTAGTGGTATAAAAATTAGTTAAAAACCTATTCTCAGACCTACGAAATATACAAATAAAATATCATCGAAATCGGTCAAGCCGTTTCGGAGGAGCATAAACACGAAACCTGCGACACGAGAATTTTATAAATTAGATAATAATATATTACTATCATTCTTAAATGCATCCTAAAGTTAGAAAGGGACAAAGCGTTTGTTATAGCTAGAACTAACCGAGTTGGTTGTTATGTATCGATCTGCAGCTGGCTTGCTGGAGCGTCGACCTTTAAACACGATTTTCTGCAATTCATTCTAATTTCAGTTTTCCTGTAGCTGATCAACCAATTACTGTACTTATACTATACCTACTTCAGTTGACCATCGTCTACAGACGTATTGTGAATATTGTAATATTATATTGGTTTTTATTGGCTTAAGAAACTAAAGGCATGTGGCGTTGCAATAATTTATAAAATTACACAATCCAGTTTTATTACAATTGGAAACAATATATTGTATGTAATGTCATTTACATTTGCTTCTGCCTATATAAATACCCAAGTCAATACTATAATATTTACTGATTACTCATTTGTACACAAGTGAATACATACACCATTTCAAATTGTAATATTTGACTAATAATAATATAATTATAAATAGTATTCATAGCACGACGATTGAGACTTATTGTAGGCAAATAAATAACCATAACTTTTCAACTACTAAAATGAAAAGGTATGTGCAAGGTTGTATGGATGTATCGTCATCTATACATATAAATAGAATTGGAGTGTCTGTTTGTAATATTAAAATAACCGTTTTTTACTACATGCATATGAATATAAATATGGTACATACACCAAAATAACATTTTTTTTAAATTGTTGTCCGTCTGTCTTTTTGTTCCGACTAATCTCTGAAATGGCTGGGCCAATTTTGACGGGACTTTTTTTGGCAGGTAGCTAATGTAATAAGTAGTAACTTAGGCTACTTTTATTTTAGAAACATTATTTTATTTTAGAAAAATAAAGTAAAATTCCACGCGGACGAAGTCGCGGGTACAGCTAGTAATTAATAAAACTCGTATTATAATTTGTAGATAGGTTAAGGTGACTAAAATTTATTAGCATAAGTATGTGTATAACAGATTGATGACCTGTATATGTATTCTAGCAACTATGAAGCCACCAATTTATATTTAATATTTGAACATTTCGAAAAATAATGATAATGACAGTATAAAATTACAATATGTAGTATAAAAATATTTTACTTCCAACATGTAAAAAAGTGAAACACTACTAGAAAAATGGTTCGCAAGGATGCTCATTTAAATATGGTTTTCCTTAACTTAATTTTAAAATGATTGGCCACTCACAAAGGCAACCTTGCTTAACAAAATAAAATCGGCAGGCTCACAGATCTCGGTTGCATACGGAGATCCCTGAGCTGGCCTTCTAAAAACATTTCTAATATTTTTTTTATATTATTTGTAGCACAGTTATTCAACGATAAACAAAGATAAAGCAATATGATTTGCTGTAACAAATAGAGGCAAGACATTAATGTGACTAAGATGTCGGACGGCTGTATTTTTAAAACAAAAAAAAAGAGATTGATAGTTTCATTAAAAAATCCTCAATGTAAATAATCCAAATTCTACGAAATATAAATAATTACTGCATGCTGTGGCGCATGGGTGGCGTGGTTGGTTAGCGGCGCCAAGGGTGACGGAGCTCAGCTGGCGCATGGTCAAGTAAGCCATGCAATTTGGGAAGGGTGACAGAACTGAACTTCTGAACGGATTTAATATTATTGCGTGAAAGCTTGTAGTGCTTATTTTTGTAAAATTGTAAATGCACCATGCATAGTAAATAGCAACGCAACTCTGGCATATTTACAGGATGTCCTGTAAGGAGTGGCCTAACAAAATGTTGGTGATAGATGGCGTTATTACACTTACCTACGTAGCTATAAACTGTATTATATTAGGCCCAGTACCTAATTACTGCCTATGAAGATACGTCATTTTTATTAAATAGGTATATATCTTTTTTATTATTCAAATGTTTAAGAGAATGCTTGTTTTCATAAAATGTTATTAATTCATTATTAATGTTAAATTACAAATTTTATGCAAAGTATATTTTTGTTAATGCACATAGCTACATAGCTTTATAATTAAAAATAACGTAAAAGGGATTTTCAATAATTCTGGTGTAAGAAATATGTACCTATGGAAACCTTATAGAACTTTATTTCAAAGACATCTACAACTCACACAAATAAAAATAAATCATAGTTGAATACTTATTCATAAAAAATGTTCGATGTCTAATAAAATACTTTCATGTGTGTAATTTTTATTCATTGTAAGAAAGTCAAAAAACACAAAATAGTGACTTTGCAAGTTTTAATACGCATGAAAAAGGACTAACAAATATTATTCTTCAAGGTCAGAAACGAAGTACAAGTCAGCAGATTTGTAAACATTCACTGTGACGTGGTAGTTTCCTATGATGAAATAAACACACACAAGGTTCGACGGCTTAGGCAAATGTACCTTGTTAGCTTTATCACGCCTACACCAGTTATTTATACTAATAGCAGTCCGTCCCGACGTTGCATGGGTTAAACAATAACAATTGGAGACTTGTTGGTAACAGGGGGCAATTTTTTTATATGATAATGAAATGGCGCACCCACCCGCCTGCGCTAACGGTTCACGCGGGACGCCAGTGGTGAGCTAAGCTAACTCCTTCAACCTACCATCCTTCACTGGTGCCCCATCCACAATTACCATAAGCGCAGGCGAGTGGTGCACCATTCAATTATCACCCGGTGAAAAAAAATACAATAGAACCTGATGGATGCGGAAAGAGGAGGCTCATACTTAATTAGTGGAAAGAAATAAATTAATTTAGTAATTTAGAATTTAGCAATTTTTTGTCAAAGATTAGTATATTATGTAACTATTCTGATCACTGTTGTTTCGTCATGGATCTAAATTACATTGCCCTTAGTCAAGGTTCATACTCCTAGTGGTGCCTTCAGACTAGGGTTCATGCTCGGGAATTCTCGAGGATTTCCGGGAAATCAAGCTCGAGAAAAGTCGAGAACTCGAGAAATCAAGAACCTATGTAGAAATCAAATTGCCGTTTGTTTTGTTGCGTGGTGGCGCAATAATTCAAAATATTAAGGTTTTCTTTAAGGTATTTTTTTTTGTTTTACAGAAACTATTTTTGTTTACAAGTTTAAGGTAGATTTTTTTCTAAATAACCAGCCAAAAATGGTGCTGTCATTATAAATATAAGTCTGAATAATATTAGGTCCTAACATATGAAAGGTGTGTTTTGTAAGGGAGTAACCTGAAGTATTTTTTTTTTTCAAAATATAACATGTTTAAGTATTTAATCAAACTATGTACCATTGCTATTTATGCAGTTTTGCCATCCCATAGGTGAAGTACCTGATTGATCCCTTTACTGAAAAAAAACATTTGAACGGGAACATTTGGACATATCAATAAAATCTTTGAAGGTACTTTGGCCTGCCCCATCGGATTTGAATTTTTTCCCATCTAAATTTCGAAAAAAAAATGGTAATCTGTTGGAGCAAGGTCCGGGGAGTACGGTGGATGTCTTAGATATTACAATTGAATCTCTTCTAATCTGGTAAATGTCAGTTGTACAGTGTGTGGTCTAGCGTTGTCCTGAAGCAGCAGTGGCCTACGGCGATTGACCAGCCTCGGTTGTTTAGCAGCTAGCTTTTCCATTATGGTTTCTCAATTGCTGACAACACACATCTGCCGTAATCGTCTGGCCAGATTTAAGAAAGCTGAAGTGAACAACACCGGAACTAGTCCACTAAACGCTCGCAAGTAACTTTTTTTGAGTCAATTTTTGCTTGGGGCAGGATTAGGTTGGTTTGCCAGGGTTTAGCCATTGTGATGAGCGTTTCCAATTATCATACAAGATCCACATCATCATAGGTAATGATTCGATTTAAAATCCTTTTATTATTATGCCGATTGACTAATGTAACGCAGCAGTCTACGCGCGTTTGTCGATCGAAACGCGAATTGTCTACTCAATTCATGAGGGACCCACCATTCAAGCAATATGTATTACGATTTTCGAAAAACAAATGCATGAGTGAATAGCCGTATAAATTTGAAATTGGAATTCCTGACCAAAGAGGAGATATTTAAGATCAAAGTGGCCAGTACGACAAAACGCTAATTTCATATGTAAAAACCTATATATTTCAGTATTTAAAAAAAATTTTGCTTATTCATAATATGTATAATGTTTTTAAATATACCTACTCAATTTAAGTTTTATAATTAATTTTATAGTTAAATTTTATGTTTAATATTTTAAAAAAAATGCAGTGGTTTTCCTCTCAAATGAAACCACTGAGTTTTTTGATGTTATTGGAACCAAATAATATGAGAAAACGTACCTAAATGTAAATTTCTCGACAACCCAAGAAGACCCGAGAAATTAACCTCGAGAATTCTCGAGACCCGAGAAATTGAGAAGCTCGAGAAATCATGAACCCTACTTCAGACTAAAGCAGTAGTTGCACATATCTGTAATCTGTTAATCAATTACCCTACGTTACAAAAGTCCCTATGTTACAAAAGATGGATTTGGTTAAATTTTGGGGACAGATATCAAAAAAAACAGTCACAGATACAAATTATGTCTACCTTTATCAAACTACTTAAAAACCTCAAGAATAAACACTAAAAACATACTTTAAAAAGTAACAAAAAGACTACTAAACCGATGTCAGATCGACCTCCACACAGTTCCCCCTGAAAACTATTGTGATACATTCCTGGTTAATTTGTCATGTTGGGCTAACTGATCAGACTACATGTTCATCCTATCATCCTCCACTGGTGCCCCACCCAGCGTAAACCGTTAGCGCAGGCAGGTGCACCATTCCATTATCATCCTTTAAAAAAAACCTAAAGAGGAAAAAAACCTCCAAATAATGACTGAGAATATAACAATAAAGGAGTGGTATCGCCAGGGACAACTGTGGAGATAAAAATACATGGCACATATGTGGCTAATGACTAATGTGTAGGACTAATATGATTAATATGATGTTATACCATCACTGACAAACCACATTAAACAAGTAAATAATATTTTTTTTTATATAAATGCTCTTTGATGTACCCAATTAAAAAGAAGAACAATTATTAAACTCTAACTAGGTCTGATCTCATTATTAGTTAGTAATATAAAACAAAGAACAGTTGTCTTCTAGTAATCTTTATGATATTTAGCAACTGGAAATAGAAAGTTTGGGTAACTGTTTGAAAGGATTTTGCACCCTTTATTAGTTTAAAAGTAGTACAAACATATTATTATTAAACTTTTTTATCCAAACAAGCTTGTTTGGACTCTGAGCTCAGAGTAGAAGTCGTGATAAATATAAGCACAAAAATTTACATACCTAATATGTACCTAATGAATGTAATGAAAATATACCATCGCTGTAATGGTATATCAGACAGTTTATAGAATTTTAAAGAAACTTTAATACTAATTACTCACTTATTTAGTACTTTCAGAAAAGTGCCGAATCCTCTACAGGTTGCAACTTCCCCCGTGTACGTTACGGTCATTATTTTTGTTTATAAAAACTGTTGTATCACAGATACTATCAAAAGATACTTTAAAGAATTATAAATTTTAATTCGCTACCTAATTACAAACATAAGTGCGTACAGTAAAAAATGTAACGCTCAAAAATAATGCTAGAGTTATCGTATTTATTTTTCCCGGTGATAAAACAAGTAACTTTCCCGATACATTTCATTAGTAACACGTCACTAAATATTTTTAAATAACATCATCATTAAAAAATACAATAAGTTGCACTTTATAAAAGTATACTACAAATCTAAAACAATATTATGAAAAATATAACAACAAGCTACGAGACTGAATTCGGAACAGGACTCGACTGACTGATGAGACAGACTAGCTCCCAGTGTTACTAGATGACAGTATTGGCATATCGAAAAATTTCCTAAAACTCTCCATAATTCAGAAAGGCTACTATGTCCGAACAAGAAACAATCCTTACGCAGGGCAGTTCAATAGCAGTCCTTAAACGGTCCTGCTTAAAATAAAATACAATTATAACAATACATACCGTCTATTCATTTTGTAATTATAGATTAGAGACACCTTGTGAAGATATATTTTATATTTCAATTTCTCTT
Organism: Achroia grisella; assembly: GCF_030625045.1. Classification (NCBI taxonomy): domain Eukaryota; kingdom Metazoa; phylum Arthropoda; class Insecta; order Lepidoptera; family Pyralidae; genus Achroia; species Achroia grisella. The sequence continues at coordinate 6,406,735 of NW_026713059.1, forward strand.
CTATATTTTATATTAGTAAAACCACGATGAACTTAAGTAATTAATTTTAGTATTATATCTGATGTTTCTTGTCCAGAAAGTCTATATTATACCAGTATAAATAATAATAACGTAATAGCAATTCTCCTTTTACACCAACCAAAGACAGAATGATCATTCAATGTTTAAGTATTTTTTTATATCTATCTAACCATTTTGAAATTAAAAATTTTCTACCGTATTTCCTTTTGGCTACCGTACTTTTTATTCGCTGTCCTGTTGAATGAATGAGTGAAGAATAAAGAATGAATGAATTTGTTAAAAATGCCAAAATGGCTGATCTACAGCTTCATAATCTAAATTCGCAAAAAATATAATTTTGTTACTGTTTCACTTATGCGAATCATTAAATTTGTTTATTTATCTAAAATATTTGAATTTAAACATAGAACATTACATACCCTGAAGCTACAAAAAAGATGAGTGAAATTGCCAACACTGAAGGCACTTCATCTGAACCTGAGAAGCCGGTTCTTGATACTGATGTTAAATTCCCGCCTTTCCCTGGTACATTTTTATATTTTCGTATTAAATTAATGTTTTCTGAATGCTAAATGCATTGCTGGAGTATACTTATGAAATTAATTATCCTTTTCAGAACCTAAACATGAAGACTTTGAAGAAGATATTTCTGAAGAAGAAAGAATTTTTTATAAGTTAAAATTTACAGGTACTATTTTTTGTCCATATTGTATTTCTGTCAAACTATACATCTGAGTAGGTTAAGTAGTAAACATTTTGTAATAACTGTTACAAATCAGGAAGCTATGTTGTAATAGAAACAAGAAACTAGAATACTTAGAAACAGGGAAATAATCTTATTCTCTCATATTTACACAGCATAATAATAATAATACTCTTTATAGTGCATAAAAAATATTTACAAACAGAACTTAATATAAAAATTAGTGTATTTTTCACAAAGGTGGCCTTATCCCTCAAAGCAATTTCTTACAGACAACCTAGTTTATCGGACAGATATATTTTCTCACTTCACTGAGCAGAACACGATATCAGTATCAAAATATGAGCTCTGGATCAGCTATTTTTCTCATCATTGCTATTTCAGTGTTTCCTTCTGTAAACATGTTTACAGAAGGAATTACTGTCTTTGCTTACATTTTAGAGACATTTGAGCCAGAGGCTATATATATATCCAATGTTATACATTCTAATAAGTAGTTGCATTAGTTTTAAGTTCATTATTAATAAATTCTTATCATTCTACAATGGTTTGTACAAAATACAAAATACTGTAAAAACATATGATAGCAGTAAAGGAATATATGAAATTACAGGATGTGATGGTAGGATGTGCAACACATGAGGAGTACCAAATGTAGATGACAGTTATGGGCAATTAGCTTGTTTGCTATTCCAATTACTTAAAAAATATACAGTATACATATATAGTAAATACAAGTTCCATTATGAATATTTAATTCAGGTAAATGTATAATGTGTAAATAAGTTTTGTAGGAAATTAAAGATACATTAGGGAAAACAAGTAAATTAACAATACTGAGAATGATAGCTTATTAGCCATCACAATATTACTCCATGCTTATTATTTCTAAACAATCTGCATGTATGTAACACAAGAATAGAAGTAATTTCTAGGGATTCATCATTTATTTATTCTTACTAAACCCATAAACTGCATTAAGTATTTATAATAATCATTGGGCTGCCAGTAGTCAGTTCAGTTTCAACACATATATTTTTATCAAAATCCATCTTCTCTCTGAGGACAGGAAAGTCAGAAATAGCTATTGTTGATAAAGGTACCAGCATAGGTTTTAAGAAAGTACAAAAACTATACAGATTAAATTTGTAACTGATTGTAGAAGTGTTGTAGGCTAGTTAGTGGTTTGCTACTCTACTTGCACCTCAAAGTTGTGTGTGTGTTTACAATGTGGTCCCCAGTGGTTGAAATTCGACCATATTAAAAAATACAAAAAACAGAGTATTATGACAAACAAAGGAGTATAATGTATTCTGCACTCCTCTATACAACATCAAACTAAAAGTGTCCATAATTTGATACTTCTCTGTCCACACAATTTTCGTAAACAGGTATAAAGCTTCTGTTTCATATAATATAATGATTTCAGACTGACATTGATAGGAAATCAATTCAATCAAAACAATACGAAAGGTTTCGAAGGAGCACGTCGCGCCCTTGCAAATGGATTTTTATATTAAAATTTGTAATTAATGTAATTTATTTAAAAATTTATAAATATTATAAAATAAATTATATGAGTTGTTGTTACAAGTCGTATAATTCTTTAATATGCAATTCACTATTCTTTTTAAAAGAAAGAAAAAAATAATTGTATTTCAAAGATCATGTTTTTATATAAATATTCTATAATTATACATAAATATCACATTACTTTGTTTTCAGATTTGAACCTAGTAAAACATCAGCGTCTGCATTGTACTGCCTGTGATCGCCATTTGGGATGTTCGGCGCGCAACGAGTCTCGGATGCGGGCACATCCTATGCTCAGGACACTCATGTGTCATACTTGTCATACTTTTTACAATAGCGGAGAGTTTGAGAAAGGTGATGATGGATCAGAACTTTATTGTCGATGGTGTGGTCAAGGTGGGCAAGTATATTGCTGTTCAAACTGCCCACATGTGTTTTGTGCGGTAAGTATCTAAGACTAATAATAGTCTGTAGTGGTTTCATATGTAACAAAAAGACATTATCTCCTAGAAAAACTGTAAATTGATATGTTCAGATATCAATCTGAACATGTCAATTTATAAAAAAAAAATATTGTTTCATATAATCAATTCCATATAATCATCACTAATTTATATCATCATTATACTATCAGCCTATATTTTTCCACTGTGCAATATAACCTTTTCAATATTTCACATCAGAATTAATGTTGTTCTTTGATGTATATGTAGTCAAAAGTGCATAATTTACTAACTTTTGACTACATGTACATACTTGTATAAATATACTTTAATAGTTACACAAGTCAAATACTTACATAAAACAATAGTTACGAAAGCCAGATTTGAATAGAATTGCAAACTAACTGCTGGCTCACCTAATGTAATGTATATTCTATGTATATTGTACCTCAACCCTAGGTTACTGAGCTTAACGATTGAATGTTTACCTCGATGTCAATAATTATAATTGATAGTATCTCTGACTATATATATTTTATTTACATATTGTATATCTTGTTCTCTACAATTTTTATTTCTTTTCAGAAATGTATCAAACGTAATTTAGGTCTGCCAAAAATAAAGGAAATTGAAAGTACAGAAGATTGGAAATGTTTTAAGTGTAACTCGAAATGTCTTTGGGATCTTCGAGCATTGTGCTGGGCTCTTTTACGTTACTGTGATCTGAAGAACAAGTAATCTATTAATATTTAATTTAACACTAATTTTTGCATGCAATTAACATCAATGGACCAAGTCATAGATAGAATGTGGCAGAAGACTGTCTCTATGTTTATGCCAAATTATAATTATATTATGATTAGTTGTTTGTTTGGTTACAAATTCATCACCTAAGTCACCGCGAAGAAAAAGTCAAGCTGGCGTCCAAAAAGCTCGGTGAGCTCAATTACCATCAGATGGGCCATATGCTTATTTGCCATCAATGTGGTATAAAAAAATGTTTCACTAATATTAATAAAATGAAATCCAAACGGCTGAGGAACACGGCATATAAATTGTTGTGCTGAATTTAATCATTATAGTTAATTGCGCTACATAGCAGACTCAATAATAACCAATGTACCATGTCAATTTAACCTCCACGCGACTACCTCTGGAAACCATTATGATTAATTCCTGTTGAATTTGCCACAATAGGCTAACTGACCTGACCTCATGCTCATCTTATCATCCATTGGTGCTCCGCCGGAGTACCGATAGCGCAGCCAGTAAAACCCGTATTTTTCATACTAACCGCAATATACAAAGAAAAAATACATTTTCCACATATAAAATAACGATTTATGCTGGTGTGGTGTGAATAATAATAGGATTTAAAGTATATGACTGTGATAACTGTGACTGATGTTTTAGGTTTGCCTACAATGCTGAAGACCCGGAATTAAAAGAAGGGTATCAAAAGGACTGTGCTATTGATCATGCAGAATGCTGTAAACATAAAATAAGACAGCGAAAGTCAGATAATCTAAGAAAACGAGAAGAGAAGAAAATTCAGGAAGTTACTATTAAAAAAAATATTTCTCCACCAATTACTAAAATAGGTCCTACTATTCAGGTATGTAGAGTGTCTATTTAGAATATATTTGTATTTTTAAAAATTGCACTCATATCATCAAAAAGTACACTCATATCATCCCATAATTGGCCTGTTTGGCGATTCGTATTAATCGCTGCTTCATATATGCCTATAGAATAAATTTAAGTCTTTTGTATCTAGCTTTGGGTACAGTTTTGATACATGCTTGACAAGTAACGTAACAATTGAAGTATCTGTTTGTAATTTCGAATTAACAGCTTTTCACTAAATATTGATGAAAGTATATAGGATACTACATCAAAAATTTATTTAAAAGTTTTTGGATGTCTGTCTGTTTGTTCTTGCTAATCTTTGAAATGGCTATACCGATTTTAACCGCAGATAAGTAATGTATAAGAAGGTCCTAAGGTACTTTTATTTTCGATTTTGTACTTAGTTTAGTAAAAAAAAGTAAAATTTTATGGATGGACGAACGAAGACGCGGGTAATATATTAACTATGATACAATCTATTAATATTAATGCTTAAAAAGTAATAAATCATGTGGTTTAGTGACCTAAATGTCCTGTGTGGATTGAATGTAGTGTAATCCCGGTTATCCATAAAATCAAGTGTTTGATTTGTAAGCTTCAAAATTCGTATTTCATAGGGCAATAAAATACAGTGATAGGTAGCATTAATGTTATATTTTTTTAAATACATGGTGGATGATTGCTACTGTATAGCATTCAGTTTGTTCACTATATCTTTTAGTTACAAAAAAAGGAACTAGAAATTTCATCTGACATTATATATAGATTTAAGATACAATATATTGAAGCTAAGTATCAAAGTACATCAATCAATTTTGACAATTGACTTTATATTATATTGTAGGTAAAGAAATTTGCTTCGATCAATATTGATGAAATAAAACAAGAAAAGAAACCTGTGAAGCGACCAGCGAGCCCTAAATTACAACCGATGCTTATAAAAAATCCGATACCTATAGCACCTGGGTGTACTAAAATGATAACCCCGATAAGTACTCCACCAATACCGAAAAAGATAAAGGTATATTTTTTAAATGTTATTTTCGGTATTTAATAAACGATTCTTATAAAAAAATGTCTTCACATCTAATAAGTCTAATAAAATCTAATATAAATATGGTCTATAAAATGCCACACGCCATACATCCCTCTATATAATGAATAGTGTTTGATTTATACTATTTTCAGGTATGTAATGCTAATATGATGCCACCAGTAAGATTTAACAATGAAAGAAAACCATTTGTCACTTATCCACGAATGAGAACCAGAGCTCCTCAAACGTCAATGACTTCATTGATGAATAGTCAATTTAATGGTTTTAATAATGGAAACAATTTCAGTACCATGGTTATCAATGACAACATTAATTTATCATTGGAAAGTTTAACACAGGTAATTTAATTTGAAAGTTTATTAAAAAGTTTGCATAGTTATACCTAGTTTATATTATTATGTATTAGGTGACAAGCCGCGACTTTGCTACTCTTTTTACACAAAAGATAGCCTGTGTCTGTTCATATAATAAATACTATCACAGTCGTGATACAATCTATTCAAGACAAACTGAATTATAACCATTTAGTTGTTTAGTCACGAAAAGGTAACGACAAATACACACTCTTTAAGCTGGTATTTCAAGAGAGAAACAATTAATTTCGTCTAATGAGTATATTAAAGATATCATTTGATAGCACTTATGGCCCACAAACCAGAAACGGATCCTGATGATCCATTTCCGTAATTCTCAAAAATTTATAAAATTTTAGTGATAGTCAGCTCATTAATATTTTTACGAAAACCTATGCTGTGTTGAAATATGTCGCCTGTGCAAACAGAGTCTCCGTATGCGCTTAGGTGTAGTAACTTAAAAACATTCTATATTGTAGTATAATAATCAGATTCCAACAATAACAACAACAGCTTACATAGTACATGCCCATTTTTATTTGTGTTTCTTCTATTAGGGTTTAGACATGAATGCTGTAGCTGCGATGACTAACAATAACACTCCTCCAAATGATGATGATGTGGTATGCACACCCGATTTTCCTTTAGAACCTTTATGTGAGGTTAGTATGTACTTTTAGTTTAATATAATTATATACCAGTAACTGTGCACGCGATTGCAGCCGCGTAAAATTTTACCTTTAAAAATAAGTACGCTTATATGTTATTAAATATTGTTGTAAAGTTTTATTAAAATCCGTTAGATAGTTTTTGCGTGTTAGAGTAACAAACTTCCATACATCCATCCACAAACCTCCATGTTAATAATAATAGTAAGGTTATTGAAGATGAACAAAATATTTATAACTCATTGATTACGTGTGGCAAAAATACAGTTGGTTATGTATCTTGTTAAAAAGGAATTATAAAAATTGTAATCCACTAAATTTACTTTTTTCGTGGTTGTTACAAATGTAGTCGTCGAAATATCGGCAACTCAGTAATAATATTATCATGGTAAATGTTACGTTTATGTAAGGTATATAATAAGAATCTTATTTAAAATTAAATTTACTACAGGTCACGGAAGACAACACAGATGATGATGTCCAATGTATAACTCCTGCTCCTGTTCCAGTGCCACCTAAACATGTTAATCCACCACCTCTAATACCATGTGCTACAAATATTACAGATTTATCATCTGAGAATATTATACAAATGACTGAAAATGATGTAACAGTAAATGCCGCTACTGGCGGATTAAAGTTCCGTGTTGACCCTCAAACATTATCGTCTAATAAAATGTATCGTTTACCAGATGGGCGCATATTTGCTATTAATGCTAATCCAAATATGCCAGGTGGATACTCTGCTACAATAGTAGCTGTTACCGAAAATGCGCCTGGATCAAAGACGTTACCTAAAATGCAGACATACTCGGCCAAGCTCAGTGCAGTTTCGGCCTCAACATCGAGTCCACAGACCTCGACACCTATTCCAAAATCCACTCGTTTAGGAAATTCTCGGTCAACTCAAATTTCAAAGCGTAATATATCGAGAATTGCCAAAATGAAAAAATCTGGACAAATATCTAGAGAATGTGATATGCAAGTACCTGTTGAATGGTATCGATACAATCTATTAGATTCAGTAGATGCTTTAGAATATTCCTTGTCTAAATTACACAAAATCAAAAAAGAAGCTACATCAATGTACTTACGTACAAGAACTGTAAGTGAAATGAGAACACTCCATAGATCCTTAGAACGGTTACTCAATACTTCATCTAACAGGTTTATTGAAATTCGCGATAACTTAAATAAGGAATTCAAAGTATACCTTACTAAAAAAGCGGCAGGTGAAGTTAGTGAAGATGACGATGATGTAGAAATATTGCCCAATTTAGACGAAAATGATGATCCAATTTTTATCGACGAAAATTCCGTCGATTCTAACGCAAATTGTAACGATGGTCAAGAGGTGGACCTGACTGGAGCCGGTAGTAGCGAACATAACGATAGTGCGGAGAATAGAACTGACAATTTTACAAACGTATACAGAGACTCTCTTGCTTTAACAGGCAAGGAAAGCCCCAATACTAATACTACTATTACAAATATTTCTTCTATTGATGATGCCAACAGTCAGTCTAATCAAGTGGGAAATAATATAGAGAATGAAAAAGATGATCAAGTGCTTACCGATAATAAAAATAAAAATAATCACCCAAAAAAAAATAGTGTAATACTTGATAAACTAAAATGTGATGAACTCTTTTTGGATAAAGATGTAAGTATTCAATCGTCATTAAAGGAAGTTACTTCTGGTAGTGATAAACATGTAAGTAATGAAAGTGAATTATTAAATGAGAATAGTAAAAGTACTGTTGAAGAAGTAGTAAATGTTGAAGAGTCTAAAGACAAAAGAGGGGAAATACAAGTAAAGAAAACTATTAAAAATAATGAGAATTTCAAAAACAAAGGTGATAATATACAGAAAGTTCAAGGTACAGAAGTATGTGACGGAAAAATACAGGACAACGAAATTAGTGACGAAAAATTCCAGGATACCGATATGAGTGATGAAATGATTGAATCTTTGTTAAAAGACGATAATGGAAAGGACAGTTTAGATTGCACATAGAAAATTACTGTAAATAATAGTGTTTAAAAATAATTTAGTTTTAGTTAGTCGCCTCATAATAGAAAGGATATATATAAATAGGTATAAGAAATTTATATTCATGGCTATTCAAATAGGATATTACATGTATACATACCCAAACGTAATAAAGTATTATAAACAAATGATAATGGTCATTCTGTGTTGTGGCGTGCATGTAGGTTAACATTTAATTTTCATTGATAATCCAATTATCACATAGTTATTACCTGCATTAGTAGATTGAAATAACATACAGGTTGCTTAGTTATAAAATGTCTGTACAATAGACACGATTTAACAACCAAATGGTCAGGTACGGCCATTGAATTGTAACAAACTGAGACGTTGTGTCTAGTAGAGTTAGTCGAACGAATATGTTTGTGACACGACACGATCGTCAGCCAGTGCAGAACTCGACGTCATATAATATCACATCCACAAAACGGGTATCCAAGTGGTATTCCAAGTGTTAACGGTTAAAAAAAATAATAATGGTTCTAAAGGTATTTTACAAACATAATCGAAACAGTCACACGCATTTGAATTTAACTTCTGCTATTTTTCCCCGCATGAGTTAAAGATTTACACAGGTTACAGCTAAATTCATCTAGCAAACAGGCTGTTGGCATTCTGAATAGGAAGTTGTAATCGATCATTCTGCTAAGAACGTCTACTGTAACGTCACTTCACAGAAATTACAGTAACGCCTACTGAGCAAGGAATCATTGATTCCTAATCATTACGTTTTGATTACTGGCGATTTTTTATATTCCATTGTTTTTTTTGTAGTGTGTATAGCAGTGTATACATTTTTTAGTTTCGCGCGGTATAATTCGCATTGCGAAGCCTCTTCCGTTGATTGAAATATGCATTTATTTATCATTTGGTATAAAACACTAGCCACATACATGAAACATGTTTTTTACGTATGGACCATAGGTAGCTTTATTATAATCATAACTACTATATAAAGTTCTCGTGTCACAGTGTTCGTAACGAAACTAATTCGATATGGCTTGACCGATTCTTATGATTTTTCGTGTATATTCACTAACAATAAGTTTGAGAATAGGACGTAAACTATTTTCCATATTTCTGTGTGATAAGGGTTGTCCACCCCAGAATTTTATTATTTATTTTTTGGACATAATATTTTTATGAATCGGCATTAGAAATACGTAAGTACAACCCAAAATTTTCACCGTTCTAACATTAGCTCCTATTTTTAATTGCTATAATTTATGTATATGGCAAAACAACGTTTGTCAGGTCAACTAATTCATCATTTAAGTTAACTTTCACAAATTTGTGTTAAGTATGGTACATAATTACATAGAATCAGTGAAAGTTAGTTTGTAATGTTAAAAAGTTTGGAAACTTTAAAAGCGAGTTTTTTTGTGAATGCTTATATATGTAATTATTTATTGTTTGTAAAATTAAGAAATAATGTTCTTTTTTATTTATGTAAAATATGTTCTATAATTAACGTTTAGAACGTTGCCAATACGCTAACCATAAATGGAAATAAGCATGATGACTGATTTTTTTTTAAATAAAACATTGTACAATGTTCTTACAATCTATTTTCATACAAATTAACTCATATTGTTTAAAATACTTAAGATTTTGGGATAAAGATTGCCTTTTAAAAACACAATTTAGATTTCACGCCAACACGCTAGAATAGCGATGGCGTCGCTCTATGACGTCAACCTTTCGTAAATATATAACAAGTTACAACTTACAGTAGATGTTCTATGTTTGTTAAAAGTATTTCAAGATTTTGATGCAATAATCATGAATCCCAATGTGAATCGATTTAGTTCGGTCGCTCAATGTCAACAATAAAAACGCCGAACAAGTTATTTTTTTCACAATACTACCAAATTAGTTATTGAACTCGCAGCGCGAGACCGAGCAGCTATATCTAATAATTCAGTAATGTATATCTGACAAGACTATTTTGATGTATTTACTTCATTTACCATAAAGAAATGAAGTAGGTACATAGATAGTATATAGCTCTTGCTTTGAACTATTTGCCTTGATGAATCCTTGTTCCATGTTGATTGTACTTTCTACTAGCACAATAGAAGTACACTAATTCATTTTTATCAGGTTTTATCAACAATAGGAGTTCCATTAAGAAATAGCGCGAAATAACTTTATGAGAACTTTGTATAGTACTTTGTACGACAGATAGAATAGATGACTCACATATGTTTTCGAAAAGTGACGTCACGCGCTCTTGACTAGTGTTCGATCTATCACGTTGGATATATTTTTAATTTTGCTAAAATAAATATAATCTCGCTTATAATTTAAAAACAAATGTTAAAATATGAATCAGCTTATCATAGAAAATTACGTGGAATCGTGATTTCAGTCATGTTTAGTGTCATCATGCATGTATTGAAAATAGTTTGCCTCTAAAAATTTAAATATATATCTTTAGATTTTATATTTTTTTTAGAAGTGAATCAAATGAACGATCTAAAAGTAAGCTTGTGGTATCTGTAATTTTGTGTGATATTTAAATATCAAGGTATTCATTGATAAATATATATTTATTATTCCATTGTATAATTATTTTTTGCTTGTGAGTACGTAGTCGACGTATTTTTTTGTGCACTTAAGTTTGCAAATATTTCGTTTTGTTAAAGCATTTTTTTTAATTCAGACTAAAACATCGATTGTTTAATTAGTATATAAACAACGGTTATTTTTAAAAGAAGTCCTATAATCAAATCAATGTTAGTGAGTTATCAATTACCCAATTTACTAACTGCTATATATAAAGTAGATTTATATATATAGCAGTTAGTAATACAGTTTATTCAGTATACTCTAGTTACCTTCTATTCATGTTTCTCTGCGTAACGTTATAAAAACACTATCACTTTATTGACTGTATACCTTGATATACATATATGATATACATAAAGTCGGCCCATGAATAGTATTTAAGATAGACAGTAAATAAACTAACATAATGTATGTATTACATACACCGTCACAACAAATAAGTACATATAACAGATGATTGTTATATAAGTGAAATTTAAGCATGTACATTTTATTAATCCATCTATTTTTTACCGGTAACTACCGTCAACCGGTTACAAATATAAAACACAGTCTACTCTACCTGTTAAATTTAATTTTGTTTTCAGCAATGTAATTCACAGAAATGTTAATTTATCTTAAAAGGATGCTGCTCCATAGGTAACTTTATGTACCTATATCCATGAACATTTATTCCACTGTTAATACTGGTGTCATAATAGCTAATAATGCCTAAATACGTTCAGGAATATCAATTTGATTCTACAAAGTATCACAATATGCCATAAGCATAATTTTTTTCCTCGGCATTAACCATAAGCGAAATTGATAAACCAAAATATAATTACAATATAATATTCATGAATATATGCTTCTGAGCTCTTTGGTTATGACTGTGAACCGATAGGTGAGACAGGACAAGTTGTATATTTGATATGTTGTTATGTATATAGACATCAGAATGACTAAACGAAATTTGTCAAATTAAGGCCAAATCTAATTGCGCCGTATCCTATTAAAATTAGACATGCTATTCTATTGTAAAATAAATTTAAGATTAATTATTGAAGTAAAACATCGTATTTTGCCATTAAGTGGGTAAGATTTAAAAATATTTTTTTACTTGAATTTAGAGCTCTCTCTCAACAATGATTTTGCCAGAATATCACATTTCGCTAATACTAAAATAATATTTAGACAGATTTCAATGTAAATAACGAAAAGGGTGTGCAGTAAATACCTAAATAATTGCTTATTTTTTTTAGACACGGTTAATATAGCAATACGTCATATTAGTATAATGAAGATAATGTATGATAATGAAGATTTTTCCTTGGTTGTAGCGTCTGTTTATTAGTTTCTAACGTTTGCTAACATATGCTGATGTTTATTACGGATATAATTACTATATGCAGTTAAATGACGCTTAGGATGACAAATGATTCGCACACATGTTCTAAAATGATACCCTACAATGAACACTCAAGATTCGTATATATTCTGTGTTTTGTTAAATGTATAATGTTGCTTATTATATTAAACTATCTGAAGTAATAAAGCACAAATTAAGGCCTGCTTATATGATAAAAATGAGGTTTAATAAATAGAGACTGTTTGTTTTATATACTTCACTAGTTTTCCCCATGTATTGTTAATACGATGTTTATATTTATTTTCATTTGGTTAAACACACTCAGGTAGTGATTTTTAATGAAAAAATATTTGTCCAAAATTGTGACATGATTTTTATCTATATTAGATAGGTACAAAAGTAAATATTTTTGAGCGGCATGAGCAGCTAAATATTGAATTGAATCTCTAGTTTCATATGTATTTTTTTTTACATTTCCATCTATTTTACCAATTTTGTACTTTATCGTATAATTCTTGTAAATGAAACGCAGTAACGCTTCATTGCTGTGATCGAGTCGGATATAAATGTTTCAATAATTTCAATATTACCGAAAGATTAAGTAGGATGTTTAATCATAAGAAATTTAAACTGTGTTTCTATTTACATACTTTCACATTATTTCTTGTTTCACCGTGATAACAAGCGGATTCCAGAAAGCATGGTTTTTCAGTCTTACGTAGAAGTATGTAATATGTATTATGTTGTCCGTCGTAGAAGAGAACATATAAGTTATTAACGTACTATTACCATGCTGGACAGAGCTCTTTAAGTAGGTATGTATTGTCTAGTTTCATTATGAATTTTCTTTCTCTTACTCTGGTGTGTTATATTGTTTTCAGTATGAATAAGAAATAATGGAAGTGTGTTTTCTGCCTCCGTCACTCCACGCTAAATTTGTAATAATTTATTAATACTGTTCTACTCTATTGATTTCTGGAGTATAAACGTAATTAATTATAAATCCATTATGATATAACAAAATTGGTAAATAATGAAATGTTTTATAGTAATTGAGGTATACTTTTAAAGTTTTGTTACTCAGATCCCTGTAAATGTTGTAACAATTGGCAAGCAATATATATATATTGAGATATCATTTCATAACCAACATAACAATTAAGTAGAATATGTCTATTCAAATCACAGATATTGCCCATCCATACACTGTAATTGTGTGAACTGATTTACTTACTAGAGAGGTTACTTTATGTAATGTAAGTATACTTTTTAGTTTAATAATAGCCAATATATATAAGATATAAAATTTGAATATACACATTGTGATTTTTAAAATAGTGGTTTTGCTAACCGTTGTACCATTTGGAACACAACTGTGTATAAAAAATTTGTACAACTCATATTTTGATGTTCTAAATTTAAGCGTAGACTGTCATATCTTCTAAAGATTTGGGTTTTATTTCATAGAAAATACATGGATTATTGTATTTTGTTGTGTATTTTTTTCTTAAAATTTCTTATCATAGGATAGTTCTTATTGACCTCCATATTAAAATTACTGTGCTACAGTAACACATGGCAGGGTCAGCTAGTCATTACTCGTGCTTTGCTAAATATATTATTTATATTTATTTTTGTTGAAAATATAAATACCGTTCGGATGTGAAATATTCCGTTTATTAAAAATGTGTATATGTATTATACAAATGCAAACAATTAAGACAATACAATTTGAAATTGATTATGAAAAAATAGAAATAAATACTTATATCAGAAGTCAGACTGCCATTAGTGAAAAAGCACATTTATATCACAATTCTGCATTTTATTCTTAAATCTATAGACTAAATTATTATGCTAGGGGAGTACTTATATTTTTGTTGCCATTTGTGGCAACATATCTAATACAATAACAAACAACAATAGACTTTAATAACGAAAATGCCCCTTCCTGGAACGTTCCTCGTGGTAGACCCGCATCGGAGAATAGGTGCCGTTGGATGCTCCATTCGCGTTTAAACCTGCAAATAAAAAAATTACTATGTTCAGAATTCGCATACTTATAAATTGATCATCAACATTAAATATATACCTAGTATATAGGTAATCTAATAGGAGACAAATCATGGTTAATTTTGAATGACATGATACACTAACCGAATTTATTTTTCAATAACGACTACGATTAGCAGTGGAAGATTATAAACACAGTAAAAGTAGGTACTATTCCAAATGCTATTAGAACAGACGGAAAATATTTGATATTAGCTTCTAGCCTCGATATTCTTGGTCTGCAAAATTACATAATTGTATAGAGTAATAACATAGTCTACGTTTCCGCCAAATTAAATCACGACAAAATTAAACCAAATAAGGGTTTTGTGGTTAGAAGATTGATTATTTATTTATTAATTAAATTAATATTTGTATATAAAATGATTGAGAAATCCAGCCCAAGACGGAGAGACGCACATATAGGTAAAATTAGGCACAATACCTTTAGCATTTAGCTGTCCATCCACAGTGCAAGCTTAGATATAAAATTCATTTATAAATATACATATTATGTAGCGAAAATAATTTAGAAGCAAAAGCGACAGTATTTTAATACCACAAAGATAACGCAAGCATACGGCTCGAATGTTGGTAATTGATTACCGTATAGGATACGGTTACGATTACGAATATTGCTTTTTTGCGCATATTATATAAGCTTAAGTATTATTTTGGTTAATAACCGATTACATATTGGCATATGTGATCGGTCATTAACCAAAAGTAAAACCACACCAACCACAAGCAATAGTTTACAATTTGCCGGTTGACCTATCTTAGGTATTTCTATTTATATTTTAATTTCATAAAAGCTTGGTCCTCGCGAGGACGCTATTTGATTGCAGAAAAAACAAAAAGTATCTACTGTAATTATCCAGTTTGAGAAACAATCTACTATCATTATTAGAATTTACATATAGTAATCTTAAGACATATCGGACAAGAGAGTGGACAAATATCTTCCGCCCTAAATCCAATGACGTAATAATATAGAGTTTCGTCTACATCTTGTAATGAGACCATCCTTTTCCTTTTAGGGTCGTATCGATCTTTCGAGGCCATTGGAAAATTCACGTTCACGAAGGGAATACTTAAGTGCGTGTTAACACTAAATAGCGGCCTAGACATTATTTTTATAGCACTTCAAGTATTTCTACTGCAGCGTGCCTAACGTAGTTAATTATGGTTATTATTTCTATCATTGAGTGACTTTCCATTAAATAAACCTCAGTTAAACAGAGTATCTCATTTAATAATTAGAGGCCGACTTACTATGCCTTTTTATTAGAATTCGCTACTTTAATAATATTGTTGCGACATCTTAATGTTATATTCCAGCAGAAATAGAAGTAGGTAGGTACAGATATTAAGATAGACTTTTAAAGACGATTTATCGATGTTTTACTGCACAACATTTGCTCAGAAGAATGAACACGAAACTCTATTCTACTCTCTTATTTTCTCTTTTTATATTTATTATAATCGTAAAGTCTAATTATATAATTATAACTACCCTCAAGTCACGAAGATGCGCTAGCAGAGGAAAAAATCTACTGGTATGTGAAATGTAGGAACAAGCTCAAAAGCTGATATTATGAATACTTTATTAGGTACTAGGGTTCATTCTAGGGGAAATCGTTGGGTTTTGTTCCCGGGAAATCAAGCTCGAGAAAAGTCGAGAACTCGAGAAATTAAGTACCTATATAGAAATTAAATTGCCGTTTGTTGTATTGCGTGGCGGCGCAATAATTTAAGATATTAAGGTTTTCTTTCATGTATTTTTTTTTGTTTTACAGAAACTATTTTTGTTTACAAGTTTAAGGTAGATTTTTTCTAAATAACCAGCCAAAAATGGTGCTGTCATTATAAATATAAGTTTGAATAATATTAGGTCCTAACATATGAAAATGGTGTTTTGTAAAGGAGTAACCTGAAGTTTTTTTTTTTTTAAATATAACATGTGTATTTAATCAAACTATGTACCATTGCTATTTATGCACTTTTGCCATCTCATAGGTACTTCATTCCCCTTACTGAGATCCCTTTACTGAAAAATCATTTGAACGGGAACATTTGGACATATCAATAAAATCTTTGAACTTTGGACTGCCCCATCGGATTTGAGTTTTTTCACAATCAGTTATCCAAATTTCGAAAAAAATGGTAATCTGTTGGAGCAAGATTCGGGGAGCAATTGTAAAGTCAGACATTACAATTGAATCTCTTCTTATTTGGTAAATGTTGTGCAGTGTGTGGTCTAGCGTTGTCCTGAAGCAGCAGTAGCCTACGGCGATTGACCAGCCTCGGTTGTTTAGCAGCTAGCTTTACCATTATGGTTTCTCAATTGCTGACAACACACATCTGCCGTAATCATCTAGCCAGATTTAAGAAAGCTGAAGTGAACAACACCGGAACTAGTCCACTAAACGCTCGCAAGTAACTTTTTTTGGGTCAATTTTCGCTTGGCAGGGTTCAGCCATTGCGATGAGCGTTTCCAATTATCATACAAGATCCACATCATCACAGGTAATGATTCGATTTAAAATCCCTTTATTATTATGCCGGTTGACTAATGTAACGCAGCAGTCTACGCGCGTTTGTAGATCGAAACGCGAATTGTCTACTCAATTCATGAGGGACCCACCTTTTAAGCTTTTTCACCCTCCCAATTTGCTACAAGTGGATTAATACAGTTTTGTCACTAACACCGCAACCTGCAACTAACTCGGACGTGGTTTGCGATGGATCTGCTATAACAATTGCCTTCAATCCTTCATTACCAACCTTGGACTCCAGCCGCCTACGGGGATTGTTTTGCAGGTCGAAATTTCCAGAACGAAAAAGTTACAACCAAAAATGCATTGTGTTTTCTTTTGCGACACCACCACTATACACATCATTAATCCTTCGAGCCGTTTCTGCAGCACTAGTGCCATGGCGGAACTCGTACTCGTACTTGTAAATGACGCGATATTTTAAGTTTTCTATTTTGTAAGCAGAGTGACTCAAAGAAAAAACCAAGCATATGTATTACGGTTTTCGAAAAACAAATGCATGAGTGAATAGCCGTATAAATTAAAATTGAAATTTCTAACCAAAGAGGAGATATTTAAGATCAAAGTGGCCAGTACGACAAAACGCTAATTTCATATGTAACCTTATATATTTCAGTATTTAAAAAAAAATTGCTTATTCATAATATGTATAATGTTTTTAAATATACCAATCCAATAAGGGTTTTATAATTAATTTTATAGTTAAATTTATATTTAATATTTAACAAAAAATGCAGTGGTTTTCGTCTCAAATGAAACCACTGAGTTTTTTGACGTTATTAGAACAAAATAATACGAGAAAACGTACGTAAATGTAAATTTCTCGACAACCCGAGAAGACCCGAGAAATTAACCTCGAGAATTCTCGAGACCCGAGAAATTGAAAAGCTCGAGAAATCATGAACCCTATTAGGTACATTGATAAAAATTAACTTTTCATAAAAGACCTAAATTTTAATTACAAAGAAGTGCGCTCTGTGTAGGTACGCATTTAACCTATCAGATTTGTTGTATTACTTATGCTAATTTTTAAATGACAAATTTTGATAAAAGCTGGGATTGGAATTTACTAAATAAATTAACAATAAATGAACGGAATAGTAAATATACAGACCTTGCAACAAATGGTGGGGTGGTGCGACAGGGCGCGCGGCGCAGCGCGGTGCTAGAAGTAGATGGTAGAGCGCAAGGTATACGGCGGCTGCCACCAGCGCCACCACGCCTAGCGCGCGGTACACGCTGCGGACCGACTCCAGCGGCGGCGCCTCCGATACCATACCGCCCACCAGCGCGCCGATACACCGGCCTTGCATAACAAAATCATACATACAATAAAATTGTAAACGATCCATGCCTGTATATTGAATTGTAAAAAGTAGAGTTCTAGGTCTGTTTTTTGTGCTCACTAATATAGATAGATAAAAAAAATTATTCACGTTAAAGGCACACACACACAAAACACTGTATAATAAGAACAAAAATAAAAACAGATAGATATACAATTACATCAGCCAAGTCAAACAAAATATAATACAAAACAAATATACAGATAAAATAAAATGCAATACAGTTAATAACAAAAAAAAAAACGGTATGAGTAACGTAGTGTGTGTGCATAGCCCATACGCAAAAAGGCAGCACTGCAACAGCAATATCAGATACGGCTTAACAAATTGAAATGTGGTTTTCGCTGATAGATTGTAGTAAACTACCCGTAACATTTAGTGTCATTGCGTAAATCTCACGAAGTGCTGAATGAAATTGCTTTCAGAATTTTAACTTTTAATGGCTCTAATTCTAAAAGCTCCGACCGTGTAACTGTGCTTACATACAGTTTTTTTGAGATTCATAATGAAACGTTTCTTACATAAAGTAGGCACGTATCTCTCTGTCTCACAAAAGTCACACAAAATCTACATCGGCTGATACAAAACTATAACTATAACTTCCATATAAATAATCCAACTAGAAAAAAGTCTTGCTTAGATTTGATAATAAGTAACATCCCTCAAGAAATAGGGGAACTTCTTCCTTTGGGACTATCTGACCATAACACAGCTCAACTGCTATCATTACCATCTATAAAGACGTCATTATGCAGCTCAAACTGTCACGCCATGGCGATTAAAATATATAATAAATTGCCAAGTGAAATTGTAAATTTATGTCGAAATAAATTCAAAAAGAACTACATAGATGGCTAATCAGCAAATCTTACTACAGTGTTCAGGAGTACTTACTTAATTAAAAACATTGACATGTATAATTTTAAATATTTCATTAATACGAAATTGACATACTCATATTATAAATAATGTACGTATTATTCGGATATATTAATTTTGGTTATTATTCGTTAGTCAATATTAAAATATTGACTAACGAATAATAACCAAAATTGATATCTGTTTTGTCTGTTGCATGTAAGAAATGACAAAATGTGTGAAACTAATTCTAAAGACCTTAAAAACCACATACGTACCACATTTTAAGCAATAAATATTAATTTCATTTCTACTGATCGAGTATCGAAATTCGAGATCAGTAGTCGAAATTCGACCATAATTAATTTAATATTCAGTTTTTCACTTTGATTTAATATATTTTTATCCATAAAAAGAAATGTTAGCATGCCATTCGAAATTTTTTATTGCTCCATCCGCGCAATTTTCGTAAAAAAAGGGTATATAGTTTTTGCTATATATATAAAATACACACATATCACATACATCCATTTCATTTCTCTTCCTAACGCATAGATTTGACGAGATTGGTTTATCAGACTTACCAATGCAGAAGTGTGCAATGACAGGCAAAGCTTGTCCGGTGACAGTGTACTTGCGAGGTACAAGATGTCTGAAGTACAACACTGCGGTCACCCATACGAGGCTCAGCGTGAACACCTCTAGGATCTCACAAACAACCACCCACGAATAGTCCGTGCTGTACGCTAGTCCTGAGGAAGTACGTATTGTTGTCATAGTATATATTTATATCATTACGGTTAATGGTCCCAAAGCCAAAGCCAAAAACAATTGAAAACATTATTTTTTGTGTACGTAGGTACATATCCAGCTTTAAATATTACTAAATGTAAAATAAGTATTTACTATGGTCTGTTATTAATTTATCACATTGTCACTTGCAGGGTACATCTTAGACATAAGTTTACTTGATTCATAGACTGCCTACATATATCTACATATGTACGTAGACGTTACCTATATAGAGACGAAACTATTTCCTTACATTTTATATATTTTATTTAATTATTTATTTTTAAATCAATAGTTTATAATCATTAAATTTACACGTTAGATTATATCACGAAATATATCCAAGTAAAAATATAGTCTATTTGAAAATATTGTCGTTTATAAAGTTAATTAAAAAAGTAGGCAAGTATTACATGTAATGTTTATTACCTACCAGTGTATCTCAAACAGTAGAAAGTGAAGGCGGTAATGAATACGTTGGAGTGACCGATGTAGTCGACAAGAGCCTCTGCCCACAGTAGAGCTGGCACGGCCGGTAACGCGCCAGCAGTCAACGTTAACCCAATTTGTGTCGCCGTGCTGTTCATATCCAACGTTGTTGTATTCAACTCCGATGCCGTTTTGTTCAGTTCCATTATAGTCCTGGTAATATCGTAAGGTGGATTTAGAATAAAGGACGATAGTATGTAGCACAAAAGTCACACTTTAGGATTAACTAATTACCTATGTTAGATAGATAGGACTATACAACAGAAGAAAAGGAATAATTGAACTAAAATTCCTGTGTTTTCATATGATATGCACATCACATAAGGGGATTGTCAGTAATGTGGACTTATAATCTTACTAGCTGTACGCGCGACTTCGTCCGCGCAAAATAGTGACCTTGACCAAATAATGAAAAAAATATTTAATTACCTAACGCAATAAAAGCCATATAAAAAAGTTCATCGTTTCATCTTCAAAAATGACGACACCTCCGTACATAAGTAACATACATAACTCTTTCAACCCCTTATAACTCTGTTCTTAATATACATCTAATAAATAGGCTAAAAATTAAACTTCAATCTTCTAGCTTTAAAAATGACAATATATCCATATAAACTACATATAACATTTAACTCTCTTTTAAATTCCATACGACCCATTTTTCTTTATTTATATTTAATCAACAGCCTAAAACTCAGTTTCAGGCTTTGAAAATGGCGATATAGCCATACAACCTTGCACCTTTCAATCCCCTTACAACACTTTTCCACATTAAAAAATACCCTATATCCATTCTCAGGGTCTAGATTATGTGTTCCATATTTCATTTAAAACGGTTCAGTAGTTTTGGCGTGCAAGTGAGACTGACAGACAGACAGATAAAGTTACTTTCACATTTATAATATTAGTAAAATACCCAATTTTATAAACTAATCCAAAAAAGCCAATGGAAAAAGTTTCATAGATCTAGCTTCAAAAATGACGAATTTACCTAAAATCTTTCATCCCCTATTTTATTTTACGCCCTTAAGGGTAATATTTTACAAACTTTGAATGTCATATTCATTTATATTTAATCGACAGCCTCAAAAATAAGTTTCAAGCTTTTGGCTTCAAAAATGACGAATTTACATAAAAACTTTCATCCCCTATTTTATTTTACCCCCTAAGGGTAAGATTTTTACAAACTTAGTATGTCATATTTATTTATATTTAATCAACAGCCTCGAAAATAAGTTTCAATCTTCTAGCTTCAATAATAACGAATTTACATAAAAAAATTATCCCCTAATTTATTTAACCCCCTTAAGGGTAACATTTTTAAAAGCTTTGTATGTCATATATATTTATATTTAATTAGCAGCCTCAATAATACGTTTCAAGCTTCTAGCTTCAAAAATGACGATTATTCCATACAATCTTTCATCCCCAATTTCAACCCCTTACAACTCTTTTTCGCATTAAAAAGTTGCCTATGTCCTTTCTCAGGATCTAGACTATCTGTGTACCAAATTTTATTTAAATCGGTTCAGTAGTATTTGCGTGAAAGCGAGACAGACAGACAGACAGAGTTACTTTCGCATTTATAATATTAGTAAGGATTGCAATAGCAATGTACTATGTCAGGTTGCCCTACACGCGGTTGCCCCTGGAAACCTGACCTCATGGTCATCTTATCATCTTTATCTGGTGCCAGCGTACAACAGCAACCAGCGTAAACCATTAGCGCAGGCGGGTGCACCATTCCAGTATCATCCATAATAAAAAAATATGTAAAATCAATTATCAATTTATAGTCACCAGGGCAGATAAGAGTCGATCCCGCTCCAGAGCGTGCCGAGGAGTACAACCACGGCGAAGACAGCGGCGGTTTCCGCGCCGTACCTGCGGACGGCATTCATGGGCAGCGCGAGCGCACCAGTCGCCGTGTGCCACCACCACTCAGGTGTCGATAACGGCATGTGTCTGTGTTTAAAAAAAAAAGGAGATATATAACATGTCAGTTAATTAGTTATTGAACACAATAAAATAACATTCTTTTGCCCTTTAACTTTAGTATGAATTTTCAGCCCTTTAAAGTAGATACCGTAATCTTGTCTTGAATTTTAGGACTAATATTATGCACGTTCATAATATTAGTCCTAAAATTCAAGTAGTCTATAAGTGTGGATGGATGTTTGTGACACTTTCACGCAAAAGCTATTGATGGATTTTAATGAAACATTACAATAATATCTATAGCTCATACATTAGAATAACACATAGCCTATAAATATTACACGGGTGAAATCGCGGGCACAGCTAGTATTATAATAAAGTTATATTATAACCGGTTGTAAGCAAAAGATTGGACATCTACCAAAATTTACATAAATATTAACTTTTTTCATTATGATGATTTGTATGAATTTTTATATAGAAGAAACGCTAAATATTATTAACCAGCTTGAAAAAATATGATATAGGTATATAACAATCTACACACCGACAGCGCCGCGGTTTAAAGTTAGTATGAATATAAATATCTCGTCTTGGTCGAATTTATATGTAATGTCTGTAATGCTATTCCTTACTTACTTGTCAACAAGCAGAATGAGAGCTCCTATCAGCATAAAAACAGCGTGAAGTGTAAATGGCACAACGTAGGGTGTGTCGGGCATCCTTTCGGCGGCAAAGCCTGCCAATGGCGGAAAGATAGCGAGGCCAAGGGTACCGAAGGCAAGCTGACGTCCAACGTCCCCACGACCCAGTGACGTCTCACGTGTTGCGATTACACAAGCGGCGCCCAGTAAAGCCAGTCCCGCTGTTGGCCATATGTCCGCTAATACTCTAAAACCAAATCTTCAAATTAGACTCAAGAATCCTCAGAATATTAAAATCGCTCTCCAATCAAACTGGAAGTTTAAAATTAATCTGCAATAATCTAAGTCGATTGACCAATTTAGTATAAAAGGTATGATAAATATTTTCAAATATCGATAGTTACTCTTGGCACAAATGTTAAAATTGTTTCATCAGTTTTGTTACTACACAAAATAATTTGTATAGATACCTAAATTGCGATATACACAATAGGAATCTTTTTTATTGTTGTTGTTGTAGAACCAAAATGTATACTATATACACATTATTATATATTTTATTTGTTTATAAAGGGACTGTGTGAAAGATGATATGGTAAGAAAGGGAGTAAATAACGAGATGACTGCGAACAGGGATGAATGGAAGAGAAAGACATATTACGCCGACCCAAAAAATTGGATCAGGAAAAAGCAGATGATGATGTATATTATATATACATATAACAACATTAAAAAGGATACCTATCAA
The DNA here is from genome assembly GCF_030625045.1 of Achroia grisella. NCBI lineage: Eukaryota > Metazoa > Arthropoda > Insecta > Lepidoptera > Pyralidae > Achroia > Achroia grisella. The sequence goes on from NW_026713059.1 coordinate 6,430,545, forward strand.
AATCGGCGCAAAAAACAAATCATTACTTGCCATTTCACACTTACATACCTTAGTACAAAATAAGTGGAGAAAGTGTATGTAGGATCACCGTCTACAAGACGACATTCCGCATTGGCGAGTACACCATCCGGCTCGTCGTACGGATCGAGTACCTGGCACCGCACTGCTGGCGTGCAATCTTCGGAGTTGTTGTCCAAATCTTCAAGACGTTGAGGTGGCACAGTGCACTTTGATGGACCACCTGCACGACATTACGTCATAAAATGCTGTTATATAAATCGAATATCATATACATGATTGACTGAGTGATTGGAATGGCAAACAAGTTGGCAGATTTTTGTGCGTAAATCAGAAATTTTATTCTGTAACGCTGTTAGTGACAATTATTAATACTAACTGATTAAATGTATGTGTTTGCGATTTTTTATGAACCATTTGAGAATTGCAGATGCAAACTAATTTTTACTGTCCGCAATTGCATTTCATAATTACGCCACATTTGGTTGTAGGTATGTGGAAATATACATAGTACAATATGGCAAAAGTGGAAACACGGTTTCAAAAAGTGACTATTCCCCTAATGTACAGAATATTCAAACATACACCTTATAAATAACAATTACAATAAAGACAAGAAGAAAAATGAGTACGAAATATCCCTCTCCATTTTGTTGTTTCATACATACTTTTCTCTAATGCAACGGGGCATTTGCCGCCGTCCATATTATTATTAGGGACGGCCTCCAGAAACTCTTAAAAAATTCCTCACGATGGGTTAACTGACCTGTTTTTATGCTCATCCTATTATACTGCACTGCACCATATCATTATCAATCATTATAAAAAAAAACTTTTATCCAGTATTAACTCTACATATCTAAAGTAACACAGCTCTTCAGATGTCCGGCGGTTTAGCACACCGCTTTACTTGCGATGGTCGCGTGTTCGGGTCCTCGTACGTTAATAATATTTTTGTTTTTTATATGTTAATTTAAAAATAAAAACATGTTTTCATTTGTAAATTAAGTACAAATCGCAGGAGCAGCTAGTATTATATTTTCGTTTATATAATGAACAATTAATGTACTCAACTTACTGGTTTTGTATGTGCACCAATCAGAGTCGGCAGTATCATTATCGGAGAGTGGTTCTGGTGCGATCAGAGACAGGGGCAGCCTCAGACGCGCCTCGTGCTGCATGTACACCATACACTTGCCATTGTAACATAAGTGGGGTGGAAACTCTTCATAGTCCAACTCATCTTCATTGCCTGTTTCCATTAACATCTGTTGATAATTACATTCATTAAAATAAACTCTTCAATAAGATATGAATATATACAATCTGACGGCCTCGATGATTTTGTGGTTTAGCATACCGCTTTACTTTCTATATATTTTATATAACTAAACAGATTTTATGTAATTTAGATAAAGTATATTTTATACATTTATTTTTTATAAATATAATATACTTTTCATATACCATACATTTTTTTCTTAAAAACTTGATATGACATAACAAGTAACTTTTTCTATTATCTATGGTTAAATTAATAAAAAAAGAAATTACAGTAGTATTAGCGACGCTGTTGTACATGGGACTAAGTGTGGTCCCGGCGGGATTGTCGGCTGTGAAAGGTTTTTTCACCCAGGTCATATTTGGATCGGCGCATCCATACTCACAGGAGCCCACTGCCAGTACGCCAGTCTATAAAAATAATTAAAGAATATTTTTTGATGATATCAAATATTACAAAGTTAAAAAAAATAAAATTACTTAAAAATATCGCCCTATATTATTGACTTCAGCTATTTCTGATTTTTTTTAGGGGTCAGTCTGTCCATCCCACAGCCAATCTATAATAGAAAATATATTTTTGTATTTTAGTATGAGAATGTTTTTTTTTCACATATCTCGTTCTGCTCGCACTTTCTTATTTTACGTATTTTATACATTTGTAGATTTAGGTAAAAACCTTTGCAGCATAAAATTTGTTTAATAAAAAATAGATTTAATAAGTACCCTATTTAATATTTATATGTAGAAGAAGATTAATGATTATACCAGCTACAAAATGTAAAACATTCAAATGTTTTAACATCAATTCCAGACACGCTTTCGTATCACAAAGATAACCACTTGTATGACCTACACACTGGGGAGAAAGTGGGCAAAACATCGTTCAATCAAGATGACGGTGGTTCACGGTTCGAAGACGGAGTGGTTCCAAAATAAGAATACAACCAGCTTTTTTAATATATTGCCATGGGCGTGGTAGGGAATGAGCAGAGATGCACGAGCACGACCAAAGGCGATACCTATACACTTTATAAAAACAAACAGTTTCAATGCTAAATAACAAAGCTCGCTCGGCGGAGTCACACGGCCCTGAAATTGAATGTTTATGTGTATATGTTAAAAATAAAAAGTATACAGACCCTCTCGCCGGACCAGCGGTTGCATCGCATGTCCTCCTTGCACACCTCCTGCATGACGTAAGCGCTCTCTTCGTCACACATGAACAATACTTGCGGTCGACGCACCTACACACAAACACAGTAAGAATACATGATGTTTTTCGTAAATTCTGTTCAGAATAGTTAGTTTTTGTGCCACCCTAAAATAATAAATTGCGATCGCGATTGTTTATTAACTTAACATGAAAAGATATTCACTCTAATATTTTATGTAATATGTTCCATTATTTGGAAATAAACATACGTTTCCATACACATACCTACTAAATACGGCCCAAATAAAAAATAAGATAATTAATATACATGATACAGTTCGTGATAATAATTTCTTCGATCTTAGATTGACCTTTTATCAGAATTTAAAAAAAATATTAAATTGCAAATATCCGAATAGCATATGTAGTTTAGTATATTTAAATTTAAAACAAAATGTATAGGTAGATCCGCTGACAATTTTTTATCTTCCTAAGACAACATATTTAATGTCTATTTAAAAGAAAATAATTGCAAAGGTTATCAAAATTTTATTTACCGGATGACGATGACTATTAGGCACAGTTAAGAGAAGGGTATAGAATAAAGCGCTCAGTATGAAGCATATGGCGGTGACGATGCGCAGCAACGATCCGGAACCACTCGGCCCCGCTGAACCGCCAGTTGAGCCGCGACCCACTGACAATCTGGAATGCAACGACTATTTTGAAAAAATAAAACAAATTATAATATAGGTAGTAATATTATTATTGCTATTCTAAACAATTAATATGAAATTTTATTACAATAGAAATAAAACACAATTTAGGTACTTTTCAGTAAACTAGTTATTACAATGTTTAGATACCTGCTATATATGATAGTACAGGCATTTGTAAATATTAATGTCGAATGCCACGATTTTGTCTTTTGAGTTTTAGAAGTAAATGGACACTTTCACTGGTTTACGTTTAGGTAGTTAACTATACAGATTTTAATAAAAAAGTACTTACTTATCAATAAGTGGTCCCAATAACGCTGGACCGAGTAGGGCGATACATGGTGCTACAGCAGATATCAAGCGGGCTTCTCCTCTGTCCAAACCCAGTGACAGCATATGGGGCGGCAGAAAAGGAAATATACAGCCGATACCTGCACGTACAATATATTGTAATAATATGTAGCTCAAGTAAATATAAATGCTACATATTTACATGCTAGGTAAGAATTTCTGATATTGCATAGACTAGAAATGTCGAAATATTATCATTGTTTGAGTTTCCACCTACTATGTGCCTAATTTTAGCAAAATAGATGATAAACATCATGATCCCATCATATTCAATTCTAAAGTAGCGTTCACACTTCAGAAAAACATTCTATGTCCAAACTACAGACAATATTGTCATAAGAAATTGTGATGAATACAAAATATTTTTATAACCAACAATATGTAGGTACCTACATCATTTGTATATTTTTGTTTGGTCGTAAGAAATATTTAGTAAATATTTTTATTCAGTATCACCGTCGATTATAATGAAGTTGGCACACATTATAGAAAGTTTTTGGTATACACCAAGACTATCGATCAGATACGTGTAAAGATGTAGATATACTTTGTATCAATGTTTCATTCATCCTTATTCTCAGTAGGTAACTGGCTATGGACGAATCCGTGTGGAATATGGCACACGCAGTAGCAAGTACCATTACATATAAGGTGAACGGTCACTAAATAATTCTGTATCTAATCGTGAAGTCCAACGATCCTTAGAAGGAAACTTGCGACAGTCACAACTTTCTTACCTACGTATACTCGTACCTACATTACAAACATCCACCATTATTTATTTGCTAAAGTCATAAGATTATATAATAGGACATTATTGTAAGAAAAGGTAAAGTTTAGTGTTATGAGATAATTTTTGTTTAGTAAAATTAGTAATAATAAGGTCGCCTTGACAATTTTGACTTTAGTCATCCTGAGCCCTGACCGCTCAACAAAGGCTCCCAAATTATCCTATGATTAATACTTACATGTGAAAATAAAATTGACTTTATCGTAAATGTATATCAAATAAGTTTATTACTAATTACGTAATGTGTGCAATGAGGTTATCATGAATGGACCACATCGGTACAGTTGTTATTAAATATATTTTAGGTATTAAATACATACTGAAGAGAAACAAATGCGGTTCTTCATTATATCAGTTTTGTCTTGGAATTTTTATAGTTAAAATTGTTATGACACAAAATAAATACAGCTTTAAATATAAAATAAAAGGTACCTAATTAATCGGGTCCCATTGAAACCAATTTACCCGATGAACGTCATTCCCTCATGGGTCAAAAGAAACAGGAACTATATATTATTTTCATTTAAAATTCTAAATCTAGTATTGCTTACCGTGTTCCAAATATGAAATTACCTGAGAGAAAACAGAAGAGCACGCATTTTAGCGTTATGAGATTCTTGTTCACGCACGGCTTCATTTTGATGACTTTTCTAAACTATCTTCAATTAACAGACTATGATGTATGAAACATATTGAATCTGCAATGAAAATGAAAACATAATTAAAATATAATACAATACGCAATAATACTATCATTATTTGTTTATCAGAATGAAAATGAAAGTTTTTCAAAGTCATTTTAATGTTAGATACAGTTGCCCATGATGAAATTTCGGCATTAGATAGTAAAGTAAATTCCAGGGAAAATGACGACGAAGAGGAAAACTCTCGCCATTCAGTGTCTTCACTAATTTTAACTGTTAGAACTGCTTCCTCAATATCTTATAAATCAATTAAATAACTCGGATGAAAGGGACAGAAGAGTTGTTTATTGTTGTCATGTTATGGGTTAGTAACCAAAAATTGCAATATTGATATGTGTTTATCCTTTGATGGTTTATTCGTATATGTCTTTCGCGTCTATTCTCTTAGAAGACGGTTACCACTTTGGTGTTGTCCATCACAAAAAGATTATATTATTTATCATACCGAGACGTTTAAAAAAGACCACGCTATAAGACATTCAGTGTACAAAGTCATTGATCAATTGACCGGATGCTTGTTACTACTGCTCTTATTTATAAAATAAAGCGGTCGCGTACTCCTATGGAAAGTAAATGATTAAATTTATTTGCTTGGCAAAGGAAAATGTCAATATTTTAAGTAAAATAATATCTTCTCTACAGTGGTAATACTTATTGGTAACGATCAAATACAACTAACACTATTTTAATTGTATAAATAGGTTATAATAAAATATTTATCTACATCTATTTATACTAATATTATAAGTTGGTAAAGTTTGTATGTCTGTTTGTTCGGAGTAATCTCCGGATCTGCTGATCCGATTTTAAAAATTTTTTCACTGTTAGGAAGGTAAATTATCACCGAGTGCTACATATAGTATAACCACTAGGAGCGGAGGAATAATGAAAAATGTGGCACAATGTATTCATTTTAAGTGCCTCAGCTGCAAGCACTGCGTAAACGGTTAAAGTATGTATGATGGAATAGTTCTCCTAAGTCCGCGACAACATACGTAATAATATGTCTATCTTTTAATGTTAAATCACTACACCCTTCTTTTATAGTAATCAAATTTCTTCTCAAATAAACCATTATTTGCGAAGATGTTTTTACTTACTAAATTATGTAGAACAGTTTAAAAGTTAAACAAATATTGGGCTTATGCGAAGCCGGGGCTGGTTGCTAATAATAACTAATTTTATAAACCAGTCTCATCTTATATCTGATGACTTTCTTTACTGTACGGTATATGTATATGTATAATATAGGGGAAGAATCGGTAACGAAAGTCACCCACATACATATGCTGAACTCGCTTCAGTGACATTTATTTTCTATTTTATACCTCCAGCGCTCTACATTATCAGTAAAATGTCAGTAAAATAAACTTAACATCAAATGCCGAATTTCTCAAAGTACCCAAATTTATAATTAAACTTTGTTATTTTTCATCACACAAATATAATTTTAGAGTCTATACAATGATTGAATAATTAACAGTCTCGATGGTCCAATGGTTTAGCACACCGCCTTACTTCCTATGGTCTCGAGTTCTATTCCTCGCACGGTAGAAACAAACATTTGTAGTCAGGAGTATGATTATTTGTATCGGTCAGGGTATTTATGTTTATTATGTATTTACGAAAAAAAAATATAACAGTTGTGTAATACCCATAATAAGTTCTGCTTGAGTACTATTTACCATATCAGGGGTAAGTAACGTAAACCGTTAGCGCAGGCGGGTGCATCATTCCATTATCATCCACTAAAAAAAGCTGTTATTCTGTTATACCTTCCAACAAAACCAATTAGGTAATGAAAGTCATAGCTAACAAGTATTTTTCGTGAATTCAGGCCATGGCCGCCTATTTACACTCCCACGTGCGACTGTCGCTATATGTCATGAGTTCACGAGTAACGAATTGAAGAGCTATTGTTGTGCATGTGATCTCATAGGGAATTAAACTAGGAGGTGAAATTCTATAGCGTTCATCTAATCTAAACGTCGACCCATTCAAATAAATTGCTTTAATCTTTATAGTGAGCAGACCAATGACCTGCTGTTACTCAGTACCTACCAATTTTAGGTCATGACTATTGTTTATTTCTCTGTTTCAATGTAAATACCTATTTCAATAGGTTCATTTTATGCACACTTACCATATTTTATTTGTACCTAGTTTTACTTGTATCATAACTTATGATTATGATTTATTGTTTTCCTACAAATACCTTCACTTGACTCAAAAATACATTTGTAGGACACGATTAAACAAAATTATTATTCTTTTCCACTATGGGACTGTGGAATCCAGTGTGGGTTACACGAGTCATTGCGGATAGTATAAATTTTGAAGGCGTCACCAGACCTATTAAAGGCCATCATGTAGTCCACTGTATAACTGGCTTACAATTTGTATAAACAAACACAACCGTCCGGTGGCGTCCCAAGTTTTTATACGACAGAGATAGTTTGTGGCAAAATGCCAAAAAGACGAAATTTTATAAAAAATATTATCTAATTAGAACTGACATTAAAGTATAGATATAGATGATAAAAATAGCCTAATCTTAAAATGTTATTCGATTATTCTTCTATGTAAAATCAAATTACATCAGTAATTAGATAATTTCCACTTTATGTAGTGTTGTTAGATATTGTATTCTTTTAATGGTTTCTTTAGGTTATCAGGTTTCAACTAACATGATTAATTTCTGATGATTTCGCCACAATGTGATCTGTGACCTGATTACAGCACCATCCTTTGATCTTTCACTCCGCACGCACAGAGTGCTCTGTCAGCGTACATATCTACAGCATTAGACAAGACGGTTCTCATTTCTCGGGAACTCACACGATCTTCCATAAAAAATAACTAGGAGTCCGCTAGTAAAGTTTGTCTTATACGCATTATAATATAATGTAATGTACATATGAACTGAATTATTATGTAGATATATAGTTAAGTTATATAGTTTGAATAAACGACGTATGAATTCATTTCTTTCCATTGTGACAGTGTTTATCACACTGTACTAATCTACAATATCGTACCTAGTTAATACATATTACATGTATTGCAAGATGTCACCAAAAGCTGTAGAGCATCTGTACCCATCAAATACGGAAATTAATTTTTAACAATTCTCTACATAGTGCTGTTCCCATATAGCTCTGAAAATTTAGGAATAATTTAAATTATAAAGTAATTTTTAGTAAGTTTGTATGATGTGCATTTTGTGCATATTACTGCATATACAAATTGATTTAAATATTTAGTTATATTGTATTCTATTGTAACCATTACTTATAATTCAGTGTAGGTACATACAGCATAGGCTGTACATAAGTCCAACCTGGCAGTTTATTATATTCATGAAATATTTTTCGATTGAATCTACGCCTATATTACGAATTTGATTTCAATTTAGTCTTAATTTCGACTATAGTAATCAATTTTGGCGCTAATATGTAATAAATAACATTTTCTTATACAATAAAAGATGTTGTGAAAAAATTATGTACCTGGTAGTTTTATGCTTGGGATGTTTTATTAGGTGACAAACTTCATAAATAACTTATATTTGTGTCAGCATAATATTATATTTTCTGAGTTATATTAGTAACTGTTTTATCTTGAATTACTATACATAATAATAAATCTATTATTCTGTGTGAATCATTCTATTGTGGGATGCTGCATGAGTAATATTATAGAGGTAGCTGCATACATTATTGTTAACTAGGTATAGTATTTATTAGATACAACAATTTGATACATAATAAAAAACCCAGTAAGCGGTTTACAATATTAGCTGTGCCCGCGATTTTGTACGAGTGATATTCGAAATATCAATAGATTATAAGTTTATTGTTTGAGAACCGATTAGAATGAAACTACTAAATATTACAGGAAGCCTACAACAAAATAGCAACTGAAATAGTTTTTTTTATCTGCTTGTCCTTTAGTATACATTTTTTTTATGTATAATATGAATATTTTTTTTATCAAATGTGTAATATTAACACTAGTTGTTGACGATTTAATTATACCTTTAAACATATATATATAAAAAGCTGGTTATAGCAAATAACGCATTTCATATAACCAACTTCAAAACTATCAGAAATATTTTAACACAATTTCACAAAACCCCTCTTTTATATACCTTTATTGCAGTTATTAGTTGCTTGCGTGACTTCCAGCTATTTATAATATAAAGCTATTAGGGCCACCGAACCCCAATACAAAGTAGTTTCAGGACGCCAAAAATATTTTACGTAACTTTTATAAGTAACAGTCGGTATTCTTTTAACGGCAATTGTTATTTCTCTTACCATAGTAACAGGAAATAGAATATACAAAACATTGACGGTGTAGCTATACAATTCCCTACTCAATTAATAATGGCCTCGAGAAATAAAGGAGTTCTTTGCTCCAAACATTTTTTGAGAACAGTAAAAAATCGGTGACCACGCATCAAGTCGATATAAAGTTGGGTTTTATTGAATTCATTTGTTCAGTAAATTAGGTAATAGATATGAATTGACCATTGTAGGAACGTTGTTTGTAAGTATAAATAAACTGTCAGGTTAGCTATGCTCGATTGATTCTATCACAAATATTTAATTTGTTATTAATATGTATTTGGTATGAGGGATACAGGAGTATCTACGATTAATATTAATCTATAATTATTGTAATAATTTAATGTAATTTAAGATGAGGGTATTGCACATTTTACATTATCTATTCTAAGTAATACCTCACAATTGGATAAATCCGATGCATATAATTTTAAACCAAATAATACATTTCTTATTTTATAATGTGTCGTAAACGTTTATTATTATAATATTAATAGGTATATTACCATAGGTATCAGATGTTTCTCCAGCTACAGAGTTAACAATCATCTCTTTTTAACACCTACTTACAAAGATACTTTGACTGAACTGTCACCACACATGTGTGTAGTATGAATATCCACAGTTTAAAAAAATATCCAAATACCTACTCATAAAGAAAACAATAAGTTTCGCGCCGGAAAACCAAACTAACGCCATTGAATACATTTTTTATTAGTATAAATAACTAATGCAAGAATCATGCAGGCACATTTTGTATAACAATATTAATCTTTTAAATACCTACATGAGAACATAAACCGTTACGAAATCTCACAGCTGCAAACCAAAAGCACTGATGACTATACCAGTCGCTAACGCCAGTAACGATGTAATAATTTTAGAGAATTAATATAGTAAGGTAACCACGGTTATTTACAGCACAATAATAAAATCAGTGTTTTTATTGAATAAGACAGTGAAATTAAAACGCAGTATTTAGTTCTTAGGAATCGCAACGCCTGTGTAGTATTGGAGGCGTCACACGATAATATGGTTTCTGTAGGTACTGTAATTCTATTCATGTATAGGTAGGTATAGGTGATGATTATCACGTGCCAGCAGCTGGGCAGTCAGCTTATTTGCCATTCCAGTTACCATAGAAAAGGGAAGCAAAATTATTACAACTGATAGTACTTAAAATTTATTCGGCTCGTAATATATGTAGCACATAGGTTATATTATTATTACTAGTTAGGCCGCATGTCTCAGGAACCGTGTAAAGAAATGAGATCGACTTGGGGCTGGGCTGTGCGATGTAGTCACGGCGTCACCGCTATAAATGTCGAAGGTCTGTCGCCGATCTGTGGCTATCGTTGTCGACGCCTGCACGTTTACTACCAATAAATTTAATAAGGAATGACGTAAACTCCATTTTTAGAATCGGTTACAATTATGGAATAATCTTAGTTATCATAAGCACCTACATACACAGTAGATACCTATAGATTTCGACACTAATGGTGCACACACTTGAATACGTAATGAAAAAATAATAAATACTAATGACTTGTAGGTATTGTATTGTTCATATACTTATATATAACAACATTACCATTTCGAACTCTATCAATGAACGCTACATTATTTAACTTCAAGTCACGTGTTACTATTTAAATACAAACCTACCTACCCATGCGTAACGCTTCATAACATAAAGTTTATACGGTCACTTACTGCAGTGGCACTCAATGAGGAAGTAGCCATTATTATTGCTAAAAGTGGCATATAGATGGCGTGATTGGTATCGATGGAATTCTTCATAGTTTTGCAAACGTTTTAAAAAACAAAACTGTGTTTTCAAAAATGTTTAATCAATTTTTAAAAAGTTATATATACATGTTAAAATGAAATAATGCGTTTAGAAAAGTAATTTTCATATATTTAGTCATTTTGTTATTTTCCAGTACTTAATTACACTTTAATCAGTGCTAATATGGGGCTCAATGTTTTCAAAATGCTTTCATAGATGGCATTGTCGTCATTTGTATCGGCCTAATTAAATGTCTTTTTTATATTTTCCAATAATAAGCACTTTAATATATTATTATTGTAAATTAAACATATAAAAAAATTTTAAGTAAATTAAAAATAGCCGAACAAGCAAGTAATACTATTTCCAATAATACTTATGTATGAAGTGTTGTCATATTAAAAATAAATACATGTATTATCGATTTTTTTGAATAATCGATAACAGGATTTTATTACAGCGCATTATTCGATGATGCTTTTAATGAGTCGTTGTGAACAGTAAATTTTCATTATTTTGTATTATAGCAGTGTTCCGTTTCAAAGAACGGAATATAGTAGTACATTATTAGTGTCGTTGGTTATTTACATTTGTACTGAAAAATCGATTACATAATAATTTAAAATATCGAGTACGAATCGTAGCTGTCTTCGAATACTGGCAACGGGTAAGATTAAAATAGTATTTAAAAAAGAGAGAAATCGACCCTAACTCGAATACCATAAAGTTGATTTTCCTTTCTCATTAATATCATAGCAGTTTGTTTTTAACTTGCGTATGACTCTGTGGTATGATGTTTAACGTGTATTGTTATTGTACGGTGCATACATTTAAAATATCATATTTTAATGTAGGTACATTTCTTTCATACATCTCATACATTTAAAAAATTATATCTTAATGTAGGTACATACATTTCATACAGGTCAAAAATTATCTTCTAATGTAGGTACATACATACATTTCTTTCATACATTTCATACATTTCAAAAATGAACTTTTTATGTAGTTACATACATTTCATACATGTCAAAAATTATCTTTTAATGTTACCTACATTAAAAGATACATACATACATTACTTTCATACATTTCATACAATGCAAAAATTATCTTTTAATGTAGGTACATACATTTCTTTCATACATTTCATACATGTCAAAAATTATCTTTTAATGTAGGTACATACATTTCTTTCATACATTTCATACATTTCAAAAATGAACTTTTTATGTAGGTACATACATTTTTTTCATACATCTCATACATTTCAAAAATGATATTTTAATGTAGGTACATACATTTCATACATTTCAAAAATTATCTTTTAATGTAGGTACATACATTCATACATTTCAAAAAGTATCTTTTAATGTAGGTACATAACACCACATGTCAGACCCCTTGTATTTGAAAGAAACTTAAAAATAATGCCAAAAATATTAGATGAATATATTTTTAATACGAATATTGTTTTATTTTTGTTCGTCAACTTTATCCCTCACTAACAATACTAGTAGTAGTACATAACCTGGTTTATACCGCTAAAGATATTGAAAGATATACGAGTAATTCAGAATGTTATCAAGTTCAAAATAAGCACACATTACTTGCTTAGATAACAGAGTAATATTACTCGTAATAAAAACATTTGTAACACCCATATGTATACTACGTATGTATAGTAAGTACTTACGCTGCGGCGCCGTGAGACTCGTCTACCTCATCTACTCATCTACGCCGACCGACCAATAGGAGCGCGCCTCTCGTGTTTCCAGAAAGTTCGCGACCAACGGACGATATAGTAGTAAGGCAATGAGTGTCGAAGTGACATCATTATAATATTTTCTCGTTAAATTTTATTGTAATATACACAATTTCGCACTAAATAACGTGTTACCCCGTTACACATTTGTAATAATGAAAAACCTAGACCGACCCTGTTCACTTAATCTTACAAGATCTGACTTTAAAAATTACGATATCCTCATATAGCCTTTCATTTCCCCTTTCAATACTTTTTCGCATTAAAAAGTAGCCTTTCTCAGGGTCTACATTATCTGTCTACCAAATTTCAATTAAATCAGTTCAGTAGTTTTGGCGTGAAAGCGAGACAAACAGACAGACTGAGTTACTTTAGCATTTATAATATTTGTAAGAATATCGCTATTAAAAATAGGGGTTGGTGAAAGACGGGTGAAAATTTAGGCGTGTATGTATTTTCAATGTAACATTATAAATAAATAAAAAATTGTCCATAATACAAAAAAATATTTTTTCGGGGTAGGCCACCCCTGTGACTTAGGGGTTTAAAAAATAGATAACAACCCTACCTCAGACCTGGCAAGTATACATATCAAATTTCATCAAAATGTGGGAGAAATATGGCAACTAACACTGTGATACAAAATTTATATATAAGATATAGCGGAATTCTCATTAGGTAAAAGAGGGGTACATCGTAGAGTACATGAGGTATATACCAGTAAATTAATTGTAGCTAAAATCAGTCTCATACATATAATGATTGAAATAAAAAATCGTATAGCCCGATTTTGATACGTACGAGTATAAAACGTATCAAAATCAGGCTATACGTAGGTATAGCGCAGACGCGTTACAACATATTAAAAAAATAGGCATGGAATGTAAAATAAACCATAACATAATAGGTATATACATTGACACATAAGCCATATCTGCAGAGTGTCGGCTAACGATATTATACCTACACATTTACATTGAATCTTGAATCGTCCCTAATGAGGTACACGATACAGTTACCTACATATCTATTATATACATATCTTTGCAAAACAGATGTCATGTAGACTGAATTGACTGCCATCTATTTTCATGCTTTGTTACTAAGCACCCACTAGTAATCCGAACTGCTTCAGATCTAGCGACATCTAGCGGCTACGGTGGCGAAATAAAATAGCCCGAAGAATAGCCCGAGTTAGGAAGGAACCATTTTCTTGTATGGGATGGGGTATCTGTATGTAATATTATGTTATCTGTGCTTACTGGAAACGACACGTAGGTTAGATTTAATATCTAAATAAAAAAATAAAGATGACAAATAGTTTTTTTGACTGCATATATGTGTATCTGCAAGGGTCGATTGACTACGATAACCTGAAAATATTACTACAATAGAACATTGACAAATTGATTGGCGTCTTTAGAAACATGAGGACTTAAGAGTTTTGGCTCTACTTTATTGTTATACAACGCTGCAGTTTATTGATGAGAAGTTCTACTCAATTAGGTTAAAGCTATTTGTAGGTTTACACCTACCTATAAAAAAAGTGGTACATAGTATACGCAACAATGAATCAATGTAACAATGATGTAAAAATGAGCTAATCGTGAAATACGCTGTATGTTACATGTATACACAAGTTTAATAAGTATATATTTCCGAAAATAATGCTGAATTAGCAAGTTCGTTGAACTTTGTGTACCGTGTCCGGTCGAGGCGAGACGAGGCACAGAGCGAAATTAACGACGACGTCGCCGCACTGCAACGGACTCGTCTACCAACGTCTGCCATACGTATACGGCATACGCAATGGAGGTAGAATAGAGGTGGGAGCGTCTTACTTGTCCTGATAAAAGGTTCTGTTGCTTACTTACCGCGCTGCGCCGTCACGCTGCGAACGAACAACTGGGCCGACCACATTGTTTTGTTTGTTATACGTGGTAGTTACAGGTACTTCTTTATTATACAGCTTTTATACCCGATCGATAACAGGACGAAATGTGTATAGCCTCACGCTATACACATTTCGCCCTGTCCTCGTTAACGATAGAAACTTCAGACATTCCGCGTTTAGAGTTAGCAAGGTATTATGGGTAGGTACCACAATACAACAAATATGAAATAGGTTGGTATGTATTAGCCTTACTGCTGGTTAATTGCTTTATACCAGAAACTTCCGCCCTTTTGATTTACTACACTTATCACTTTACATTTTGAAAAGGCAGAATAACACTGACATGACACAAAATTCTGAAATGTCAATAGTTACTTAAATAATAGGTTCCGCTCTTATTTTTTTTGTTATATTTTATATACGTATAACATAAAATATGTAATAGATATCAATGTGTATATACTATAACTATGAAATATCCTCTTATATATGCTATGCTATAACTTTTTTGTCATATTGAATGATAATATTATGATAAGATTTGTCATACTTCTTACTGACCACTGGTTGTACGATACTGCTAAAATATTAGGCTCCAATTCGTTTTATATGACGATACATAATATCATTTTATGAACGAAGTGGAACGGCATTACCATAATTGGAGGTCGGCGGCGGTGGCGGCTGAACCGGTTCAGTACTTCGTGGTATGACACTATGACGTCATTGATGACATCATCAACTGAGCCTGCCTAATAAAATAAAAACTAAAGTTCTTTTTTAGATTCCTTTGTTATACCACAGATAACATAATGGTACATCGTCTAAGCTATCATAGTTGTAATATTCCTGTTAGATGATCAGAAATACCACTTGAATTGAATCTGATAAATTCTAGGCCCCTACAGTTGACCTGTTGAAAATAATTGTAAATATAATAAGGAAACATAATCGTGTTGTAATACGAAACTTGTAAGACGAAAATTTTGAGATACATAACATACTGTTATCTTGCACAATATCTAAATCTGCCCTATAGAAATCATTGACCACAGATTAATAGTGGCTCCATAATAGAAGGACGAAGTACCTACCTAAATATTTATCACCAAATTACTAAACGTTCCCACCAGCTATCCTAAGTTTAAAATGCGCTTCAAGGACGCATTTCTATTATTAATTCACACATAAATACTAAGTATATTCTAAAACAAAAGTATAACCACAATAATTAACTTACCTATCTGTGCCATAACTAGCAAAACTAAAATAAGAATTGTGAAAGTGACTCTATTTGTTCGTTACCGCTTACCGTATTAACATTGACAATTAATTACATTTGCCATACGAGTATTTGAAACAGTCATGCGCTACTTTTATCCCTGTGAATAAATATGTATGTTTTGCACCGCCGAAGTTAAGGATTGTAGGTAATACTTCATACATTGCGTGTTACCACAGATAATATAATATTGTGTTACCATAGATAACGTAATGCTAGTATAGCAATATTGTATATTGTGTACGTAATAGTATTTACTAATTAAGTAAACAATACGTACAGATTTTCTGTTTCTTCTTTGCGAATATAGACGCGTGCATTGAAATCATTTAGCATGCCCATTCAATGTAGGCAGATTTATTTTACACGTGGATGATATAAACAAAGGCTATAGAAATTGTAAAAGATCTAATTACTGTATGTAGTACAAAATAATTAGTTATATGGAAAGAGCGAATAATGTTTGATGTACCACTGCATAAGTTAATTGTTGCTTATTCTAATCGCAAATCTTTAAAGTTAAATGTAAGTAAAATATAAGTAGGTAAAATAAATATAATATGAAGACAAGAATTAATTTATGGTGCTGAATGTATTTGAAATTTCCTAAATACTAGCGACATCAATAATAATAGAAATCACTCGTGTAAGAGAAATGTAATTGACTATACCTACTATATACTGTTATAAACGGAGACTAAACATACCTATCTAAAGTATAGCGAATAAATTTTAATGTGTCATATATCTTAGAGTCATGCACGTTTTACATCACCGATGGCCTGCGTCTATGTCACCATTGAATGATACAATTCTAGGTGTGGCGGCATACAATTTTTAATTAAAGTACGCTTACAAAAAATATTTAGGTCGGTTAGTGGCCGCACCCCCGTTGGTGGCGCGCCTTATATCTATCAGAATTATGACTTTTACACCCCCACTATCCTCCACTCTCACCAACAAAATGCCTCCATAACACACCTTTGTAACCTAGAAATGAATCGATTTTCAAACATCAAACAAGAATATAGGTTGAATGTTGTATTCCTACATTTCATAGTTTATAGGTACCTACTTGCCGCTTGCAATATATTATAATTTCTCAATATTGACTAATATTACTCCCACTTATTTGTAGATAAGTACCTATATCATAAATATAGTCTGAAAAAGACCTCTAACCAAAGAGCTCTAGAGTTTCCATAAAAAAAATCACTATCTATTAAATATAAATTATTGCAAAGTTTAATTTGAAAATGTCAGACCTCCGATACCAACTTAGGTAGAACCTAAATTTCTAATGCTTAGGGGATGGTTTTATACAAATACAAAATAAAGTTTAAAGTTTCCAAGTATTACCTAATAAGTGGTAATTGCTACGTTACATACTATTTTATTTTACTTTGGGAATATAGGTATATGAATTTTCAAAACTCTATTCTTATGCACCATATCTTGTACCTATACCACGAAACCATCCTGTAGTAATACGGTTCATAACTGCAGTAATAGTTTCGGCTAAATGATGATTATTTTACCTTTATAACAATACATAAATGTGTTACAAAGATGTTACGTGGTTATAACATTATGTGGTTACGTTAGGCTATGGACGCTAGATGTACCAGGGGTATCACGTGCACGTCGACCCATAAGAAACCATAATATACCTTTCTTGAAAAACCCTATGCTGTAGTCTCTCGAGAAATTCTCGGCACCTAATTAATTCCACAATCTAAGAGAGAGAAAAGAGTATGCGGGTGGTGATTCTTCTATAACCCCACCGTGCGAGACCACTTAGGCCTAGGTATTGGGGTAACATATAAAAAGATCGTACTTTAAGTAGGTACATAATAAGTATTTTTAGGGATTTGTGCACTACCTAACAAAATTTTTAAATCTACACACTCGCAAGAGTGGTAATTTGTTGTGAAAAAAAAAACTATGAATACTGAGGATAGGTAAATCTGTTTTACACAGTCAAATTAAGAAATTAATATATATAGAAAAATAAAGACATAATCAAGTATCATAAAAAACTTCATATTCTTTAACTTAATTTTACATTGTCATACACCGTTATTAGGATGAAAAAATGTGCGGTTAGATATTTGTTTATAAACTATGATTCTAATTAATCTTCTCGATTGGCCGGAATTAGAAATTATTTTTATACATAAAAGTTCCGGGTATACCTAAGTATAATTATGTAGGTATATATTTACGTCACGAATTTTATAAATATTTATAGATAATATTACTATGATAATTTCATTAAATGAGTTTTACTTCACTAATATGCGAAACATAAAAATAATATCTTAGGAAGTTAGTAATTTTAAATGAAATACTACTAGTTAACCGACTCAATAATAAGGGGGTTCAATTTAGATGCTTTATTTGTCACGTTAAGAGATATCATATTCTCAGTACTGCCAATTATATTATCTGTGGTACTGCACTGATTTTGGTGATACTTTTTGCAATCGATAGCCCTAGCCTACCCCATATTTGTTATTACCATGTAACTGTTGGTTAATATAAAAATTGTAATAAAAATACTTCCTAAAAGTATTAGGTGAAGTTTTTGAAATTAAACTATAACAATGTACTCACCAATAAAGCTACTGGTGGGCTTGAATCAATTTATCCATTAATATCAACACAACTTGTCACTTTCGACACACTGAATATATCGGATAAATATTTGTAACTGCACAAGCTCAGAAATGAAACAACACGTAGACGACACGCCGTCGTTTATTGAGACTGCCGTCGCGATCGCAAGCGTCGCGTCACGTCACCCCGCGAGTCGCGTCGTGTTTGATACCGACCGTGACTGGTAAACAGTTGTGGCAACGAGCTGGCAGGCCTCTCGTGGACCGGCTCTGCAAACCCCACAAGGAGTTTCATTGCTTAGTCGCACGAATGCAGTTTTTCCATACAATCCAGTTGACATAATTGACATAATGAATAATGGCACTTTGCAACTATAACGTTTACAAATTACAGTCAGTTGTACAATTCGGAAAATTGCGATATGCGAATAGTCAGAAAAATAGATAAAATCTATTTAGATTATTTGGTTAGAGGTTGACTGGTAGAAAATGCCGAAAGGCGTTAAGTCCGCCATATGTACTTTTACCTTGGTATTTTGTGCATTGAAGTTATATATAAATAAATAAAATAAATAAATAATTTATAAATAGACCTACCTCGTAACCATCACGCCGGGCAAAACTGGGTTGAACCTCTTGGTGGTTCTATACTCTAACCAGTCTGTAATTTTTTAATCGATAATAATAGTACGTGACTCTTCTATTAAAGAATAATAGGGTAGGTAAGCATGATGCCTTACCCCAAAGTGTCAAGTTAACAAAAAAATAACTGTTTCGAGGAAAGACCGCCTACAGGCAGGGTACAGAAAGTAGGTATCTCTAAGCAGATTGTGGTACCAGCAATGGGGCCATAGCAATAGTCAAGGCAATAGCAATAGTCTCAGTTACTATCTTATTATTATATATTTATTTGTTGTCCTTTAAGGAAGATGCATATATTCCAGATTTCCTTTTACACTGTGAATTGGTAAATAAAATACGGTGCTTTTCAAGTACATACAGAATTTCAAATACCTAGTTAGTTATACCTGTCTTAACTGTGGTTATACCATAGCATCAGCATACTACTCTGTCAAAAAAGTATCGGGAATTGTTTAATAAAACGCAAAATAATTATTTAATCATTCAAATTTATTTTGTCGCCTTCAAAGTAGGCTCCACTCGAATCAATACACATATGCCAACGATTAATCCACTCATCAAAGCACCTTTTAAACGCGTTTGAAGGGATCGGCTTCAGCTCCTTTAGCGAATTCTCCTTAATGGCCTCTATCGACTCAAAGCGGCGCGCGTCCGCGGAGTGGCAATAAGTTTTGGAAAAAGAAAAAAGTCACAGGGGGCTAAATCTGGAATTCATACTAATGAATATATGGTAATCTGGTCGTTATTCGAAGATATGTGTCGAGTTTTTGGTCAAAAAAGCGTTCACAATGTGAGATTTGTTTTGAAAATGTGTGACGTTGCGTTATCATGGTGCAAGATCCATGAGTTTTCTTTCCACAAATTCGGCCGTTTCCTACGCACATTCTCTCTCAAACGTTGTATAACTTCCAAATAACATTATTTATTTACTGTAGAACCATTTGGAACGAATTCCCAGTGGACAACACCACGATAATCAAAGAAAACGAGCAGCATGACTTTCACTTTTGACTGACTTTGACGTGGTTTTTTTGGTTTCGGCTCATGTGGATAGCGCCATTCAGCCGCCTGTTGACTGGTTTGCATGTCAAACTCATATACTCACGTCTCATCACCTGTGTTTATGCGCTGGATAGACGTTGGGTCCGAATTTACTTGCTCAAGCATGTCTTCAGCCACCTTCTTCCGATAATTTTTTTGAAGAAAGTTCAACTCTCTTGGAATTAGTCGAGCAGCCACGCGTCTCATACCCATTGATGGTGTAAAATGTTGCGAATTGATTCGTGAGACACGCTAAGGTCATGAGCTACATCCCTCAAACTTAAATGACGGTTTTCCAGCACAATTTCTTTGACTTTGTCCACAATTTCATCCGTTGAAGACGTTGATGGATGACCAGATCGGGGCAAATCTTCCACGACTTCTCAGCCCTCTGAAAACGCTTTATACCACTTGTAGACCCTTGTACACTTGTATTTTATATCTTTATATGTTTGAGTCATTTTTTTATGATTATTGATACATTATTGTCAAGTTAGAAACGATACTAATAAGATTGTTGTAACGTCTTCAAAACTTAATTATTAACTAATTTTATGAATTAAGCATTCACATGTATTTTTGATAATCTCTACTAACCCTTAAATCAAAGACATTTTTTTCATTATAATACAATAGTTCCCTCTATCGCGGTAAAATGTTAATTCGTTTTTCCTGTAATTGTACTGATACGAACTAGATAAAATGTACTTGCGTACATCTTATTCCGTTATTGCGTATATCTGAGAACTATCTATTCTTAGATAAATATATGTAGTTTGAATGTGACTAACGCAAAATTTTAAGCTTATTTTTAAATTTTCTCGTTTTATTATTATTAAACTTTTTATAAAGATACAAAAAGCCTCATCCTCAGTGCATTAAAATTCATTTCAATTCCTGTTTATAAAATTATCAGGATATTAACAGATAACTTAGTTTGACCACTATCAAAATGATTGTCTGTAAACACTAAATTAAAAATTTTGTACCAGTAATAACGAATGCAGTTTGAACTCCTAGTGGTGCTCTCAGACTAAAGTCTTCCGTCAGGCGGGAGTTGGCCTTGAGCCACTCCATAAGTCCTTCGCCGAGATTGGAGTGCCATCTGCACTTGTCCCTATCGTCCGGTGAAGCTGTAAAGGCCAGCTGCAGCATTAGAGTACCAAGTCCGAAGAAAAAAGTATCGAATGAGCAATCGATATCGAAAATCATTGTATCGATTTTATCGAAGACTTTGAGTTAATATTGATTTATAGTCGAAGATATTTTGAGTTAATACTGATTTATAGTCGAATCGTTGGTGTATTTAATATATCGACGTATATCACTCATCTTTCTTTTTTTTCTCTTCTATTGACTCACCTTTCTTATTTTTATTTCTGTCTGGCCGATCATCTGTGGTGTCGTCTGATCATGTGAATAATCTGTGGTCATATTTCATTAATTGATTGGCAACACTGGCTTACCGTCATTTTAATTCATGTTAATGTTATTTTCCGATTTGCGTGTATTTCAATTATAATCTTTATTGTTTACTAGTTCTACAACACGTTCTGCAGAATAACTCATCAAATAAAAATTAATATTACATACCTGGATAGTCACTTTAATTCTTGTAATATGTTGACGAATTATCAATAGAGGTATCAAGTATGAGTAACTGTATAGAAACGGTTTCCAAATATTTGTCTTTCAACGACCTAATGATCTTATTTAATTATTTATAAGTCTGTAAAATCCATTAAAATTGTATGTTATGGCTCCTGCTAACAACGATCGCCAAGCTGGCCACACGGGAACCATACCCAAGACAAAAGTGAGAAACAATTGCAATGTACCACAAGAAGCTGTGACTCCCACAAGAAGAGATATGACTACTAATCTAGGGACGGTAAGACTTATAAAATCTATTTATATAACTATGCTTGCCCAAAAAATGTTCTAAATACATGCTACTGATTCATACCTTGTTAAAATGACACAATAATTATTTGCTATTTGTGAGACTTTTATTTTATTTTTATCACTTTTTAAACAATAATAAACATTAAATAATATTACTGTGTGTGAAGAATAGAAAGTAGTAATCAATTAATTCTAGCATAAACTCCTTTAATTCATAAATTTAAGTCTCCTGTAATATTACACTGTCATTTGCTAATATGAAGTTAGTAGCACATATTTTATGTATTTTTAGAAACTTCCAAGAGATGTAATCTGGCTAACCGCCAACTTTGTTTCAGTTGTGAGACACATGAGATTTAAAATACAGCTATATATTATCACCTTAAATTTGTAATTTTGGAAATATATATATATATGTACTATTTGTTATTACAATACTCCCATTATTTATTTACCATATGGGAGCTTGTTTTTCTAAATTCAATTTAAAGAAGGTTTGTTGAAATGTGCACAAATATTGTGACCTATATATATTATAGCTTTACATTAAGATAAATAAGTATGTATTAGATATAGTGCTGATAGCAATGTCATATTTTTAGACATCATTAGATTGGGTGCCTGTCTCGGAATATAATACAAGATCTAACTATAACCAGTCAAGAAAGCCATCTAACAACACTTCTGATCATGAACTGAATGATTTAGGTAAGTTCTACTTTTTAACAATGATTTTTGAATTCTCAATATTATTATTCTGGCTGTGCTCAATGAATTCAATATGTTTTAGTCCATGTATATGTTACTTTAGTTTTATTAATATACACATATATGTGTTTAATTTTAACAATTTTAGATAATCCAGTATCTTTTGAGAGTGGATTTGGAAGGTTTGTACCAGTGAGACCCCAACCCCGTGCTCTGCCCTTGAATGTACAAAACCGTGAGAACATAGCACCTGAACAGCATGATGAGGTTCCTGGTTCCTCTATGTCAGGTCACACCTTGCATCCATATGCACATCAAATGCAAAATGGTGATTATTAGACTTATGTACCTGTAGCTATACTACATTTAAATTAGATATTCTATTAAGGTTTAATGATAAATGTTTTAGGTCTTACTCCTCATGCTAATTCCTCACACCATGCAGCTGCTGCTGTAATGATTGTGAATCCTACAACTCCTAATGCAGTTACAGGAACTATGTCACAACCATTTAATGTAAGTACATGCATACAGTAATACTTAATATTTAAAATAAAATGTTTGTATTATGAACACTTTTTTTGTCATTACAGGCAAATCAAAATAGAAATAATTTATCAAGGAATTTGAACCCTGCTCGCAATAATTTTGAAGGAAGCAGTCATCCAAGCAATACTAATAATAATAATAATACAACCCCACCTATTACTAACTCTAGGTCAGGAACAAAAACAGTTAATATAATGAATAACATGTATGACCAAGGACAAAGTAATTTTAATAATCTCAATGAGCCTAATCATGTAAGTTCTTTATATTTTTAGCTACTTTGATAAAAAAAATATTTTATATGTAGTACAATTTCATTAAATATTATGCTATATGAATTAAATTGTGTGTTATAGGTTCATAGGGAATCAGCACGGGCTTTAGGCGAAGCTATAGTGGCAGCCTGCCCTGATGCAGCGGCAGTAGAGCGTCGTCTTGGACAAATCAGGGAATACATAAGAGTTACTTCATCTCTCGTTGATACGATGCGTAACTCTGAAGATGAGGTATGTGTTTCACATCTTTTTACCCATGTATTTTTTTTTAAATATATATTTATTAAAGAACACTTTTCCATACATCTAATACTGTGTTATAAGTATGTGATATTTTGAATTTAGGCTTTTATTGAGCACACAAAAGAAGAATATGATGAACTAGTACAAATGGTGATGACTTTAAAAGAAAGTGAAACTAAGTTAGAAAGTATGCTGTTGGAGAAAAGTAGTCCTGAAAATATAGAAATGCCAGCTGAAGACATTTGTGAAAACATTAGTGACATGAATTGTGAGACGGCTACTGAAAAAAGCCAACTGTCAGATTTGCCACCAAGTATAAAAAATAATGATAATTCTCTAAATAGTAATCATCTTAAAAAAGTTACAAATATAGAAAATGAACAATTGAATAAAACTTTACATATAATGAATAATGCTGATGATACTTCTAGTGAAATTACTGAAATTGAAGCAAATTTAATTGGTTTAATAAATGAGTCTAGTATTTTAGAAAACACCAGTAATAGTGATATACCTAAAACTAACGAAGATTTTAATAATAAAATGGAAATAGAAGAGATAGAATCTATTCCTTGTTCTGAGATGGAAGGAAATAAAGATGACCAACATTTGAAAGAGATATTAAGAAAGAATATAATTTCATGTGTTGAAAAAGTTGCACTCATAGAGGAATTGAAAAACAAAAGTAGAGATTGTAGCTCTTCTAATAGTAACCGCGATATGCAGGTGTCTTTCTATTGATGTGTGCCATGCCATATGAAGAGTGCCCTTATTGTAAATTAGTTGAAAATTGCATAGCATGCACTCATTGCCAAATTCCAAATGTAATAAATAATATTTCTAATAAACTACGCACAAACATTTCCATATGACTATGTTGTTGCTCTATTAACATGGTCTTTAGCTTAGATTATGTCCTTATGCACTAAATGCTTTAGAAAAAAATCATATCTAAATAAATATATATTGTGTATTGTGTTACAGTAATTAATTTTGGTTCTAACCCCAAATATAGACTAGTAAATAATATAAGTTCAGATATAACACTCTTAAATGGTATTCCACTGTGATAACCACTACTAAATACTTAGTTTTTGTAAACTATCATAATATAATCTTTTATTTCGGATAATCTGTTATGTCTTTTTGCTTTGTTCTTGTAATGTACTTATGCAATAGCCTGGGCTGAATAGAAGATGAACAGCGAAATAAAGGGATATAATTAGTACTTGAATTACATTTATTGGATTAACTGTAATGGGTGCAAAACATGCATGCATGTCTCAGATTTTAATCAGTACTTCGCATCAAACAGTAGAATAATTAGATTCAATAATATAGGCAGAGATATGAGAGATAGGTATAGATTAGAGTCTAGGTTCAACCCCTCTGTAATATCTGTTCAAGGAATGAGTGTAACTTCTATCTGTACATAGTATTATTTATTATTCTATGTTGACTTACACCAATATTTGATTTTTCTATTATTGTGCCTACATACCTGAATAAAAATATTTTTAACTATTGTGAACCAACTCTTACTTTTCATTATGGGTACAATATTACATAGAATTGAATAACGCATGGAAAATAATAATTTTAACATCTGTGTATGTACGAAAGGTATATCAAATATTTTGTGCATTGATACTAAACTATTGTTTTGTCCCTTAGGATATTGTCACTAGACCTGTGTCGGTACAAAGTAATGAATCCATTTATAGTGACAATGAACTTTGGCAAAATGAAATAAAAAGCAAAATGGAATTATCACAAGTTCGCTTGGCTGCACTGAAACAGCAACAAAAAAGACTTCTTAAATGTCAGGTAATAATATGATTTTATAATAATTGAAAACAAGATATGGATATTGATTGAAATCCTGATGAGAGATTTTTTTATTTGTAAAAGTTTTAGCTTCATATTAATATCACAGGAAGGATACAAAATTAACTTGTAATGTTTATAACATTTGTTTTTAATCAAGAATGCCTTTAAATATATGTATAACGTGATTTTATCGGTTTAAATCTGTCTGCTTTCTTTAAAATTCATTTACTTAATACATCTTTTATTTATCTATTATAATATAAACAATTTTCAATAGGAGGAAGCAAAGCAACAATTA
The DNA here is from genome assembly GCF_030625045.1 of Achroia grisella. Classification (NCBI taxonomy): domain Eukaryota; kingdom Metazoa; phylum Arthropoda; class Insecta; order Lepidoptera; family Pyralidae; genus Achroia; species Achroia grisella. The sequence goes on from NW_026713059.1 coordinate 6,456,758, forward strand.
GAAGAAATGAATAGAGAAAGACAGTCGCAGGAATTGCCTTTGCATCCTTCTACGTCACATGATAATTTCAGCGTTCTGCAGGTAATTTCTATGGGTAACATCTATATGACTTAGCATTTATATGCTGACAATTTGATATAATTTTTATTTATTATTTATATGTTACATTAGAATACGAAGAATTGCTAAGGTTCGTAATTATCAACAATAACTGCCAATTATATTTACATTTTTTTTAAATTTTGTCGTGAACAATCCAAACTCTGATAGAAAAGAAATAAATTACCTACAAACAGCTTCTGCCGGATCTACTATGCAAAGTGGTAAAAATCTAGCTATATAAATACCTATAAATACAGATAATAAGAGTTTGTCAATGACGAAGGTGTTTGGTTTTTCAATAATACATTGCAAATCTGTATATACTTTAAACATTTTTTTTTTCAGAATCAAAGTTTTAGTGGAAACTATCATCATCAAAACCGCATGTACGCAGCCAATCAGATAGGTGTCGCGACAACTCTGCCACACTCTGCAGAAGTATTTCATGGTCAGATCGCTAAAAACATCGATAGCGAACATGGACTCCACCCTCACTCAACACAGGGCCAGGAAGAGAGGTTCCCTAATCGTGAAATAATAGGTAGTAGTGAGGTAAATCTGAACATTCAATTGTTTACAGTTGCAAAATCTATCTATTCGTATTTTTGTACTTATAGAATGAAAAGAGAAATTTATGTTATTGTACCTACTTCATACAATGTAATTTAATTCTTCTACTATTGGAAGATTTAAGACAAATATTTTTGCTTTAAAATAATGCCTAATAAATTAGAAAAAGGTTTAATACTAAATGAATAATACTGACTTACTCATTTATATAATTAGCATAATAATTAAATATTTTTGAACCAAAATAATAATTAACAACCCTGAAAAATAATCATTAAATATTTTTCTACAAAATGTATTTGTGTTTTTCATACATATATTAACAATGTAGGAAGCAATTGGAGGTACCCGCGACAGTGAAGTGGAAGATGACGAGAGTCTAATAAATGAACGGAGTCATCTGCTCCAAATGAAACTACGAGAACTACAAATGAAAAAACAGCACATGGAAAATTTGGTGAGATTTATTTTGATAATTAAAAAAAATCTAAAATATTATTAGCTTGTACTATTAAATAATTGTAACAGACATACTGAATAATGTTTTTTTATTATTTTTAGGTATCAGAATTCCAAAAGTTGCAAATGGCCACCCGCTTAGCAAGCTCCCATAACACATATTCAAGCTCTGGCGAAGATAGTGGTGACGATGAGCCATCTCGTAATTTAAAATGTAATGTACATGTTCTACAAAATATTTAACTACGCATTATAACTAAAATAATATACATTCATATACTTAGTTTATATATTTACAGGTAATAAATCTGGAAATAATAGAAAGAATGAAGATCCTTTTAAATTAATGGAAATCAAAGCTATCAAAACGGCACTTCAAAAAACCAAAGGTATGTTTTTACTATTTAAGTTAATATAGATTTATAGCAATCATGTTTTTTTAATACTGTTTTTACATATCTTTAAAATGGTATTAAAGTAATACATCATATTGTACAATATATTTTACAGATCTCATGAGATCAGTTGAAAACTACGAAGCGGAAAATATGTCGGGTGCTCATGACGATTCCTTTCAACTCCCAAACCATAATATACACGACAAGTAAGTGTCAAGTAATATTATTAGTAGCAATCATTTTCCGTCACTACTTAACATTAAGAAAATGCAGAAATAATTATAATACAAGCTTAAATAATAGAAATATTAGAAATTTAGAACAGTGTTCATTGTTTACAAATTTAATAATTAATATAATTTTCATGTCTAGTGCTATTTAAATTGTGATGTTGATTGTGTGTAACTTTTATAAATTCATCAGCAGTATCATGTGTCCTAATATTTTTCCTCATATTTTCTATAGTATTCAGTATCTGTCTTTTTTATTTCACCCTGTGTAATACTGCTTCATTTCTTACTTTAACTTTCCAGCAAATTCTTTCCATCCTTTTCCAACACATTTCAAAAGCTTACAGTACAGAGTTAATATCCACGTCTCACATTCATACAAAGCTATACTCCAGATATAGGTCTTAATACGCCGCATATTTGTTTAGTAAATCTGAAGGAGGTGGTAGTGTGGGCGGGTGGTCCAATGATGGCAGTATGTGTCGTGTGCGCAACTCTTTACAGCAACGACACAAGTTCACCAACGAGCAACATTCACAACAACAACATTTACATCAACATCAGCCACAACAACATTTACATCAACCGCAACCACAACAACAGCAAAGTGAGTTTACTTTTTATAATAAACGTAGCATAAAACAGCATGTAATGTCATATAAAAATAGTCCTATAACTGACTTATGTGGGGCTATATTCGAGGCAAAGTTTATATCAAGATAACCTTTATATTCTATTATTAAAATTGGGTGTTACGATTGAGTAAATCGTATAGTTGATTGTATCATGTAATAGAAAATGAACTTTTAGTTATGTTTTTAATTAAATTTGGGTTTAATATGTTAGCAATTTGGTTTATTATAATAGTTTAATATAGTAATATTTTTACTAATTTTTTTACAATTTCAGGCCATGAAGCTAATATAGCTTCACTTCAAGAATTAGCACAAGAGTTGAGAATGGAAACTGAAAAAATCATGGGCGAGAGAGCGCGCATCAAGGATATGATATCGAATAAAGGTATACAATGGTACCTATATCTTAAATGATAATATCCGCTCAATATTTCTTATTAAATGTTATAAACTTGATTTTATTTTATATTTTTTAAGCCCTGTTAGGGTTATAACTGTATAACTGTAACAAATATTCAGACGCTGGTATTTCTGGGCCTTCTCAATATTTACATGTAACAAACATACTCGTAAGCTTATTTCGAAAACGAAGTTCAAAATATAATTTGTCTGAAAGCAAGTTTTGATCTCATTTACCATACTATAGAAATGTTTTAACAGTGTTAACACATTTCTTAGTACCGGCTACAAATAGGATGAGAACTAATTGAAAAGCGGTCAGGTAACAGAGGCTTACATATTTACGTATAGGGAGTGCCCTATATGTAAATATGTAATCCTCTGTTATCTGACCGTTTGATATTCTGTCATAGAAGTGTCCCGCAAGCATAAGAAGGTGAACGAAGAGGCAGTAGCGGGACCGAGTGGTGTGAACGCGCCGAGCGGCAGTAGCACTGCGAGCGGGCCACCGGGTCCGGCTGAGCGACGCCAGCTGCAGTTGCGTGCTCTGCTTGCCGACAAGCAACGCGAGCTCGAGGCTCTCCTCAACAAGGAAGTGAGTCTTCTCATTTCTACTGTAACTGTACTAATATTATTATGTCATCATGTTAAAGTCATGACATTTATATATTATTATTTAATATTACTACTGTAATTGTAACTGCGTTGGTCACATGTTAGTTACTAAAATAATTAGAAGTTTCTCATTTACAAAATTTATAGTAATATATGTTTAGTTAATACAAATTGAATTTATTGTTCCAGAAGGTGTTATGTGCAGCATCTGAATGCCAAAAATTAAAACAGGACTCGAGAACGGCCTCTGTAGTAAACCAGTCTTATAATAGGTATATTTTATAAGTAGTATTACATTAATAAAGTTAGAAGACTACTAACTAGGTTGTAAGAGCAACATTACTATTGAAGTATATTCAATTCAGACAAAACACATCATTTATAAATAAGTTATTTTATATTGAGATAATTGCTACAAAATTTTCAAATTTCTTTTTCTGCTTAGCTTAGGTTGGCTGGAAGAAATCTCTTTTATATGGGCTTATCTCTTGCTCACATAACTATATTGTATTTTATAATATGTATGTAAATGTAATATAATTTATTTCATTTGTCTATTTCACGTTGTTGCAGCGAACAAGAAGATCCCGACTCACGATCAGAGCAGATAATGTTGGACTCGCAAAATTCAAGAGATAACGAAAATTATAGAGTAAGGCACTCATTTTTTGTTATTTTAGTTTAAATTTTGTAACAAAAAAAGTTCTTTAAGAACAAAACAGATAAGAAGTATAAGACACAATTCCTATTATGGACGTAAACAACAAAAAATCTGTTTATTTATTTTCAGGTTATTCATCTTTTACCTTACCTACAGAAGGTAAAAGTTAAATAAAATTCATATTTAGCACACACTAACAAAGACGCGGCCAGAAACAAATTATTAATCATTAAGACATATTGGAGATATATGAACGGCAAACAAGCTGAACAACCTATCTGATAGGAGGTCGTAACTGTCGTCCATATACATAAATAGTACATGAACGTCATGAGACAAACAATGGGTATAATTTTGATCTGTAAAGAACTTTTTATAGATTCATACTTATTCATACTGTATTTCCATGTGAGATCTTCCAGACCAAGTATTAATAGCCTCTATTATTACATACATATGATACAAATTTTTATATAAATATAACGATTAATTTATGTTGTTGCTCTTCGTTTGATAGCAATGAATAGAAATAAGGTATTCCTTTTTTTAATATTTATAGATACATACATACTTGCAGGGTGGCAGTGGCGAGAATGTTGTGAGTGGCAGATCTATGAATACTGTACCATCGCGCTTGGGAAGCACCTATGGGAGTGACAGTGACAGGTAATCAAGATATTGTTACAAATTCACTCCTTTTAATGTAAGGTAAATAGAGACCGTGAAGTGCCATTATATCAAATCCAAAAGTTTGTGAGGATGTATGAATGTTTGTTGTTATTTCACGAAAAAAGCAATTGAAGGGATTCAAACGATTTTGGCACATACATCGTATCCTACATTAATATTTGGGATACTTTTTAAATGCATTCACGTGAGTTTGCGCTACAAGATACAACTAATATCATAATTCTATTGTACAAATAGCTAACTTCTCTAGTTTATTGTTATACTTTAAAAAAAATCGATAGAACTGGACTAAAAATAGTGTGTGAATGAACGATGAATGAATAACGCCTATGAATTATTTTTTTCTTATACATAAAATAATATATTCCACCATTTGCTTCATTACAGCGCATCGAGAAATAAATCAAACCAATGGAACCGTACAAGAAGAAGACAACCACAAGATCGACAATCTGAAGATAATGTACGTAATTTAAATATACTACATTTTAATTATATACAGGTCTCATAGCGGTGATGAGGACACGACTCGTTTGTTTGAGCACCTTTAAATCACGTCTGATAAAATTCTCGAGCAATATGCCTCCGCGAATTTAGTGATACTTGGAGACTTTAATGCCCATCACACCGAGTGGCTCCGTTCTCGAATCACTGACCATGCGGGGAGAACTGCTCACGAGTTTGCCCTGGCCTATGGATTCTCACAACTGGTTCATTCTCCAACGAGAATACCAGATATCGAGACCCATACGAGTTCCTTACTGGACCTTCTGCTGACTACAGGTCCGGACGAATATTCAGTCACCGTGGAAGCGCCTCTTGGTTCTTCGGATCGCTGTCTTATTCGATCCCAAGTACAGTGCACACAACCTGCCACACACCGAACACCTGGTCGACGTCGCATCTGGCATTATAAGAAATTCTCTCTCGCGTAAAATTCTCGGAATCCGTCCCAATCTGCTGAAGATTGGGAAGGATTGCGAGAATTTTACGCGTCATACCCATGGAGGCAGCACTGCTTTGTATCAGAAGACGTCGATTTTTGTACAGCCGCCGTTACTGAAGTCATACTTGCGGGTATGGAATGTTTCATTCCAAATCTGCTTGTTGCTTCAGGGCCGAAAAAGCGACTGTGGTTTAATAGGTCATGCAGAGAAGCCAGACAGGCTAAAGAAACTGCTTATCAGGCTTGGACCACGGCTCGTTCCAACAGTGATGTTGGCGTATCTGTTGCGAGGCGGAATTTAAATGCTGCATCCACCTACCTGCAATTACTCTCTTACTACACCTAGTAAGAGAGTAATTGCTAGAGCCAAATTCGACTTCGTCAGCAAAATTGGCGAGCGACTAGCCCGTCATCCCTCTGGAAGTCGAGCCTTTTGGTCCCTTGCTAAGGCTGCCGAAGGTAACTTTAGTCAGTCATCCTTACCATCACTACGGAAGCCGGATGATAACTTGGCACATAGTGCAAAAGAGAAGGCCGATTTGTTGTGCGCTCTTTTTGCCTCAAATTCTACTTTAGACGCTGGGGACACCATACCTACTACCATCCCATGGTGTGGTAACTTTATGCCGGAAATATCCGCAACACAACGGAGTGTCCGGCGAGAGTTGCTGTCTCTCGATGTCAATAAGTCGAACGGGCCAGACGGCATACCGGCTTTGGTGCTAAAGAAGTATGCTCCTGAGTTGTGTCCCGTACTCACGCGCCTCTTCGCGCTTTCATACTCTGGGCAATTTCCGTTATCATGGAAGACCACCCTTGTGCACCCTGTGCCAAAAAAGGGCGACAGGTCAAACCCATCGAACTACAGGCATATCGCTATTGCATCTTTGCTCTCCAAGGTGATGGAGCGTGTAATTAATACACAGCTCCTCAGGTACCTAGAAGATCACGATTTATTGAGCGATCGTCAATATGGCTCCTGCCGTAATCGCTTAACTGGTGATCTTTTAGTGTATCTCACACACCGCTGGGCTTTTGCCATCGAGAGCAGTCAGCCTTGATATGGCGAAGGCATTCGATCGGGTTTGGCATCAAGGTCTTCTATCGAAATTGCCTCTATTTTTTTGTCTGACAGATGCATCAAAACTGTGGTCGACGGTAGTTGCTCCGATAGCATGGACATTAACGTTGGCGTCCCGCAAGGCTCTGTTCTCTCCCCGACACAGTTTTTGCTGCATATTAATGATTTGTTAACTACAGTTGACATTCATTGCTATGCGTATGACAGTACTGGAGACGCATTTTACACGGGCCGTGCGAACATTCCTCTTTCCGTTGTGGAGTCAAACCGCGAACAGCTTGTGTCTGAAATCGAGAGTACGCTCACCAGAGTCTCCGATTTGGGGCGATTGAACTTAGTTCAATTCAACCCTACCAAGACACAAACCTGCGCGTTCACCGCTAAGAAACCCCCTTTTGCTGTGGCTCCGCAATTCCAGAACACATCCATTACCATCTCTAGGAGCATTGGGATTCTCGCTGTCGACATCTCTAGCACAGTTGAGTTCCGTAGTCACGTCGAAGAAAAGGTCAAGCTGGCGTCCAAAAAGCTCGGTGTGCTGAATAGATCGAGGCAGTACTTCACTGCGGACCAGAGATTTCTCTTGTATAAGTCGTAAGTTCGGCCGCACATGGAGTACTGCTCTCATCTTTGGGCAGGAGCACCTGGATACCAGCTCGGTCCTTTTGACTCAGTTCAGAGATGTGCTATGAGAATTGTCGATGATCCCAATCTCTCAAACGGTATCGAACCACTTAACTTGAGGCGAGACTTCGCATCGCTTTGTGCGTTCTACCGAATATACAACGGACTGTGTTCTGAGGAATTGTTTGACATGATGCCTACGGCTACCTTTTACCATCGCACCGCTCGCCGTCGACAGGGAATTCATCCCCATGGAATGAACTACCTGCCGAGGTTTTCTCGATAGACTACAGCATGGGGTTTTTCAAGCCGACGATTTTTAAGGGCCGGCAACGCGCATGTGCGCGCACGCGCACACCTAAGTGGCATAAAAAATGTATATCATAAGAATAGCATAATAATGTTTTCCTGAGTTTTCGTAATCTATATTAATGATATTTTCGTAATCTACATATAAATAAAATTTGAGTGTCTGTTTGTAATATTGAAATAACCGTATTTTGCTACATGCATATGAATATTAATACATGGTATATACACCAAAATCTATTTTTTTACTATTTTTGTCTGTCTGTTTGTTCCAGCTAATATCTGTAATGGCTGGACCGATTTTGACAGGACTTTCTTTTGGCAGGTAGCTGATGTAAAAAGCAGTAACTTAGGCTACTTTTATTTTAGAAAAATAAACTTAAATTACACGCGGACAAAGTCGCGGGAACAGCTAGTTATAAATATTATTATTTAGTTGGAATATCAATAAAATTATGGTATTCAATTTTCAAATGTGCTATATATGACGAAATTTTATTTTAGGGTACACAGTCAAATAATGCAAATCAAAACGTACGTCATGAGTCAAGGGCTGAAGCTTCGAATATTAACATGGTGCCTCCGGTTACCCAAAATCGTGAGTATAAAAAAAAATATTACAGTTAGTGAGTTATTTATATTAGTAGTAAAGAATTCGTGTTCCAGTGTTAATATTTTTTAATTGTAACATTTACTATTACCACAGATAACATAATATTACATACAGATACCCCATCCCATACAAGAAAATGGTTCCTTCCTAACTCGGGCTATTCTTCGGGCTATTTTATTTCGCCGCCGTAGCCGCTAGATGTCTCTAGATCTGAAGCAGTTCGGATTACTAGTGGGTGCTTAGTAACAAAGCACGAAAATAGATGGCAGTCAATTCAGTCTACATGACATCTGTTTTGCAAAGATAGGTATATAATAGATATGTAGGTAATTGTATCGTGTACCTCATTAGGGACGATTCAAGATTCAATGTAAATGTGTAGGTATAATATCGTTAGCCGATACCCTGCAGATATGGCTTATGTGCCAATGTATATATTATGTTATAGTTTATTCTACATTCCATGCCTATTTTTTTCTCTCGACGAAGATATGTTGTAACGCGTCTGCGCTATACGTATAGCCCGATTTTGATACGTTTATACTCGTACGTATCAACATCGGGCTATATGATTTTTTATTTCAATCGTTATGTGTAAGAGACTGGTTTTAGCTACAATGAATTTACTGGTATATACCTCATGTATTCTACGATGTACCCCTCGTTTACCTAATGAGAATTCCGCTATATCTTATATATAAACTTCGTATCACAGTGTTAGTTGCCATATTTCTCCCACATTTTGATGAAATTTGATATGTATACTTGCTAGGTCTGAGGTAGGGTTGTTATCTATTTTTTATACCCCTAAGTCATAGGGGTGGCCTACCCTGAATTTTTTTTTTGTATTATGGACAATTTTTTATTTATTTATAATGTTACATACACGTCTAAATTTTGGCCCGTCTTTCACCAACCCCTATTTTTAATAGCGATATTCTTACAAATATTATAAATGCTAAAGTAACTCTGTCTGTTTGTCTCGCTTTCACGCCCGTTACACGTTAGAAATGTGTAACGGGGGAACACGTTACTTAGTACGAAATTATGTATATTACAATAAAACTTAACGAAAAAATATTATAATGATGTCACTGGAACACTCATTGCTTTACTACTATACCGTCCATTAGTCGCGAACTTTCTGGATGCGCGAGAGGCGCGCTCCTATTGGTCCGTCGGTGCGGTTACCGCACGACGCGCATGCGCTGTACGCTTAGATGAGTCTCACGGCACGGGCGTAAGTACTTACTATGTAATATGTATACATATGGGTGTCACAAATGTTTTTATTACAAGTAATATTACTCTATTATCTAAGCCAGTAATGTGTGCTTATTTTGAACTTGATAATATTCAGAATTACTTGTATACATAACTTTCGATATCTACAATAATAATATCTTTGATGTATGAAAGAAATCTATGTACCTACATTAAAAGATAATTTTTGACATGTATGAAATGTATGAAAGAAATGTATGAACCTACATTAAAATATAATTTTTGAAATGTATGAAAGAAATGTATGTACCTACATAAAAAGTTCATTTTTGAAATGTATGAAAGAAATGAATGTACTTACATTAAAAGATAATTTTTGACATGTATGAAATGTATGTACCTACATTAAAATATAATTTTTGAAATGTATGCACCGTACAATAACAATACACGTTAAACATCATACCACAGAGTCATACGCAAGTTAAAAACAAACTGCTATGATATTAATGAGAAAGGAAAATCAACTTTATGGTATTCGAGTTAGGGTCGATTTCTCTTTTTTTAAATACTATTTTAATCTTGCCAGTATTCAAAGAAAACTACGATTCGTACTCGATATTTTAAATTATTATGTATTCGATTTTTTGTACAAATGTAAATAACCAACGACACTAATAATGTACTACTATATTCCGTTCTTTGAAACGGAACACTGCTATAATACATAATAATGAAAATTTACTGTTCACAACGACTCATTAAAAGCATCATCGAATAATGCGCTGTAATAAAATCCTGTTATCGATTATTCAAAAAAATCGATAATACATGTATTTATTTTTAATATGACAACACTTCATACATAAGTATTATTGGAAATAGTATTACTTGCTTGTTCAATTAGCTATTTATTCAAGCTATTTTTAATTTACTTAAAATTTTTTTATTTGTTTAATTTACAATAATGATATATTAAGCGCTTATTATTGGAAAATATAAAAAAGACATTTAATTAGGCCGATACAAATGACAACAATGCCATCTATGAAAGCATTTTGAAAACATTGAGCCCCGTATTAGCACTGATTAAATTAATTAAGTACTGGAAAATAACAAAATGAGTAAATATATGAAAATTACTTTTTGTAGACACAGTTTTGTTTTTTAAAACGTTTGCAAAACTATGAAGAATTCCATCGATACCAATCATGCCATCTATATGCAACTTTTAGCAATAATAATGGCTAGTTCCTCACGGATTGCCACTGCTATTACTATTACTCTCTTACTTATTGTGAGTAATTAACTGGAGAAAAATATTAGAAATGAAAGGTAAATTAGATTTTAGGAAGATAATTCTATCATTTAGTAGTAGTAGTGCAAGACTGTCCCGAGTATGGTCATACTCCAGATAGTCTTGCACTACTTGTATACTATTTCCTAATAATTATAAAACCGATTGTTACTATACAGCTGAAAAGTTATAATACCTATATGTTATAATGGTATCATGTTATTTCTATTATACATCTATATGTGAATAAAATTGGAGTATTATAAATATTGAAAAACCATTTTTTACTAAATGCATATGAATATAAATACGGTACATACACCAAAATAACATATTTTACAATTTTTCTCTGTCTGTCTGTTCGTTCGAGTTAATCTCTGAAATAGCTAGACCGATTTTGAAGGGACTTTTATTGGCAGGTAGCTGATATAATAAGGAGTAACTTAGGCTACTTTTGTTTTAGAAAAATTAAGTTAAATTCCACGTAGACGAAGTCGCGGGAACAGCTAGTCTAGCATTTATTTTGGGAATGTATTACAATTTAAAAAGGTGTCTACGTTTATTAATATTGATAGAATATGTTTTTATACATTAGGAAGTGTAGTCTTTAGAAAGTCCTGGATTTATTTACTACAAACTGATTACTACCAATCGTTTATTTTTCTCCCTATTTTAATGAAGTTAAATGCTGTTGTTAGATGGGTTAAATTATTTTATTGCTTTACATTACGCTTCAACGATAAGAAAATGGCAATTACTAACCTATATCATGACATGTGGTACTACCTATAATAATATTAACTATTATTCCATTTCTTTTTCAGTGGATAATCCTGCGAACATGCCGTATTCCCACCTACCACCCCCATGTTGGAACAGCACGAAATCAAATCAAGTACGTTTAAGGAAAATAGTACAAATTTATAGATGAGTTATCGGATTGGGTAGATAGGGCATATCTAATGTATAAAAATCTCTTGTCAGTGTTAGTTGACATATTTCTCCGAAACGGCTTAACCAATTCTGATGAAAGTTTAGATTTATCCTCAGTTGGTCTGAGAATAGGTTGTTATCTATTTTTTATACCAATATAATATTTTATTTTTTTGACAAAATGTTTAATGTGAGAGGTAATTCTCCATATAGAATACAGCCTCAGATATTAATTTATATGGCAAAATATGAAACACCGGTTCAGCCAACCCACTTCTATATATTAAAAGTCATTTAATGGAGACATACTCACTAATATGAAATCACTTTATGACATTTCTTATTATAGTAACTTCATTACATGATTACGTTTATATTTATTATGTTTGATCACAGTTTCCGCACATTTGACAAATAGCAGTTTACTTATAGCATAAGTCAAATTGACTGTTTTTCAAATTGGGATATGCTTAAACTGTTATATTAAAAATAAAAACTATTACAGGATATGCGTACAAACCAATTCACGCAGAACAGCCATTCGCAAACTATGGATCGTTTGCTCGGAACTCCACAAATGTCCTACCCTCCGTCCATGCCTTTCAACGTAATGATGCCGTATGGTAAGTATACATACTTATTATTCAGAGATTAGTGATTAGGATTATACCGTGTTCAGGCCACAAAAAAACTTTACGCGCATTATTAAAGGTAACTTAAAAACTACAGAATGTATCTTGATCAAATTTATATATATAATGTGGCTGTAAATACTGTTGCAAATAAAAAACAATTTGAATTTGGAATCTGTCATTAATTTAAGAATGTTCATTGTTTTTTCAATGCCGTGACAATTGGTTGCCAAATAATTTTTATATTAAATTGATATTATTGCTGTATATATTTTAAATGTTTTTATATGAATGTATAAACTAACACACATTACAGTAATCAATGTTATATGCAATAGAAAAAATAAAGATTTTTTCTTATAACACAATATACATAATAATTATGACAAGACCAGGTATGAATGTATAGTACCTATAACACAAGCTCCGTTTTCCCTGTGACTAGATGGTGCTATGTGGATTGTACAAGGTTATTATATTTATTATTAATATAAAATAACTTTGAGGTAATACATAAAATAATACAGTCCAATATATAACTGATATTGCGGCATTGTAAATAGAATTTACATGTACTCTTGAATATTGATACAGTACAAAGTACAAGTAAACTACAATCTACTCGGTTTTTCCAAATTCTCTATTGTATTGTCTAATATAACAGGAATGGTGGGTGGATGTGGATGCGGCTGCAGCTTTTGGGGTGTGTGGTGTTGGCAACAACTGGTTATGCAGCAGCGGGAGATCCACCAGCTTAGAGAACAACTCAATCATGTGAGTAAACAAATTAATTCAGTTTTTGTCTAGACTTTATAGTAATGGTATACTTCTATCTATAAATCCGGGCAGTTTCATCATAGAATATATAATTTAATAACATCCTAAATATTTTGTTTTTATTGGATGTTATGGAAATGCGCCCGTCTGCGATGTCGGGGCACTAGTGGAGGATGATAAGAGCGACATGAGGACAGGTCAGTTAACCCATCGTGACAATTTTGACCAGAAATTTATCATGATGGTTTCTAGGGGTAACCGCGTGAAGGTCAACCTGATATAGTATATCGGTAGCATGGGGTCAACACTCCACGTTACTGAAAAAAACATTATTGTTTTTAAATTTATTGTATTCTAAATTAATTAAACATTTGGATTTACAATTTATAAAGGACAACACGCAAGTTTATTACTCATTCTTCTTGTGATGATTGTGCGTTCCGAATGAGCAATTGAATGAAAAAAATGTGATTGAAACGTGAATCTTAACGCCCAAACAGACACAGTTTTCGCTCGTCATGATTTAACTTTATTTTATTATATGTAAATATAAATTTGCGGTGCGGGAATGCCGCACCAAGCTACGTCTTTAGTAATATATTGTATGCATTATGTTTTAGTTGGAAGAACGTTGGCGTGCAGAAACAGTGTCACATACTCTCAACAATCAAGTACCACCAGGAAATCGGGCTAATAATTATTGGGATAACTTTCGAAGGTACGGTAGTTCTATGTTTAATTACATTAGTAAATTAATTGATACATGCATTTTATATTTAACAAATTTTTAGTACACCATTATACTTAGTTTATGAAAAATTATTATTTCTTTTTCAGATATTAATAACTATAAATAATATTATTTAATTATATTGTCTCATATTAATTTACGAATATATGTATATTATATAATAAATATTGTAATTTTATAATACAAGATCAAAGATGAGATAAGGGTGAGAAATTATGTTTAGTTTGCCCTTGCCCTCGTTTTTCAGCTTAATTAAAAGTTTTCTTTTCATTGCCACTGTTTTCGCTGATTTTAAAGTTTGTTATTGCTTTAGTACTAACGTAAACCTTTAATCCGTGGTCAGCGAAAGTGCGGCGTGACGACGAAATTAAATCGAAATGACATAAATTTAGAAAGCGTTGAAGACAATAAAATTTAAAACGCTATAACTCGAGTTATCAAGTTCGTCCCGCCGTGGCGCCTGCCATGTTTCTATTCCTGACTTTTTGAGTGTAACATATACTTATGCCAAACACATTTTAAATCATAATTAATATCACGCTAACTATACTTTCTTTTATTTTTTTACAGTTATTCTCGTCAGAATCTTCTATCTGCTAATAGCAAGACCAATGCTGATGGACACTTGGGCGTAAGCCCTGCTCACAATCCACATCCACTAGTGGAAAGATCTCATAACACTCTACATCATACTTCGTCCTCGACGTCTCCGTCCATTACACCCAAGAGAAATACAAACGCTGCTACATCCACACAAAATGGTCCTACACAGTCTTTACCGACAAACAATGAAGACATGCTTAATCACCAAGCTCGTAGAAATATGGCATACGAAAGATCTCTATCTTTTTCATCTGCACCAGATGTTTTAAATGTTAATCAAAACTTAGATGCTGATGCAAGCTCCACTCCACAATCCAGAAATGTTGACGAAAGTAACATTTCTGTCAATGTTAATATAAATCGACAAGAATCTACATCAAACCCATTTAGAAGCTTGAATATAACAAGCCCAATACCTGAAATAATTCAAGCACATTCCAACAATTTAAATACAACAAATAGTAAAAAAAAATCTTCTTCGAAACTACCAGCTAAGAACTCTACAAACAGACGCAATTTCACCTTGGATTATTCTCAAACAAGTAACATTAATATCGCCAGTACATCCGAAACACCAAATCCAAATTTGGCGTCTACAAGTAGAGAAGTGCAAGACAAAGCAACTTCTAAACTATTCGATCTTCTCAGAGAAAATGTATATTCTGAAGTTACTGCTCTAATCGGAGTGAACGAATCTCACCCGGACTTCCTAATACAGTTGTTTAGAGAACTTCAACTTATCAGCTCAGAACCATTACGTCAAAAAGTGCTTCAGTCTATTCGGAACTTGTTGTCTCAATACAGTTCTATTATTGATAATCATAATAATGAGAGTTCTCACCATGAGGCTAGACCAGAAGACGTAACTACTACTACAGAGCCAAGTACTTACCAAGATTGTAATGCAATGTCGACTCAGAATGCATGCACTAGCACAGTAGAACTGGATAACAAAGTTGCACGCTTTTTGTTACATAAAAGCGAAGAAATTTGCACAACTGAACTTCTAGAGTCACTGGCGTCGCATATTTTATCTGCTGATAGTCGATATACTCAGCAATCAAAGAAAAGTATTCTTGAAATATTGTCTAAATACGAAGGCATGCGACTGTGTAACGTATCAAGTGATATATATCAAATTATTGAAAACTTGCCGTTATTGTTTCCTAATAACAATGAAGTGGGAGAATCCTCGCAACATTCAGCAAGTAGATCTGAGCCATCTATTTTACAAGACGTAGCAGGATCATTGAATTTGTTCAGCTCAAGTGACACTCAACTACACCAGATAAATTCATGTCCATATGACATGTGGCCTGGTCACGTTCATATGGATTTAGATGCTGCTGACTTGAATGATAATAGTCCCCGTTCTAGTCAAGAGGGAAAAGTAGATCTCATAAATTGCTCTGAAATGCATAATGGGGATTTAGCAGAAGCGGATCAAAGTCACTCTGAGGTAGTGGAGAATGGCAGCAACGGCCATGATGAAATGGAAGCCAATGCAGAGGCGTTACCTGACGTGGTCGACACTGAAGAAGTGGCTCCGACAGAGGTAATGCAACACATCCTCTACTGTAGATGTCTTCCACTAATTAATTGTACTAACCGTAACACATGAACCTATATCACTAATTAAATCATATTCCTGATACTAAACTTTGGCTTGGGTTTTTGGATACTGTATTTACAGTTTTTGTAATGAAAGAAATCGGAAAATAATAAAAAAATATAAATGTTATATAATATTCATATAGTCTGATTTCTTTATATTTAACTGCACCTTTTGTAACCTCGATTTTATAATAAAAGTAAAAAACAATGAACTGCATTTTCAATTAATTTCATCAATTATCGGCTTATATATATTTTTTGATTTAGATTAAAATACCATTGATTTTCATTTCATTTTACTCAAATATCACATATACAATATCACAGTTTTGTTACAATATTTCTTTACCTATTATTTACACATTAATACTAATATTGAATGAAAATTTATAATTTAACAATACATAAAATTCTGGTATGTTTACATTTAAGGCGGAAGCAGAATGGCTCGGGCTTGACCGTGTGCCAACAAGACTGCACATGGAAGAATCATCTGAAAAACAAAAAGGTGATATTAGTGTTGTGAAAACGTAGAACAAACACTCAAACATTAAAGTATAAGTTTAAGTCTAGTTTGAGTGAGGCCTGAAAGAAACTAAAACGATTAGATCTTCATCAGCATCTGTAACAGAAAAACGAAATAAATGGGAATTAATCAATTTCTTCTTTTTTCAGATTAAGAGTTGACAAGGTTTTGACGAAATCCTGTAACGGCTACTAAATCTTGATCAATATGTAATATTGTTTAGTAATCATTGCCATTGTTTCCATTTTTTTCGTGTAATATTTATTTATATCAATAAAAGTAAAATATATAAAAGTATTTTATATAAATAAAAATCCTCCCTTCTCCTATATAAAATTTTATTAGGAAATCATTAAATATAATATATTTTCTAAACTTATTCACTAAAATGAAATTAATAAGTCTTTTAATGTCCCTATCACTTGTTATTCTGCGATAAAATACACTGTTGAACTTCAAAATAACACGTCATAGGCACTGCCTTAAATGATAAATATTTCCCCCATGAATATTCCAATATAGTGTTTCCAGAATGTCTTCTGTATCTGTAGTTATTCCCTTTGTTGTGTTTATCTCAGGTTTATTTCTCTCTCTTTGTACTTCTGCAGATAAAATGGACATTGCTGAATTAATTATACATGACCATTGTTCAGTATAGCAGAGGTTAGATCATATGAACCATGAGACAACGAGATATATCTGGATTGTTGTGAGTTGGACGTAGTAAACATGGATTGCAGTTTGAAGTCGGTGGCACCATACCCTCTGAAATAAAGTCGAACTTCATCACACTGTGCTTCAAGCGTCACAGTGGAAAGCCTCGAATTAAGTTTTGTTGCGGTTTTTACATATATGCGATCACTTGAGATTCAGTAACTTATATACTCAGTAAATGTTTTATTATACATCTTAAACTACCTATTGATAATCAGATTATGTCCTCCTTTTATTTCACTTGTTTTAGGTATCTAATATAGACAATGTCCTCGGTGATCACCTATTTCTAATATACAACCTAACATCATTACTGATTCATTTTCTTAAAAATATATGTAATATACAGTATGTCTATGGGTTATCTAATACCCATAGTACAAGCTCTCAAGATGAATTACAACCTTCTCAAATCATGTTTTTACTAAACAATTATGAACCCAGATCAACAACAAAATTACAGAAAACGTCATGTACAAACAGTGAACAGATATAAGGATAACAACTCAGAAGAATACTATAATTAATTAATTAATAAATAAAAAATCTAGTAATCTACAATATTTAATTTTCTAATAGGTTTACTCACTCCATCTATTTACTTATGTTTATACTTTTTACATCAGTCATAAGTCAGTCATCATCATACATACAGTTAGATATTTGAAACATGGCTTTTTCTAGATCATTCTCCCAATTTGTCACAGTACAGAACGAAAGATGGATATAAGTTATACCTACCTCAGTCTGTTATTCCATGTGTACTGCATAGCTGAAAAGATAAGGTGAAGAACGACCAAACACAGATTCTACATAACAAAGCAAAAGGAATAAGGTATTAACAACTTATAATTCCGAACTGGTCAGTAGAAATTTATATAGGTTTTTTTACATATAAGGAAGATAGTAATTAACAAATGCTAGTTGGCCATAGCCTAGCCTAGCCTAGCCACTCACATGTTTCCAATTATAATATTAATTACATACATTAGGTTTTTCATCAGCTTTCCATATGTGGTGTAAAAATAATAGCAAAAAATTATGAACTGCATACATATGATTAGAAAAACTGAACCTAAACTCGTCTTAGTACTCAATCTTTTTCCGTAGATGCTGGGATTATGTTTTATTTCAAAATATTTATAATGATGGTAATGATACCTTACAACATAACAATTCAATAGTAGTTGTAATAGTTACAGATTAAGGTCTCCCAGACTAAATGGCATACTGTATTATTCTAATCCCCAGACAATTATTATTTCAATATTTATCAATAGTATACATACTATTTATATCATAGCATAGCACATATCTACATATAATGTATTATACAAAATTCACAGATGTGTCACTGATAAAGCTAGGCTCATGCTTGAGTAGTCCTTCAAATGATGTGTCTCAACCTAGGGTTCCCACCCTTTTCATAATATATAGAATTTTACTGTATTTTAATGAATTGTACTACATGATATAGAAAAATAATTTAGTATTAAATACAGTATTATAATAGCTAATTCAATTATCACACTAATATTAACTGTAACCATGTGGTGTGGAGAACTTTAGACAAAAATGAACTATGTTGATCTGTTATGTAACATTATATTTATGTATTGGTATAACAAAAAGTAAAGGCGAAATATATAAAATAAAAAATAAATGTTTCCCTTTCCCTTTCTTTCTTTCCCTAAATTTATCATAGGCACTCTATATTTATTAACTTAACAAACTAAAATTTATTTCACCTTAATAAAGATAGCAACCCTAGACACATCAAACATGCAAATCAATGTATGACATGCTATGCAATATACAACTTGAGTCATCCTTAAATAACAGTACAGAAATGTTAAACACAAATATTAAATATCTCTAAAGTAATATGCACCTCCCTTTCATCTTAATTCTAATTGGTTAATTAATTAATAATCTATAAATTATGGAAACTTGAATTTACTATAATACTGTATAACTTTTATTGCTATATGCAGATAATTAGTACATATCCACTGTATAAAGTAAAAGCACTATATGCAGTCATTTTTAATTTTTATGCAATCACATGTGTGGCAATAAGAATGTGAAGATACCTATAATATATAATCTTATATTGGTTAATTTTAAAAAAATAATACAGTCAAAACCTAACATTTTTATAGAGAGTGTAGCATCATATAGATAAATTAAATATAAAAAAATATTTATCATATACCTATATGACTCCAGATTTTCCCCTTAGTAAAGTCATCCATTATAATGTTAATGCACTTAGAATGCAATTAATCAACATCAAATATTTTATCTAATCATGTTTAATAACATGTATATAGTAAAAACAATATTTTAAGAGTGACAGTTCATATATTCTAAATTATCACTTGTCTAAAATAATTTTACTGGCTGATGATATTGCTATATCATCTGTTATATGTTATATCACTGCAGGGCCTTATCAGTATTTAGGTACCTAGATAGACAGAATACAGTAGCACAGGATTATCTAACACAAGTTCTATCCCATTCTCTTATGTTTTCAATAAATTATTTTATTCAACACTTTGCTTTATGTTTACTGTTTCCTACTTAATAACATAGATATATTTTAAAGGCAATGTTATTATTACAAAAAAATATCTAAGAGATAACAGGTACAATACCTATAAATACATTTGAAACTGCAACAAAACTTTTTAATATTTTTAATGGTAGGACCACCTACTTACTATATTGCAATGAGACTTCCCACTTAAAAGTGATATTATATTCCTGCTGCATCACTTATATAATATTTGTAGGTATTAATACTGCTCTAATATATATTAAATATTGATGGCTCTGAAACCTCATTGAACTAAGTATAGCACCAAGACTACATGAGTCATAGATTACTAAATACTACTTTCTAATGATAACAAAAATAAGGATTCAATGAGCTTCCATTATCAAATTTGAAAGGAACCTTACCTTGGCGAACACGTTTGTTTCGTGGATATTCACCATCTTCTGCACTTCGTTTCTTTGCAATCAGCGGCTGCACCGCTGAAGTGTTAACATGTGGTTCTTCCGCCATTTCACAATCCCTTGTTACTTGAGTTTCATTATTCTTCGTCCCATGATATCCGTAATAACGATTTGTCGATATGTGAACACTCGGACATTGGCCCATAAATTGATTGGCATCAGAACAAATCGGGGCAGGGCGAGTGGCGTCAAAATTATTTCTAGCATCTTGCATGTTGTATAAATCAAAGTTGCTTGCCGGCATTTTGGATGTTTCGAAATATCAATACGACGAACACACGAACGTTTCTGAGTCTTCTTTCTTTATTTATGATTTTAACGTGTGATGTACGAAAGAGTAATATAGCAATAACCAAAAAACTAAATTAAATAGTGATGACGGAGATGATTAAGCACGGATAAAAAAAAATAGGACGACGTACAACATTAGGCCGACAAGCTCAACGAACTAAATTAAATTATTACTCTGTGTCTGGGTTACCAATTTAAAAACTTTTTGGTTTGTAGCTTCATATTTAGGATAGTCAACCAACGCTAATGAACACATATATTGTGACACTTTTTATGATATAATTACATATATTGTTATCGGTGTGGACTGTGGGTCCTAAAAAACAAGGACATTTAAAAACAAGATCAATCAAGTCTTTAAAAATTTTAAGTATGTTTATGTTAAGTTTAAATAAATAAATTTATTAATAGAAATAGAAATAATCTTTATTCAAATAAACTTAATATAAGCACTTTTGAATAGTCAAGTTTTTTTATTCTACCGCTTATTCGGAATGCAGATTCATCACAAGAAGAATAAGCAAGAAATTTGTGTGTTGCTCTTTTAAATAAATATTGATTTACTTATATTTAATTAACAACAAGGATTAGGCATGTGACAATCAACATTGAAACCGCTACGCACTCAATTTCTGTTCAATCAGATAACATTGTCAGCGCTATCATTGTCAAAAGCAAGAGGCTTTAATAAATTTATTTATTTAAAATTAACACTTTTCTAAAAAGTGAATAGTTAATTTAATTTTCAATATATGTAGTAAAAATCACGTATCTGAATCTGAGGAACCCCCAAAGAGAAGTGAAAATGTTGAATATCCAGGGCGGTAAAATAATTATTAAAAAAAAAGTGAACTTAACATATTGAGAAAAAATAAATTCTAAATTTTATTTCGCATTGCATCCTATTCTGCATATTAACTTTAAATAATATAAACAGATATGTTTTGTAATCCTAGACCGTAATTTGGACGTGTTTGATTTGTAACGCCTTACAAATAATCATGTTGCCTACATTATTTGTTACAAATATTTACAGAAAATTAAGTAGACGGTCACTTGAATTGAAACATTTCCATACGATATCATATAAAATTCCTAGACTAAAAAAGTATCAGGCATACTGTATCGTTAATAAAGTTAATAAAAAATCATGTAGGTTCCTAAATTCGACTAATAGTCTCTATGATAAAAGTAACCAAAATGATGTAGGTGACCTACAGAAAAAAATATTGGAACACTCAGAACCGACATCAAAAAGCTTTATCACACAAAGTACTACCGGGGATATTGTAGTGAAAACTGAAACGGATGCAGAAAAAGTTACAAAATTGACTATTGAGAAGGTACCAACTAGTTCTCCATCAAAACAAACTAATACTCAACCAGGTATGTTTTGGTTACTTAATAATCTACATGCAGTTAATACCCTTTTTAAGAATAGCAAAATTATTACTTCTATTTAAGTGTAGCCCACTTAAATCCACAGGACTAGATGAAAGAGGAAACAGTTCCGCATCCATTCAACAGGCTGTTTAGACATTAATATGTAAAGTCTCAAAGTCTTAACATCTGTATAAATAAAAAACAACAGGATGGTAGTATCTTGTTTTTGTAATTGTCATGATAAAAGTTAGTATGAAAAAATATGAACAATTTGACTTTCTCTCTTTCTAGATTACTAATCTATGCCAATTTCATTACTATTATTAAGAAACTATATATTTAATTAATAATGACAATTGTTTCTTGCAGTTAAGAAAAGATTATTAATTGATTTTTCTGCTTCTTATACTGAGCGGAATTTTATAACACCAATGCGGGCAATGACTGAATATCTTTTGAAACAAACTGACTTAGAGACACTTCCAAAGGTGTTAAGGAGATCACCGTACGAATCAGAGCCTCCAATAACTGTGTACTATAGAAAGGATGTGGAAGCTAAAGCTTTTGAGGTAAGCCGTTTTGTTACTTTATCTGTAATAACATCAACATGAATAGGACATTAAATAAATATAACATTAGCGGAAGTATAGTGCATTGTTTGTTATGTAATGAACACAATATTATCTTTAGGTATGGGGATCAAAGGATGCTTTAGAAAAAGAACTCTTGAGAAGAGAATTGGACAGGCGGAGATATGAGCAAGGTGACTTTGGGGCAGCTAATAAATTTGTAGTTGTATACCAACTGTTATTAAATTCCATGTCATTTTTCTGCAGATGTTTTTACTGTGAAAAGAAGGTTGAGGACCTACAGGAGAGAAATGAGCCACAAGCGACTGAGACCAGAAGTAGAAGAAATGGGTTTAAAAACAAGATCAGGTCGAGTGGTTCTTACTGCTATTGGAATGTAAGTTTCTTGATATGTATGTACTGTACAGAACTATTAAAAATATTAAATTTATAACAGTACTTAATTTTCCAGTTATAACCAAAGATACTTGATTATTTTATTTCACTATAACTCATGTTACAAACATTTTCAGTATACTTTTATTTAATATCTCAACTCAACTCAAAGATCCAATGGGGTGAACTGTTGAAATTTTCATGTAGAGCCTTTTATGATGATGTTCCTCTAATGGATTATTACAATAGCCTATATGTGTATTGCAGAATGCAAGACATTACATATTTAGTTATTATACATACATATTAGACTAGAATTAGTGATTAGAAGTTTACCTACTTATTTTTTTATTTCTAACTTTAAACATGATGACTTCATTCCCTATTTTACCCCTATAGAGTGTTAATCTGTGAGTGCTCGTCAATCCCAGTATCCACTTACATTATATATAATTAATAATTGTATGAAATTTCGGAATTATTTATTATAATTAACTGTGCCATAAATTATTCTATGACAACAACTGTTCAAATAAACCAAGAATAAAGTTACATATAATTTTTTTTATTTCAGAAATGGATGTAATTTTCTATTCAAACTTTGTGCTTGGTTCTATACTGGATCACACAGCTTATTCTCAGAATGCATTCACTCTCTTGCAGACACTGTAAATCAACTAATTTTAGCATATGGAATACATAAATCTGTTCAAGTAAGTATGTCACATTAAAAGAAATTAATATGTCACCTATGTGTATATATATATCACCAAATATTATAAAGTTGTACACTATTATGTGTAATATTTAAAGAAAATTTTATCTAATCATATTTTTTATGTTAATAACTACTTACTACTACTAGTTACTAAAATAATAGTCACAAGTTAGATTTAGCAATTATGTCAACTGCTAGTTTAGTTAAATAATTATTGTGTATATTTATTATACTAGCTGTACCCGCGCCTTCGTCCGCGTAAAATTGTGACCTTGACCAAATAATGAAAAAAATATTTAATGACCTAACCCAATAAAAGCCAAATGAAAAAGTTTCATCCTTCTTGCTTCAAAAATGACACTTCCATGCATAACTAACATACATAACACTTTCAACCCCATGTAACTCTAAATATATATTTGATAAAGCTAGAAGCTAAACTAAAAATGACAATATTTCCATATAAATATTTAACTCTCCTTTAAGTTCTTTACACCCCAATTTTCTTTATTTATATTTAATCAACAGCCTAAAAATCAGTTTCAGGCTTTGAAAATGGTAATATATCCATACAACCTTGCACATACCCTTTCAACCCTTTTCCACATTAAAACATACCCTATACTCATTCTCAGGGTCTAGATTGTGTGTTCCAAATATCATTTAAATCGGTTCAGTAGTTTTGGCGTGTAAGCAAGATCGAGTGTTATAATATTAGTGAGGTATTTAATAAATAAACCCAAAAATCATATTTATTCATATTTAATCACCAACCTAAAATATAAGTCTGAAGCTTCTAGTTTTAAAAATGACGATTGTTACGTACAACATTGCATGTACCCTTTCAACCCCTTGCAATCCTATCGCATTCAAAAGTAGCCTATGTCCTTTCTCAGGATCTAGACTGTGTACCAAATTTCATTTAAATCGGTTCAGTAGTTTTGGCGTCTGAGTGGGACTGACAGACAGTCAGATAAAGTTATTTTCACAGTTATAATATTAGTAAGATATTTAATAAACTAACTCAAAAAGTCAATAAAAAAGTTTCATCATTCTAACTTCAATAACGACGAATTTACATAAAAACCTTCATCCCCTATTTTATTTTATCCCCTTAAGGGTAATTTTTACAAACTTTGAAAGTCATATTCGTTTATATTTAATCAACAGTCTCAAAAATAAGTTTCAAGCTTCTGGCTTCCAAAATGACGAATTTACATAAAACTTTCATCCCCTATTTTATTTTACCCCCTTAAGGGTATTTTTTTACAAACTTTCAATGTTATATTAATTTATATTTAATCAACAGCCTCAAATATCAGTTTCTAGCTTCAAAATAATGAATTTACACAAAAACTTTCATCCCCTATATTATTTTACCCCCTTAAGGGTAATTTTTACAAACTTTGATGGCCTATTTATTTATATGTATTCAACAGCATAAAAAATCAGTTTCTAGCTTCAAAAATGACGAATTTACATAAAAACTTTCACCCTCTATTCTATTGTACACCCCTAATGGTAATTTGTTTACAAACTTAGAATGTCATATTTATTTATATTTAATAAACAGCCTCAGAAATAAGTTTCAAGCTTCTAGCATCAACAATGACGAATTTACATAAAAAAAATATCCCCTAATTTATTAAACCCCTTAAGAGTAAAATTTTTAAAAACTTTATACAGTGACTCACAAAAATGCCCCAATGTTTGACCATTTCGCATTCCATCGCCTGTTATGATATGAGGATACAATTAATAAACCTGAACTGCTAGTATGTGATAGCCCTGCTTCTTGGCTTTCGAATAAGCCGCTACTGATGAATTACTATTGGCTGGCTATGAACTTATGCCACTGTGAAATATAAAAACTATTGGGGCATTTTTGACCGTTTAGGACAATCTCGCGATATATGTGATATTCCGTTCGATCTACCTATCCACTGAAGATAAAAACACTCGAATAGCTAACTGGAAATATATCTACTTCCTCCCTCTCTCATCCAATACTTTTCATACAACTTGCTGACCATGAAGCCTATTTCTCCTGCCCTCAAATCCGAAGTTATCAAGCGAATTAACGAAGGCGTATCCACCCGTAGGGTGGCCCAAGAACTTTCCGTGAGTAAGTCTACTGTTGCTAGGATACGAAAGGAACACTGCGCCGCTGTTGCCCCACCCCCAAAAGGGCGCCCAAGGAAGTTATCAGAGTCCAGTGCCCGATATGTGGTGAGGCTTATCACTTCGGGGGCCATGGATACTGCCGTAGAGGTCCAACGACACCTTACCAATGCCATGGACGTCTCCACAAGTGCCGAAACTATACGTCGGACACTCAAGAAGGCCAAGCTTCGATCTGGTAATAAAATCCGCAAGCCGCTTTTAACGAAGCGTCATCGGCAAATACGGCTAGCATGGGCTAAGATGTACCGCCATTGGACGGTGGAGGATTGGCGTAGGGTCATCTTCTCTGACGAGACGAAGGTCAATCTTGTGGGCTCTGATGGCCGCAAGTGGTGCTGGAAACGACCAGGTAAAACGCTAGAGACCCGCGTCATTGAGTCGACGCTGAAGCATGGCGGAGGAAATATCATGGTATGGGGCTGTATCACTGCCGATGGCCCCGGATTTATTACTAGGATCATTGGAAATATGAACTCGGTGCTCTATCAAGGCATCCTTAAAGAGGAACTTCTCCAGACCATTGAATGGTATGGCTTTGAAAAGTCACGCGTCATCTTTCAGCACGATAATGACCCAAAGCATACAGCTTTGGCGACCCGAAAATGTCTCCGAGACCTGCGTCTAAAGGTTCTGGCATGGCCTCCGCAATCTCCCGACATGAATCCAATCGAGCACATGTGGCAGAAGGTCAAGATTCGTCTTGCAATTGACCCAAGACGACCGAAAAACAAAGACCAGATGTGGGCTAAGTTTCAGAGAATCTGGAATGAGGTAAGCAAGGAAGATTGCAGTAGACTGATCGACAGTATGCCAGAGAGGGTGCAGGCGCTTTTCCGAGCTCGTGGGGGACATACAAAATACTGAAATGAGGAAATAAAATGAGATGTTGTGAAATTTGATCAAACGGTCAAAAATGCCCCAATGCGTTTTTAACTTTGTAATCATTGTAATGTCATAACTAGTTTAGTAATAATCATGCAACTTATATTGTTTAATAGCTCAATGGGAGCACTATTACATAATAAAGTATCAGCTGTGCATCTATTGAATTTATTGAGTTTGACTACTTTTTGTGTCGAGCTACACATCATTGGGGCATTTTTGTGAGTCACTGTATGTCATATTTATTTATATTTAATTAGCAGCGTCAAAAATAAGATTCAAGCTTCTAGCTTCAAAAATGACGATGACATACAATCTTTCAACCCCTTACAACAGTTTTTTCACATTAAAATGTAGCCTATGTCCTTTCTCATGAAATTTGGTACACAGATAGCCTAGAGACTATCTGTGTACCAAATTTCATTGAAATTGGTTCAGTAGTTTTGGCGTGAAAGCGGGACAGACAGACAGACAGACAGAGTTACTTTCGCATTTATAATGTTAGTAAGGATAAGGATTTCACTGATAAATTTTTGATCAGACCCTAGAAGTGGCTCTTTGAAGGTGCTTGTTGTATTTTTTTAATTAGAATATTCTATTAATTCAGATGGCAGATCCAGATCATCCATATGGCTATACAAATATGAGATATGTATCATCACTAATTTCTGGAGTAGGTATCTTCTGTGTAGGGAGTGGACTATCATTCTACCATGGGGTCATGGGAATATTGGATCCACAACCACTTCATGATTTTTATTGGGTAAGTAATCACTATTTTCTGGTTATACTGTTGAAAATATAATATAAATATTGTTTTAAATAATTTTGTTGCAGGCATATTTTGTTCTTGGTGGTGCTGTTGTTTCTGAAGGAGCTACTTTAATGGTTGCTTTAAATGCAATAAGAAAAGGTGCAAAAGAAGCAAATGTGCCCCTTCATGAATACGGTAAATATTTTTTATAACTTAAAATCAGATGATAGATGACAACAGTCCTGAACTACGGTGAATAATAAAAGGGCTTGTTGTTCAGGCGATTTTCCAGGATTTTTTTTTATAACACGGGACAAACGAGCAGGCGGCTCACCTGATGGTAAGTGATTACCGCCGCCCATGACCACCCAGGGGAATTTTAAGTACGTTGTCGGCCTTTTAAAAAGGAATAAGCTCTTTTCTTAAAGGTTTCAATATCGTATCGGTTCGGAAATACCGGGAATGCGGGAAGGGCTAGAAAAGTTTCTAAAAAACCGCACTGTGGAGGACCGCCATTCATCCAGATGATCAGGATGGTATTTTAGTTTCTGGCACGGTGGTACGGTGATGAAACTCAGCAGCTGGTATTAATCCAAACAATTCCTCAGAACACTGCCTGTGTTATATGCGGTAGAAAATGCACAGAGATGCAATATCTCGCCACAAAGCCAATGGGTCGAGTCTGTCACATAGACGTTGGTTACCAACGATTCTGGCTGCTCGGTTCTGAATGCGGTGAAATGGACGTAGCTGGTATTGCGGTGCTCCCGCCCAGAGATGAGAACAGTATTCCATATGCGGCCGGATCTGCGCCGTGTCTGGACCAAGCGATTGGTCGTCATGAAATACCGTCTCACTCTACTGAGCACACCACGCTTTTTTGAGGCTATTTTAGCCTTGTCCTCCAAATGACTGCAAAACTGAACGTCACTGGATATCTCAACGCCAAGGACCTCGAGATTTGCTTCACATCAAGGAGAGTGTTTTGAAACGGAGGAGATACGATAAATGGATTCTTTTTAGCGGATAGACATACCAATCAAATGGTTTGTGAAGAGTAAAATGTTACTGTAAATGAGATACATAGAATTTATTTTGTTTGCTCTTGCAGTTATGCGTAGTTCAGACCCTTCAGTGAATGTCGTGTTGTTGGAAGACACGGCAGCTGTGGCTGGTGTGGTTGTCGCTGCGTCGTGTATGGCAATCTCGCAATATACCGGCAATCCGTTGGCAGATGCTGTGGGCAGTCTTCTAGTTGGCACCGTGTTAGCTGGAGTGGCGTCATTTATAATTCTTAGCAATGTGAATGCCCTGGTGGGGAGGTAATTCATGCATTTATTTTATTAAGTATTTAGAGCAGAGCACATATGAGGACATATATAATAATATCAAAAATTCCGAAATGTGTCAGGAATTCGGTTCTGAATCACATGCTCTTATATATTATCTGTTCATTCTTAAATAAATGTGTTGACAGTTTACAGTACAGTACACGAGTATGAGAGTTTACAGTAATACTACATATATTTTAGCGTGCTTGATGTTTAAGTATAGGTATTCAATTAGTATATTGTAATATAAGAGGAATATTGTCCGTTCCAAACAGACAGTGTCGCGTTTTAGCTTGTAATATTTTGTTTCTTATTAAAAAGGATTATATATAGGCAAATTTAGAAAAAGAAGGTAACAGTATGTAACTTTATATAACAAAAAAAGATAATCAATTACAATTGGAGTACTAATGTGTGGTAATCGGAAAGCTCTATAAGATCTAAATTAAACCATATAAAACAGGTCGATCCCGCAAGAGCAACTTGATGAAATAAATAGTGTATTGGAGAGAGACTTCATGATTCGAGCCATACATGACGTCAAGGGTATAGATATAGGCAGTAACCTCATTAGATATAAGGTATGAAAATTATTTTTGCGTATCATATGATATATGTATAATGTGATGTACTAACATTTAAAATTTTTACTTATACTTATTTTACCGTGATCAAATATATAGTTTTTATATATAATTTTCTGCAATTGTACATACTTATCTCACAAATGGCTTGACAGATTTGAACGTGGTTTTTACTGCTGCATTTCTATGCCACTCATATGAGCTTGGGGGCACTGGGAGTTTTTAATAATAATTATATATTTTTTTGTACTAATCTTAAATCACTATTTTGTGTTCTTTTTAGGCTGAAGTTGATTTTGATGGAAGAGCACTCACAAGATCATATTTAGAAAAACATGACTTAAATGCCTTGTTGGAGGTAAGAAAAACGTCACATATAAGCAATGAAATTATATTTTTTCTTGTCACTACTATTATTTGTTTTTCATAGATTATTTCTAATAAAATAAATAATATCTCCTTTTCAGGATATGAGAAAAATTGAAACCATAGATGATGTAGAAGCATTCTTATTGAAACATGGTGAAAACATTGTTGATATGTTAGGTGGAGAAATTGATAGAATAGAATTAAAACTTAGGGTAAGTTACAATAAGTACCCATATTGGTTAGTTTTACATTGAATTTAAATATTTCTAAAATTAATGTTCTCATTTCACATTTTTCAGAAAAAGTTTCCACAAATTCGGCACTGCGATCTGGAGATACTTTAAAAATCTGGACCAAATAGAATGCAAACACAAGATCGCTTATGTTTGTTTTTAAGACAAACTACACCCCTAATCTCTGGTGTCATTTTATAATATGAATTGACTATTTACTCCATTTCCATTGAATTGTAAATTGTCCTAAACATATTTTTGAATGATGTTCTATTCACTATTTAAGTTTGTTTTATACCAGTACAAGTACTCATTAAGCGAACAGCGCCTAAATAGGATTGTGCTTATTGTGCAGGTAATATTTGCTTACAAGGTCATTAAAACCTGACTTCAAACATAGTGTACGTGCACTTTTAAAGAAAATCATGATCATAATGCTTAAATTGTAATTATCTTAATTTAGTCAATGGTTAGATATTATAAATGTCAATTTTTTTATTTAGACTAAACATTTGCAGTTCTAAATTGTTCCCAGTAAATTAACTGCGATTTAATTTTTCAAAATAATCTCAAAGTATAATATTTATTTTGAGCGATAACCTCCGAGCGTTTTTAATAAGTGAACTAATATTGACAATTATTTATTGACTAAAATGTTGACGTGTAATAAATAATAATATTGGAGTCGATTATAAAGTGCCATTCCTTAAATTAATAACTAAAAGCAAAATTTAAGTTATAAATAATATAAATACATTTTAAAATTTTACATTTAGATATAAATTTGGAGAATGGCGTTCAAGAAGTTAGCGCAATTGTGAAGCAAATTTGTGATTTTTAAAGTATATTATGATGAAATGTTGAAAATATGAGTTAGTTTTTCATGGTAGTAGATAGGAATAAGTTGTTGATACATATATTTAATAAAATAATGAGAAACAAAATAATTATAGTGCTTCACACATTGCAGCCTGTGAATAAATAGTTAAAGCAGATCTAATTTTGTTTTTGTTCTTTTTGGCGTCTATTTACTGAATATTTTATAATATAAAATATTTACTACTGCTGATAATTTGATCAGCTGACAGAAAATACATATTCTAATGGAAAAAAGTCATGTCAAAATATAAGAAATCTATATATTAAAATAAAATATACAGGAATAAATTCTATTACTTTGTTTCTCATATGTAAGAACGATTATTATGTTCAAGAACATAACCTACGCAGGTGCAAAGGTATATCACAATATGGGCAACTAAATTTAATAAAACCAATTTTTATTACTTATTATGTACCCACTTTTAAATTTATGTAAAAAATTATATAATGATAATTTATTTAAACTACGAGTTTTTTTAAATATAACTAAATTTCCTATCTCCATAAAACGTTTTTCTGTGATTTAGTTGTATATAATGTTATGAAGTATATATTTAGGTAAATTAAGCATAGACACAGGAAAAATAATATTTATAAGTTCTGGATATTAATAAAGTTTTATTGATTAAACATTTGTTTAACTTATTTGCGGTTCTTATGTACAATAGACATAAATCCCTACTGAAGATATCTCCCTCGGTGGTGACACATCACTAGCTGGTGGTATTTATGTGAGGTTCGACTAGATACACATGGTCGTACCAAGAATGGAGAATGATTGTTATTGAAACAAAATCCCTTTATTATGGATATTTAAGTTACAACAATTGAGAGAAAAACAATAAGGACAGGCCTCCTGATAGGATATTTCTTCAGTATACTATCCAAACTATTAATATTGAGCATGGGCTATGTTCAAAATTTATAAGCTTCAGTGTCGTAGGGATTATGTATGCCTTTCAGACCTGAATTATTTTTTTACATCTGATGGATTTGGTAAATGCCATGTGTCTAAAGTATAATAAGGAGAAAACAAATTGCCTTAAAATTTTGAAAACAAATTAGGAGTACTAAATAGATTAGTTTGTAAGTGAACAAATGAATACAATCGTTTTCAATCAGAAATTATAAAATTGTTTTAAATGATATCTTATGTCTACGATTGTGCACGCCACTTTTGAAAGGGTTATGCGATTCAAAGTATCAAAATGCGTTCGTCATACGAATACACCGGGTATTAACAGGCGAACAGTATTTTTTACAGTATGGTACATAAATAAAATGCCTTACTAGAAAATACTATCGGAATTACAGTTTAATTGGTATAATAAATAACATTATTTTAAAATAATTTTCAACAATATACTGTTATAACTATAATAAAATACTATTAAATTTAAAGCAGTTTAATTTTGTCAATATATAAATATGTATGAATGTATGATTGGTACTTTAAATACTATTCTTATAAACTGGTTTAATGAAGAACAGTAACAAAATCTTTAGGATAGTTTATTATATAAAGAAAAAATACCTTTAATGTAGCTTGAATTGTAGCTTTACTGTTGAAATTTATCATCAAATTGTTTGTTATGTAGTTGTGTTGTTCTTTGCGTTGTAATATGGCTTATTTTCCTAATATTTAATATATTACAATGAATTTGCAATTCTATTATGAAAAAAATATTTTCAGGATAAATAACTTCACACTATATTTTATATGAATAACCAACAGGTTGACTAAGAAGTAATTACTTTATAAACAAAGCAGATTATATAACTGAAGTCTTACTTTTAAACCAATACCTGTTATTACATAATCATTATAATAAAATACAACATAAAGAGCATATTTATCATCTGCTCCAAGATTTATAGTTGGGAAGGATTTGATGTGGTATTATAATTTATGACAGAATTAGGAAAACATAATTAACTTCATATTACAATTTAAAGTTTCTTTAAAATTTATGGTGTAAAAATAAAAAAGGTGTAAAATTTGCAAATGCATAAATGGAATTTAGAGTGTTTACAGAGTCATTTATCACAGCTCGTTATGAAATGTAGGTGAAACAACTTATTGGAAAGTGTTAATATTGAAAGTACTGCTGTACTATTAACGTAAAATTAATTAAATAACAACCATATTATACATGAAAATAAGTTAATATAAGACAATAATGCCAATTATATAAAATAAAGATTTAAATGGCCGGTTTAGTTTGTGGTAGGCATAAATTGTAATGAGCAGCTTTATTCCAAAAATCTGATTTTTTCCAACCACACCACCCTTTGTTAATAACTACACTGAGATCTTCAGCTCCTGTGTAATGTGGATCCAAGATTAGATATCTTATCTCGGTTGTAACAGAGTTATATTCGACACCTAAGATTGTATGCGCCAACACTCCGCCACCTATGACGACAGAATTGCATAAAAACTTATAATCATAAATAATTAACTTATTTGTAAATACACATAAGAGTGAAAAACTACAAGTTTGTTTGTAACCTGTTTTCAAGTTTAAAGTGTGATGTGTGTGAAATTACAGGATATGGAGACAAAAAATCTCCGTACCTAGTAATAGCCTACACTAGAACTAAAAACTTTAAAGAAAAATTTGTGCAGGACACAACAATCTCAATCTGAAAATCATCAATGATTTTATTGCGAAGATTCATCCATGTAAGTATGACAAATTCAGATAGGCTATTTACGAACATTATATATTTGTAGACTCCTTTACCACAAAACGTATTTGTAATTTTTTATTGATACTCACCTATCATAATAGGGCTGCCTTGTGTTTGAAAATGGTGAACAAGTTCAGGCGCGTAACTCTGCAATTCTGCCCCTGTATTTGCAAATATAATTCTCGATTGCACACCAAGAAGTGATTCTAAGCAAAACATGACTTCTGTAGATCCTATCCACTGTTTTGAACCTATAAACGATGAGGGCTTATCTCCAATATTAACAAGGCACTGCTGTATTTCTTTGTGAGTAGGTACTTCCACAGTTGTATATCCTTGATATCTGAAATAAGAAACCATCTTTAGAATTGTAGTAAGAAATTCTCATTTTGAAAATTTACTCATTTATATTGATATTAAAAACATGTTAGCAAATAAAAAGAGAAATATGGACATAAATACAGTTTTTAATTTTTTTTCTTATGAGTTTTGATGCAAATACTTTGTCATTTGCTATCATTTTTTTAAATTTATACTTTTTTTATTATTGTTAACTCTACATTTTGACGGTAAAAATGTATAAAGGAAAAATTGCTGTCATAGTGTTAAAAGCATGCGAGGACTTAGTCCATGTTTCTTGTTACCAAGGCCTATAGTCTAAATGTTAAATTGTTTTCGTTTAATAATTAATAGAAAGTCTTGTATATAAAAATATTTTTTAATACCTGAACCATGAAAAAATCGTTTGCATTGAACGATAAGCACAACCCCATCCATCGTCATTGAAATTATCTTGCATATAGTGATAGTAAGCATATCGCCCTCGTACTAATGAAATAGTAGTTACATCAGGTTTTACTTGCGTATGAACTATTGCTTCGTGGGGATTCAATAACCGGCCTCCACTATTGTTCGAATATGCATTACCTCTACGAAATATAGGTTTAGTAACTGCTAATCCTAACTGTTCGTGAAGTAAACGCCTCTCTTTTTCTGTAACAGTTTTACAACAAATTTCACCCATTGTTCATAAATGATATTGCATTCTCTTAATTTGAATTCTGTTTTAGAATATACTCACCCATACTTTCATCTGGTATCCCCCTAGGCACTATCTTTGTAATGAAGTGACCAATTTCCTGTGGCAAATAATGAAAGGTCTCTGGTAGACGAAGGCCAGCACCATCCCCAATACCCTCTTGGCCTATTAATATAAAGAAAACATAATTTTAAAAAATTGCCTTTCATTTTATTTAGTTAAGGATACATAAGAGGAATCATATATGATCTGATTCTAATATATATTAAAATCAGGAACAGAGTTTAATATATATATTCTGCTAAGGGTGATCCAAAGTAATTTTTATAAAATCTTATCCATATTTCTACTGTTATAATCATATATAGTATTTTAATATGTATAAAATAATTGTTAAACATTACTAAATATGTATATACATATGTAAATAAATAAATTACAAACCTAGTTGCTCAAGTAGAACACTTTCCAAAAGTCTGAGTGAACGACAGGCTGCTTCTACTAATACTGTGTACAAGTCCAGCAATTTTGTATTGCGGTGTATTATAGCCAATGTATCTACTCGCAATGGCATACTGATACAGAATGCAGCTAAAAATTAAAAAATCACTTTGTGCATTATAAATGTGCTTATTTTGTATTGATTTTTTTATGTTTTATCCAATAAAATGTTACTTACGTTTACGTTGTGTTGTCATCATTTTAACAGCCGTTTTAACAAGTTTATCTGATAATATGTCCTTTGTTGATTTCATTACTAAGTTTACAGGTACTATTTCCTGTAAAATTTTAGAAGTTTTATATCATTCCAAGAGGTATTGTTTAAGTGTGTTAATAAATTATTCAATAAATATGAAAAATGTTAATATAGGCAAACTGATATCTGTACATTGATACTACATTCACAAATATATGTTATAGCTATGAAATTAATTTATTTTGAAAAAAAATGCATAAAATGGTGTAAATTTTATATTGGAGTATAACAGACTAGTGACTTAAAGGGGTTTCTTTTTGTCTGTTATATTTTAAAATAATAATATTCAGTATGAACTCATTACAAATGATAAGTGGAATAATATTTATACATACAATAACATTAGTATTATGTCTTTTCTTTCTAGACGGCTGTTCAGGACTCATGGAATCAATCAATTCACCAATTGTAGCATCAGAACTTGTTCCAGTCAAGCCAACATCTGATGCTACACCAAATAAGTAAACTGGTGTTCCATCAATGTGAAATGAAACTTGACCAGATGCAATCTGTAATTATTTAAAATACATTCCACTTATTAGCACACATTTTTTTATTACATTATATTTTCAGAAATATCTTCAAAAAAATCTAGATCTTAAAAAACTAGATAGTTTTCAACATTCGAAATATTCAATATTTTAAAGATGAACCTAAGATCTACTATGTTATGTTACATTTAGAGAATACTTGCATCAAGGTGTAATTATCTCTATTCATTCCTATAAATATTATTTAACTTATCTATTCCAAACAAACAAATCTGAATTCTTCTTTCAAATCATCATTCCTAATGTTAGCTAATAAGATAACCAAATCCATATTTAAAAATTAGTGCAATTGGTCAATTTGAAATATATATATATATATTATTATGAAAACAGACTGTCAGAAAAGAAGAAAGTTATAGTAATTGCTTAGATATCTTTCTAAATCTGTCAAAGACTAGAAAAGGAACATTTATTAAAATTAAAAGAGATAACAGCATTTATGAATAAAGGAATACATATACATTCATAAAAAATATTATTTATATTAATTTTGTTTAATTACCTTTTTTCTCTTATTTTGCATTACATTTTTGACTCCCGAAATAGCTGCCTCACAACTTAATGGTACCACAGTATTCAATCGCACATGAAGAAATTGTTTCCACATTTCTTCTGCAGATAATACCTCATATGTTGTCTCTTCAAATTTATCATGTACCAAGAAGTGGGCTTTCAAATTTTTTGTCTTGTTTATATTGATTACTAATGGGTTATCGGTAATATCTACCTCCTGGAAATTATTATGTAAAATGACAAGAAAAACTTTTTGCTTATTGTTACTTTATGGAAAAAATACATGAGATAGAAAATTGGTAACTATTATATCAGAAGTGATCTATCAACATTACTTAATATATATATATTCTGTATATAATTCATCTGCTTGTTACGTAACTTCATTTAAATACATGTGTGGGTGTAATTTAATGGGTTTCTGGACGGTTTAAAAACACAATTATTTTACAAATGTACCGGGTACATTTGTAAAATAATTCATTGATTACTTTATTATTAGTACTTATTATATTTAATAAAATGTATTTGTATGGATTGAATTAAACAAATGCAAATATAGTACTTCGCTTGCGTGTTGAGTGGTTATGGTAGAGTTGATTAGATTTGATGATGTGAACTTGTTTATATTGCATATTGCCACAGAAAGTAATTATAAATATATAGTATACATGCCTGTAGTATGTCTTTTAGTGGTAGATCCATTGATAGACTTTCACCGAATTTTACGACTCCACATAATTCAATTTCCGCAGGCAAGTTTAACAGCAATTGTTGGAATGTATTTTTGTCATTTTCATATAATTCTATACTCAGTCCGACGACGAGTAATGTGCCATCGTACATTAGCCCATATAGACATCCTATACTTTCGTCTGTGTCTATGTTAGACAATCTCTGTAATTATTAAACAAATACTAATTTAGTTATCTTAATTGAGAAACACAAAAATAATCGTTTATAATGTGTCCTTTTTGGTGTTGTATAAAGGTTATAACATGCATATTGTACATTACATCTGAAATTTAATTTAGCAGTTCATAGATGGTAAAATTTATATAATATATGATTTGTTTTTACAATTTTATTTATGTACAATTAGTAAGTAAATATATAAGTTTACCTCAGTAACATAGCTCGATATTTTGAGACGTGGTGACATTTTAAATAAATGTTGCACTATGAAAAAAGGATTACTTACTGTTTGTTTGGTTCAGTCGTAACTTATAGATTAAATCGAACATAAGGCGTAGTGATTACTGGATCAAAGAATAAATATATTTATAATACAATGGCGCCCTCTATAGGGATGAAATAGCAGTTTGCACTGATCGATCTTTAATTATAATTCACAATGCAAATTATACATTCTTTATTGCTGCACTTTGAAAGTTTATTTAAGTAAGTCAGTTCAGTAGTTTCAATGTGCCCACTTATTAAATAAAACATTTATTTATTGAAATTTTACCCCATCTCCTACCTCAGTTAACCTATTATTTAATTGAAACTATTTTATCTGAATCGACTAGAAACAGTTTCAAACTGTGCTGAGAATACATAATAGAATAAATATTTTGAATTTAGGACCATTGAAAGAAATTAATAAAAAGTTATTTTTAGTTTAGTTTTTTTCCCTGTCTGGATGGATCCTTATTTTAGTATTAGTTTTGCTGAAAAATTTGACCCTAATATAGTTATCTATAACTAGCATTTACGATGATTATGTGTTAAGATGCCGCAACGAAACATATCAATAAGAAATATTTAACTGTAAGACAAGCTAGTCTCCACAGAGGGCAGACAGACTGAGATACAAATTTCGCCTTTTTCAAAACATTAAAACATTGGTTGAAATACATCTATTAATGTTATCTTTATGAAGATGTCTACGTATTCTGACGCATGGCGCAATATAACTTGTTCTGGTGAACATTAGAAATTTTTTGAAATGGAGTCTAGTAGCATATTATGGAGACTATTACATCAGGTTCGGACCTCTTGCTCAGAAAGTTATAAATTCTTGATATGTATCTAACACTTCAGGAGACAGAGTATACAAAATTGTATCTTGATATAAACAATATAAAGCTTAGAATAAAGTTTATTATAATTCTTCAAAACTTCATACCTATTTCATAATTTTTAATACATGTGTCAATAACTTTTTCAACAAGTTTTGCTCTATGTTTAGCTATTTTCAATGCTTCATCCTGACATTCTACTGAAGGATTACTACCACCAAATTTTTGTGTTCCACATAGTAGACCATTTTTACAACACACTATAAAATTGGCGCCATTTCCACCACAGGTATCTTCTTCATATGCTGATGGGTCCATTAGTAACTTATCACTGTAAATAGAATTTTTGCAATTAATACAAAATATATACATTAAATGACGAATATCACTAATTACTGTATTAAAAATAAATTAAGGACAAGAATTAAGGAAAATAAATTAAGTAGTTTGGTATATATTATTTATTATCTAAAATATTCGGTGACTTTACTGTTATTAGTATCATAAACCGCACAAACCTGTCTGAAGTCTTGTAAACAACAAAACTAGTTGCTACAGGTATTCCATGTACTTTTAAAGGTGTTCTATTATTTTCATCCACACTAATTTCTGCAGTTTCACTATCATATGTCACAGTGGGAAGAGTTACTAAAAAAATTGTCAATGTAAAAATTAAACCCATAAAACGAGCTTCAAAAACAATGTTAATAAGATATCTATTTTATATATATATAGTAGGTATATATTTTAGGTCTGATTGTCTTTTACTGACAATATGTTTTAATACATTTTTAGGATTAAATAACAATTTTATGTTACCCAAAGATATATTACATTTGGCATTAAAGGAACATACTTACATGTTTTTAAACTTGCCATCATTGCAATAATACAGGCATCAACCAAACTGCCATCATTGTCCAAACACACTATGTCACAGTATAATACCCACGCCAGTTTGTCTGGTACTATACAAAGATCTTTTAAGTCAACAGATTTCGAGTTATTAATTATATCAGATACTAGATAATTTGTGACCTGGGCATGATCTGAAGGGGGACCTGGTTTATTTTTTGTTGAGCAAAGTGCTGGTAATTCAACATTAGTAACTATAAATCCTTGATTAGGCTCTTCAGCTTTTGGTGTTGCTAATTCCTGAAATAATATAATACCAGCTAGAAAATGTAAAAAAGTAAAGTTACCCAAAATTGTAAAGAGAATAAATAAAAAGTCCAGTTACTAATTTAATTCCGCAAACAATAGTTGTGTTTCCACATTTGACTACTGAAGAAGCATCTGCTGTATCCAATGAATTAAGATTCAATTTAATATTCCGCTGTTCATTGAATTGTCGTCCGTCTGGTCTAATATTTCGAGAAACATAATCGTTAAAATATTTTTGTGGGTGTATTAATCTGAAATAAAAAATAAAATTATTTAAAACATTTGAATGAATATAAAATATAGTATGTATTTCAATTAATAATGGACCTGTAAATATCTGTCATTTTAGGTGATTGCAGGTATATATGTATATAATAATTACTATACTCTGTTCAAAACTAAGTTATAACAAACTAAATTTTATACAATTAAATATTAAGGTAAGTATAGATAGGTTATAAACACAAACGAATTAGTAATGCTAATCTGTATTACAAACAAATAATTAATTTATTTATAGAAAATCGACCAAATTACAACTTAGAAACTATGAAAAACTGATTAAATCTAAAATAGAAAATGTGAGATAATACATTTAAATAGTCAATGTTATGAAATTTTTTTTCGGTTCATTTATTCTTTAGAGGAAAAGCAAAGGGAACTTTGCCCATACAGCCAAAAGTCATAGAGTACTTTGCAAAGTTATGATAGACAGTTTTACTACTTTTTTTTAGGCTTATTCATCATCTTCGAAAGGCAAAGGGAACTGTGTTTGTCCCGTCCATACTGCCATATTTTATTAAAAATACTGACTTCACATACCGTCATGACATTGACAATTTAGACATTTCATGCTATGACGTCCTTGACGTAACATAAAATAATGTTCTTTTTCATGTCTGTTTTCTGAAACACAGTCGGAGGTTTGTTTATGTTTAAAATAATCCATTAAAATCTTTAACATGACTGATTAAATTTAAACCGTCTTATCAATTTTATTGCCTATAGTGCTTAAAAATACTATTATTATAGTTATTTACGGTCCTTTAAATTATATTATTTCAGAACACAATGGCTAAACCTAAAGGAGAGCGGAAAGGCAAATCTGCCATCAATGAAGTTGTGACTCGTGAATACACAGTAAATTTACACAAACGTCTTCATGGTGTTGGTTTTAAGAAACGTGCTCCACGGGCCATCAAGGAAATTAGGAAGTTCGCTGAAAAGCAAATGGGTACTCCCGATGTTCGAGTTGATACTCGTTTAAACAAATACCTCTGGTCAAAGGGTGTCAGGTAATTAATAAAATATTTTGAAAATTTTGTAAGTTTGTTTAATGACAGTTTACTTATATATTGATACTTCATTAATGATGGAGTAGTTTGCGATAATATAACCTCTATCAATCAAAAACTTAAAGTAACCGTTCATTATTTTTCTTTCACTAAAACATTGAAATAAGTGTTGTAATGGACAATGCTAATTTTTTAATTATGTTAGTGATTAGTGATCCTATTTGAATAGTGAACACCAGTGAAAGGTGTAGGGAAAAACAGTAAAAATATTATGTCAACTTTATTTCTAGTTTAGTTAGATCTGTGTGTATCTAAGTCTTATTTATTTTAATATTATTGATAACTACTATTTAATAATCAATATATTAAACCTTTGTAACTTATAGAATCTGTAGCTTGTATCTGTACCTTTCAGGAATGTTCCATTCAGAGTCAGAGTTCGATTGTCAAGAAGGCGTAATGATGATGAGGATTCTGCCCATAAACTGTTCACACTTGTGACTTATGTACCGGTTGCCTCTATTAAAGGCTTGCAAACAGAAAATGTTGATGCTAGCCAAGAATAAACTTTTAAATTAAGCATGACTTTTATTTGTTATTCAGTAATACTTTTTCTTTCTATATACTGTAAAATTAAGAAATAATTCTACTCACAGTCTGTGGTATATATAACAATGAATTTTAGTGACTGTATAGAATAAATGCTAGAAAGCGAACTAGCGACTTATGCAATGGCAGTTCAAAAGAACACCATGTAGTTTTTCGGAGGTAAAAATATCACACCCCCTCTTCCCTCTCACCTCTTCCATGCCTCTGGACTGTCTACAAAAATTTTTCCATGTAAAAAAGTATGGGCAAGTATGTCTTGAGGTTTTCTGGATAGAGATACGCAGTTTCGTTTTAGTGTTTGCCTCTTCTCTCTGATTGATATGATGATAGATACTATCAGCACATATATCATGGAAAACAAGAATTTTACTTTAATTTAATTAAAGCTGTTCTTGTAGTATTT
This sequence comes from Achroia grisella, assembly GCF_030625045.1. Taxonomy (NCBI): domain Eukaryota; kingdom Metazoa; phylum Arthropoda; class Insecta; order Lepidoptera; family Pyralidae; genus Achroia; species Achroia grisella. Next base: position 6,498,807 of record NW_026713059.1, read on the forward strand.
ATATAGTATCCTAATACTTAGTCCAGGAAAAAAAATTATCATTAATTCCTGAATTCATTAGTAAGATTAATACAACTATCATAATTTAATTTATTTAAATAATGTATGTCAGTAGGTATATTTATGATATGAGAATTGAAAAAAAAAATACTGACTGCTATTATTAAGTACTTGATAATATTAGTAGGAACATTAAAATTGTTTCTCTTAATATGAAAAAAAAAGATTAAATACATGAGTTTAAAATTACTTATATTAAGTTTATTTGATAAAAGTTGTATCTATTTCTATTTTTAAAGTCACACTGTCTTATTTACATATATAATTTATTTTTTCAAGTAAAACTATTTTCAATAATATTTGATTAATAATGTATATTAGTAGCTTAGTAATTATATTATTATTATTATCTATATAAATGTTAAGAATACATATTACAGACTTCTATTTAGTCCTAACCAAACAATATACAAACTACATACTGTCTATAAGGTGATATTATATATCTATAAGTATCTATTATCTGTAGTAATATTGTATTATAATGAGCAGAGATTTGATTGTTTGTTTGTATTCAATAGGTACATTATCTAGATTGTAATTAGGACACCAGTATATTATATGTCTAACTATGTAATAGTTATATCACAATAATTACTTTTTAGGGTAAAATATGTTAAAATAGTTACTCCGGTACCAATTAGGCCACATTATTCGTACTTTTATCATCATTATCTATCATATCACCCTGAAAGACATCCACTGCTGGATAAAGGACAAATATTAAATTTTGTGAGCATGGATAGAAGAATGCTGAATGAATACATAGAACTTATTGGCTATTTTTTACCTAGTGGATAAACATTTGGGAATTAGGTACTATTTATCCTCACGAGAAGTACCTAAGTCATGCGTTTTTGAACGCAGGTAAAAATAATTTCGGTTACCTACTATAATAGTAAATTGTTATTTCAACTACACTAAAGGTATAATAATAGTGAATAAAGCCACAATAACTGCAAGCGACATCGTATTACGAGATGTCTGTCAAGTTTGGTTAATGTTGCGTTTTCAGCGGCTGAATTATCGTCATAGTGTATAAATATAATTACTTATATATAGAAAATATTCACCATTATTGTATATATTAGGTCGTCTAAACTAATTAAAAAAATATATATATGCATAAATTAATATGGTACTCTAAAATAAGCCAGATGATCCAAGTCGTAATCACTTACGGCTAAGTTGGGCAATATAAAATATGGATTTGTAGGTAGGATCTTGTATTCTTTTTATTTATATTCCTAATGGGCTCAAACTGACACCCTGTTTTCACTATTTGCTACGGGTAACACTTGACGGTGCGTTTGTTCATTAAGAAGCTGTTTTATCAATTCGTTTTTTGTTTTGTCTTTGTATTATTTGATTTTTAGCAATATTATTTCAACCAGATTTAAAAAGACGGAGGTTGTTAAGCTATGTGTATAAGGGTGAATGGCGTTCACTTAAGGAAAACATTATGTATTTTATAAGTTATTTATTGTAAATCAAAATTAAGAAAAGTAACATAGTCTTTAATTCTAAAATTAAAGACTAACAACAATTTAACAACAAAAGCACATAACTTTATTCTACTAGTAGTAGGAAGACATTTAAAAAAACATGTTTGAGCGGCATTGCCCCTGACTGTAGTAATGTCGCTCAGGGTACGGAGTAATGTATAATAACCAGTAAAATATATTAATTAAAAAAATATTCATAAGATCAATCTTATATAATAAAAGTAAAATCTACAATCCCTAAATATCCCCAATTCTACTCAAAATTAGCCTTTTTTAATTGAATAAATAGAGTACAGGCATAGATGTCAATTCAACTTCACTTATTGTAGTATAACATAAAATTATTATTATTATTAAAGGTAAGACAAATTAGAAATAAAAATATTTTATCCTTGGATACATAAATCACATGTATCTGTCTGCGAATCCCACCCTGAACATATGTAGCATGAGCCCACAGTCCGCAGATAGTGCAGCGATACCAGAATTCATATTTTTTTTCCAAATTCCTGTTAAATAATACATTTGCTATAATTTCTATCATCCACATTCATTTTGTCGTCACTGTCATCGTCGCAAAGGTGCTCTTTATCTTCACTATCTGAAGAATTTTCATGTAAATATTTCTTTTTAAAATTTTTGTATCATATTTTTTTTCTTTCTTTTGGACAAACTTATTTTAATCATAGTTTTAGCAGATTAAAGGTCTTTTTCGGTCTAGCAATTTTAGCGGCGATCCTTTGACGTTTTCTTAGCATATCTAGAACATTAGAAAAAAAATAAGTCACAAAGGCGTAATCCCTTTGTGACTTTTTTTTTATTGACGCTCATGTGAGCGGTATAACCCCCAAACGGTCGTTTTGTAATTAATTAGATATAAAAAAATCATACGCAATTGTTAAAAATTGATTGCATTACCATAAAATAGAATAGTTTTGTTATCAGAAAAGTATACTTAATAATTAAATATGCATTAAAATTTTAGACATACTGCCATAAAACACTTACGCAAAAATTTGGTCAGTTCGGCCGCAAACAAGAATCCGCACTTCAGGATCACCTGACGCGAGCTGACTGTCTGTTTGCATTGCTGTCTTTTAGAGGCTACCTGTCCTCGTACTTTAAGCAACGTGGCGTGTTGCTACATTCCATTTTGATAGAGTTACAGAGGTGAGGGCCATTACCCGGTGAGCGCTATTCCCCCTTGCTCCCCTATATACCTACGGCTTGACAACCTCCACCTTTTTAAAATTGGTTTTATTAGGTGTGTGTTACCAGTGTTACACGCTTGGTAAAAGTTGTTCATAATTGTGTAGGTACCTAATGAAATATGTTTGTGATATCTGTATACCTAGTTATAGATATTTGTGAGATGCACAGTCGTGTATCTCACAAGTATCTACACACGTATATAGGTAGTACATATGCATAGATCATAAGCTATGAAACAAGTGCCTAACTGATGTCACAGCTCGATATGCCCAGGATGTGGCTGCGAGGTACGTACGTACTTGTCTGCGACGTTAGCCGCAACGCTAAGCCTGCGGTTCACTTCCATTAGTAGTATGGCTGAACCCATTACTGAAGACATCTTGTTTTACCATCTGTGTTATGTACACTGCTAATATCATGTGCGTTTATTAACAAGGATATGAGGATAAGCCTTTGTTTTACAACATGCTTGTTACCTATGTGAATAGGATGGATTAAGATTAATGTAACAATATATTTATATAGCTGTTTATATTAAAATAATTGAAAATAGTAAATATTATTGTAGGATTAATCAGGTTTATTTCGGACGAAATACGTGCAAGTCAAGTTTTGCGATCACTAAGACGCGACGTCGACACTTGATACTGCCTCTGACTAGTACTGACTACCCCATTTGAGATAATAGTTGGGAGTTAGTTCAATCCCCAGAAAGTTAGTCGGTATATTAAATAGACATTCTATGGACGATACAGTTTAAGTGTAGGTATTGTTAATATCTACATACTTTTGATAGGAAAATCTGTAACTCCAAATTGTATGGTAGGTAGGTATGCAGAAAAATCGAAGACATGTATCATATTATTATGAAATATGCACTGTGCGAGACGAAAAGACTTGAATTGAATTGCCTTTTATCCGAGACGGTACCAGCAACTGTCTGTTTTAATTAATCCTTTAACTACGGAGACGATATTTTTTTTAATATATAGGTAAGGGAGGGTGGGTGGGTGTTTTCTTGAGGTCGAGGGTTTAGCCTAACAAATTAAAAATCTATCTACAGCTATTTTATTAAGTCATGCAGCTCTTGCCGCTGAAGTGTTCTCCGGTTTTCTAATTGAAATTTCGGGGTGCCATTTGTCTGCTCTGACCAACTCACCCTACTGGTTTTCCGCACGTAGGTCCGTACCATTCTTCAAAGATACAAAATTAGACTCGGACGGGGCAAGATGGGATATCCTATATACCATCTTGCCCCTTCGGGTAATAATATTATAAAAAAATAAATAGGAATAATAAATTTAAGCGGTTGAAATATTATCACATTACTTTATGCTTTTTTACACTTCCAAAAAAATAGCAATAACAGCAACCACTCATCAATTTAATATTTTATTCATGTAGTTAACAACAATTGAAAATAATAAATACTAGTCAAAACTAGTTTTTTCGCTCAAATATCTAAACGCGACGTCTCACTGCGGTGGTTCTCAAGCGACCGAGGGGGTCAAGTAATAGCTTATTACTGGTATTATTGTTTTGACTGAGAATCATTTGGTTTTCTCTGTAAGGGGGGTACCCCGTCTTGCTCAACCCTCCCCTACTTATAGTTAACCTTAGAAAGGGACCATTGTCTGTGAATTATGTCTCTCTATATAAGATAAAAAATAAATCTAAATACATTTTTTCTAAGTTACGATAGATTTATTTATTTGAATCAACCGTTACTGGCTAAAAAATAATTATTATCCCGGATAATTTCGAAGCAAAAGTTGTCTGATGCCTGCTGTAATTAATTGCGTACAAGTATTAAATTGTTTCATTATTCTCGCTCGGAATGAAACAACACTTGTAAAAGCATTATATCTAACATCGTTAAAAATTGCCTCATTGTCGTAAAATGTAATTACTAAAGCAGTTTGTTTTTTGTGTTTATATAAATAATTTCTTATGTACACATAACATCGGTAAACTAGTGTATTGTTTCATTTAAGAATATTTGTAATTCTATACCGCTAGCTATTGATAATGTTTTAAGATATTTTCTTAGCTATGTAAAGGGTTTTTATATAAGCAATCAATAAAATTTGAACAATTTATGAATTTGGAATTGGAATGTTAATTTTTATTTTGTTATATACTTAATTTACACACAAAATCGTACAAAACTGCTGGCTCCGTAGCCTAATAAATACCGTATAAAATTTAGATTGTTCAGTACCAACAGGGATTAGGGGGACTAAAGGGCATAGTATATATTGTAGTTGGAAATGTTTATTAAAATTATAATTAGGTCAAAATTCTGGCATCGTATTAGAGATCAGCATTGATCATTAGTAAATCGAAACACGTGCGAAGAGTTAGTTACGAGTGTCGACTTTGGCACGATCCAAGTTTGCAGTACAGCCACTACTTCGACAGTTTGCAGTTTGACAAGAAAATTGTATTATAGTGTCTACATTGTGCTCACTTAAATATATACTTGGTCTTGAAAGTTTTTATAAAAGACCTCGTCTATACTCAATAAAGTGATATTGGTGTGTTTTAGAAGTAGGTGCGAATAAATAACGAAGTTAGGAATATATGTGGAGTTTCAGCTACCACTCCTCTCTCTGTAGAGAGATTGTTATGAAGCACAGTAACGACAAATGGTTGCTAGGTAGTTATTACGAAGGGGCAGCGGTATTATCTCTTGCGCTTGACCGAGCTTCGATCACTGGTTCGACGACTTCTAAAGACTTGTTAAGGCCTAATGGCATGGGAACAAAGAAAATCTTTAACTATAATGTTATTATAAAATATAATTTACCTTAAAAATAGTTTTTTAACATTCAGGTGATTGTGATTAATGAAAGCTTCTTGTAATTAAGGTAGTTTAAAATTAATTTTGTACATTCTCTATTATCGAGTTGACTGTCGACCGTTCATATCTAAGTTTATATCTAAGCTGACAAAATAACAATAACATTCATACCAAATGGCAATCAAATGCAGATGGTATCTCCTAGTCTCGCAGTATTTCTAACAAATGTTCCATGTGTGTGGGAATGGAGGCGTTTCTCTTTATAAATTATGGACTATTTGATTTTATTTTTATTTTTATAATAGAATAATTTCAGTTACAAAGATAAAATAGTAGGATTTTCTCGACATTGCTCATGTATACTGAATATGTTTAATCCGTCTATTAGTCGAAACATATTGTTGAGAATTGTTGAAAAAGCTTACTGTGCAATTTTCTGTATTTCGTAAAAGCCTTTTACCATTTGTATAAAATCATTTCTACGGTGTCTATAGGTATTCGGTTCATAGTATTATTGTACAACAGTTTCTCTGCGATATACGTAGTTGAAATATAAAGAAAGATAAGTTAATATATAAGGTGGTAAAATCAAAACAAACAAATTTTAGGCAAAGGAAAAATAAAAATATTTCCTTGTAACAATATTTATGACTACACTAGGTACATATACTTAATATATTACATATTTTGTATATACCTAACCATCGAAGGCAGAGAAATATGAAGCGTATTACAAGTCGTACGAATATGAGCACCTTACGGGTTACCTTTTTTCAAATATCCTAAAATGGACTGTTCACAAGTGTGAATGATTGGTTGGTCTGCTTTATATGATTCTGTATTTATCTGTACTTGTAAGTATACAGTAACAATATTTTGTGAGTAGCGATACATATGCGTTTGACCAGATACTTGCTTTACAATTGCATACGACTACAAGTACGTAACTATATCTAATGATTATAATCGATTACCGATCGATAATGACGTTCAACAAGATATATATGGTATAGTAATAAATATAACGTATTAGTAGGTTTTCAGAATGTATAAATGGATAATTTACTGCGAGATGACCTTCAGTGGATTTCAGCGGAAGATATGAGAAGGGGAGGTGCGCTGGGAAGACAATGTCGTACATATTTTAAGCGGGCACGCCCCGTTCGCACAAAGACGTAATTTATAGGACCGCGCGGAGACGGGTGCCTGAGTTATGTCCCGACGATAGCGACGAGCTTTTAACTGCCTAATGGAGCGATTTACTCCGACCACCTTGCGCCTACTTCACTGTTTACAGTGAAGCACGCCCGTAACACGCTGAGTTGTGGAGATAACGACGACGAATTAATTTATCGTCGCTTGCTTACCTCCAGATTTTGGTAGCTTTTTGCGGTTAACCTCCTGCGTAAACTCACGTGAGCAAGTAATTATGATCTCTGATATATATAGTTCGTTATAAAATGTTGAGAGTTTTAATATAACAGTAAAGTGGTATGTATTTATTTATCTATCTTTATGCGGTGACTGAGAGGCGGGTGTGGGAGACAGAGAGCACCGCGTGCCGTGTGCCAGTCGTGACGTCGAGTAGAGCAAAGCGGAAAGTTTTTCAATAAAACATGACCCTCAGAGACAACATTTCAATGGAGCGCAGACGATGTTTACGACTGGCGTGCCGGCGCTCCTTGCTACACCCTGCAGAACAATCCAATATTGATCAAATTGTACAAAGAGGTACCTGCTAAATATGGCTGAATATGAGTTATTGTTACTCTATTATCAAAATAAGATGAAATGTTTATGTATGTTGGAATTTTCTTTTATCTTGTGTTATAAATATAAGTCTATATTTGTAATTTTCTACAGCAGTTTACTCTTTAGAGAGGATATAGAGATGAGAGAAGATAGCGCGAGAAGAGAGTGAGACTAGGGGAGTTATACGTGCGTTTCGACATAAATAGGTCCCCTGTTAGGCGTCCTTGTTGGGTTAAATAATGTAATGACAGTGTATCGACGATTGTAAATTCTCGAAAGACGAGAATTTACACTTGAGAAAAGATATCGCTATTTTAAAGCGAGAAATTCCTTTCATATTAAAACTTCACTCTGTGGCTTTTTTAAATAACGAAACAGAAGTAATTTGACCTGTCACAAAGTTCAAATGATTTGTTTTAATAGTTTAATTTGTGTTATTGTATTCTATAATCTATACAAAAATATTTAAAACTGAAGCACTAGAAGCTGCTTTCATAGAACAGAGTGATGTTAATAGTATTAAAGAATGATGTGAGACTATTTATTACATTAAAAATTCTTCAACAATGATCAATCATATTAGTTTAAATGAATGAAATCTAAGTAGTCTCGTTATCTATTTGTAAGAACGAATCTAAATAAAAGACAACTGAAATATAAAGGGAAGATAATAGTTTCTGTATACAATAGGATGCATTCATCCGAACGTAACCAAGCAAGGAAATCTTAAAAATAGGATTGTATGTGCAGTGACCTAGATATTCCAGCTAAAATTTTCTACATGATCACATACCTATATTTTTTGTAGAATTCCTATTGCTTAGATATGGATAAACATTTCGTTTTTGTAGTACATGGAATATACTACATCTTGAATAGAGGTGGTATCGTTATTTTTTATCAGGTATTGGTGTTTTATATGATAGGGTATGTGTAATTTTAAATTTAAACGCAGAACGTGTATAGAGTGGACTTAACTTTCTGTTGCTTTATATTTAGGTCTTAATAAACTTACTACATTATTTGTCTCTTATACAAAATATTGTATAGTGCGGAGATGTCACTTTAGAGGACAGATATTGGTAATAAAAAATGAAATTTATCTCAATTATATATATACATTTTAAATAAAATAAATCTAAAACTAATCATAAAAGTTCTGATAATTTTTGGTTTTGGGTTTGGGAACGGGTATTATATGCGGTAGTTGTAGTAGTTTACCGATCAGCGACTAGATAGAGCAAGTAGGAGTGGAGGAGTGCGCCAGTTCTCCAGGATCAGCGCTTCAGAGTGATGCGTCACTATTATATTACACTAGTACACTTTTACTTAATATTTGTCACCAGAATGCAGCAGTTTACGTCAGCGAAGAGATTATGAGAACCGTACTGTAGGGTAGGCGTACTTACTAATTATAGTTGCCCACACAACAATACCGTTCAGACTAGTCTGATATATTAATATAGAGACTGAAAACGATTATCTAGTGGTGAGTGCAGTGTCTTATTACGCTACGAGTTTATCCTCTCTCTAGACTATCGGAAACTTGGGCTCTGAGTGCTGGTATTTGTATTAACTGTTAATAGTAAATAAATAGTACAGTTTAGTGTATAAAAATAGAATGAAAATATAACAATCATCATCATCTGCTTTGCTGCCTTTTATTTGGGGTCGGCGTAATATGTTTTTCTCTTCCATTCATCTCTGTTCTCTTCTCATCCATCTCTTATAATGAAAATATAACAATATAAGTACATAAAAGAGGAAAAGAATAAGATGAGGATATTACTATACTGCAGCGAGGATACCATCACTCTCAACGGCACAGCATAGTAGCGAATCGATGGAGCGCAGAATACATTCTAGCATCCAAGACCACAACCAGATTACAACTCCTGTACATATAATATGGATTGTACATTTTTATGTACTTTTTAGTAAACAAATTATAAATAGAAGTTCGTTATACATAAGTCTCATATTTCGTAATACTATGCGGAATAGATGTGTGTCACTCGGTCTAAGCACCACCACCAAGATACCTTCCGCAGTAGGCAGAGAGAATCGGGTTCCATTGGCTTTCGTCCTTACATACAAAAACGCTGAACAACTAAGATAAATAAATAAATAAATATAAGAAAACTTTGTTGACAAACATAATTGTTCTCGTAATGCATGTCAAGTTTTAACATAAACGCGCAGGTAAGTTACGCAAGAGAAGAATATAATTTCGAAGGAGTAAAAAAGTAGTATCAATCGGCGATCAATAATATTGTTGAAATTTTTATTTTGATAATAACTCACATTTGCATCTTGTCAAGAAAACTGAGATTTATGGTTTTCCCTCTATGTTCTATGTTATTATTGCTACGAATTAGAACATAAATGTAATATATCACGTGTAAGGACTTCAATATTTAATTTTATTTATTACATGATATCTCATTTAATATTGTCTTCGTAAAAGGTATAATTAAAATGTATATTATTAGAAAGACATTGGTTTCGTATGGCTCTTAATAAATGAACAGCACCTACCTAATGGATTGTAATAAATTGACATAGTAGGATTGTCATTAGAAGAAAACAATTAGGTCGATAGTGGATTACGGGGGTGATTGCGTCGCGGAACGAGGTAGCTATATGTGTCACATCGAACGATCGATCCGCCCACTCCCAGCCAATTACGATGACGATACACGACCGAATATTGTTCTTGATACACATGCAGCAATCGAATACAACAATCAACTTATACTCTTTAGTATCATATGCAATCTCGCTAGTTTCATTTTGTCGCTAAATTTTTGCTCCCAATTGGCCATTGCTGAGGAGTTTTACAATATATTTAAGGCATATTCTTGTGATGCAAATTTATGTCTTAAGGTCTCCGATTAATATTAACGGAAATACAAATAGCGTGTAAATGTAAATAAAAATAATCCATAAAATGTTATTCAGTTAATATAGCAAAACACATGTCTCCTAAGGTGTTATGATCGTAAAGTTAGTTTGATAGTAACTTACATTATCAGGGACTATGAAGTACCATAGTGTGAATGAGGATCTGATAACTGATAGATATAATTTAGAATGGATGTAGAGTTCACGTAGACTCTCTTCTACTTCTTGCTGTAGAAGGATATTGCCAACCATATACATATTACAATATACAAACTAGATAACTTACATAATATATTTGACTACGATTTTCTGTGAGCCCGAAATTATTTCATCAACTTCTGTTTTCGTGCTATCCTATTACTCTATTATATACATTGAGAGAGTTCTGACACAGAGGCGAGGGTCCTTCCGGCTAAAAACAACAGTGGTCGTCATATAAGGTTTTTTATCCTAGTTCATAAAGAAAGTGTTTTAGTTAAGTTAATTTAGTTGTACGAAATAAATATAAATTCTTGAATGTTAGACATCCCTAGAACTAGTGATCCTATAATGAAATTCAGATATCCATATAATTTTAATTTTCACTTCTATTCGAATAATTTCGTAAAAATCGTCATAAAATTGAAGATGGTTTTCTTGTGAAGCGCGTTTTTTAATTCACGCGTAGAATTTAACAATCCAATAAATAAAACTTGCTAACCCCTATATTTAATGGTACCAATCCATCAATTTCATTCATATGTTCATTGTTATCACGAATAAAAATTTAAACAAAATACTTTACTATCTGGAAATATTCTAAAAAGTATAATAATCATTCTAATAAGTAAAGAGCGTATGCAAATTTTGTCAATTTATTTATTATTAGTTAGAGTCTTTAGGATTCCAGAGAAGGTTAAATGCAATTAAAAATGTTAAATGTTTAAAATAATAAAGGACGACTATCCTTGTGTTTGTTCTGTTTTCTGTATAATACAATATTTTTTTATTATTTAACCATTTATACTATAAGTCATAATTATCTCTAGAGTAATAAATATAAATAACCTATATGCATGACAAATTTTGTTTAAGTACCAATTATCCTATATATGTTGTAACTAATACTATAGGATAATTAATACTTAAAGAAAATATGTCTTATAAAAAAATATAGGTATCTGATATTGTTGTCTATTGTAAAATTTCTATGATATATTCTTTATTTTATTTTGTATCACTCGAATAAATAAATCATATGTCCAAAAATCCACAGAGATATCGTACTTTTGTGAGTCATGTAGCGTTAGGTTCCCCCGGGACGAGGAATTACAAACTCTATTACAAACGATGCTGCATTGGCGCATTTCAATCTCGCAACTGTGCGAGATTGCCTTATTGTATGTAATATGCTTATCGATAATATAGAATCTATTATGTAATTATATAATTCATTGTACTCTCTACAGGTATTTGGTTGACTCTTTTGAATCTCACTTCATTTATTAATTGACTTAATAAATATATGTAACTATCTACATTTCGTAGATAGTTATATCGTAGAAGCACTGTTCTACGATATAACTATCTACGAAATGTATATTCTACTATATCAGTATATAGTAGAATATTTTCAACTTTAAGTAGTAGTTAATAAGTGAAATTGCAGGTTCTGTAATAAAAAATAGTGATTTTCTTTGTGAAATAAAATGTACATAGTTGACGACGTCAGTATCATAGTAGTGGCAGTAAGTCTATGCCTTATATTACAAATGTTCTGGGTTCGTTCCTAATAAATTACTTTGGGGCTAGAGGGCGCTATGCCATACTTATTTTAGTGTTTATTAAAAAAACATACATGTAAGTCTTGTATTGATTAAATTACCCTACTATTATTGTAAATATTTACGAGAAGGGATGAATGTTTGTCACTCTTTTATAGATTTTTATGTATAGAGATAAAATTAGGACAACACAGATAAATAAGTAACCTGGATTAATTTACTTCTCTTAAACTGTCATACAAGTATTGTACTTTGAATTCATTATGCTTCTTGTGAAAAGAGAAGTAAAGTACTGATAACAAGATTGATAGAGAAGAGAGAGAGACACAGTAAAATGACAGTGGCTATATGGATTATAGAATAGTTAAGGTTTATTGGGGCCGTAATAAGTAATAAAATCAAATTCCCAAGCCTCAGTCATTATTCGCATTAAGGAAACTTGTTTGCGAAATCAGAACGGAAAGAGAAATTAATTTAATAATGAGGAAGGATGGCCAGAAAAATACGAAGTATTAAAACGGCAAGTAGTCAGCAGTTTTTTAACGACCTAAACAAATGAAATTACTTGCCGCTCATTCATTCAATTTTTGACGTGAAATACATCTTTATGTATTTCTTATGTTATCTTTTTGTATAACTACTCTTTGTTGATATGTTTGTGCATATTTTTCTGTTTATTTCACTATATTCAAGTGTGCCATAGAACCAGTGTTCTGTAGAAACTCTGTTCTAGAAGACATCAATTTATGCAATTATTATATATGCACAAACTTTCAACCTTTACTTCATCCCTTTTCAGAAATGTTTTTGAGATAACCTGTGCCCGTTCGCGTGTTATAATACATTTTCATATCAAATTTCATTTACATCTATTCAACATTTAGTCTTGAAAAGGTATTAAGTAGATATGAACACGCTTTAGCGTTTATAATATTAGTATAAACATGTACATTATTCTACGAAACTTCATCATGACATATTCCAAAAACGTACCTAACATTTTTTAGAATATTGTATCGGATACAGAATTTTTTATTTTGTTAAGCTTCAATTTATGTAAGTCTCTTTATGTACACATTACAGAAGAAAAATATTTATAATATTGTAATTATTTTATTTCAATCTTTATGCTAACTGAGATCTTTTCTTAGTTACAGATATTATTATAATAGATATATTTCATTACAAAGACTATCTTTATCATTACAGAGTATAATACTAGTCGCTGTCGGTGTCTGTCCCTATGTATGCTTAAATCTTTAAAACTAGGCAACGGATTTTGAAGCGGTTTTTTTAATAGATAGGATGATTCAAGAGGAAGGTTTATATGTATAATAAATGTACTCCCGTGCGAAGCCGGGGTGGGTAGCTAGTACATAATAAATAGCTTATATCCTCTTTTTAAAATTAGGAGGACATTGAAACATTTAGTATTGCTAGGTAACTAATTGGAACGAAACAGTGGAAGTGGTAGAAGGTTTAAGGTTTATTTTTAAGATGAATTATTTTCATCGGGTTCGGCTTGGTGCAGCGCTACTTCTAACCACCCAATGTCACTCGTTAGCTCTGCCCATGTTATAGTTGCTTCTCGCTCATGCACTTTTCAAGTGCACACTTTTTGCGGTCTAGTTCATTTCATGAATTCATATTCAGTCACTACCTGTAGTAGTGACTTCATATATTTTATTAATATTATAAATATTAATGTTTGTGAGTATGGATAGATATTTGTTACTTTTTCACGCAAAAGCTACTGAACCAATTATAAGGAAACTTTACAGTAATATAGCTTATACAACAGAATAACAGAATTTCTCGAGTGTGAAACCGATTGTAGTTAAATAATAATGTTTTTAAATAAGGAAATATTATTATATATAGGACCTACTATTATTCTAATAGTATCTATTATTCTACTAAAATTTGTCTTCTAAAACTAGGTAAATTATAAAAATATTTAAAAACTGTATATGGAAATACACTCAGTTCGTATAGGTAGGCAGGTAGTGTGCAGCATGTTTAGTAAGACGGTGCTTAAGGCATGAAGAGCTCTTGTTGGTAGGCTTGTATGGCGTAGTAGCGTGAGATGTTTATGAATTATGTATCGTCAGGAGGCAGATACTTAAGCTGACAAGTTTTGTATAAATAGGTATGTTTTTTTCAATGTAACTAACGGTTATAAGATATACATTTTCAACTACCGATAATGATATATCGGTATATAGATCGTTGAAAATACGATATAAACAATTAAAATACGATGCGGATATGAAGAAAACAAATTGAATTTGTCAAGAAAGCAGTAAGCGTCCAAATTGGATTTTATAATTGTGATTGTAAGTCTGAACGAGGGTTTAAGTGATGGATTTTAATTTAAATTGTAAATAAAAATTGTTTATTGTTTTTCAATAAGTGTTTACTACATGGTAGTGCTAATATGTACTTATTAGCTGCCTATATATAATAATATAATAAGACGTAGTAGTCATGTAATTGAAAATAATTTACATCAAATTAAAATAAATTACATCAAAATTTTCTCGAAATATTCTTATTAATTAGTCATTGTTTTCTATATGACAATTACTACATATATTTACACATATAACGATCATTTTATTGCGGCAGCATGACCATTAAGCATAAAAGCTTCAATTATGTGTTGTCGGGTGATTGAATAATGATGAGGAATTTGGACCGCAATCACATTGGACAAGATTAATGACTCGTTCCTGTTGTTGAATAGAGGCGACTCCGCTGATGCTAATTTCGCCCGCTGGATGCGTTGGATGGTCGACACTTAGTTTCCTACATTGTTACGCATTTGACAACTGTATTATTAGTTAGTTTTACCATAAATAAGATAATATAAAAGGCGAGGTACGAATATACGATTGACTAGTGTAACATTAAATACTTACTTTACTGTTATATTATATAACACTTTTTTGACGAGTATTCAGGTAACTTATGCATAGTACTAAGTCTTGGCCAAATTATCTCACTCAGTCTATCTTCTGTTCGTTTTAACAATATAAAAATTGGATAAAAGTCCTCTATAGATTTCCTAGTAACAATGAAGCCTGTGTGTATTGCTATTGTATTTTATTGCTGATTCACGTCCGTTGTGCTGTTGTTATTACAGTCGAGTGACTGGGGTGAAGTGAAATAAATGAAACTATGTTATACACGCGATTGAACAAATATTTCATCAACTTGTTGCCATAGTGGAGATGGAAAAATCATTGCAATCTTCATAATGCTCACTAATTTAATAGTTAATTAAATAGGAACACAAACATTTTTTCTTTTGTAATAGTTTTGTGAACTATCGATGTGTGTACCACCTATCTGTATTTCGATACCGTTGAATGTGTTCTGCCGCATATGTTGTTTGTTATGTGGCCGCGGGCGAAGGCTAATCGTGGCATGTGAATATTTACAGTCCCATG
Source organism: Achroia grisella (assembly GCF_030625045.1). NCBI lineage: Eukaryota > Metazoa > Arthropoda > Insecta > Lepidoptera > Pyralidae > Achroia > Achroia grisella. The sequence goes on from NW_026713059.1 coordinate 6,514,258, forward strand.
GGATGCGTCATCTGATAATGTTACGAGCTTGTCCTGCTCTTGTTGTAAAAATCGCCGTTTTATGTGCAATTTCGAGGTAATTGTACAGATTATTTTTAATTGGTTACAGGTTTACAAATATGTACTAAATTTTTAAGCGAGATGTTAATGTAGTAAATCGTTTCTTTGTATTATTTAATCTTTAGTTTCTGTTACCTGGGAAGTAAGAAAGCAATGTGGAACACTTGTATCACATATACCCATTTGCCAATTTTAATAGGTATTGCCAATAAGGTTTTATAGTCTGATAAAATTTAATGTCCCTGTTCCATGGGGATCTGCGGAGGTTTTCTTCTAATTGTGCAATAAATAAGTTGGTACTACATGACCGCCACCCGCTGTGCGACGCCGCGTAGCTGAACCCGACGCCGCTATGGCGGGCGACGTATCCAGGTGAGGCGTGGCGAGCAAACATAATAATAAATGACTGTGTTGATTAAGTACGTTGTAACTTACCTATAACATAAACGTATGTAATAAATCAAATTTACGTTAAAATATATGTTATGTTTTCTTACTTGATGGCATTTATATTGACGTAATTATCCATATGAAAGGATTTGAGTACAATATAATAATAGCTATATAAACGAATGGCTCCATTACTAGCAATGTACTTGTCAGCCTAAGCTACGATTCTCCCTGGAAACCCTTGAGGTTAATTCTTGTCAAATTTACCTCATAGGGCTCGACTCCAAAACCGATCTGATATTATCCTCTCCTGCTGGCCAGCCGTAGGTATACCGTTATCGCAGAAAAGTGCACCACATCCTACAAAAATGCTTTAAGATCATACTATAGAGCTATATGTTCATAGTTCATATTCAAGAACAGATTTAATAATTACATTTTGTAATATTTATGAATTCAGAAACAGTGTGAATTTGCAACTAGTGAGTAGTAAGCACAGTGACTTATCATGTGTTAAAACTATAAGAGCGGTGCGTTACTGGCGTAGCCCAAACTCGAGCCTTAAATGATGATCACGTAAAAGGCACAACATTAGGACAATAAAGTGGACCTTTTGCCTATAACAATCATAATGTACGAACCCTTTCGGCTTAACAACTTGGGACCGTTTCGTCGTTACCGAGTGGTGTGCTTGGAAAATGTCAACACGATAATGTATTATTTAAAAGGTAATGCTACCCATTTCGATCTATAATTTTATGGGAGTTTATCAAAAGAATAACACAATCATTAAAAAAATGTATTTCGATTGTGATTGATTCGATCGTAGTGTCTGGCAATGTATGTGTATACCTATAGTGTACGTTATGCGTGTAACATATCATTGAATAGGTATGGGACATTTCCATTAGTATCTTCGTGTATCGATGTACGTATGCATATTCTGGTGAGGATTGATCACATATAACTTTGCAATTTATTTTCTTCATCCGCATCTATCAATCTTGTATCGACAACCGGTAGGCTTGTAAGTACTATCTACAGAAGTTACAGAATGTATTCCTTATCAACATACGAGTAAATTTTATTCGATTCACTGGATATGTTTGTTTATACCAGTACAACAAACGGTTACATTTTATTTTAAAAAATAAGGAGAACCTGCACCCTTTACTCCCTGCACCCTAAATAGAAAAAAAATCTATAATTTAAGATAAGCAGTGCTCATTCCCTACAACATTATTGTGATACAGAATTTCAAACAAACTAAGCAAATTGTGATATATATTGTTGACCGGTATGAATTAATTTGACACTGTTATATACTTTACTATTTATTGTATATACTTATGTAAGGATATTTATTTCTACATTCTAAAACGTTTACATTATGTATTATACATATATAATAATTATTAGGTATGTATAGAAAGAATTAAAATAAATACTAGAATACATAAAATCAATACGGTCACAATGAATATAATGTGTGTCTACTCTGTTTATCTAATCCCAATATATATGTATATTAAAGTAAATTGGAACTACTTAAATTTATGTTATTTTTTAAACCGCTTTAAAGAAAAATGCCCATTTATGTTAATATAAATATATGTAGACGGTCTAGCGGATTAGCACACTCCTTTACTGCTGATGGTCGGGGGTCCGATTTCAAGATACAAACATTTGTATCAATCAGTAGGTATGATTCTTTGTATTGTATAAAACACCTAGGTGTTTTCTATGTATGTTTATATAGAAGAAACATTAATTACTCCATATTAATTGAATATAACTATACATTAACATTTGACTTATTTGAGCATCATAATTTGTTATCGGTTGTGTTGTACAGAATTTATAATCGCGATGGGCGTTGACATATATTTTGCGGCGGAAAATTTGACTAGCGGAATTTTCGGCTGGCATCGCCGTTGGTGAAGTTTTGCCTCGTAAATGACGTAAGTTGTACGCTCGTTTGTTTGGTGGAAATTATCGTCTCATACGAAAATGCGAATTTCACATACTTTAATAACTCCTAACGGTAATGGTTGCCTCTAATAGTACGTTTCGACTAATGTTCCGTATTTAAGCATAATTGGTAAAATGAAAACTCTTTATTGTTCCTCTTACAGAATAATTTACCAATTTTATAAATAGTAACTTCCATTATATAGATTAGATAAACTGGTACATATAATTAATTGAAGAATGCTAGATAAGTAACAATGAACTATTTTGTCATCTCTCACATAAAGATATATGAGTATATTTCATATATTTATCAACGAATAATGTTTTGAATTTAAAATAATATATTATTATTCAAATATTAAAGTTTATAAAATGCATTTAGAACATACGTTTTTCCTTAAAAGCCTGTTATTTAATATACAAGATTCGTGAAACAATTTAACAAATCCATACTCTACATAATTTTATGAATTTTATCCAAACGCGTAGGTAGAACCTGCCATTCCTATTGCAAGGTTGAAACTTAATATTCTTTTCTGTTACAGAAGACATGAAACTGTCAAAGGTCCATTCATATTTAAATTGCTCCGCAATAACTCATGATAATATGGAGAGGCTATAAAAATATCAAATACAGGCTGGCGCGGGCGGTCCCTGGCCGGCCTGTGTGTGCTGTCAGCGGCGAATATTAAAATATCGTATCAAAAGTGTGACCCCAGGTGCACGCTCCAATGTGATAGGTATCGTTAAAATTTCACAAGCATTGTATGTAGCGGTCGCTCCTCCATAATTTTGCATATTGATTGTATTTATATTAATAGCAATTATTTTTGTATTTTCTTATATTATGTACATACTTATATTCTTTTCGAATTTGGGAATTCCATTGTAAGATGACAGTTTACTTGATTGAACCTGGTATATCTTTGTTTAAATTACCTGAAGTATTGACATTATAAAATAAAAGTACAGAAAAGATAATGTCAGGTACTTCTTATACCTGAAAAATTAAATTGTTCATTAAAAGCAGTGAAATTTCAGAAATTTCACTGCTGTGTCTCATACCTCATGCCATAACCAAATTCAAACAAATGTGTAGGTTTAATTTTGAAGACAGCTATGATTATGGACAATTAAAACAAAAAATTAGTATATATTTTTAAATTTTATATTTTAATCGTATTGAGATAAAATTTCTTGAGATAAAAAGAAACGGCCAAATAAAATAATAACTGCTGTTGGCGTAAAACTCGATCGTAAAATTTTGGACTTATTTTTTAATATTGTTCTCAAACTCGCAAAACTTTAATTATAAATTGTTCTTTGGAGCAAAGCGGAGATATTTTGGTTCATCCCGTTATTTAATCGTTTCTTGTAACGACTCAAAAATAACTTTATTAAACAATGGGGTGAAGTAGAGATTACAGATTAAAATTACTATTAGGTATTTTTTTTTTGTATATGATAATGAAATGGTGGACCCGCCTGCGCTAACGGTTTACGCTGGCGGGGCACCAGTGAAAGATGATAAGATGATAATGAGGTCAGGTCAGTTAGCCCATCGTGATAAATTCATCTGGAATTTATCACGATGGTTTCCAGGTGGAACCGCGTGGAGGTCAACCTGACATGGTACATTGCTAGCAATGGGGTCGAGAGTCCACATTCCTAACGATCCCTTTCCCCCCACTATTAGGTATTTATTAAAACACTATTACTTAGGTACTATACTCTTATCATTATTTGAAGATATAGTCAAATATTTTGACACCTCCTTACAAGTTTTAGTTAGCACTTCGAATAGTTTTGTAAATGATATATATTTTCACAATAACATTTTTTATTGTCTATTAAGTGTTAGTCATTGTATAATTTTCATTGGTACGACCATATTTTCGTTTGCTACTATAACATTTAATAAGTATTTTTCATTACCAAACCAATAGTTTTAGACTAATATGTATGTTGCCTATATTTAACTATATATCGTCGTATTATTTGTTTCCGGCGCTCAGTTTGTGTGTTTATCCAATTCCCATGAAATTCCTTCAGACTTCTTAAAATTTTCATTGCTTGTTGCTACACTAGATGTGTATATTTTTGTATTATAATTCGATATAAATCTATAAATATTAATCTACAAAAATGATTTAATATAAACAAACATGAGTTTGCATCCCTCGAGAGTAAAAGCAGAACCTTCGAGATGTCGGCTGTGGATAATGTACTCGAAATTCGGGGCGCACAGTATTTCGTGTTAATATTTCGCTGCAAATATTTACTTTCGTTTTCTTTTGACATTTCTTTTGCAATATATCAAGTGATTACTCTGTCACATTATGTTAGTGGTAATATTTAAGTATAGAAATAGCACAGAGTAAAGAGTAACATCAAGGAGAGTATGGAAATTGCCGCCTTTCACAAATCATGAAGCTCGCCTGTCTATTTAGTTATTTGTCAGGCACAGTGATAAAAAAAATATATATTCGATATATATATATATATATATTCGGTCTATACTGTGTCACTGGTATGTAATATCAGATGTATTGAGTCGAAAAAAGTTAATACGTTTATTTACTAGTTCGATATTAATAAATAGCTTTCTACATTGAGGCAAATGGTTACTTCATATGCACTAAACACGCACGTTTTCGTATGTGTAAGTAGACCTATTTACGTCGTCATTCTAGGACAGAATTTCATAATTGTTTAGGAATGAAAGAAAGAAATTTTGTCAATAAGTATGACTTATTAATATGATTGTTTATTGATTGGTTATTGCTGTAGGATATAGAGGTTTAATCCACACATTTGCTATAGGTAAGTAGTCTATATTAATAAAAATAGTAGAATAGGTATATAATAGGAAAAAGGCTCACAACAACGTGTTAACAGCGAAAATTCAATGAGCAATAGAATATTTAGCAATAGAACTATTTTCCTAAATATAAAATTCGAGTTCTGTCTTCTATCTACAAGGGTACTTAATAATACATATATATTTAACAATAAAGTTGCAATATAAAAATTGAATGGGAATAAATTACTGTTGCAGCGTTTATACGTGAACATATACAGATTATAAAAATTTTGCGATTACTAATTAGTAACTCTATTAAATATTTCGATTACTACTGATTATTAACATAAGTGGGCACTTATTAAGTGGAATTGAAGTGGAATACCATCCCGTAAATAGTCGTAATGTGAAACGTAATGTAAACAACGGTAACTGAGCTTGGTAGGACCCGCATCCCTTCAGTCAGAGGACCGTGGCAATTATACTCTGAGGGACGCGGCCTTATCATTGTCTATTAAAATTCATCCATATACGACCTTTTACTCTGTGAATATAATTATTAGATTAAATATCACCATCAAACGGTAAAAGCTTTTTATTGCTTCCTCGGCTTAATTTTGCATTTATTGCTTGAACCCATGGTATCCTTGGGTGGTTTATGAATGTAGTATAATCTGACTAGTCGCTGGCCCTTGTGTTGTCCGCAAGTTCCTATTTTGGAAGTTTTATACCACACATATAGACATAATATAATAATAGTCTATATTCCAGTATAATGCACAATGCCAAAACTGTAACATTTTTTTTATATCGGTGATTTCTGAATTTAAATTCCTTATAACAAAATTTGCTAGCATTCTTTATACTTTTAGTATATATATATTATTATATATATATATATATGTCATATGAGAAATTATTCGATGTAAAAATTAATCACTAATTCCAATTTGTCTCGATTTATCTACCTTCATGCAAAATTTTTTTTTATAAATTAAATTTTTATTAATTTTTTTAATAATAAACATCACATAGGGCTGTCTAGTTCTAGCTTCTGCAATATATACTGGACTAATTAAATATGTATTTTTAAAAGTATAAATACTATTCATAGTAAAGAGATTGCTAAACTTAACAACACAAATGTCTACATTGCATGGAGATCGAAACTGCGTCCTTCGGAAAGTGAGGCAGTGTCCTATCTATTTTACCGCAGGAAATTGAAAAGTTTCCAAGCGAAATCGTGATACAACAGCACATTATAAATATATTGTTATAAAATCGTTATATAACATAATTTGAAGAAAAGTATGAGAGGGTTTAATATTTATAAATATAAGGCAAAGACATTTTGGGACCCTCTTTGAAATTTGAATTTAAGCGGCACATTACTCCGAAAATGACTGGCCATAAAGACTTCAAACGCAAGCTAATCGAGGCTTCCGACCTTTTGGGGCACTATGAAGGGCCACAAGTACCTGTTAAACATTTTTATATTGTTAAAAAATCTGACCTGCCTATACAATTATATAAATCAAATAACATGACACACTCTACCAAAAATAAAAAAATAATAATACATAACGTGGGTTTTACTTTAATTTATATATTTTAATTTATAATAAATATATATGTAAATTAAAGTGTATAGAATAAAGTACCATGAATTGCTGTTAAAATAAATGACAAGTCATACTAATTTTTTTCAGTGGATGTGAACGAACAGAAAAATAGTAGACGAACATTTTGTTCAGAAACGGAGAATTGTTATTAATGTGATTGCAATAATGGTAAAATAAAATATATTTTTCACTAATCTAAATTTGTATAAGCACGGTACTTTATTAATAAAAACACGTTCGTAAAGCCGTAAATAAAATTAAGTATAAAACCAACTCTTTTCTCATCGCTTTACCGTCTACCTAAAAAATTGGTTACCGATAAGACTACCAGTCATTGTATATGTATATTTTATATCAATTGATATTATTCTGTATCTAGTACAATAAAATTTATAAATAAATATAAAAGAATGTTTTCTGGTAAATAAGCTACCTTTTGTACCATTGCACAGTAATATCAACTATTAATAATATCATCGTGTTTGAAAATTTTGAGCGGGCGGGACTGCTTGCGGAGTTAGCTACGGGTGATACGGGCATTGTGCTTGGACAGGACACCACTTACATTACTTCAATACTAGCGAAATGAAACAAACAAGCCATGGGACGCGCATAAAACTGTTACAGCGGCTCTCGGCGCCGTTCCCGGGGTAATGTTTCATTGTGCGAAACGCTATAAAAATAGCCGTAAAAATTTATAAAGCTACTCAATAAAATGTACACTTAGAATTTTGTGAGCTTTCATATTTCTTCAGGTTAGCGTCGAAAATATAATATTGAAATAAACATTATTTTATATCCTGTTCGCTTGTATGTGACAGTTAAAACAATTTATTGATATTTCGTGCTAGACTACATGCATAAAAAGTATTCATTGATAAATTATAAGATTATTATGTGATTATTACAAGAACTAACAGACAATTAAGCTGAAGTAAAGTGGAAAGTGTAAGTAGTTCTAATAAAAAGATAAAAATAAATTGTATTCTAAATATTTATCATATTTTTTATGTCTTTGGAATGATAAAGAAACTGACGTCTAAACTGATGATAAGTGGTAGCCTGATGTACAAATAAATAAATAACTCTGGACAATAAACACAGATAATTAACCATCTAGTCCCACGTTAAGGCTCTGCCTGAGTTATGGGTACTAGACAACATTTTGATAGATATTTATTTGATTTACATGAATACAAATGTTGGCACTGTGCGAGGTATCAAAATCGCCCATCGGAAGTAAAGCGATGCGCTGAACTGCTAGACGACCGCGGCCGTCAGATATGCGTCGCTATTCCTGAGGTATAAGAAATCACCCCTCTCGTCCTTTAATTTAATTGCCTGATCTGCAGCCTACAACTAAAATACAGATTACAAAGCAAGCTGCTAGCGGCTGAATTTTTTTTATACTACCTTGGTGGCATACAAGTTTATGGCCCATCTGATGGTAAATGGTTACCGTAGCCTACGGACGCCTGAAACACCAGGGATGTCACGTGCGCATTGCCGACCCTAAAGAAACATTAATATATATACCCTTCCTGGAAAATCCACGTTATACAAAGTAGTTCATTCCACAATCTAAGTCAGGAGAAAGCTCCTCTGAAACTGCACTGTCCACTTAGGTTATAGCGTATGGGGATGAATTCCCTGTCGATGGCGAGCGGCACGATGGTAAAAGGTAGCCGTAGGCATCATGTCGAACAATTCCTCAGAAGACTGTAAGACTTACGCAACGACTTTTTCTCTCTATAATGTGATATCCAACTGTTAAATTGTCATAATTAAGAAACTGTACCAAGGTAAATTGTAATTATTGGTTCACAAATTTTATAATAATATTAATAATAATAATATAATGTTACAGTAATTTCTATATAACAACATGAAAGTTTAAAGTTCTAACCTTTATCAGTGTATCTAGCAACATCATAAAAAGTTAATCAAAATTTAACGTCTACTTAGATATAGGTTCGTAACTTTACACTTGTAGAACTTAAAGTCTAATTAACTATTTTGAATTAATTAATTGATATTGGGTAAGAGGTTAGGCCGGGGTCTCCCAATAAAAGGAGAATCTACTGTTGTGTGTTACTACGTTAGAAAACATACTTAATGTGAGATTTTATTTACTTTACTGTCTCTCGTATCGAGTTCTTGAGTTGTAAGTTCTAAGCTGAGTTATTGAATTTTCGCTGAGTTTTGAGTCAGCAGTTTTGCAGCCCACTGAACCGAAGTCAGTCTATGATCCCACTGAACTGAGACCAGTGGGTACATGGTAAATTATGGACGGACATATTTTTCTACCTTTACATATGTTAATTTATTGTTACCGAAATTGGCATGGTCCTCATCTCAACACTGCAGTTACATATATAAGTGAGGCATTTTACGATCGCGACTTGTGTTTAAATCACGTTGAATTTAATTCGGAAATGGCTGCATATATCTGTAAATCGTAAATAGATATAGTGAGTGATTATTTCCACGCCTACATTTTAGTAGGTAAGTATAGTCTCTGTTTAGATCGGTGGCGTATTTGTTCCACGCGTTAGTATAGTTTTAGTGTGTCTAGTTTTGTGGGTCAATGTTCTGCAAGCACTAAATAATCAGTATTGATCTAGTAGAAGTAAGACAAGTTAAATTATATTTTTAAGCAGTGTATGTAACGCTGACTAGGTAAGTAGTCCTTTATTAGGACCATCTAAATTGAATCAACACCAATATAATCGAGAGAGAGGAAGTCTAGAAGTTTTTATATACATTTAATATTTTTGAAATTTACTTACTTGGGATACTAATATAAAGAGTTTAATTTTGGTCAATAATTGTAGAATAGATGACATTTTTAAGGAAGAGACAACAATATCAACGAATTATTTATTTTCACGGTGATACTACTACTATGATAGTATAATATTATAAAAATAGTATAGTTATAAGAGCAGCAACAAAGTAGAAATAGATGGAATATAAAATACAGTGAGCCTTATTTTATTTCCAAATTCAGAGCAATTTCAACACAACACATCCGAGATCTTCTCTCCCTAAAAAACTAAAAACTATTTGTCCGAGTCATAAACAACATGTATTCACACACATTACTTATTCTTATTAGGTTCATTGTAAGGGTACTATAGTATTTACATTAGAGAATTTAATAAGATTATGTCATGAATTTTCAAAATTATACTAGTTTCTAAATGCAGACCGATACAAACTATCATACTCATGAATACAAATGTTTATATCATATGAGGAATTGAATCCGCAATTAAAGGTGGTAAAGCGGTGTGCTAAACCGCTAGACCACCGAGGCCGTCAAAATATAATCGTACATACATATATTACAGATGCAAGGTCGAAATTATTACTATTAATATGTCGGTAAACATTTTTGGGGATTAGTTACAATAATTTAAATTATCCAGGTAAATTCACATGTTCAATGCACAGTTCATACTATTGTGTATTGTATTGGTGTGTATTGTATATTATACATACAATACAAATTTAGTGACAACTTTAGTGGTAAATTAAATTAACAATATTATGTAACATACAAAGTATTCAAAAATGAAATGTAGCGACACCCAAACCTTTGTTTCGTTTCCGTAATTTTTCCTTTGTGCAAAAGCAAAAAAATTGTTCAGAACAACAATAAATGAAATGTGTATTTCCAAAACAAAGTTATTAATCTTAAAGACGGGAAAGCTGTTGTCAAGCTCTATGTCAGGAAAGTCCCTAGACATTATGTTAGTAACATCCTTACTATTGAGAATCAATGGATGTATAATGTTTAATAATGGATGCTGAATGTATTCAATGATCAATTTATAGGAATGAATAATAATTTATAATAGTGCATGTATTGCAGTTATTATATGTAATTTGCCTATATGCACAGGATCTATTTTACAGTATATAGTTGATGATAAATAAAATATTAGAGAAAAATCTTCATAAAGTATACAGATAAGTTTGTATCTTATTTTTATTTATATTAAAAGGAAGTTATGTAAATTTTTGCATTTAAAATTTTACTCCGTTTTGGTATAAAGTTCCTCCAACTATTTCAGATGCAGAAGTTCCTTTCTAACTTGTTATACTTTGGTAATTATTAATTAACATAGGGTTTTCAGGAATATCGCACTATTATATTTTCTTTTACATATTAGAGAACATAAGTAATTTTTAAAAGATATTTTAATATATGCATGTATTGGTAAATTTAATATGGTTGATGTATAACATAATATAATTAAAAAAAAATGTTTATACTTATGTATTAATCCAAATATTCTAATATAATGAATATTTTGGTTAGTGCTATGTAATATCCGCTAAATATTAATTAGTGTGGACGAATAGTTGAAAAACACTGTAATTTACACTATTATATTCATACTACAGGAGCGGAGTCTACATATTGCCAATTTAATTAAGTATGTAAATAATAGCGAACTGGGTAACCGTCTGTTTAGGGATTAGAGGTTACGACGGTGACATTTTGCTTAAAGTTAGAATATCATTCTAGTATTCTATGTAATATATAAACAGTATATGTTTATTACCATAATTTTCAACTGATAATGAAGTAGGTATTGATTTTTTAGTATATTTCCGATAGGCAAATAATCCTTTTATAGAATTATTCTGATCTCTTTTACGAACTCCGTATTTTTTGCAGATTAATTTACAAACATTTGGATATGAATGGGGTATTAAAAAGTACCGTATGACGCCTTTTTTATTGCGTCAGAAGTGAGAATGTAGCTATAAAATATTAAGAATATATAATCACTTTTGGAATCAATTTCATACCAATGAATACTCTATGATTTTCTGCTTAATTGTATGTTATGCCTGTAGATAGGTAGGTAACATCCATTATAACAAGGCTTTCAAACACGAGCAGTAAACAGCGAGCCTGCTCGCTGTTTACTGCTCGTGTTTGAAAACAATAAGTTTGACACGTTCTCTGAGCAGATTATGATTTTTGAAAATAAAAATAAAATGTACTACCTAGCTATTAGATGATACTTTGATGTTAGATAGTACAATTATATACAAAGTTTTGTACAATAAATACATAGTTAAATATTTGCGATTTTTTTATGTTCAGCGGTAAATGAGGAATACCTTTATTAAAATAATGTAGTATACGTGTTTAGCCGAATAAAAATGCGTGCACTATGGTTTCTAATGTGGGCAGGTTAGGAAGGATTAAGTTTCAAATGTAGTAGTCCATTAGTTGCGCGGCGAAGGTACTACTCTGTGGGCGGACGGACACGCCGTAACCTAACTGCTGTTTGTAGGGATAATAACGATTTAAATAAAAGGGCCACTAAGACTTTCTGTAAAAAGTAGTAAAACACATTCTGTGGGATTTACTAAAATGTAGGTAACATTTTCTTTTTTCTAACATTATCCAAGAGGCTTAGTGCCAGCGACACGGTGCATTTACTTTATGCTAATAAGAGTGTGCTGCTAGCAGTCAGCAGTTTTCAGCAGCGGATAGCAGGCTGCACCTTATCGGTATGGCGCGAAGGACTTGAAGGGATGTTCGGCGGCTGGGGGGAGGTTCAGTGTTGTCCGTTCCGCCATCGGGGTAGAACGTGCGACCCGCCGCTCGCCCGCCTCAATTCGCGCCCTCTTTATTTAATTAGTGTCGTATAAACTGAGCTCACGTGGAAATAAATAAGTTTCGTGAAACAAGGAATGATTAGCTGAACCTGTCGCGATACAATTGGTATGCTTGTTTATCGTATGAATGAAACTCTTGACGTTTAAGTCAAATATTTCCCTTGTTGCAGCCGACAAAAGTTTTTTACGTGGATTGAATTGTACATTTTCTATCATCTTAATAATATTTAACTATAATACAATATATGTAAACTATAACTTTTATCGGCTGAAGAATATTTGCATAATAGTATTGTCCTGGTTACTTTAAGATTATTTACGTTTTTATTATTAAAGCAGTCTTTGTTTAATTCGGTGTAGTATATATTGATTATTTATTGTACAATGTTGACGCTACGATAATTATTTCAGTTTCAATTTCATCCATTAAGACAATTCCTAAAACATAGAAATAATAAAAGACTATATATCATGCTAATTTCGCTATATAAAATTTTTGCTTCTGAAGCTGAAATGCTTTGTTGCTACTGAAGTTATAATGATTTGCTATTTGAAATCAAAACAAAACACATATACATTATATATTTTTTATAATTATATAACAGTTTACCTTTTTACTTATACTATTTATAAAATGATGATAGAATAGTAAATATTTATTCAAATGATATACTCAATAACAGACAGTAACTAAAGTATAAATACTATGTATGGATATATAACCAGTATGTGATGAAAATTTTAAAAACTGTTTTTAATCATGTGTGAAAATATTTGCAATGGAACCTAGTTCGTGCATGCAGCAAAGACATTAAGATTGGTTACGCTTTTCCATTTGACTTTCCTCGTGGATATTGCGACTTGTCATGAAAAGGGCTTACTTTGAACCTTTTGAGGTTAATAGGTTAACATAAATACCGTTCTTTTAAGAATTCTGCTGACGTTTTTTATTGGTTCTGGGCGTAACTATACTGAACAAGTTTCAAGAGCCAGTGATTTATATACATTTTAAGTGTTCAAATTAATTTCAGGACTATTCACACGCGCAAAACTAAGCAAAGCTTGTCTCAGTTAGCAGTTGTTTGTCTGATATAAATACACACAGACAATTTTTTGGAAATATATACATAACATACATAAAAAAACTGATAGAAACAACCATACTTTGAGTAGGTATCAAATGTTTCTATTGTAATAGGAATCAAATCCTCGACCATCGGAAGTAAGCAGGTGTGCTAGACCGCTAGATCTACGCCGTCATATATATAAGTATCTTTAGACTTGTATACATATATTAGTGGATCTGGTACACGTTATCCTGCCCTGAAAAGCAGTGCCTTCTACTGGGTCCGATTGTGTTATCCAGATACCCTTTATACAAAATTTCATCCAAATAGGTTCAGTCATTTAATAGGAGCTAGGAAACAAACGAACGAGTTATACGTTATTTAACATATTAAGATATGATATTTTCTTCTAAGTTCTTAAGTAGGTTTATAAATGACACAGTTCCATATTTAATTAGTCATATTGTATTTATTTACATTTGAAATTAAGGCTCTATCATTGTATTCGTTTAAATATTTTAGTAATCGTACGTAGGTGTTTGTTGAGTAAGTATCTCACTTAACACGCAATAAAATACATGCGCAGTAGAATCTTAGCGGTACATTAATGCCATTAACAAAAATAATTCCAATAATTTATCAATCTATATCTAAATTCTTTTTAAACATGTTTCTTAAATTATGTTAACATATTTATAAATTGCGATATCTATAATTTGCAAGAACTTGATGTTTGTAGGTACTACATATGTACAATTGAAATTTATATAGATCGATACTGATTGTTTTTACTAATAGTATATTACTTTTAATTGGAATATGCAGCTTATGAACAACAACATTCATACAGGATGACATATCTGACATCTTAATCCTCAGGAATAGCAATCGTCATAATGTAATGTCCGAGGCGCTGTTCATGTGTAATTATTGTGGACCATCAGGTTGATTATCATTTCTGTTATTTTATTTATATGTTATTCTTATTATCACTCAGATTATAAGCCATCAAAAAATCTGTAATGTGAGTTACTGTACTTTATTGTAAACTTATGCATTATGTCCAATAATACAATTGCAATTTTTAAGTATAAAAATATTGGTCATATACAGGAGAATTAAATAAAACTATACCGCGAGTAAGGGTATGTGCAGACAAGGACAGTTCACTTGAGTATACATACTGTGTTATCGACAGGATATAATATAGCCTTCTGTGGTTGACATAACTTGACAAAATGTCACAGGTAAACGATGTTTATATTATACAGGCGTCATTAGGCATGACGTAATATGCTCTGATTGGTTTTTCATAGGGGTTGTCTATTATTAACACTATGATGTATATTTCACTAGACATACCCATGTTTGACCAAGCACATTTGCATGTTTGATGATTTAAAGTAACATAACCATAGCGTGAGTTTAGATTCTATTAGTATTTTGATTCATGGTTTATGGATTGATTTTCGAATTGAATAATCCATCATAACATATATATAATTTAAATATTATAGTACTGTAATAATCTAAACAGATATGTCCAAATGTATCCACCTGAGTCTAGAGATGTACCTTTACAGATTCATCGGTATTATTTAAAGTACTCATTATCGACTGGTGAAAGTACTTTATTTCCACATTGTTGTGGTAAATGTGGACTAATAGCATGCTATTTGTTTGCAGTTTTATAGAGAAAAATAAAATAATAAATACCTATCTCATAATTGTATTAATAAGACACACTTGCTAATTTCATTTTTGCCAACATGAGTAGAACGCTTAACTTCAAATATAATCTTAGATTCACCGATTAACACCAATATTAATAGAATATTGGTGAACCAACGTTTATTTATTTTAATATCATGTGGAAGTTATAGGTTACAATTTTAATTTTGTACGAATTTATAAAGGTCAATCTTTGATATATAATGTTCACTCTTCGTGTTTAAATGACCTAAATTTAGTGTAATAAATTCTGCGTTCTTAATTAGGTACATTTGACGTCAATTCGTTCTAGCTTTACAGAGTAGTGTTGTAATTGTTAATGCGCCAATTAAATGAACTATTTTGGGACAACACAGTTTGCGTCTTCATTTGAATTAGGTATATTAATTTCGTTACGGTGTTGGTGTCGATAAGCGAATCTTCTATCTAAACTCAGTAGGGAGCGTACCTAGTGAACTGAATTTCAGTTGAGCCGGCTTTTGCTTGGCCCATTGAACATTAAGCTATATCCGCACAGAGCCGTGTTTGTTCCACTTCCAACTATAGTATTATTCTCTGTCATCAAGAAAATTCAATTATCAAATGTTTGATGGATATAGATTAAATTTCGCCTGCAGCAGCATGTAAACAAGTACCTTATCATAATGCAACTTTATTAAAAAACTAATTTAAAAATATTTGTTATTTTCAATAATATTATGTCAGTGTATGACTATGCATAATATAAAACCACAATTTCATTATTTATTATTAGCGGAATTAGACAATATGGTTTTATTAGTTGTACCTAAATGTAACGTTCAACTGAATAATAATTCTTATACTAGGTATCCAATTGGTCCAGTTGTTAACTATTATAACAGAAACCAGGGTTTGAAAAAAAGAGACAAATTGACTTATTATTAGAGTCTTTTATTTATGAATATTCAGTTTTATATATAGTATTACTAGCTGTGTACCGCGGTTACTCCTCCGAGCATGAGAAATCACATTCAGCAAGAAACTACAGCTTATCAGGTATGTCTCATAAAATAAAAGAAACATTTAAATAAAATTTTATTTTATCTTATCTATTTATTTAAGTAGTTTTAATATATAGGTATACTATATACCAAGACCACATATTAAGTTTCTACATAGTTCGTATACAAGATTTATTTAAAGGTCATTCTTAACTACTATCTTCTATTAAACCTACACCGTACATTGTTATTATTTTGCACGACCGTATTCGAGACAGCAAAACGTATAGAGATAGACAAATTTACATTTACACTGTCGTCTTTGTTCCCTGCGCTGCTGTTTGGTGGCTCGTTACTTTTGTGCATATACGTGTCCATAATCGAGATTTACTATCATAATACTGCATTTAGGTCTTTAACAATTTATCTTTAGCTTTCAGTAATTCATTGTAATATTACTAATATCTTTTCACGACTAAATAGCTGAACGTATAGAAATCAAATATAATATTTATTGATCTTTTAACACAAAACAAAGAAAAAGTTGATGAAGCCGGGGTTACCCGTAATAATGTTTGCTATATAATAGATAGACTATATTGTTGTATATTATCAATCAGCATATTTTATTTTCTGGGAACATATAATTAAAAGTGACTTTTCACTTTAATATCGCAATGAAGTAGTTTCTCTAATTTCACAAAATATAGATTAATAAGTACATAAGTCATATCTTGTACTATATGGTAGAATACAAGTTTGTAACATTTACCACAGGCAATATATAATTTGTTGTGGCAGCTGTTACAATAAATCTTCATGAAATTCGATTTATAATACAATTACTTACACATGGGTCTTATATATAGATACCGTAGCAAGCTCTTATCAATCATGTTTCATCAGTAGGTGTCATATGTATTTCTCAGTTGAGGTATTGTCGGGCGGTAATGTAGTATCGATTTGTGGATATTCGTTTAGGTACTAATAATGGATTTAAAATATAATGTGCTATATCTTCATCAAATCATAAGGAAATATTATAGTTTTGTACAACATTTTATTGGTATTTTTAGTAGTAAAGGCACTTACTCTTTTTACCAGCAAATATTGCAAACAATTGTAAATATTTTTGGGTTGTATAATAAACAAACTTTTTTTATTATTTTATATATATATATATATATATATATATATATATATATATAGGTATAAGTTGTATGTACATATATATTTACCGATTCACATTTTTGACAATCCAGTCCTTTATATATCCTCAATCCATAAAGGATCTACTATGTAATTTTCACTTTAGATATTTAAGTCTCGTTAGTATCTATAGATATCAGATCTATAGAATGATTTTTAAAAAGACATTATATAATGTACTTTCAAAAATACATTTTCATACATATTGATAACGGCTTATTTTGACAACAAGTTATTAATAAAGTGATGATTTAACAGGAGACTCGATTCTTCATTATTATAAGAATAATATCAAAATATTCGAGCATCCATCCACTGCCTGGATGGCAGTTTGTCAAGATTCCCGCGATAACGACGTGAAACTCACCTACAACGTATTTTCCTTGGAATGGGTTTCAATAGACAGTAAAAATGTCCAAACTTCGACCGACAGTACCAAAACATAGTGTTTATTACTTGTTTTCGGACAGATTTAGAACACAGTTCTATTGTGTGTCGGGAAAGTATTGGATGTAATGGCTTTCGGAAGTAATATTATTCATCGGTAATATGTTACGAGTAAGTAGGCTGTCAAGCAAAAGTAAAGCTTAAACTTTATAATCCCATAGAGACTTTTAACTGTAAAGTTTTCTTTAAGCTTGAGGAACTTCGACGAGAATAAGTTCTGTGTGCGAACACTGTAAGGCAAAGGAAATGAAAGATACATAAAACTTTAATTAATATTGTGTGATTAATAGGTTCTGGATTCATTGTTTTATAAAACGAGTAGAGAAATTAATAATTAGTAAAATTAGTCAGATTGTTTATATTTATTTTTTATGTTTGTAACTTGTCTCGATTGCAACTGACGGGTTATATACTGGATTTAGTGGAAACATGATTATTTCTGGTTTTATATAAAGTCCAACAGTTTATAGAAGCAATATTCATTAAAGGTATTGGTAGATATTGATAAAATCAATATGGCTGTAACCATTTCTGAAATTAAAGTATAATTTATTATTACTTATTACGAATGTCAACGATTTCAACATATGTAACAATATAAGTTTGTAAGGTTTCAAGCGTTTAGGCAACTTATGCTGCTTCGTAGTTTTCATCGGGCAGGGGGTGGTACTGCCGCGATGCCGGGGCGGTCACGTGCGCGTGCCTTTCGTTCCAACGCGCGTGATTCACAAACATATCCACTAGATTCGTCTTTACCCATTTCTCAATATATACCTTAGCTCGTGGGCAAAATTATTTGATGTTAAATTGGCGAAGTAGGTAAACAGAAAGTTATGTGAACGATAATTTGAATAAATGTCCTCATGGTGAAATTATTTCATATTCTACATATATGTGGTAAAAAGTACTATAGGATCCTTATTAGGAAGTAAGTGCTATGGTTTTACTAATGTGAAGGAATGAGGAATAATGAAAATTAATTCAGAACTAACGAAGATTCGTGAAATCTGCGTTATATGTATATAAACAGAATTATTATTTAATACGGCTGAATGAATAACAAATTATTCATTATTAATTTAATTATTATTAAACTTAGATCAAAATTACATGAGTATTTGTTACAACTTTGTACTTATAAATGATCTATGTGAACATGTAGTTTTTTTATTACTTACATTAGATATTTATTTTGGATGGTTATTTGCAATTGTAAGAATTTATTTACTAATTTTATTATATAACCTGTCTTCTTCACTATATTATTTACTGCTATTGTTTGTGATTTAATTAAAAACCTACCTATGTAAACCTCCTAGAAATTAATTATGAAGAAAGTTACAATAAAATTTGTGATGTTGTTTGTAACTGAACTTTCATAGCCCTAAGCATTTGCTTAGGCTATTGCTTATACTGACATAGGCATTTAACTTTTATAAGTACGTAGTATTAAAACGTATGGAGTAATTATAATTTTCCAAGATTAATATTGATGCAAGTAGATATATGCTTATTATACATAACCTATTGAAATTGTTGTGCTTATGTTACACAGCTCAAACAATTACTTTTATCTTATATTTATCTGTTTATAGTTGTTTGCATCTTATTATCAAAAATAGCTTAATTGATTCAAATGTGGTTTTCACTATTGTATTGTAACAAGCGTATTGTTTACGTAACATTTAGTGATTGTTCTAATGGAATCACCAATAAAAATGTTGTTTTTAGGAGTGTTCAGTTGCAGACATCAGTTATTTGTATTATAATAAAAAAGGCATATATATATATATATATATATATATATATAATATCAGTGATTGTTCGAAAGCTACACTTAAGTATTGACACAGACACAGAGTACATAAACGCAGTAAACGTCTCCGTTTTGTAAGCTATTTGCGTAAATGTCAGCTCATCAACATCTCGATTTTGTACTCGGGAACTCCGCGTATTATTTATTTTTGTAAATTATTTTTTAAAAGCAAGTAATACGTAATTTTATCTGGGAAGAAATATTTATAACATAGAAAATACAAAGTATATATATTTTATAAAATATCTTAATATTTAACAACTTTGTCTTATTGAATAATAATCTATTGATTATTATTCATCTTTTAACATTAATAACTAAGTATAAGAATAAAATACTTACTTAATTACGTAATGCTATAAATATGATGGGATGTTTTGTGTATATATCAGGTAAAACACATGATTTTATTGCCCTACAAGCACTTGAGAGGAAATATTAATATAAGTGTTATTTCCTTTGTAGGTTAATTTTCAACTTGCAAAAAGATTTTCCGTAAGTATTGAAAATTCCTATAAGAGGTATAGGAAAAATATGGGAAGTTTTCCTTTCTGATGTTTCTAGTACTTTCATCTCGATTGGTCTAATAAAATTGGATCACTTCTACCCATAATGAATTTCGAATATAAGCAATTTAATGAACATAAGCGGACTGATAAGCTATAGCCATATCCATTAAATTATTTATATTGAGTAATTATTGTTAATTTTTAATGGTGTATTTATTTTCATGAAAGCAGCTTAAATTTTTCTAACATTTATGGATATTATAGATACACAGTACTATGGATGTTTTTTTAAAGTTACAATGGCCATGATACCCTTACACAACAATAGATCTTTTAAAGGGATGACGTATAGTCATCGTTTTGTAGCAACCAACGTCTTTGAAACGGAATCTAACAATAAAATTGCTGTGATGAAAAATCTGCACCAAAAATACGAAACAGTTCTAAAGACAAAGCAGGAAACCTTTTCAGTACCGCCTATTTTGCAGTATTATCAAAAAAGTTTCATTAAGAAAAAGTTGACGAATGCTGTCGGTATATTGTCCAATTCATTTGTCTGGAAGCGGGCGTAAAGCACCAATGTAAATAAAATGGAAATGTTGGGGAGTCCAACAGCTCGTGTTGCGTTCCCAACACCAGATTATTGTGCACTAAGTTTGTCTTGTTCCTCGTTATGTTCTAACAGAATGCGAGGAGCAAACTTTGTTATTATTGCACTGATACTGTTCAAGCAGGATAATGCTCCTCGCCGAGAAATGTTCATGTGAGAAATTGAAACAGAAATATACAAAAGTTTCGCTTATTTATATAATTATGATAGCACTGATGGATAAGTATTTTACTATATATGTAGATACCGAAGCATTAATTATTTTCAAGAGACGGGCTCGTTGTTAGTTATATTTTGCACACCGCCTTACTTCCGAAGGGTGTGGGTTTAATTCCTCTCATGGTATAAACATTTATACTAATGAATCTGGATGTTTGTGGAGGGCTGGATGTTTTCTATGTATATTATGTATTTACAAGAAAATGTATTATTGACAACTGATAATACATTTTTTAGTACCTATCACACAAGCTCTACATAGCTTGGGACTAGACGATGCAGTGTGAATTATTCTAAGATATTATTATTATTAATTTTTAGATTTGTACTAGTTTAATGACAATGGTTAATAGGTCATCTGATGGAGAGCAGATAGTAATAGACGTGACAAAATATGAGAACCAAGACGGATATCACAAAAAAATAGGACAACTGTGATACAGGCGTGATTACTCCGGAGCTATCATGCTTACTCGGTCAAATATTTAATAACATAAGTACTAAAAATTTTATTTTTGCAGGACATATACATAACGTTATACACATTATGCAAAGACATATTTACATAATGTCTAACATAACAACCCGCAATCCAATCCAATTCAATTCGCAGGGTCCTTGTTCAGCGTTGAAATATCTTACAATCTTACAATGAAAATCTTACAATAAAAAACCTTACAAAAATGATAAGTATGATAAATACCTTAAATTTGTGTCATACACAAACATATTGGTCAGTTTTTGCCGGTTTGCTATACACTATAGAAACAATTTTATAAACAAGTTTCACATTACTATTTTACAAATATATAAATTTCATTTCTTATCATGTTTTGAAAATATTATAAAGTTCCTAAAATTACTACTTACATAGCAGTATTGAGTACAACACACACACACACAAAGCAAAAGATTCACACCTATACTGTAATTTTTGGATTGTTTTGGGTTTGTGATGAGCTTATTCGCTAAACAATAAATGTCCTGGAAGTTCAGGCCTGCTGGCTCAAGTCACGCAAACACTTATTTGTATTTCCACTACAGTGAATGCCTTTGTAGTTTACATTGCGTAATAATATGTCACCGTTACATTTAACACCCCCATTTTTGAGGATGTTCAAACAAAGGTATTTTCATTGTAGAGTACTTTTGAAAGGTCTTATTCATGTCACAGTAATTTGTTTAGAACATAGTTTTGCCGAATAATACGTGTTTATACTTTTAAGGATTGTAATTTTTTTTTTAAAGACCCAAGTTAAGCTAGCTAGAGCTTGTGTTATGGGTACTAGATAACTGCTACAAATACATAGATATTTTTTTTTTGTAAATACATACATATTATATATAGAAAACACCCAGACCGATATAAACAATCATACTCATGAATACAAATGTTTGTGCCTTGCGAGGAATCGAACCCGCGACCATCGGTCGTAAAGCGGTGTGCGGTCGTGACCGCTAGACCACCGAGGTCGTCAAACGTAATTAGTAGACAATTACACGTTGTAACGATAACAGCTGTCATTTTCTAGATTCAATTCATTCATTTATAATTTCGATAGAAGAATATAGATCACCTTAAGGTTTTCTTCACCAACGTAATTGTGCTTTGGTCCCGTATCATAATCATAGGATAAAACGAATCATATATAATCATATGGATAAAACGAAATAAATAATATATGCTATTATGTCTACATGTGTAGTCTTGTTTGTTAAGTGGAAAAAAAGGAAACATTTTTCGGTTTATGTGGACGTGAGGTAATCAATACACACAACAAAAATGTAGGTGATCGTTGTCTGTACATGAAAAATATATGAGAAAACTACTAGGTACAGGCGACACATTATTATTAATATAATAGAAACGAAATCGATGATTGATATTTTTTTTATTCTGTGCGTTCGTATGAGATAATGTAGAAATTGAGTTCGGGTTTCACTACTGTATTATGGTAATTTATACTTATAAATTACATTACGATCATGAAATCTAGAGCGCAGTGCAGATAGTAAGTAGATGTTTATATCAATTTACAGATCAACATACTTATTTATGTATTTTAAGTTAGAATATACATAACATATTATACATATGCCTAGATCGATTTAATAATTAGTATAATTATTCCATTAATTCTACTTGTCCTAAATATTGGGTTACTTACTATATTAAAAACACACTTGATATTTGCGTGACTTGACGTCTATACTTCCCACAATAATTGTATCATATCTGATGACAGTCAATTACGAGTACCAAATCACCTATAGCCTGTAACTTTAGTAAAGATTAGTGTATAAGGTTATTGGAGAAGCGTGATAAATTATTAACTAATGTTTGAAACATTGATTTAAATAATAATCTATTCTTTTTATTAGTCATTAATTAAATATTGTGATTATAATTATATTTAATGATTAATATTTATTGTTTGTTTGTAAACAATATTTTTTATATGGTTTTATACATAAACAAGTAATTATAAACGCGCAAAAGCAATATTGTATTAAAAGAAATATTAAAATCTTTTATAATTTAGGGAAACAATACATCGCATAACATTCACACATATATTAAAAAGAATACCCAAACTCCTTGCTGAAATCGATTAAAAATAAAATTGCTGCCCATAGGTCCAATCAGAGAAAATGCTGGTAATATTCGAGGTTCCACTGCACTATTAGCACTGACCGAATTAACTTTATTCAAGTGACAAAGTTTCTTTTTAAAAGCACTGCATTCAACTGTAGCTCAAAGTAAATTGGTGCACGTTTGTATAGAATAGTAGAGTGGATGCAAGTGGCGAAGGCTTTATTCACTGTCCCGACACGCGGGACTGTTCGTTGCAAAATATAAATTGCGCCCGCTTGAAATTACCTCTACGCTTTATGACACAAACGAGGAAAAACTTATGCTATACACGCGCGGCATTTTGAAAAATATATTTTTTTACATTTTAAGGACAGTTATAACCAATTTATGCGTGAGTTTAACCATGGTCGCCAAATGAAAAGCTTGTCGAAAGTAATTTTTTTATAGAAAGTTAAAGTGACTTTTGAGCTGTTAAAATGTTGACAGAGTTTTTACTTCTTAAGATTTATATAGCAATTTTCAGACGCAGGATATATAGTATAAAAAATTAAATTCTATCAATTTCCAAATTAAAGGGATAATATGGTTGTTAGCCGGTTGTGTGGTATATTTTGCGAATATTATAATTGTGTCACAAGACTATTTACTGTAACAATAACTGAGGTCAATATTAACAATAAAAAGTGGACTATTTATAGCGCAGGGTAGATAAAATAGTAAAAGAGTCCATTACATAGATTTTATAAAAGGAGCACACATGAAATGATAATGACTACCTATATGATGTTATTATTTTGAAATTATCGTTCACTGTGAAAAGAAGAAATCTCTTGATTATATCTATATATTTATATACAACTGGCAATGGCTGGCAGTTTGCTTGCGTGGGTTAATCGCTCCGGAGATACAATGTTTCGTTTATCCCGTGGGAACCATTTGATATGCTACTATAGAGTTATTCCTATATTACATATTCCTATATTACATATTCCTATATTATATATATATATATACATTAACATTAAATATATTTTATTGATATTCAGCACATTAATGTTTACTTAGATAGATATATAATAGGTGTTTGTATTTATTACTGCTAAAAATGTCAATCCACTAGTTTGCTCATTATTGTTTTATGCTATTTTACCATTGATTTCTGTGTAGGTATTTGTTAATTATTAGAGGTAAGTCCTAGAAAAATTCCTTGTTTTGTAATAATGTGAACTATAATAATATTTTTTAGAAGTAATTTAAACCTATACGTAGGTTATATTGGCAGAGGCATAATCCCCAGGTTTCTACTCGTAGTACTGTAATAATTATGCTTCTAGTGTTTAAAACAATATTTTGCACGAAATACATAATTCAGATTCTTCAGTAATTACAATTATCTTTATTAGCTTTTAATAGTTGGATAAACTTTTCAGTTAGAAAAAAAAGTACTGTTTATGTAAAATCCTGAAATAGTGATTAGCATTATTATAGTCTGTCTAGAATATATTGCTGCTAGCTTTGATTTGTTTAAAAATCTTTAGTACTCTATTATTATTTAATAAACTTACACATTTTATTTTTGAGAAAGGCATATATCGCTTCATACAGTGATACTCGTACATTTTAGTATGCAGAAGTTTAATATTGACAAATCTAAGTCTATTTGTGAGCTCAGAGTATTAAGTATAATCTCTACAAAAAAAATCTCTTGAAAAATATGAGGGGTCAAGGAGGTGGAATTTCGTTGGCAGTTAGCCTTTAATCCAGAGGGATGAATGTGCCTGGCAATAGGGTAGACCTTTGGAGATTTTACTTCGTTGCTGTTTTAGAATCGTAATTAAATATTTTTAATTAAACTGGACAGATAATATTGCATTTGCACTGTGAGTTGACAAGTTATTAATATAACAAGTACAAAATAAAAATATGTAATTGTTAGAAATATATTCTAAGGTTTGGTATTTATACTCTAGTTCCTAGCACATCTTCGATTTTTGAGATTAATACATACCTTATTTAGTATATAGTGCTATGTAACGACGAGGATTATTTTAAGTTAGTAAACTTTATTGTTCCGGAGATATAGTAGTAGGGAGTTAACGATTGATACCTATTTATATGTTAATGCTTGCGATAATATTAACTTACTTATTGTTATTGTTAACAACTTAAGTTATTACTATTATTGTTAATAATAACACTTAAGTAATGTTTATTCAAATTTCTTACAAAAAAAAGTTGGTTGTTCACTTGATATTATAATTTTTTTACTGTAGCTTTTAGTAATGACTAGCGGTGTAGCTTGGTCATTTTATTGATAAAAGAGATTTAAAAATATCTGACTTCATAACAATATGTAATTGTACACGTGGCTCTTTTCTGAGCTGTGTGTGTGTGTCGTTGTCTTGTTAAGGCGGCGCTATCTGCGTAACACACAACGGGACTCCGTCACAAAACTCATTTGGCATTCAGCCACCTATATACAATGGCTAGTGTGAATGCGAGTCAGTTGAAATACAAACTGCTTTCAGTAAACTATTTTAAAGTTGTTATTTTATATCAGTACATATACATGGTGATGAATTTAAGGTTTTAGTTATAATACAATTTCGTATCACATTTATGAAATCTGTAGGAGTGATTACGCGAAAAGATAAGCTAGTGTGTAAATTTAGTCGTGATTATGTAACGAAGATATTTACAATTTCCAATTGTAAGATTAATATTTATGGATTTGCAAATTCTATGAACCAGTTGGGAGTTGCAGATGCGAGTTATGTTGTATGGTTCGTAATTGCTATTGTTAAATGGTCCATACTGCAAAACTGTAAATTTTAATCCGTTTCATATGAGAATTGTTAGTAACATCGTTACATAATTATTGTCCGGGTAACAGTAAGCCGGGGAAGTGTGCTTTATTTGATTTGACCAATAAGCGCTTGCGGTGGTAGAGTTAGTCGTTCTATGGTACGGTGGCATTAAAGGTTTCGGCGGGTAGTTCTAAATCAAGTAACATATTGCTCCTAAAATTAAATACTTTTCTATAATTTAATCTAATTATTTAATAAAAATTTGTAGTGATTATAATTACTCTTCATTCAATACACATTACTTATTGGAGTCAGCACTATCATATGTGTACTTAAGAAGTTTCATCACTGCACCTACCTGCTGGTAACTTTCACACTATTTCACCTTGACTTTTCATCTTGGACCACTGATTCACATCATATACAGTGCTATAGTGGAGCATGGCCAACTTAGAGGATATTGCAGAGACTCAGCGCTCACTTGAGGTAACCTTATTCCAAAGGATGCAAGAATTTGAAGTCCAACTCAAGGCATCTAAAGAAGGTTCATCACAGCAAGAATCTATCAGCGATATCTCTAGAGCTTTCTTAAGCTTTAAGGAGCAAACGTGGGGTATTTTCAATATACTTCAAAAGCAGATTGAAGAGTTGACTAATTCTGTTGATGCAATTGAAATGCGGCACCGTAAAAAATCATTGCTTCTTAATGGAGTGCCAGAGAATGTAGAAGAGAATGTCACTGCCACAGTTCTGGATATTATACATAAGAACTTAAAACTGACAGACATTACATCCCTGGATATCCGACAATGTCATCGTCTTGGTTCTGTTAATGCCAGCCGAACACGTCCTATACTTATTAAATTTGGTGATGTTTCGTCTAAGTCTGCTGTATGGAAAAATAAAACTATGCTGAAAGGGTCATGCTATGTTTTAACGGAGTTTCTGACCCGGCGCCGGCAGTCCTTATTTATCACCGCTCGCAAACACTTCGGCATACGTAAAGTTTGGACGCTTGATGGAAACATTACTGTGATATTGCCTAACGGCAATCGTTCTCGTATTATCAATAATAAGGAGTTGGAAAGGCTGGTCGCTGAACATTGCAATGCTGTGTCGGGTGCTGCGTCTATTCGGGATGCCTCGAAGGACACTCCTGCGCTGAAGAGCCAGGCTGATACCAATAAAATGGGCAGAGCAAAGCGCGGAGCTCGACTCAAGTAGTTAATAATCGTAAACAGTTTGTATTTATACTCTCTACGGTACTTTTCTCAGTAATGATTCATTAATATTACAATTTTGACGACGGTTGTCTCACTTTATATTTGTTAAATATTAACCCACCAGTTATTTTTATTGTAGTATACATTTACCTTCTATTTGCAGTAATTTATATATTAATTTTAAAACTAACCACTTACGTAAATATTTAAAATTATTTCGATGTCAATATCTCAGTATTGAGCTGTCAACTGTCACCTCAAATCAAAACAAACATTATGTCAAGTTAATAATATTAATATAAGTTAATTGTCAACGTCTGTCAAATGATTAAACTCTTAAGGCATGATGTCACTATGTTCAATTGAGTTTCTTGTTTTTGTTCTTTTTTTTTAAGTCTCATTTTCGATTGTTTTTTTTTTTTTTTTACTTTTTTTATTTTGTTTACTTTATTGTTTAATTTTTGCATTTCATTACTTTATGTTTTGTTTTTGTATTGATTTTACATTTTTATTGTACCTAATCATTAGTGTTTATGTATGATTCTGCCTTTTTAACATTTTGTGTGAAAGTCTGCCGGCAGGTTGTGCAGAGTACAATGTAGCAAAGCATAAACTTTGCACTAGATACTTTTATATTTATTACCTATTGATTTTAATTTTTTTATATTTTATTTAATATATTTATATATATATATATACATATATTCATTTATATTTATTGAATTAATTCTCATGGCATTGTCTGGCGATGATTCTTTTGTCTCTTCTTATGATATAAGCTCTTCGTTTTACTCCTGTTCTGATTCTGAGAGTGAACCCACCACTCTCCGCGATGATCTGAATGCTGAATTACGGCTACAATACAAGTACTTCAATGTATGCCATATCAATGCACAAAGTATCCCATCACATCACACTGAACTTCTGAATGCTTTCTCCCTGGATAGTGTTCACGCAGTCCTCGTCTCCGAAACTTTTCTTAAACCTAACTTGAATTCTTGTTCCTATAATATCCCAGGATACATCCTTATTCGGAATGATCGTGTTGGTAAGGGCGGTGGAGGAGTGGCGATTTACATCCGCTCCGGTATCACTTATAAAGTCCTCGAAACCTCTCCTTTCCCTTATTCCTCTTCTCCCGAGTACCTTTTTCTTGAGGTCAACGTTAGTGGCATCAAAATTCTTCTTGGTGTAGTCTACTGTCCCCCTACTATCAACTACTTCTCTAAACTGGAGTCTGTCTTGGAAATTGTTACCTCTGAATACACTCATCATGTTATTATGGGTGATATCAACACTGATCTCCTTAAAGATACTCCTGAATCACGTAAACTTCGATCTATGGTAGAGTCTGTTAATCTTGCTATACTTCCACTAAATCCAACTCACCACAACACGAATACGGACGATACCTGGCTAGACTTAATCCTGACTACCCCGGGTGCTGTCATTAATAAACACGGTCAGATCAATGCGCCTGGTTTCTCACACCATGACCTTATTTATGCATGTTTAGATATTAAACCTCCGAGAAAGAAGCTGCAAATTTTACTCCTTCGTAATTTTTCCAGAATCAATATTGAAAAGCTTAATGCAGATGCTGCAGCAATTGATTGGTCACGTTTGCACTTGGCATCAACAGTGAATGATAAAATTTCTATTTTTTACACTACATTACTGAAACTGTACGATGCCCATGCTCCAGTACGTCATGTGAGAGCGAAACGACCTCCTGCCCCTTGGATCACTCAGGAGGTACGGCTGGCCATGGCACGACGTGATCGAGCTTTTAGGAGGTATAGAAAGGATCGGTGTGAGGATAACTGGCACCTTTTTAAGGCTGCTCGCAATCGTTGCAACCAAGTGGTAAGGGCTGCCAAACGGCGTTACATTCATAGTAATATTCTCACGTCTTCTTCGGCTGATATATGGAAGTTTCTGAAATCCCTAGGATGTGGTAAATCCACCAACAATCTCAATACTTGTTCCCTCCCACTCGATACTTTAAACTTTCATTTCTCATCGACAACCACCATTGATGCAGCTGTCAAAGCCGACACATTAAACTATTTATCTTCCATGCCTACTCTATCATTGACACCTTTCGATTTTTCACCAATAACCGCTGAGGAAACAAGAAGGTTAGTGACTTCTATTAAATCTAAGGCAGTGGGTTTTGACGAAGTTAGCAGAGCCATGATTCTTCCAATCCTACACAATATCCTCCCCGTATTAACTCATATTTTAAATTTTTCCTTACAGTCCTCAGAATTTCCTGATATTTGGCGTAAAGCATTTGTCCTTCCTCTTCCCAAAATTCCAAATCCCAAGTCTCCTTCTCAAGTACGTCCTAT
Organism: Achroia grisella; assembly: GCF_030625045.1. NCBI lineage: Eukaryota > Metazoa > Arthropoda > Insecta > Lepidoptera > Pyralidae > Achroia > Achroia grisella. The sequence continues at coordinate 6,544,303 of NW_026713059.1, forward strand.
ATCCATATTACCTTTTTTGTCCAAAGTCTTAGAGGGTGCCGTTTATAAGCAACTTTCGAATTTTGTTTACGCAAACAACTTTCTTAGTAACTTCCAGTCTGGATTTCGTCCCGGACATAGTACAACTTCGGCACTCATAAAAGTTACTGATGACATAAGGGATGGTATGGAGAATTCTCATGTAACTATACTTATTTTAATAGACTTTTCTAATGCTTTTAACACTGTAGACCATGGGATTCTCTTGTCCATTCTGAGTCACCTTGGTGTTTCCTCAGCAGTTAACAAATGGTTTGCTTCTTATCTTTGTGGTCGCCAACAGGCGGTTCGCACTGAACAAGGCACTTCTGTCTGGTCTGACCTGACCGCCGGCGTACCCCAAGGCGGTATTCTTTCCCCCCTGTTGTTTTCCATTTTCATTAATATGATTACACACCTTCTTCAATGCTCTTACCACTTGTATGCTGATGACCTACAGCTTTATACTCAATGTAATGTGTGCGACCTTGATGATGGTATCGACAAGGTAAACTCCGATCTCCGGGTCATTTGTGACTGGTCGCATAGATTTGGGCTAATGGTTAATCCTGCTAAGTGTCAGGCTATTTTACTAGGTAGTTCGCGGCAGTTGGACAGGATTGATCATGCCAGACTACAGAAAGTGGTATTTGGCTCCTCTGTTGTACCATTTTCCAATCACGTAAAAAACCTTGGCCTTTACATTGACAGCAACCTTAATTGGAATCACCAGGTGAGTGAGGTCAGCAGAAAAGTCATTGCTGCCTTACGGTCCTTATATAGATTTAAAAAATTTCTACCGGTCAGTACTAAATGTCTTTTGGTGCAGTCACTGATATTGCCTATAATTGACTATGGTGATGTGTGCTATCCGAATCTTAACCAAGACCTTCTAAATAAAATGGATCGTTTACTCAATAATTGCATACGCTTCATATTCGGTCTTCGTAAGTATGACCATATCTCACACTTCCGCTCTGAGCTGAAATGGCTTCCTATCCGCCAGCGCAGGAGTGTTAGAATTCTCTGTCAACTCTTTTCTGTCCTATACGATCCTCTAGCTCCTCGGTATCTCAAAGATAGATTTCTATTCTAAGTTCATCACACTCTCGTGATCTTCGCTCATCTTCTAATCTCCTGCTGTATACTCCTTCTCATCGTTCTAACTTCTCATCCCAATCCTTCACTATTTCTGCTATTAATCTTTGGAATGCACTTCCTGTTGACCTCAGAAGATGTCAAACCAAATTTTCCTTAAAGAGATCCTTGCGTGAACACTACTTGAAATTCTTATAGCAATTTTCATACAAACCACTGTCTCAAGATATATGTCATGAAATCTTATATATTGTATATTTATTATAGTTTAATATTATATTTAAATTGTATGATAATTATTAAGCTTATATATTTCGCTTTATTTATGTAATTATATAATTTTAGAAGTATATTTGTACGTTTATATATATATATATACACCTATATACATATTTTTTTTCTGTATTAATCTATTTAATACTTGTAAAATTGCACCGCTATACTATCTCTGATCAACGCGTCGGTTGACTGGTAGAGAATGCCATCAGGCATTAAGTCCGCCATGTATACAATTTTGTGTGCAAAAGAATAAATAAATAAATAAATAAATAACCGCATTCAGATGTCAGATGTTACAGATCATATGCGGCTATAGTAAAGTTTTATATTAGTATTTAAAAAAGTCTAGAAAGGTATGAAATAATTAATTTTATTAACTACGTACCTACTTTTATATTTTAATACTAACCAATATCTACATAATACTATAAATGATACGTTAACATTTTTTTAGTTGCTGTAATAATCGCCCATGCTTGTTTTCTACATTGATCCCTCCTGGTGCGATTGCAATTAAGTTTTAAAGTAATAGAATAAGATTTATTTGACAACTAATATTCTAAAGTAGTATGCAATACAAAAGTATTGAAAATTGACATATATATTTCCTGTTACTTTCAGTAGATTCATTCCTTTGAAATTGTCACAATGTTAATTTTAATAAATACACATAAGTGTAAAAACATGCCTACAATACCTTTGAATACGTAACTACACCTCTTTACTCTAGTTATAACTAGTATAAAAATATTGTGAAGATTAGACCACCCCAAATAATAAAAAGAAACGACAATTCCGGCTGTCGCTTGTAGATAGCAGGTGTGAAAAATAGTTTAGCCTAATGAGGGTCAGGTACGACATGAGATTCACAAAATTCAAAACGTAGATGCTTGCTAAATCTCACACCGACGAAACTCTTGTATGGTAAGTTATTTTCACAAAATGAGGTTGATTGTATCTATATGTAAATATGCGATATAAAATATGAAAAACATTAAATTAAATAGAGAAATGTATAAACTATATTATTTCATGATTAACAAATTTCTAATTTGAAACAAGACTTTTATTAATTGGTTCGTAAACAAGAAATATAATAATAATAAAGCCTTCTCGACTATTATACTTGATTGCCTAGACGCTGTCAAGTGTAGAGATTGTAGTAAACTCAATATTTGATATTCTTATATTTTGTTGGGTACATTTAAATTAAACGTGGCACTGGCCTAATCTATCGCCGTCTCTTGCATGGATTTGGTTTGTTATCAATATTTACATTTTTTATTGTCGCTAAGATTCTATTTCACAAACTTTCGATGTAAGTTGGGATTGTCGTCACGCCAGGCCACGAAAGTAAATACTAACGCCAGGCCACGAAAGTAAATACTAACGGTAATAAAAAAAGAAAATAAATAAATTGACTAAAACAATGAAATTACGAGGATCCTTCCTTTTGTAGACGGTTGGGAACGAAATTGTAATCTACGAAAAAAAATCGAATATATTTTCATATAGACAATGTTATTAATTCATTAATATAAATAATAATTCAGGATTTGATTCGAAATGTATCGAATTTAAATTTATGGCGCTAATAATAATTTGTAACCTTAATTAACTCACAACTAATGATCAAACTGATCATTTTGGATAAAATTTTAACTTTTAAGTTAAATATCTTTTAAAAAATTAATTATTATCAAAATTAAAGGAAATCTTAAATTTCGGCAATAAATGCAATGATATAATATATAAAAGCGTAAGTAACTGCAAGTGCTATAAATTGTGAATCTATTATATGAAATTAATGATAGAGCAATGTTAAAAATATTGAATGTCTTAAAAAGTAGGGTGCGGTATCTGTTTTTTGCCATGTTCTGATGCGGAGAATGTCCGTCGTAAATGTCTAACAAATAATTTATTGCATCGCAAAGTTACGAATGGTATTAAACTTTCTCGTTTCATAAATACGTATTTGCTTCTCGATAATTTCTTTATTTTTCGGATATACGAAAAGTTCGCTTCATATTCAGTAGTAAGTATAAAATTATTTATACCAATGTTTCCAACAAATATTCTAATCGTAATAAAGTATTAACAGATATAAAGTAAACATAATTTAACTTTGCTCGCTACGTACACCGACTACGTCTATGTGTAATTACTCTGTTTACATAACTCACTATCAATATAAGCGATTTACTTTCTGAAAAACTTTGTCGCCATCTATGATTGCGATGATAGATTTGATAGCTGTTAAGTTTTCCGAAATTGAAATCTTTAAATTATTTTCTGGCATTACTGCCATTTTAAAAATATTTATATAGAATTTAATGAAATCTCTTGTTTCCAGGAATGACTATTTTATAACTCGATAGTATAGAAAACTTTCATATGCTGTGTGTTGGCTGAACATTATTAAAATTTATTATTTTACATCTAAAATTTATATTTAATTGACTGAAAATATTTTGAACCCAGGTGAAGATAAAATAATATTAACGCAATCAATTTAATATGACAGTTATAATTTTTTTTGTAAATGTATCTAAAACCGTAAAGTAGGTGTGTAACTAAATCCAACTTTTCGAATTATTATATTAAATTAGTATCATAGAAATTTGATAGTTTAAAAGAGGACTCTGGAATATCTTCAGAATATTTAAAGACTGTTAAAATTATTATTATTTAAGGAGTAGTTTCTAAATGTTTCAATTCTCGGCCTGCCTGTGTATTTTATTATCTGTACTATCTGCCTATATACTCTGTTTGTCTTACTAAAGTATCTGGCTCCTTATGTATATATTGTCAATATTCATGAAATAGTAGATTGAAACAGAATTTAATATTAGGATTATGACACCTAAACATTATATTACCTGTATAAGATGCTATCCATGAAAATATGTAGATATATGGTTAGATAATCACAACTCCAATATGATTACTCAAATGCTTAATTAAATGGATTAAACCTAACATTTAAATTAAAAATATGCAAATAGAAAATTAATACACAATTTAAAACAAGGCAAATTATCGATTGTAGTTTTGCATTATTTAAAGTAAACAGGATGAATGTAATGCAAATGATTGTGATAAATATTTCGGTTGGGTGGCTTGCCAGCGAATGGTTCGTTAGTTCGACGGGAGTGTTGAGCGGTGCATCCGGACGACGGAAAAACTGGCGACGGCAAATACAAATCACGCTTCCTGTTCGGTCTCGGTACTTCGGCTCGGGCCGGCTCCCGAATCACGACGTGACACGCGAATTGATAAGCACAAACACGGGCCTCTAAAGCCAAATCCATGTTTTTGACGATGTTTATGTCAACCTAAAACAAATTTATCGCGGGTATTAATATATCCCTGCAAGATGTTCACAATACATAATACTTTTAAATATATGTATATGACAGCGTGAGCTTCATTACTGTTGACATGAATTTTTTATCTTTTTCGGCCTATTACTATAAAGAAATTCAGTTTTGCGGTTATATTTTTCAAATAAAATAGCAAAGTGAATTTTAATCCGGTTTCTGGAAGAGATGTATGTATATATATATATATATATATATATACATGCACACTACTTTCAGATATATATCTGAAAGAGATTCCGTTTATAATTCGACCGGACATTACGTTACATTGATTTTAATATGCCATTACTTATATTTCATATTAATAATATTCCCTTCCGTGTTTGTTAACTTACACAACGTTAATTTTGCCTTCAAAAAAAAACATACATTTCTATGCTGATGTAATTTCTAATCAAATGGGTAAAACCCAGTTTATTAATTTTTAATCCTACTATTCATGTTGTTTTCTCACGGTTCCAAATCTCATTTGCTGCTCCACTACACAGAGTTATTATTTATTTATGAGTACAAATCGTGTTCTTTTCAGGGGTGAAGTACTGAATGGACAATGAGGTTATTTTCAGACTGAAATACACATACTGTTTTAACTTTTTATTATTAATGCACAATTTTACAGATGAAAAAGTTTTATATAAACATATAATTTTCAAATCTTATTACATATATGCTGAAATTACATTTTAACCCGTATGAGATTGTATGAAATATAATTACATTGTGGCATTAACACAGATTTTGTTTATTGAATATATAATATTATGAAAAATATTTCTTTTCATAATATTATAATAGTAACAGGCTAGGTATAACATATCTTTAAACAGGATTTTATTCGTTTATATGCAAAATACCCCATTATACAGTAATATTAAAATCGTCATTAGGTACGTATATATATATTTATTACATCCGATTTGACATACAAAGCTGGGGCCCGCTCTTGAAAAATATATTGTTTAGATGAAATAGCGATGAATAAAATAACAAACATGTTGTTGAATTATACCCTAATTTCTTTTAAAAATTGACAGTATTTTGTTCAACAGTTTTGTGATGATTGCGGTGACTTAAATAATGATATGAATCCACTGTAATGTGCTTAATGTTGAGTTACAATGTTAAATAAAATAAATAAAAGATTATTTAATATTTATTAAAATTTGAATATGTACTCCTTTGATTGAAAAACAAACGGGGCACGTACGTGAGTTTTCATTATGGTTTCTAAATGGAAAAACTGTGTACGGTTTGTGTCATCGCATATTCATGGGGCATTTTCGTGAGTCGACCTCTCAAGATTTGCGCACCAACTGGGTAAACAACATCTAATGGAAGGATTTCTGAGGGTTACGTGACGTTTATAACCATACCTTTAGATAATTGATTAATTAAAACTAATTATTGGAAATTTGAAAGCTAAGCTTACGAATAAAGAAGGGCCTTATACCTAAGAGATTACTATCCCTCAGATAGAGGCGTGTAATATCATAACGTATTATATCTGACATATGCAACTGTTACCTACAAATATAATACAAATTCGTATCGTATTATTATTATATGGTATTATTATTATTGAAATCTGATATTTCTAGTGGAAATTTAAAACATCATATTACATCAAATTGACAACAACTATTAAAAATGTATTCCATTTTGTGTTTACAGACCTTATAATATCACCCATTTTTATGTATTGAAATTTTGAAATTACGTAAGGAGAATATTTTAATACCAGACATAAGAAGAGAATTACGGTTATAATCGTCGAATAAATAATAAAATAACTTATAAAATCAGATGTCGGTGTGATACAACTTTTACTAGTAGGAGAGATTGTATATTTACATATATTTTTGATATTTTTCTTTGCTGTCATTGGCAACTATGTTTTTCCACTTATATAAACCGACAACGTGTTGAATACATAAGTAATCCGTCCCCTGCTTCAATCTGAAAATGCTATTTACATCTGCTTAAATCGATATAAATGGATAGTAAACCTATTAGGATCATATCACTGCGTCACTGCGTTTTTGAAATCCATTTTAATATAAAAATATGATTTTAGCTTCAAATTCTATTTGTATGTAAATTCTATTATATACTTTATTTTTTACATACACGAATAAGTTTCTGTGTAATAATCAAGAAATGTTTTTTATAGTACATATGCTGAGAATGGATGACTGGCTCCGAAGTTGGATTCTTTTACCAAAACCGTACCTATGTTATACATAGGTACAGTTTTGGTAAAAGAATCCATACTGGATTTATGAGTTTATTATTATTTACTGAAATATCTTAGTTTGGTAAAAACGTAACAAAATCTTTTGCAGTTCAATTATTATATAAACATTGATGATACAAGTATTATGGTGTTAGTTTTTTATGTCACTTTTTTTCGCATATATCTTTAGGGTGTCAAAGTAGCAAAAAGTTATAATTATGTGTTAAAATAGTAGTAAATAATAGGAGGAGAATAGATTAATAGAGGAAAAGTAATAGGTATGATGAATTAGGTGTTTAACATAAAATAGTAGATAACCTAACTAGTCTAGTAATTACGTAGATATTTTGTATACTGTCTAATTAAATACAAAGTAAATAATTTTTTCATTATATTTATAACAACAACATATGTATAATGGATACTTTTTCATTGATATAACATTGATTATTTTAGTATCGAAATGACTATTATGGAACATTATAATAATAGGATAACACTGTAATTGAATGAAGTCCTAGTCTCCTATTTTCCGACTGTGCGATTATTTTTCACGGTGGCACGAGTAAAACTTTTATCAAAAGTTTAACGAAGCGACTCGCGTTAACATTCAGAAGTCATGGCTTATAGCGAAGTTTCTTAACGCAGGTAGACGAAGTGGGTGGCTTTAACTACATACCTCTATGCTTATATCAGTTACTATTTCTAGCTTTGTAGTACCTAGAAGAGATAGTTTGCAGCGATGTTTGTTTGTGTTGGCTTTACGGTCAACGACATTCGATACATTGCTATTTGACACGAAAAGATATTATATGATAACGTAGCTTTTACAGTTCTCTGGTATATTTTAATCCGACTATTTTGATAGTATGTTGAAATGACTCTGTTTTTACTGTATTTTTTTATGAAACTGAACAATAAACTGGTAAAAGAAGTTTTTAATTACCTCGACTGAGGTTTAAAATACAGGCAGCATGGAGCACACGCAGAAAAAATATAAATAATCATGTTTTAATTAAATAATAATATATCCACGTATATACCATATTATGTATAGATATATAATTTTTTGGTAGAGCTTAGTAAATCTAGGAATTTATGAATTCTGATAAGAATTAAAAGGCCGCCCTAAATGTATTGGAAGTCGACAATTAAGACCAAAAGGAAAGAAAGGCCAAAAAATTTTAATAAATTTTTAAAAATAAGCAACGCTGGACTAGATTCAGTTTATTATTAAAATCTAAAATATTCCAGCAGTTAGAACTAGTGGATGAAGACTGAATTGTTAGGAATAGGAACTAATGGCTCTTTATTAGCTACCTTAGGTTCAGTTTTACTCGAAACCCCTTGAAAATCGTAGTGAAATACCCAATCACAACGACGGGCTAACTAACTTCAAGGTCTTGACCCATCCTGTTATCTCCCATTGATGCCCGCGAGCATATACTGATAGCGCTGGTAGCACTATTCCATATTTATTTTTAAACAAAAAGCTAGTAAATAAAGACGTCTATAAAATATAAAATATATTTATTTGTACTTAAACTTTGGGTTAGTACTCGTAGGTACTTGTTTCCAAGTTTATGTTGTGTTGACAATAAAGATATGACAAATACGAGTAAGACGAAGTATTGCAAATAAGTCTACAGGCAATTAAAAGTTGTGAGTTACACATGTTTGCTTCGTTCAATTACAATAGAATATTGAAAGTCATTCGGATTACGTTAAACGAGCAATCGACATGTTTTTATAAGTTCGCCGTTGTTTTTAACTATACAGGAACATAATTATATAAACGATATATACGCAGTAAACAAAAGTTTTCCCCTAATGAGTCCTTGATATTCTTTAAAGTTGATGAAATTTTAATCTGAAACTGTTCTTTGTCTCAACGAAGAGGCTTATTTTTGCATTGACGAAGGGCTTAATAATGAATATCTTTATTGTTTTTAGAAATTCAAAGAACTTGCTACAAAGTTCTGTGGGTTTTGGAACAATAGAATGGAGATAAGATAAATTATTACATTTTCGTTACTTATTATGCGTCTATCAACATTTTATTTGCCATAAATACTCACTGAATATAGTTTTTGTATATTAAATACACATTTTACATTATCATTAATAATGTTATGTTTTTGTTGTAGTAATATCCTTACTAATGTTTGGGTATTTGTATGTCTGAGTGCTAGGTGGTGAATATATTAAAAAATGAGGTAAATTGGTTAACATATGGCAAATATTACAATCGGTTAAAAAAATTCATTACAAACGTGTTTAAAAGTATATGTAGGTTGATTGAATACAACATACTTTTACAACTCAAGTAAAAAGTACAATAAAGTAAAGTATAGATCTATCTAAAGCTGGTTGTTACGAGCTTTCATTGAGTTTCATTTTTACATTCTTATCTTATAGAACCTTATGTTCCTATTCTCCATAATTTGAAAGTACTAGTATTGTTGTCATATAGTGATGGGAAACGGAGAAGAAAACTGAATGAACATCGATTCCTACTTGATTATTTTCATATGAGGAGCTCCGTTTCAGACTTTTACGACTGTATATGTCTTCTGAGAGCGATAACTTAGTCATTTTATGTTCACCCCTTCTTGCCTCAGTGTACTTACTCTGGGAAGTTCACCGTGCGACTCCCTAAGGAGGCTCATAAACACGCATATCCTTTTCCATCTTCCATTTGAATACGTTTTTCTCTGGCCTATATTTATATAAAATTTTCTCATTAGCAAAGAAACGAGCGGGACTCTTATTTGACTTATACTTATAAAGTTACATTAGATATGTTTGTATTTTTGTAAGACTTTTAGACTGTTGATATACACAGTATCTATGTATACCTATTGGTTATTTAAGAACTGTTTTGCCGGCAACAGTTATGTGCTATTTTTTGTAGGTTATATCATAGATAACATAATATTGTAGTATATATATGTACATGCTGGCTAAATCGACGTTTCACAACAGTTTGTTCTCCATCAATCTCTCATAGGTCATCAATTATCTGTTAGGTATACATTTGTATAAATAGAACTAAATAAATAATAAGTTTATATTTTATAAATTGTAATTAATTAAGCTGATCATGTAATGGACCATAGACTTAACGGAGAGGATTTGGAAATCTTGTGACGGAAGCGCCTTCTCAAAGTTTGTCTTTAAAAAAGTTCTAAAATTATTTGAAATCTGTTCTACTAAGCACTACAGTCAATAGAAAATTAAGGAAAAAATAAATTTATTCATCACCATATTATATTAAAATGACCATAACTAGTGTAAATTATAAAGTCAGTTAATTATAAAGACTGAAATTAAACCTAATGGGTTATGTATACATTTAAACTTTAAAGGTTGCAAAATTAGTGTTTCTTTTGATTATCTATAGGAACAGAGATGTAATAGAGTATTTGTGGCACCAGGTTGGTTTGTTAGAATTCAATATTATACATATATTCTTTGTGTAATTTCGATTGGTAGTTGTAGTTGAAATTGAGTATATAAAACCTATCTCAAATCTGAAACGGCAGAGAGATCGATACCAACACGTTATGAATATACGAACTACAGAGAATTTCTTTATTTTACCAGAATTATAATGAGAAAATTTGAAGGGTGTTAGGGTCTACGATAGCTTTTTGTACACAGATCGTAATTCTATAAAAATAAGCTAATAAATAAAACAAGGTCAGCAATTTTTTCAAACAAACCTAACGTTAATTAATATTTTTGTAATCTGTAAATCATAATTTAGTGTAAACACACAAAATTAGTATATTTTTATTACATTATGCAGTCACTAATTACTTTAAAAAATTGTCTAGGTACACAATTTTAGTCTAATATTATGTAGAGCAAATGTATATTTCAATTTCAGAGTTCATATTAGAATGTGTTTATGCTATTTTTGCTTACATTTGTAATAAGCTGTACATATTATCCGTTACAGTAAATCAAACTATCAAATACCAAATGATATTGCTAACATTTGCAATCACCTTCATCTGATTTGGTGCTTTTGACTATTTATTTCACTAGTAGCTTAACAGAACAAGATAACAAGAAAAATTTATCAAAATTGCAAAAAAAATAGCAAATACAAATAATTGAAATACGTTTTATTGTTATTAAATATTTCAAATGTTATAGCTATAAATATACTTCAGTGGAATAGAATCAGAATACTTAGTAGTACTTACACAGATAAGAGAGCGGAGGTGAAACAAGAATGGGTAGGGTGGTCGAATAGCTTGTCGGTGTGCGCCGTGCGGTAGGCGGTAGCAAGTCGCTAGGGACGGGAGAATCGGTCGCGCACGGCACTTTATAGTTTTAATATCGTGCGGTCTGAGGTCGCTCGAGTTATGGTTGGAACACGATTTTGCTACAAATGCGTGTCCTTAGTACAGTTACACCGGAAAATGTGTACACAACGAACGGAAGTTGTACTAGTTAATAACCGCTTACTCTTACTTCCCCTACTTGGAAGCATGCGGCTCCACAGTAACGTTAGCGCTCATGCTACGCTGGTTTCGGCCTTGTATTGAAACTGGAGAGTGTGGTATTGACTTGAACACGCTTTGTGAACGTTTGTAATAAACATCGTTGTGGTTTCAATATCAGAACCGTTGGAATGTTGTGGATCTGGTATAGGCAGATGAAAATGGAAAATGCTGAAAAACATTTTTTGTTTAGTTGTGTAGAAGAATTATTTCATATTTGTAAAAATTACGTTACATGTAATCTATCTGGGTAAACGGTATATTTAAAATAAACATTTTATTTCCAGACTTTTCAAATTAATGTAAAAAAGAAGCACACGGCTTAGGTAGGCGTAAATTATTTTCGTTTTATATTTTCCTGCAGTCGCTCGGGATACCCTCTCCAGAGGCAAATAATTTCGTACAGACTACGTGCTGCGTTTGCTGTTGTTGGAATCAGTTGACCTAGTACCTTTTAAATCTTAAAGCAAACGTACTCTGATTTAGTAGCTGACTACTTATTTTATAATAGTATTGCCCTTGTTTCCATATTGTTTGTATGTCACTAAGAATCTTTAATTTATAACTTATCTTTCGAAATAGAGAATTTACCGATCACGGTATATTTTATTTAGGTAAGGCGCGGTGACAATAGTCTGAAAATCTGTGAAGACAATTTTAGCAAAGCTTTCTTTTATGTTTATGAGTTTACGTGTCTTGAAAGTTAGTGTAGTTTCAATACGGAAAAAGCTCTCAACTGCTTTTGTAAATAAATTGGTTTGTGATGAATTATTTACTTAAAAGAGATATTTTGTTTCATTTGAGTCCTAAAGCAAAACGGAAACGTGTTCTTCAAGAATGATTAAGAACAGGTATAATAGCAACAATAACAAAACAATCTCAGTACGAGATAATAGAGTTTATAGTTAATTCCACTCGGTGCTTCTAAATGAAACGAATTACGATTGTAATAAAATTAACATTAAGTAATTAATTCTAGAGGGCACGTAGCTCCAGAGAAGGACATAAATTGTGGTTTGGGGGACATACGTCTATAAACCAAAACGGAAGGTGACGGAACGTGAGCGGTGGCTTCGGTCCCTGTCCTAGATCCGGACTTTTTTATAGCGGGACGATATCGGCCCTCTCATCTAACTCGAGACCTTAGATAGTGAATCACGCACGTATGAGGGCTACACAAAAACTTGACCTACTTCGCTGACATAAAGAGCACGAATGAGCAATGTTGCTGCTGAATTTTCAACTTGAGTACACGTGGTTCGCCAGAAAAGGTATAAAGGAACGATCGTGCGGCACAGAGTCAAAAATGTGCCATGGTTTTCACGATATCATAGATTCTATGAATACAATAGGGTATTGTTGTTTTGAAACAAAAACAGTCGATTGGTACTACATTTTGTGGGCCATACTTGCAACGTTACCATGTTATTTATGGCGCAATACCATTTGGTACCACTATTTTGGACAGTATATCATATGTGTATTAATTGGAACATTCAATCGGTATATGATTACATTGTAATTTAAATTACATATACAATGTTTATATAGTATAAAATAAAGTAATTTCCGCTATATGTGCGCTTAGCGCTTTTAAAGTGCGCAATGGATTTTAATGCAGTTTTTAGCAATAGATAGAGCAAATTAAGAGGTAGGTGTATAATACATGTACACCCGTGCAAAGCCAGTGCGGTAGCATAGTAGAAAAAAAATGTTTCATTTAGTGATTATATCGTGTTTAAATTTATGTCAAATAAAATGTTTATGATTACAGTCATTATCATCATATCACATATGTACCTATATGGTATACACATTGACCACTAAAATATGAAAATGTTAATTTTAGTTGTAATTTCTATATTTTAATATCGTTTCCACATATTATTTTCTGAAATTCTTGGCTTATGAAGAATGCGCAAAAAAAAAAGCTAATAATAAAAAACTAGACTAAGCTAGTAAATAAGGTGTTAAAATTAACAATTAATTAATTTATAGGTTAAGTAATAAATAGATCTGTCATAGTAACATGAAAGTGCATCTTTGAATATCGGTAGCAGATTATCAAAGATACACTTCTGTACGTGGGTGCTACGAGACCGGAATAATTTATTATTATCGTCGAGCATACTGATGGCAAATAGTAGAGAACACCCAAAAGACCAAAACTAATAAAAATCAAAACAATATCTTTGTTTACAGTCGAAGAGAACAAAACAAATAAGTGTTCGGCAGGCAGTTGGGAATCTATATCTATAACTCAATACCAAGTTTCCCAAAGTTAGGTAACTCGTAGAGAAGTACTTTGCCCACGGCAACGGACCGAATTGGGAACCTCCATTTGGCTGTTTTAAAGTTACCTGTAAACAAAAACATTCATATAAATAGCGCGACTATAAAGTAAATTCCAATATTTTCCCATACTAACAAGCACTGGTATCACATAAGTTTTTTTTATTTACTATTAATAAATAAAGCAAATAACTTTCTAATGTTTAAAAAAATTACAACGCCATGAGAGTTTTTTTTTATCTATTGAAATCATGATTATTTATATATTTTAGCTGTTTTAAAATATCTATCACGAACGAGTAGAATATCTTACTGATTCATAATACTCTGTGATCATGTTTAGCCAGTACCTCAAAATAGCGACAAGAGCAGTTTCCAATTTGGACGGCGGTGAACTTTTATGTCGGCAGCTTTACGTGAGCTGAAACATGAGCAATGAGATTAAAAATAAATTATGTTTCGTATAAGGGCAGTCATAAAGATTGTGAAAAAAGAAGGGTATGTACGTTGCTCAAATCATGATTGCTTCGTAAACACTACAAAATGTTACTTTTGATTAATTGTCAGCCGACAGTCACATTTTATAATATTTTGGTACGGTTTGATATGACAAATCAACTGATATATCTGAATTAAACTTGGAAAGCTAAATAAGCTCTGATTTTAATAGTAGGTACCATAAATATTAATTTAATAAAGACTCGTACTATATTGTATAGATTTAAATTGAGTATTTTCGCATATATTCGAGAAACGAAAAAATGTAAAATCAGAATAAAAGCAAGATAATTGTATATTTACTATATCTAATACAATAAATTAAAGCATACAATTGTATTTAAAAAGGAATAATAAATACGGTAGTAGAATAACCGCATAAGAGCGTTCACATATACATACAGTTATTGGCCATAAAGGAGATATGAGTGGAGAACAAACAAGATTACTAAATCCTACAAAATCTGGGAAGTGAGGTAACGACGATTGAGCTGGATACTGCATAGCGAAGGGAATATGCCCAATCGAGAGGTACCTACCTCTAAATTTTTTCTAATGAACATTAATTTTGTTAGTTAAAAACGTCATAATGAATTGTTTTTTTTTTAATAGATAATTATACTTGTTTGCTTTTAATCTTTTAAAAATATGTTCAATATATAATTACGGTATACAGTAAAATAACAAGAATATTTTCACTAACTGGTACTTGTTAAAAATTAATTAAAGATATATTTAAAATAAAACAATATGATGTCTTTCATTTAATAAAAGATATGTTGTAATAAGGTTACAACAAAGCTATTTCAAAGATAAATAGTCTAGGAAAGGAATTAACATTTTACTCAGGTTCTAAAGAAACATATAAAAATGTAATACAACTGAAATTATATTCTAAAAATGTATATTAAAAAAATCATAAATATCTCACTATAACATTACTTATATAATATCTTATAATAGTAATCTGTAATTCTGAAACTAGGGGGTTAATGGGTCAGCAGAACAAGAGTGTGGTGAAACTTTTTATCCCGCGAAACTAGTTACTTACAGTCGAGTACAACTGAGCTACTGCGGTTTTGTCGACCTGAATAGTTTAGTGGAATTCGGCGAACTCGCTGGCCTAGTGCCGAACGTTGCAGTTAAATAATTTTGTGATAACCGCTTTCATTTATTTAAATTTGTATACCGAGTCACAGTAGAAACTTGTATTTGAAACATATGTATATAGACACTGAAGTAAATTATGGTGTGCGCTAGTAACTCTAATTGTATTCCACAGATACCAGAGAGATATTTTATTGTGCGAACTTTTTACAGCTCACAGCTGCTTCCCTTCGTAATTTGTTCGAGGTCGCAGTAAAAAAATACAGGAAAGTTTACGAGTGTTAACGCTTTCTGTGACGACTGTTGACATTTTGAAATATATTTTTGAAACTTGCGTAGCATATGGATAGTGTTTATAAGAAATATTATTATTATCACAAAAGTGTATTATTAAGGAAATTAAATTTGTTTTTAACTATTATTGTATAATTATATAACAGATCCTTTTATCAAACGTATTAAATTACTGTAAGATGTGTCAGTACATTTATTTATTTAATGGATTGACTATCCTATTGACGAATTGTGCAAATACATAAATATGCTAATTAAAAAGAGATGTAGAAAATTAAAGGAAACTAACGCCGTTTCAACACTTAATTGTAATTACTGTCGTTGTAAAGAATAATTCCCGTTATTAGTAAATCTTAAAAACCTCAAATTCAATAACATTCATGGACGTTCTTGACTTTTTATATTCACAATTATAATTATCAAATGTTCATACGTAACAGCAGTAATTTTAATTTCAATACGTTCAATTTCGAATTTCTCGACTTTATTTCGACATTATGTTTATACATATATTGCTGAAAACTGTATGAAAATCCGTTGCGTAATTCATAAGACCTAAGCTTATTGACAACGGCTGAGACTTTTGTTCATTACAAAATAAAGATAATTGATTGATAGATTATAAGTCGTATATCAAGGCCTAGTTCATACTGAGCATTTTCAATATGCCCACATATTGACAACACTTCTAACAACGATTTCCCTGACTTTTATCTTCTGTGTGTACTTGAGTGTGCACTTTAATCTATCAAGCCCGACTGTCCGTCGACTTTTATTAATGGAGTGTGAATAAATTTGTGAGAGAGGCACCATCATAGCATTTTGTGCCTACAAAAATTGTACTGATCTGATTAGCCTTGTTTCATTTTGTTGAGAAAAATTGCTTTAGACATCTCTTACAAGCTATCTTTAAATAACTACGGCATGTTTAAATTTTACTTCAAATTACATTGTAAATCGGATTTGATTTCCGCAATGTTTGCGTATTTGGTTATGGTTTGATGATGCGTTCTCATAATTATGGGCCTTTCAGTCGACTCAGAGACTACGAAATTCATTACTTACGTAGAAAGCCTACGCTTTTATCTCGAAAGATGTGCTTTTGTAATCACATTACGCAAATGAGAGCTCGAGAATTCACGGTTGGTTCGAGATAGGGTCATGATCCCAACAAATGTCTCCTACATTTGTCGACAACTAAATCTTCTTTGAAATCTTGTTGGTAATCAAAAAAGTTATTGAGTTATTAATATATTAGAATTGGTTCACATATTACTTTTACTGTTTTTACATTGTACATAACAGGCGATGATTAGAAAGAATATAGGACTATACGAAGTGGGCAGATGGAAGTTAACGATGGAATCGCATTGTTCTACAAAAGTTTAAAATTAAATTTTGAGTTGTTCCTCAAACCTACATTATTCTTTTAAATACATTTGACTATATAGTTTTGACGAATTTAATTTAAAATTGTTAGTGTAAAGCTAAATTTGTCACTCATAAATAGTCTTTTTTGACATATCAAAATTTTAAACCTGTGACATATTTACAATTCAGATTAATATAGTATTTAGCATAAATACAGGATAGTATGAATTCGATTTATTACAAATCCAATTATGTTAAATACAATTGAGTAGACAATGTTTTACGTTATTGGCATTGACGTTACAAATAAAGAAAAACTAATTACAAGCAGCTTATTTTTATAGTTTCTTCTGAATCACCTTCCCTAACATCGCAGTATTATCTAGGCATGACTTTATTTCTGAACTTCGAACACTTAATGTTATGAAAGCCGTAAAATTTACGACCAATATGTCCCCAACATGCTGAAGACGTTAAACCGTGTACTAATTTAATGCGGTGTTCGTATAAAGACAATTTTATACATGTCACTTACGAGAAATATTTATGAGAATTATTTATTTCATATATAGGTAACATTGGATATTAAATATTTGTAAAAATGAATGTGTTTATGCATTATATTAGGTATACATAAAAATTGGCAATAAAATCACTTTATTATGAAAACGATATCATGTAGATACATATATATATGTAGCCATAAACATATTACAAAAACAAACTCTTCTAAATTTTTAGCTTTATTAAATTGTTACTTTCAAGCACAGATAACATAATATTCTTTCAAGTCTCTTTATTTCATTATTTTATTGATTATCAAATAGAGAAAGTGTTCATTCAGCTATAAAACTGCTTGGTAGTTTGTCTGCAGCAAAAGCGCATATGAGTAAGTCTTTCTTACTCATATGTTATATGTTTACACTCGTATATATATACACATATATACACAATACGTTGACTTTTAGCTCAGGTGAAATCATTATTTCACGGTCCACCACAAAATAATACAAATGTGTTTATAATATGTTGTATAACTTTCTATGCACAATACAATGCTAAGTATTGTTTTGTAAACGTAGATTTTTAGCTACTTAAAAAACCTCAACTATAATAATTTTGCTGGTGCTATTTTTAATATAATCGAATCGATTCATAAGTTTTTATAGGGTGACGCCAAGGTTACATAGTATTTCTGTATGTAATAATATATACATACAAAAATACACTCGCGTTTATATAATATGCAGTGAAATAAGTAATATATAGTAGAAATAAAAGTTGGAAAATCGCGTAGCAAGCTCAACGGGAAAGTGTGCGTTGAAGTGTGGAGGGTTTGTCAAGTGGGTAACAAAGGGAGAACCACAATTGTGTGGACAAAGCGAATACTAATACGAGGCCAGGATACGGTTACTAGCTGGAATCTACGGGAGTTGTTATTGGAGAATGGAAGTCAGATATTCGTAGTATTAAAGGATAGATTAAAAGCTTATCTATTTTTTTAATTATGCATCAAAATACATTCAATCTGTAAAGACACATTACACACACTAGCATATATTTAACACGTAAAAGCTCATATACGCATTTTATCTTTTGTTTATTGTTACAGTCTGTGGTCAAATTGAGAATAAATTAATATTTTTTATCTTTAATGTTATTTGTCTATAGTCCTACTGAATGTGAAACGTAAATGTAAAAAATTCTTTAATTACAATATATGTATTTAAATTAATTATGGTCGAATTTTAAGTACAGGACGACTACTAGTATGTAGAAAACACCCAGACTGATACAAACAACCATAGGTACTCATGAATATTATATAGTACCTCACGAAGAATAAAACCCGCGACTATCGGAAGTGAGATAGTGTGCTGCTAGACAACCGTTCCCGTCAATCCTTATAAAATAGTTATTCTATAGTCTTCTGAATATTCCTATACAAAAACAGCTCTGTAAATTATAAACTTCATTCTTAATTCTGTCGAGTATCTATTGCCTATGATTTTTTCCTAATGTAGGTAGTAGTTGTAATGTAATGTAATAAGACTCTATGCATTCGATGCATTTAGAGCCCAGACTACCAGTAGTCAGCCAAGCTCCACCCAGAAGTGCCTCGTGTTTTTACAGAGAAGATGTAAAGTGTACAATACAAAATATTTTTTTTAACTATTAATACAATAGGCGTAGTTATCGTGATCGATTTGTTGATGTGATGAAAATTTTGAATTACTTACAGATTTCCACTTTGTTTCTTAATGTTCAGTACATTTTTATCATATTCTATCTGACTTTTGACTATTATAAATGAAATATATCGTCTACAGCTATTTATAAATACTATTATTAGTAGAAAATTTAAAGAAATTTTCACGAGGTACTTTCAAGGCCGCGGTAACTGGAAATAACGTTTTATACCCCATACATTATTTTGTATAGGCAAATCTTAACCGAAAGCTGAAATAAATTGCACTCATTACCATTTAGCGGGTTTGGCAGAAGTCCTGGCTCGCCGGGGAGTAACTCCATTTCCTGTTACGTGCTACGGTCGCTACGCCGTAGTCCGTAGCTCGTAGCACGGCTTCAAGTGCCTTTCATTGCGAATAATTGTTCATTTTCCTTTTTTATCTCACATTACAGGTTATGTAGGTCGAGAGGCATTCAAGTACACAAAACATTTCAGACATAGAGGGCTATGTAGTTGTATGATATTATTATTATTTTGTTTCTTATATGATGATGGGGTATGAATACAATGTGTCATCTTTCATTATTTTATCCAATTTGTCCTGTACACGTACTATAGGTGAAAGAAAAGTCTCGAAACAAAACACTATTATACTTCCATTGCATTCACCTCCACTTAATATAAACTGGGTTGTCGTGATTATAAGATATAATATTTAGTATCACTACATAATAATAAATATTGCCGGTTATTTGAATACCATTTTCATATTCATAAAAGTTGCTGGCGTTGGAAAACGAGATTTAATGAAAATATTATAGATGATGTATTAATTTTCTATTAATACATCATCACGTTTATTTGTTGTACAATTTTGGCTGTCAAAATTTTTCTATTATACTAACTAATAATATATTTGAAATCGAATTCATATATAATATTGAAAATAATTGTCTATTAGAATACGTCATGTAAAAATACACTACATATTTTTTATCCTTCTACATTCAATTTATAACATTGTATCATTAAGTAAAAAAAAAAGACAAAACGAATAACCGCCATCAAAGATAATAGACAAGCACTATTAGTAGCGTGCTCCTTAATAGGTGCATTTTTCTATTCGAGTAAAAGATAAATGATATAAAATATTTCGTAGTATTATATAATGAAACGAGTTATGAGGCAGAAGCGAAGCACGGGAGGGCCAGTAGCGAGTATAGTGGCTGTATAGAGGGTTTTGAGGTAAAATGGCTATATAAAAATATTTTTGTAATTATTTATATGTAACTGGCACCGTTAAACCGATTGTCTAGACTAACTTAATTTCTATAACGTAATACATAATTGATTGAGTAATTTGACTAATTATTGAGTATATAATATTGAGATATTTGTTGATTTGGGTTTCTTCCTTCAGTATAAAATAATAAATACATATCTCCTACATATTATAAGGTCTTTTCCTACCTTTATGGATAATACCATCAATTAATACCACTACAATTTAATTATTCACGATAAATTTTCTATATTCTTCTTAATCTCGTGGAATGATTTAAATTTTTGTATTTGGACTCGATGTCATTAACTATTATCCAAATAGATCACTATACTACTAGCAGTCGTATCTCTTTACGGTGGCATACTACCCTGCACCTTGGATTATACTACATATTTGAATCCAAGACTACTAAAAATATTAAATCATACAGCCCTGGCTGAAATGCAGTAGTGGCATGTGGTATGGTAGCGATAGCCGTATAGTGGACAGCACAAAAATGTCGGTATCAATTAAAAGCGGGCCGCGGCAAGTCGCCTGTCATCCATCACGCAGGGGCGGGCTTGACGCGGACAAATGAAGTGCGATTTGATCCGACGCGCGCTCGCTGTTGATCCCACATTCATTCACAACTTATACAGTCACTAAGAAAAACAAAGAACCCCAGCTCATTAGGACAGCTAAAAGTCTTATGTTTTATTCAGACTCTGTCGAGAAAAACGACTGACCCAAGTAATTTAACTTTTAAAACGAGTGACAATTGTTCGATTCAGAACATTTTTAATAATAGAGACCGACGACTTCGAAAGCAATTAGTATAGACTTCAATGTGATTAATTGCCTGTTTTGTATAACATTTGTAGTTGCCGGCACTTTGTGAGTGTAACGTGAATTTTCTGTAGCTATATTGCAATATAATTTACTGTTGTACATCTGTGTTTGTAAACCACGATCCCTTTTACAATTTGATGTATTTACGCAATGGAGCTTTTTGTATTATAGTGTACCTAGTGTTAAGTATTAAAGTTTTCAGCAAGATAGACAGTAAATACGTAAAATCTACTTTACATACAAATACACGTAAAAAGTTATCTTTCGCGGCATATAAGTAACTACTAGACTGGATAATTGAAATTTCAAGTGGAAATATCATTCGGTATATGATTTAGAGTTTTATATGTTCGGTATTTCAGGAAGGAAAGTATCCACTATCTATACGGCAAATGTTCAAAAATTGGTCTAATTAATGTATTAATTTCATGCAAACATATTTTAGTATAAAAATATAGTTGATTAATGTCGTGAATCTTGCACATGTAGCATAAATATCAAAATGTTGATACATAAATATTAAAATATTTTTTGTTTAAACTGTCATAATTAATTTCTATGTACATTACGTTAGCACATTTGTCTACAGTTCCTTAGGAACATAAGTCGGAACAAAGACGATACTGATAGTGCTGAGATATAAAGTACTTTTTTTAGTTGGCTATAGTTTTTGTGAATATCTTTTTCTTCATGATGCGTACAATAAATAGTTTTGATGCGTAGGCCGTAGGAACGTTTCAGTGAAACTCTCCGTGAGAAGTAGGCAACAGAAAACGGCGCGTTCATTATTATCTCGCCTTAATATGATGAGAGTTGGCTGCCTTCCCGAACTCTGCCACGGATAATTCTGTTTTCTCTTACGTGCTCCGAATCGGTAACTATTCATGGTTGGTCTAAAGGTGTATGCAGTTTACAAAAATGTAAACGATACCGGATTCTATTTTCAATATATGTATATAGTTATTAGAAAATTCTGTAGTGTTGCTTATTTTACCTTATATTATTTTTAATTGCATTAACAATAAATTCACCTATATTTTAAATTATTATTTTAAAAAATAACGACAAAAGTTATTCATGTCACGTGGTACCTATCCAATGAGACGATATTCATTTAAATGCAATATTATTTGTTAGTTCAGCCAGTAGATAAATGAAAGGTTATATTTATGCAAATAAAGAAACCTTTTATTTTGATCAATGCGTCTAGACAACTTTATTCTTATCTATTCAACTAAAAAAATAAGAAAAAAGAATATTTGGTTTCATTCAATAATTGAATCTTTGTTTAAAAGGCTGGCTATTCTTAAACTTAAGGAAAAATCAATAGGTGCCATTGTTTATACTTCGGAAAGCTTTGGGTGTATCTCTTAAAATACGATATATAGTTTACACAAAGCCGTACCTCATGAAAGGTACTGAACTAATAGATTAGGAAATAAATTCCCTGTGGCTTAATGGCTCTGTCCTAATTTATTTAATGTCAGGAGGATCGGGTGACGCTAATTTAATTGTAAGTGAATTAAGGCCACCTTCGAGAATATTGTGACTCGGTCCGTAGGCTGGGTAAACAATAAATACATCATGTAACGTGCATGTAAGCGCTTCCGCGTAATATATTTCCTTGGAGGAGAGTGAAACACTTGACAATACGATGAAATTTATGGTTTTGCGGCTATGTATGAATGTAGACTAAAATTTTTATTGTTATATCTTATTGTTTGATAGAATATAATGGCATTTAGTAAATATTCAATTATATGCGTAGGATTTGGGAATGTATTCGTATTTCGTAATATAACTCACTTAAAGTATACAAAATATGAAACAGTGACGTTGCAAACAGTAAACAATACAGATTATATTATAGATAACGATTCTTTTAGTCCGATAAATATTAATCATATTTTGAAAAGATGAGGGTTATAGAACATCTCAGTCATTAGGCGGTAGCGTTTTTACCCTTTTCAAAGAAGTAGGCGAGCTTGTTGAAGGTTGGCTGAATTATTTAGTATCCACGCGCCCCTTTCCGTGGTATGATGTTTGTCGCCAATTTATTTCTAGTCCCATTTATTATCGGTATATTGAAAATTGAGAATACATTCAAAGGTATACTTTATGTTCATGTAGCATTAGAATTGTAAACCTTATTTTTTATATATTTAAAAGATATATTTTTATTATTTTATAAAGTACTTATACATTATCATTTATTAATTTACCTTATGAATATTCATAATTTGTCATCAAATCCTATTCACATCAAAATTTATGTCGCATTCATAATGATTGAGTTAGGTGCATTATTAGCATGAGTATATAACTTTGGATATATAATTGTATGTGTAATTTGATGTGTGTAAAAGTAACTACCGCAGCCCGCCAGCCATCGAATTTGTCTCACGACTCCAACATATTCTGTGACTAATTTGGAATGTTTACTCTTGTTCGACAAACGAATTACGTTTACAAAACACGCCCATACTGAGAACTTCTCAACAAATACAAATACTATACGGCGGTCTGGAAGTTTCATGAAAGATGGTACATACTACTCACATAGACAGCCTTAGTTAAACTGGTCTAAAAGTTGAATTGCAACATATATGCCTGTTCCTGTAGCTATTCACTTTTGTTTTAGTTCATTGTATAATGTAAACATTTTCCAACTCTTCACTTTTTGACATGAAAAGAAACTTCATAATTCAGTAACAGAGTAACTTGTGATATATATTGTAATCTACATTATGGATATCTCGCTATCCATACAACGTAATTTCTTAAAATCTTTCATCTCCTTATTCGCAAACACTGCTTTTTCCTTTTAAAATTGTTGAATATAAAAGAAAATATGGACAAGTTGGACAAGTTCCTACCGCCGGGGTTGTTACTTACAAGGTTGATACATATTACTATTTTTTATTTGGTGATAATGATGTAGTGTAACCGCCTGTGCTGACAGTATACGCTGGCGTGGCACCAGTGAAGCATGAAGTCAGGTCAATTAGTACATCGTTCACTAGGAAAATAATCACGACAGTTTTTAAGGGAGGCCGCTGTGTTAATGAGGCCAACTAATCCCTGTTACCACATATAAAAAATATTACATACTGTTACTAATAATGTTATACTGTTTAATATGGAATGTAGGCATCCAAATAACATAGCAACTGCAGGTTGGGATGTATGAAGAAGAAGCTATGTATATATGTGTTGGAAAGATAAAAGGGAAAATTGTCTGTTTAGGGTATAGGCAGAGGGAAAGATTTAAAATATCGTTGTTTATTGACGGACCTTTAGCAATCACATCTGACCATTTTGAGGCTTTAGTGTATAATAGTTTTTTTACAAAACATGTTATTTTAACTCATGACGCTATAATGTTGGATTAAAAAGTAATCAGACTGTATAGATTTTTTTAATTTGTATTTCTTTTTGAATAATCTGTAACATAATGAGATTTCTAATCGTAAGTCAACAATATTACTCGTAGGTACATAAAAATATAAATACATGAGAAAGCTGGCAAAGTTTAACAACATAAAAGAACATTGTACCGTGATAACAACGATATTTACTGCATTGCATGCATTTTGCACATTGAATCGTGTTAATAAATTGAGCTGACATTAGCTTTACCGTAGATTATAAATTACACGTTTTATTAGATGCCTTTTCAGAGTTTATTGTAAAACTCGGAGTAGTTTAATATTTTGCATAGTTTTCATGTAACGTACTAAATAATTATAGAATTTGAAATATGGAAGAAGTACAATACTTTTATCAATAATGTTGATAAGCTCTTGAACATATTAGATCTGAGATCGGGGGAAAAAGATTAGGTCTGGGTGACCTATACGCAATGTGAGAAAAATTTTGTGTTTAATTCCTAATGAATTAAGCAAAATTTGGGCTAAATGATCTGATTTTATGCTCATTTAAATTACACACAGACCTATTAAAGAACAATGCCATTTTAACATTTTTGATTCTTACACATACTATATATTTATCTAACTTAACATATTAGCCTATATCGTTATTACGTCAATTTACCATCTATTAATTTTTCTGCAGGTTACCTATGATCATGGCGGTTGTAAGAATGCCGAAATATCAGGAACTAAATGATCTGAATAAACTTAATACGTACTACGTGTAATAATAAATGTAAAATAACAACCGCGATAAATTAAATAAAAGTGTATTTTGCATATGATCTACATAATTTTGCTACTTTACTTCAAATACTTTTTACATTATTTTTTATTCTTTATACCTAATGTTAAGTGACAGTTGCGTAAACGTAGTAATAGCTAGTTTGTATGTAGAGTATACGCCTTATAGAGTTATAAGGTCTGATTGTTGATTTTTGATACGGACAATAGGTCGCCTTTTGGTTTTCTAATAATACAGTCGTGTTGTATATTATTACATTGCTTACTAGAAGTCACTTCACAATTTGTATTCTTCAACTACGCCATTAAAATATACATATATTATACATACAGTCAATTATTCCTCGGGCTTACCAGACCGCGAAAAGACACGGACGAGGTAGCATGGGTGGCTTTTATCTTCAAAGGTGAGTTATTACAATGGCTAAGTATTACCTAAGAGAGCTAACAATTTGTAGACGCCTTTTCAGACATTCGTAAGTAAAGTGTATTCTCAGCACATTTGGGCTACACGTAAGCCTCGAATTTTGCATTTTAAACACAAAGAACTTGCGCTGAAACAGTGCTTAACGATAACTACTTTTGTATAAATGTAAGTACTTAACATTTTAGAGATGTTAATATCCTTTCCACGTACACCCTATTATATTCTTTATATAAAGTACAACTATGAAAATATAGTAAATAAGTTATGAATGATATTTAACTGAGAAGATGCATTTTAAGATATCGGTTAGGTGCTTAAAGTATCCTTTATAATATCACAATAACTAAGTATAACATTTAGTTCAGTCTGTTTCATCAGGATTGAATAAACGATTGAAAATTCATTGTGACAGTAACTGTTAAAATAATTATTAGGTACATGTTTTTCTAAACGTATAATCAGAAACTGTGATTACTCCAGGAAAGTAAACATCAATGTTGTGAATAATTCGAGTAATTTGCATCAAACAACAGTGGACATTAAACTGGAGGCCTAATTAATCGAAAGCATTACAATTTCAATCGACTCTTGGTACTGGCGATAATTAGCTAATTAAACACCAAATTGTTTCGTTTCGTTTATTGTATTAAAATCATAACACAAAAATAAAGTAATGCATTTAAATAATTTTATTATGTATATATATGTATTCAGAACCGAGCAGCCAGAATCATTTGTAATGAACGTCTTTGTAACAGACTCGACCTATTGGCTCTGCGGCGATTAGTAAATGCAAGTAGAAAATGCACAGAGATGATATTTGCAGAGATGCAATATCATCACTGTGCATTTTCTACCGCATGTATAACGGGAAGTGTTCTGAGGAATTGTTTGCTTTAATAATTAATTTAATAATAATTTACTGTTGAGTTTCACCACCGTACCACCCGCCAGAAACTAAAATACCATCCTGATCATCTGGATGAATGGTGGTCCTCGACACCTGGTTTTCTAGAAAGTTTTTGCCACGCACAACCACATTCTGGAAGCACCTTCCAGCAATGGTATTTCAGAACCGATTCGATAGCTATATATAAGCTCTTTTCTTATTCCTTTTTAAAAGGTCGACAACGTACTTGTAACTCCCGTGGTGTTGCGGATGCTCATGGGCGGCGATAATCACATACCATCAGGTGAGCCGCAAGCTTGTTTGTCCTCTGTGTTATAAAACAATAATTTTATATAAAATTTCAGTCCAATAAATTGATAATAATTATGTACGAAACTATTACTTATTCTAAACCAACTATTATTGTATAATAATTTGTTAGGCCTTCTTTTTTCTAAGAGGTATGAAGTGTAAATAAATAGGGTAATAACTCTTCTATTAATATTTAGAAAACTATCAACAATTTAAGTTGTTACTTATGTTGTTATTTCATCAGTAAAATTATGGTTAAACCGAAAAAGAATTGATTACAAATCAGTAATCAATTAATTATTTTTTTGTTTAAGTTTGTATAGTAAGTACTTGATATTTTAGTGACCATGTGGTTGATTTATCTACTACTGGAACTATTTCTGTCTAAATCACTGATGATGAACAATATCGATAACAAACCAAGTTAACACGAGAGTAAATCGCCAGTTGGCTCACCACATTACGTTGGTTTGAAAAACATATCTACTCTATTAGTTCCTGTATCATTTCATTCAACTTATTTAAAATTGGAGGAAATTCTTAAATGAAATGTGTTTTTATGTATGTACGAGACATAAAACTAAGTATAGTACGAACATTTCTTTCTATTTAAAGGCATTTACATTTATTATTATTTCTGTTATATAAAAAGTTTCTATATTTTTTTTATTTAACAATATTTGAGATTACTGCTTTAGAATTAGAAGTTACAGAATTAAAATTAATTGTAGATTCGTAATTTGTTGTTATAGCATATACCATACATATCTATCTATCCCTGTAATAAATTGATGTGCTGGCTCATTAGTCATCACTCATAGGTACGTTAAGCTGTGCTTGGGTTACGCCACTTTAATTGGGCTATTTCAAATGTAGTGAATATATAACTCATACTGGATAGGTTATTCATAACAGCACTGGAACATGTATATGTACAATACACATAGTAATGATATATAATATGTAACAACAACATATAAAATACAATGCAGGAATTTTACGTAAAACTGTAAATGTTATTTAGGAATAATTTCAATAAAAAAGTATCTATGTATTAATATACATGAAGAAAAATCTTTGTATCCCATTTTACAAAAAAAGGGCGGACTTAAGAGTATCAAAATTTCGCACACTTGTAGCTTATATACAGAAGGAATGCAGAATGCACAAAGAACAATTAAATAAATAAATAAGAAAACATTACACACTCTACCATATTTTGATACATACACGCGTCTGTGGTTTTTTGTTTATTATTAAACTTGTGGTCAAATTGAGAAATAGTCTTTGACAATAGAATCTTTATAATGTTCAAACTTATAATTGAAATTATTTATGGTTAAATTTTAAGCACTAGTTAGAATTAAAAATAACAATATCTAATTCATATCTGCTGACAGTCATCTATTTTGTATGATTAGTACCATAAACCATTTTCTATCGTATCCCTTGTGCCTGTATGAAGGAAGATCCGAACAAAGCGATCTACTGTGCCAATACAATCGTTAAATTCTGGTGTTTACATACTCAGGTTACTAATGACAACAAAGAAGAAGCACTTTAAAATTTAAAAAGCACCAAAGAAAATAAGAGTCTATTGCTCCCGTTATGTGTATGAATTTTTACTCTTAGATGTCAACGCATATAGTAGCTATATAAAATCAAAACGTAAGAATTTCCGCACTCAAGAATATTGAATTTTACAAAGGTATGTGCAAGGTTTCCACGGAAGTGCTAGTGTTTCCGCCATAATTTAGCCATTGTGAGAGCAATGAAGGAACCGCCTCATCCTCGCTTTACCTGCATTATCTTGTACGAGCACAGATAATGGGAGTTATGGTGAATATATTCGAAGCATGTATCGAGTATGAAATGTAGCATTATAAAATCTAAATTATTTGTGAATGTGATTCATACATTCAGCAGTATAAAAAATAAATAGGATTATCTATAGTTTTATTACATGTACCAATCGGTGATATAAATATAAATATAATGTCAGATACATTATATTTTCGAAGACTTTTTTTTTGTTAATTTAATTAAGTAATGAAAACACATTTACCAACATTTACAGATAAGATAAGATAAGCATTTATTGTCTATAACTGTGTTACATTAAATAAATAAAAATTTTACAAATATATTTGCGCAGATTGAAACACGTTGATAAAATTAAGTACCTTTTGGTATTAATGCATAATAGACAACATATTTAGGAATATAAGGAAAGTTGTCATTACTGCACTGTTTATTACTGCATATGCCCATGTCCCCTCTAAATATACATATATATCTCTTCTCCTCAATTTCAGAGGAAGAGGACGGTGATTATAGTTAGGATTTTACTATAGACAACCTACAACGATGAAATATAGCAGATACCTCTTGAGTAAGTTAACTGTGAAAAAACATTGGCCACTCTCTCTCTCTCTTACACACACGCACACAGTTTAACTTTATATTTACTTTGTTTCCTTTTGTGTTATATCTTCTATTAATTGTGAATTTTCAGTAATTGTAAAGTGTAAGATGAAGGAACTGCTACCTACATTACAGGTTTATACTTAGTTTAGGTTTCAGGAACCGATGTATAATGTGAAAATTGTAAGTAATTAAATTATAACTATAGTTAAAAAAAAGAGTGTGGCAATAATTGCGCAGCGCTCTTAGAAATCAAATTTATACTCTTTGTAACAATATTCCTCCGAAACGGCTTGACCAATCAGGACCAAAATTTCATCGGAAGTCGACCTTCCAGCTGTTTACTATACAAAAAAAAAATCCAATTGGTCCTGTCCTTTAGGAGACCACACCAATTGATTTTTTTTTCGGATTTCTTTTGTGAGGTATCGGAATATAATAAATTATGTGAATTAGTGATAAATGTTGCCATAAACTTAGCGTAGTATATAGCGAAAAAAATCACGCGCTACTAAAATTAATTTAATTTTAAAGGCCGAGTTTTTAAGAATAAGCGCTCCGCTCAACATGTGACTTGGTGTGTAAACAACACAACGGTAACAAATCTAGTTATATATTCTAGTCTCATTGACCACTCGAGTAAATAATCCAATTAAAGTAATAAGTACATAATGTTTAGAATGAACCGTTCAGTTTATAATAAAACAGATTTTCCTTCTCCATTCGGTTATTTATTGTGCGTTCATCTTATACTGTTGTTCCGTATTAAAGGGCTTGGTATGTAGACTATGCGCTGTAGAGCATCAAAAGAAGCGCGGTTTAGTGGCGGTAGTGACGTTCTGCAACTCTCACAAACTCTAAATAACAAAGTGGGGTGAACCATCCTCGCTGAAAACAAATAGCCGACCTTTTGCCTTCTTTATGAGACCCTTGTTAACTTGTCCTTAATAAATTATTTATTTCCAGTGCGACGGTGCTGTTGTGTACATTTTTGCTAATTTTATTTATTATTTCCAAATAAGTTTTTACGAGGTGGCCACTTTATGGGCGGAATTTATTGCAACTTGAAGTACTTTTTAACTGTCTTTAGACTGTGAACGGCCCGCAATATTTTGGCTATAATTTATGATCCGTCCTCCAGCTACCTGAAATTCTGGCCCGGTCTCTCCTTTCTAGGGAAAAACTAATTAAACCTTACTCTAACTCGTATGTTTACAAATAGCGATAACACATAACCATAAGTATACAATTTTAGAGTGTATATTACACTCTAAAATTTACATAAGTAATATAATTATGTCTGGTACGATGGCCGAATTATATACACAATTTAATTACTAGTACCAAATTATTTATTATTAGCTCCTAAGG
Organism: Achroia grisella; assembly: GCF_030625045.1. NCBI lineage: Eukaryota > Metazoa > Arthropoda > Insecta > Lepidoptera > Pyralidae > Achroia > Achroia grisella. The sequence continues at coordinate 6,575,295 of NW_026713059.1, forward strand.
CTACTTTTATACTTCAAATTTAAGTCACAAGTACGTTTTGCATACACAATTAACTACGACTTTGTATAAAAAATAAGAATAAGTTACATAGAAGATAGTAGACTTGTAAATTTACTGTACGTATATTACATAAGGTTATGTAATATAAAGAGGGTCTCTGTAATTTGTTACACAGTAGGTACTGGTTGTTTTACTAATTTAAAAGGATAATAAAGTAAGCCCCAATTTATTTGTTCTTTATTATATTACGAATAATATCAGTCATTATTAATATTACTTTTAGAGAGGATTCTTATTACATCATTTGTATAATTTCACCATATTATTCGTTGTCTATGTGGGATATATAGAGGATATTTAGAAAGGCCAGATTCATGAGTATCTGTTTTAAATAATCTACTGATATATAAGTATGGATTGGTACAGTCTCAATTAATTTATTTTGTTGAGGTGAATTACAAGATAGGTACTTAATCTTGAGAGTTTAAGAACAAAATGCCCCGGAGCGTCCCTTTGTAGGTTGAATCATGATAATTTATATACATTTCTTTAAAACAAAAGGGGAAGAAATTACTTCTTAATTAAAAATATTATTAGCCTCCTTTTATTATGTTTTGTATTATGCTTAGAATTTACAAAAATAATATTATATCATTGTTACTCAATGTAGTGGTATGATATAACTTTGTTCAGATAAGCTAATAAGCAAAACAGAGATTGCCATATGGAGGCCACGACACCAACGACTTTATGCGCATCTCAACACTTAAAACTGTTTAAATCTTGATCAGGTTTTTAGTGGTCCCACCACATGAAATGCTTTCGTATGAAAAGTCTCATCAATATAATTACGTGTAGAAAAAAGTAAAGGAATAAAAAATACGATCCAATTATGAATTTGAATTATGAATTTCCTCCTTTTTTGTAGTCAGTGATTGGCGATATAGGGTTTTTGTTATAGAAAATCAAAGTTTCTAATGTAGCAGTTAATGGACTTAATAAACTGTTTACGTAATTGAGTACGTTTACAAATTTATAAGAGAGATGTCAAATTTCATGGCAGCGAATGACCACTGGGTGCGTCCATTCAATATCAGCTTTGATCGGGTTTCATTCTATTTCCAATTATTTTTATTAACAATTAATATTTCAATATCTTTGCTTGTAGAAAGTTTCAGCAAGCACATATGCGTTATGCATGGTGAAGAACTCATAGAAATACTTAATTTTATTGTAAATATGTACATACATAATATACTGAAAGAGACCACACATATACATATATATAAACGGAAGTAAGGCGGTGTACTAAACAGTTACACTACCGAGGTCAAAGAGATATGAATATGCGAAGTTTTCTTTTTACTTTTATGATATCTTAGTAAAAAATATAATATTGGATTATTTGTCTACATATATTATGGTATAGAGCTACATCGAACATTAAATACGTATATTTTTTTCCGTAAGAGGAAATATCCTTAAAAATTACATTACGGAAAATACAAATTTCTTCGAACAATTAAGCGCTTTCCATAAGGCAATCGACATATCTTGTACATTGAATTTTTTTAAACAGTAGGTATATACTATTACTGGCTTTAAGAAAGGATACATTATAATAGAAAATACGTATTTAAAATCTACCAGTTCATTTTATACTTACCAATTGGTATTTGTAGTCATAAATAAACAATAATAACAGAATGCAGGGACAGTTAACGAGGACTTATTTACTGACACGATTTTTCGTTTCAGTCGCACGAAGAAAAGTGTTTGATTTAGAAGCACTTGAGGCCGGACCTTCCGCTGCTATAAATTTTATTGTGTTATGATTTAGGGGCGCGTATGCGATTTTATGGTAAACACTTTGCTCTTTGTGTTCGGAATGTGATTTATCGTTAGGGCCAACGTGAGATGTTGTCAATGTTCACTGGTTTGAATAAATATTGCTCTCCTTTATGTTATTTGGAAGACAAAAAGAGATATAAAAAAGGAACATCCATCTTGATGGTGTGGCGGTTATCTTATCATATTGTCCCTCTTTGGTTGCTGGTTTGACCTGGATAATATAAATTTTGTATCTGTTACTTCTAGTTCATTATATCAAGTAAAAATGGAATGAACAATTTTGCTTATTATTTTTAAACATTTGTATTTAATGCACATTATTAATGTAGTTAATTGGCTCTTCTAACTAGAACAGTTTATAGCAAATAAAGGTCCATACATCTATTTACTCCAGTCAGTTCGTGATCACGGTTAGTGCAACCTAGTCCAAATATCAAGAGATGCTGAGACAACAAAATTATATTATATGTCACAAAATAAAATTATATTGTATGTATTAATTAGATTATGACCCAATTAACTATGTAGCGAATAACTATAGTACTAGTGCTGATTAGTTTGGAATGTGTGAAATGTGTTTTACATAAAATTATTAACATGTCTGGTCATTTAAAAATAAATTCGTTAAAAATACTCTTGAAAGTAGTTTGATATATGTAGATAGACAAACACACCAATTCGGTTCATTCTGTAAAACTGTAGTTTATATTCTACAGTTCTCAGTACTGCAATACAGAAATATCTGGTTTAATATAGTAACTAAGAAATCTACTTTCATTTAAGTGACGGAATTTTAATTTGTGCAAAGCAGTAATAGGCCGTCCCAAAAGTTGTGTCGTACTTAACAGCAGAATTCGCTATAAATAAAGCGTGTCTGAAGCAGGAATTAGCAGTGATGTAATTAAAAGTCTTATCTTCGAAATTCTTTATTAATAACTTATTATTACCATTTCTAATCGATTTAGAGAGAAAAAGTAGTTAATGAAGTTATATGATGCAAAAAGTGTAATTTCGTTAAGGGGTCGGAATACAAACATTGTTGAGTATAATTCTTTCATGATACGACTTTGAATATGAAATACTTAGTTAAAGTACATTGTATCTCATGAATTTTCTGCAGGGCTGCGTATAAGAGTTGAGTAACCTTAGCCTAAAGCGTAAGCTATGTATAATATACTTGAGCAACAAGAAAATTACAGGGCCATATTTACCAATTTATAGTACTTACCTATGTTCGTATTTATCGAAGGACAGGAAAAAGACAGATATCACTTGAAATTTACAATTCGGTCTACTAGTTTAATTGGCATTATAGTGCTCTTACTTATGTTTTAAAAGTTTTTTTTTAATGGAATTAAAAAGCATGTGATTCATCTCCTTTAATACAGTAATTACGCTTCTTAAATATGTGTATTAGGATTTCTCTTAGTCATAATATATTAATTATAATGTGTCTAATTTAAATTTAAATGTAATTAGCTGTATTATTATGTATGCAACTATTATGTAAGGTACGTGCACAACATAATCATGAGGAATTTCTTTTGCATTAGACGATTTTTTTTAAATTGAATGACAAACGCTGTGACCGTAAAAACTTTATTAATAGTACCTTACATATAAATTTACATTAATTCAACAGGTATAAAAGTTTTATATATTTTTTAAATGTTACATTGGAACAGATTGCACATAAATAATAGTCGTACTTGCTAATCATGAACATTAAATTGGGAAGAGAACTTTATGCGATTAATATATCTAATTACGGCGAAGGTACATTTTAATATACATATTTTATTAGACAATTAAATGCTGGGTTGCGAAACGCCAGCCGAATGTTGGAATTAATGTGCCGATTTCATAAATTCAATTAGGTAACTTTTAAATTCGTCAAGATATGGTTTATATTATATAGATTTATATTAATCTTATAAAATTTTTATCATTATTACTAAGGAAGACAAGTAAACATCTATTAAATATTGTTTTAAACTGAAGTAATAAATTTTCTCACAACTACATATTCAGGTATCGTCTTTATTTTCTTTTTCTTTTTAGTCAGTTTGAGAAATTAATCCATGAAATTTTATATTTTACGACTACGTATTTCCAACGGTTCTATCAAATCAATGTTTATTTTCTGTTCTCATGATGATTTTCAAATATCCCTTTTTATGGATCCTAATGTAATAAAACAGTAGTTCCGTGATTGCCCGTTGATAGTCGGTCTGTCGGTCGGTCAGTCGGGTCAAAACTTAACTTACATTCATAAACTAGGAATTATTTTAATAAATTTAATCATATCATTTAGATATCTTATAATAAATATTTACAAAACTATATAAAAACCAGTAATAGTGATTTCACATTCTGGAAGGAAATCTGAATTCTATTTGAATAATGACAATATATACTCGTAATGTAAATACACATTTATCCACTTACTACAATTTACCAAAACGTTCTCAAAAGATTGGATCTAAAATAACTATTTATCATCCATATATTTTCGTATAGAATAGTTGAGTCAGCTTGGATGTAGGTATCTACTTGTTATTGTAAGTTGAAGCGGAGCTTCGAATATCTTTAGTGGAGCGCACTCCGTTGTTTTCGTCAGCAGGTAGTAATTACCTGCTTGCCAGTTTGCTGCTGACAGATCCAATTACATTAAAGGGATCGAACCTTGTTTCATTCGACGACATACTTTGTTATTATGTTGAATTGTTTATAGTTAGTCGATTAATAGGCCCTCCGTGCAAATAACCGCAGAGGAATAATAATATTCTCAGTTACCTGTCAAATGTAGTAATTACGAGAGCATCGTTAATAATGTTTATGTATTTTTTTAATAATGGTATTCTATATATTATATTAGTCCTCAGGATATAACCTATTTTCACGTTGAATTTCAATAAGATTCGTTCTATTATTTGTTGTTTAGTTGTGAAAAGGTAATCTGGACCCCAGTTTATTTTGCATTTACAATATTAATACAGATAGATATATATTAAAATTTCAGGTAGGTGTAGAGTACATTAGTTGTACGATATATCAACTAATTAATTGCAAAATAAACATAGGTATGAGAATAATATGTTGCGCTACTCTTAATTGTGTGCATATATAAATTGTACTTACAAATTATAATTTGTAACCTTCCAAATTCAAATTAAATAAAATGCAATATTATATTACAATAATTATTATATAATGAAAATGGTAGAGATATTTGTATATTATCGTGTAGAAAAGAATATCTTCTTCATATAATTTGGAAGATTTTCTATTGGGCATGTATGTGTAACATAGAACTTAATAATAATATAACAATTTCCAATGTGCCTTTTATATTTGTTTTAGTTATTACGTTATGCATGCGATATTCTTTATTCATATTACATGTGAATTTCTCGTCACTTATATAAATCATGTTCGGCAGCTAGTTAAGTTGATGAAGTTCTTTCATAAGAGGCAAAAACTGTTCAGTTTAATCAAGACGGGTGCGGAGGGCGTCAATCAGGGTACCTCGTTACCGAAACGACCGGTAATTTTCTTTTGCTGACCGAACGCGATTTCAAACACAATCTCTGTTCTTATTGATTAGCGCGGTCGTTTCTAAGTTACATGTCTATTACTGCATGTTTAAAAGACTGTATTACTTTTGTATACCTATTTTATTTGATATTATATTTAATTTTTAAATATATTTTAGATAAATAACGTTATAGAAGTACAAGTACAACTATATCCAGAATATTAGTAAGTGGTACTATCGTATTATGTTACGCAAATTAACATGATTATTATAGTAAATAAATATTTTATACTAAAACATATTTTGAATTATCTAAAAACCCACTAACATCTGTCAAAATTTGTATGGGATCAACTTGTAAATTGCTTGCAAAAATTACCCTTAATTTTAACATATACAGTTAAATTGAGGCCACTGCCCCTTATGCTGGTTGTCTCAGAATACAACATGTATGATACGCATACTATGATTAAATATAATGATATGTCACTAATCACTCGCTAATCAGTAATTTAGAGCAAGGTAACAGGATGCTTAACGACAATGAATGCGATTTACCGTAACATAATGCGATCATTAGAGTCATTTGTTCAACTTCTACGAGCTCTCCAAAGCAAATAAGTTGCAGGTTCGCAGGGCGACAACGAACGTGATTACCTCACATCGTACCGAACTCTAGGCTATAATGACAGCAATAATTTGACCGTAAGCGGCCGCATGCCGCTTTGTAGCCGCCTTGGGATCCAAGACCGATTTTAAGCTCGCTATTTTGCGCATCAGTGGACAACTATCTAAATCAACGTGGGTAATTGCCACCGTTGCGTCGTTAGGCTAATCGGAAGAGCCGGCAATAAAGTATGCAGACCTTCATTTCAATCAAATAGAAAATATTAGACTTAAAGTGTATATATTTTTATATGGAATGGTGCACTCGTTTGCGCTAACGGTATAAGCCGTCGTGGCGATTTACTATTAATTAACCACGATAGTTTCTAGGACAGACCCCGTTAAAGATCACTCAGGGTATATTACTAGTAATAGTACCAAACACTACCCTTATTGCCCAGCTCAAAGTGTAGTAGGTAACTCCGGATATAGAGGAGGGTATATACCTAAATATAAGAGATATAATAAATGTAATATACATCAGGTTGACCTCCACGAAATGTCTCTGATAACCATCATAGTCAATTTCTCTTAAAATTGTCACTACGCGCCAAATGACTTGTCTCATGATTATCACAAATGTACCACTGGCGACCAACCACAATTATATAATTATCAGTTGCAACTGGTAATAGCAACAAAAAATTAATATTTAACCGGATCTGCGCATTACTAGCGCGTTACTAGTACTTCTCCTTCCTGATTTATTTTATTTATTTATTTATTTATACTCTTTATTGCACCAATTACAGAACAAAAACAAAAAACAATTAAAATGGAAAATATACACTGATACAAAAGGCGGTCTTATCGCTAAGCAATCTCTTCCAGACTACCTTTAGGTGGATAGAGAAATAAAAATAAGAACAGGGTAGGTGGCGCACGTAATAAACAAAAATAAATATATAGGACTCAAATATACATAAATATAAACATACACATATTCTTAATCGTGTTATTAAATATCAACATTCGACCCTCCAATAAGGTCCCGCACTTGACTTAACATGAAAAACTCAATGATTGTAATTATATAGACTTACACGGCACTGGACCAAATTTATGTTTATCTAAGAGATAAAGTTTGATGGTAATTAAAATAATTTGGCGGGACAAGCAGCGAACTTATAGTGACGCGTATGATTTAGTGACCTTGTTAATGGGTTTACTTCGTCAAAGTTTAGCCCGGCTTGTTCTCAGACCCTATTAATAAGTCGCCGCAGTGAACGGTGTATAGTTTCAATATTTTATAAGAATTTATAGCTCACTTGCTTCTTTAAAATGTGAATAAGTATATAGTTAATAATGTTCTATAATACTAAAAATATTTTAAACTTATTTATTACATTGAAGTAAGTATAAACGATTATTTGCGTTTAGTAAGTATTAAGGTCAGTGTAATGCTAATTTTATTATTGTTAATTTATTAGGTACGCAGGTAACCCTAATGAATATAAGATTTATCTAATTGAAATATACACTATGCTAATAATCTACTTTCTCTCTAATTATTTTTATTGTAAATGATGTTACAGAGTCTATATGGTATATTCGCTGCGATAAATATCTATAAAGAAAAACCAAATAGCTAATATTTTGTACTACGAATATTACAGATATTGTATATAGGCGCGAACTTCCCAATTTGAGTTAGTGGTTTTGTCGCTATATTTGTTCTCTGCGAACTTTGGTATAAACCATCAATGATGTATATAAATTCACAGGCACCGCTAAGTACTTACGTGGGTGTATAATACTTTTTATTGTACAATAATAGACGTTCTATCCTTTATCAAACAAAGAACCCTTCCAACAATTTGAGTATTCAATATTATACTTAATTCTTCTAAAAATAGCAATTGATTTCGTCTGTAAACAGATTTGTATTGTAAGCATTGGAAAGCGTCGGAAAAGATTTTCTTACATAAAACCCATTGACCCGGGGCGGTAACTCACGGGCGAGCGCGGGACACGCGGAATAATGGCTGCCATAATTTGCCTGTAATGGGCCTTACACTATCGCCCTGTCAGCCCTACCAAAAATAAGCTTCTTTCACCTAAATCTTTTCCAGCGATCCTAAGATGAAGCTCTTTAGCACTTTGTTAACACGCAACGCGCTGTTATGTTCTGTTTCCATTGCAGTGACTATTGTATTTAGATCCCACATCTAGCTTGTCTTAATGGAAAGTATTGAAGTAGGTATATGACTTTATGAAATACCATTAATATAATAAAAATAGAGTGCGAGTACCTTAATCAGATTTCGGTATTGTTTTTAGTGTTCCTCCTTGAATGTCAAAGATACAAATGAATTCATTGATCCAATTAAAAGAGACTAAAATAATATCATTGTTTGCTTGTTTTGCACATAGTAAAACACTTGACGTTATATTAATGTTTTATATTTGTAATCTAATGGATATATTCTTGTATGTATAATATATTAATAATTAAGTAATGAGAATTATAAAATATTTTGTTATTTCTGCTTGTTTACATGTTTAAATAATTACATACTTAACTTTCTGTTATTATTTATTTATATTTGTAAAAAAGGCAAAAATTAGTACAAAAAACACTAAGAACATAAGTCAATGTTACGTATATATTTGTTTGTAATCCCTAATTTTTCTAAGCTGTTGTGGAAAACTAAATAGTGAATCATCGAATAGAATGCACAAATTTACCTTTAAAAATTACTAATTAATTTGTATTTTGTTTCCAAATATATAATCTTTTTATCAAAATCCATTTTTCCAATACTCGTTTAATGGGAATCTTGCATAATTAATGATTAATCTATTTGCAACCATTTCTTTTAAGTAATTATTCATAAATGTTGCAGTTTTTGGGACTGTTTTTAAAAATTGAGATGTACCTTTTATAATAATTTATTATACTAATAATAATTATTAACATTTTAATATTATCCAGCTTTACCTGAAATCTTAATAATATATCTTTATTCCTCTTGTCTTGTATGGGTAGTCAGAGGTCTTATCTTTTTTAACATAACACTTAGCACATTTTACTGGGTATATTTGAATTTGATGTGGCGAGCCTAAGGCCCAGTCTTGCAATAATTTCGATTTATATCTGTCCTTATCACCAGTCACACAATTTAATTCAGTTTAAGTTCGATTTGAATTCAATGTCTTAGGGGCCTAAGTCAGAATAATACAATGTAATTTGACAAATTACTTAGTTATCAAGCCCAACTACCTTTTTGTATTTTGTATTTTAATGACAATGAACTGCAGCAAGATATTCATTGTTCATTATTCAATTTTTAGAAGCTTCGTAAATAGAGAACACCAAACTCCAACAAAGATCAGTCAGTAATTATGAATAGTAGCCGCTTATATCTTTGATTGCGACGTCGACGACGTTAATTTCATTGACATATCTTCTCACCCTTCAACAGAAACATATCTTACAACCTAAGATGCATGCCAGCTGAAGTAGTTGAGACCTCTGTTGGATAAGACAAAGACATATTTAGACAACTTTGTACAAAGTTTGCACTTGTTAAACTGCAAAATAGAAAAGATGCGATATATAGTACTTATAGTACCTACACAAAATACGTGTTGAGCAAACGAAGCAGAAGGCGTGTCTAGTAGAAATGTTACTGGCTTTACGACGCCTCTATCTTAATTAATCGCGAGCTTCGCTGTGCTCTTTATTACGGCCTTCACGGCTGATTTACCAGCTTTTGGAAATCAATCAGTGTGAAACATCTGCTGTAATACTCTTATTGACGACAGTGGTTTCCGTTTCAACTATAAAATTGTTTGGTGAATCATAAATGGCGCCAAGGACATTAAAACTTGGAGTTGCAAAGTTAAGGTCTCGAAACGAAATAAAATTACCAAAGATTTAAAAGTTCGAAAATTTGAGTAGGAGTTCTTTAGATACATTATGGAAAATTCAGAGTGGAAAATTTTCCTTACGACTACGTAATATACAATATGTATATCTACAATGTGTACATATTTACATACAAGGTCGCTTTTGGTTACCTACTGAAAATTGATGGTTAGGGCGGAATTCAGGTAGCACGTAGCAAAAACTATCTTGTAGTCTGTACTCCCTCCGCCAGATGGCGCGCTAAAAGAATTCAGTACAACCCCTAACAAGTTACGATACAGGTAGACAGATGGCGCTCTATCAGGGACTTGTATTATAGAAGAACATAATTCTAGAGAATAACTTTATTATAATATTTTTTTATGTACATTTATAGACAGCAGCTTAGTTACGAGAGGCTCTGGTGTTTACCAGAACAAAACTCCTAAAGTCATGAGCGACTTTTAGGTTTGGGGCGATTGGGCGATAAGGTTGGTTAGTGTTAAATAACGTATAAATTGGTAAAACCTTACAATTATTTAATAATAATAAGTAAAAACATATATTTTTACTTCTGGTTCAATAACCTACTTAGACTTAAATAATTGCGTAAAACGTACTGTACTTTTAATGAGTTTGTTTTTACCTCAGTTGTGGCGGGATGCTATTTATCTATCATGTTATTACCTTGGGATTGTCTTTAATTTAAAAAGTTATCCGAAACGTCCGTATCCAGTACAGGCCTATCTAGTTGTTCCGCACTTGGCACACGAAACCTCCTTCATTACAAGACACTTTTTATCCAACGCTTTCCCCTATATTTTTTTCATCGGAAGCCGTTTATTTATTTTAATGGTAAAGCTGAAATTTTACTTGAGGAACGATAATAATTTAATGGTCCCGATAACTAAAGTTACTAATATACAGGTAAAAATCTTAATTAATATTCACTGTTTTTTAGTATTCATACAAAGTAAAATTACTTAACTAAGTATAAGTCAATTCATAAACAATTCTGAATTAGGTACTTCTAAAAATCAAAGGATTAAACAAATTTTTCTATACTAAATAAATAATATTTGGTCTATATAAAAACTATATTTGGTCTTGTACCAAATTGCTTTTTTCAAATTGTTACAAAATGTCCTATATAGTTATATAGGTATCAATATTATCGACATCTTGTCACTTGTAATTAAAGCAAACAACGTCAACGTCACCAGCGGTACCAACGCGATGTGTCAGTATTTTATAAACGTCGCTGAAAGGCGAGGATGACCTAATGCTGACTGGGCCTCTGACACTGGCTGTCAATATCGGCCCTTGTTGGGAAACTTTTCAAAATTGGAATTCCGAAGTTGGCAGAGACGTGCCGGCTCGCAGCTCTCAGTGTGCACGCTCCATCTCTCAAAGGAAATTTGGTAACGGGCCATGTATTTACCCTGAAATTGAATTATCTATTGTGGCGTAGATTATTGCATTTACTCACCGTGAAATTGCTAAATACTGAAAAACAGAAATGTTTATCATTGTAGGTATCTTGTTTGTGTTATAAAATATATTTAATATACCATCTATGTATATTGTAAATTTTGGAAATTACATTAAATGTATTTAAATAGCTTAGAATTTAGAAACTAGACGAAAGTGAAAAGTTTAACTAAGTGATAACGAGACTAAAGTTGCATTGTGAGTTCTGAGATTAAACGCAACCCAATTAACTGGCGTGGAGTCCGTGCCTGCCTCGGCTTGATATCAGATTAGCTCGTCGCTGTATTACATTAGTGGACGTCATACCATCACGCTCTATAATATCTATATAACTTACCTACTAAATCTATCTATCCAATTATAACACTCAAGGTACTCAATAGTAATGCAGATTAGATTCGACAACATAATTATGGGATTGTATATGAAATTATATCGAGTTCAGGGATCTATTAGGAGTACCTATATTAGTTTAATGAATCCTCGTTATGTCAGTTATCTATTTAATCTAATACAGCAGATAGGCGTTTTTACATATGGCTAGAACGACGGCTTCAAATGCGTGACACGCACGTTTAATGTATAATTTTGTAATTAATTAAAATACGCGTAGATTTTATAATATAAATTATATAATACCCTATTATATATTGATACTGCATTCGACAGTGATATATCCTATTGAAAAAAATTGTAAAAAGATGACCATGTATCTTATAATGAATAATATACTATTGCATTACGAAGAACATCAATAATTTAAGTAATTTCACATAAAATTACTTATTACATGTCTATTTCGCGCATTATAATGGTAGGTAAGCAGGTAGGTAAATGTAATATTTTACTATATGTTCTCCGTTTATGTCTATGTTCTCCGTAAATTAAAATCCCCCACTATTAATTCTATATTCGATGTATGTTAGCGAAAATACGAGTATTTTAGTTAGAATATTCAGCTCGTTAATCTAATGCCGGCCCGTCGGTGTCTCGGGGGTGCACTGTGTGCGACACTCATTGGATTGTGTTAATCTTCGCTCATGTCATTTCACCTAACTAGCCCCTCATAAAATTATTAATAGTATCTAATATAAGAGATTTCAGAAAAAACACGCTTCATTTTTAGTTTATTGAAACTTGGGTTATAGGGGTTTGTGTTCAACAAATGTGAAAGTGAAATATTATCGCGAACCGTCTAGTTGGTTCCTCTATTATAAAAAAATACATTTTGGTGTTTTATAAATTCCCTTTTTTTATATCGCCTTGAACACAGATAAGTTTCTTAATTTATCATGAATGCTTAATGTATTGCGTTTGAATATAGCTTTGGTGTAACATTATAAAATTACTTAGATCTCATTTATTGGTAAACTATGTAATCTATATAACTATAAGTATTTAACAATCATGTGAATATTATGCGTACAATTACAGAGATATGTGTTTCGCGTTTCAGTGAACGTCCAATATCTAATTAGAGTAGCGTCATAAATTGATTAATCCCTAATTCTGTATTGATGTCCATCTGTCGCTATGAAACAATACAATATCTATTGTAATTAATTCATGATTATGTGAGATATAAGAGATTAGATAGTTAAATAGATAGATATTTTTAAAATTTCGTGTTATATATTATATTTTACCTCTTTCGACGTCTCGACTAGGTTGCATTAGTCGTGGTGACGAGCTGATTATTATGTACTTTTTTAGTAGTATAATAGTAATTTATGTACAACTTTATTACGTATGGTTATTGTAATTACTTGTTGACAATAAAACGCAAATATTGATTAAAATATATATTTTTTATTTATTATATGGGAATATTGTAATCGAAACCGATCTAATATTTGTTATTATTGTTTTTTATATTATGCTATAATAAAATGCAAAATATGTAATTAGGCTAATATGATAAGATATAATAATAACAGGCGACAAGGTTTTAATACAAAATTATCTTATTAACTTAAACAAAATAAAATAACGTGATATCAGAAAGATAATTATCTATACTGACTGAATTTTTAAGAGTAAGAGATTACCAATTGTATTTATTTTATTATTGTAGTTTATATGAAATCTTCATTACTTAACTGAGCATAATTTCTATGTGTCTTTTGAAAACGGTTGTGTTTACACTCATGTTATTTCCATACAAATGAAGTTTGAATTTTATTTTGTGAAAGAACATATTTATATCTTTACATAGTACAAAATAAACTCGCTATCGCTGTCTGTCCGTCCCTATGTATGCTTAAATCTTTAAAAGTATGCAACTAATTTTGAAACGGTTTTAATAGATAGAGTGATTCGAGAGGACGGTTTATATATATAATACACGTACACTCGTGCGAAGCCGGGGCGAGTAGCAAGTCTAATATATAAAATTCTCGTGTCATAGGTTTCGTGTTTATACTCGTCCCAAACGGCTGGACCGATGTTGATGAAATTTTATATGTTTATTCAGTAGATCAGAAAATAGGTCTATAACAAATGTTTATATCCCTAAGTGTTATGGATGACTCACTCTTAATTTTTTTTTCATTTTTTTGACAATTTCTTTTATTTTTATTTTTTTATTAGGTATGTGACTGTAAAAAATACGTATAACCCTAAACCAGTTTCAGTTTCACCACTCTATCCCCAATTCCTACTTTTAAATTGCGATTTTAATTTATATGGCAAAACAGCTTTTGCCGGGATAGCTCGTTTATATAAGTATTATATTGTTTTACAAAATATAATTTACTGATTGACTTTATGTCGTAATATAATGCATGAATAAAAGGTTTTCAAATTTGAATTATATCCCGTAACTCAACTCAAATATGTTGATATTTTCTACTTACTACTTCATAAAATCGGTTGTAAAAATTCTATTAGAATATTATATACTAATACACCCCGTTTTGATGAAGGTTGGTTTGAGTAAAGGAATTTGACGGCTGTCAAATATCATTGGGTTCTGTTGGCAAATTTTATATTGGATAGGATGCTATGTAGCTTTTCCGGTAAAGGGTGCATACGTGAGTAGTGTGAGTATCGACTCAGAGAAGATTATGGCAACATTGGCAACCTATATATTTATTTTCTTCAATCAGAGTTTTTCTTATAAATCTCTTTTTTTTCGGATACTGTCTATATCTATCTAGCAAAGAGCAAATGCTGTAGTCACTATTAAAAATAGGCTTCAACAGCGCGACAGTACAGAGTATAGAATAGCATCTTTATTGCGTTTAAAATTACAGAGAGTACGACTGGTCTAGAAGATTTTGTGTAAAAATCAGTGAGTGCAGCGTTTTGCACCGATTCAGCACACGTGGTCAGCCTGATGCCTGTCCGACCTATTCACTACGTGATGGGACTGCCTTATGGGGTGGTCGTGTGTACACATGAACAGAGTATTCTTCAATATTTTACCTAAGATCAAAATAAGATTGAAAATTTTAACTATCTTACGGGATTCAAAGACATGTCATTGTATCGCAGATAACGAGATTAAGTGTTTTTTCTTTTACAACATGAAAAAAAATATATTAACTAATATTTAAATTTTACAAACATTCACGTGATTTACAGTAGTAGTATTAAGTAGTAATTTGTACTTGAAACCTCGTAGACACATTATAACTATGTTAATTTCATAATATAATTATAATTGTAATGCAGAATTCTTTATATATACAATTACATATGGAATTATAATTGAGCAATCTATGTTGCACTTTACATCTATTATTATATATACATTGACCAAAGAAAACGTTCTCTTAAGATATCTACGTGAATGGAAAGTTACGGTAACCATTTAGTTAGTGCAACTACTGGCAAATAAAAGGTATTTATATGATAATAATATTTTTTTTACAAGAAAACCTCTGATATTATATAGATATCTTGATGAAATAAATATTTATTGTTATAATTATTTTCATATACATACGTATATTTTATATCTATAATATCTATATGTAAAGATTTTTGGAGTTGTCAATCATATTACTATGACCTAGTTCTTCAGATAGGTTATTATTTCATCTCCTGATTGTATTTTCTTTAAACAATAAAATAAAATGTTCACTCATTTCGAGATAAGTAAATACGTTTTATTTTTTTACAGATAGGTATCTATTTATTTAATACAAAACCAATATGGATTTTTTCCTCATTTTACCCCTCTCTATTTTAACTTGCGATGCAGTTAAATTGGCACTCGATACCCAATTACTACTCGGAATTCAAGCTAAATTGGATATTAACTCGGTCAACATAAGTACAGAAAATCGATACACATCTTGGTTTTAAAAATATATAAAGGTGACCAACGTGGTTGACTTAAAATGTATTGTCTAACTGATTTTAATACCATTATACGATCATTTATAAAAATACAAATTTAGATACTGATATACTGTAATTTAAAGGTTCACATAAAAAAATAGGAAGAGAAAAAAAATATAATACTCACGATTATTCTTTTATTCTTTACAGTAATATAAAATCTATAATTATATTTCCTGAGATAGGTATACATACATATAAGGCAGCTGCCTTATATGTATGTATACCTATCTCAGGAAACATATCCTAGTTTACATTGACAACTGTAGCTACAGTTGTCCATGTAAACTGGGATATGTTTCTTAGTAGTTATTGGCTGACCTCGATCTGGGTATTACTGCTATACTGTATATACTTTGCGCGACCATTATGCAAATTGGATGTAAGAAGGTCAGGCCATGAGTGTAAGATGCAGTTTTAATACAGCGTTGGCGGCAACGTTTGGGTCATAATTCACATGCTTGTCTTGTTCCCCATTGGCTTGACGCTTATTTCGAACGTGACAAGGATATAGATTCTGTATGGATCTCAACTTAATGTGTTTTATTTCCACATACAGCCAGTTGTCGTACTGTGCATTTTATTGCATTATTGACTTTAGTCAAAATTATGGATAATTGGCCTGGCGGAGTTTGGTATGCATGAATTACGTGAAACTAAAATGCGATTTAATTTTATTTAAATCCGTTCAACCATATATACTAAGATCGAGGAGTAAATAGCCAAATAACTCTATATTAAGTCAATTTTAACATAATATTTAAAATATTAAAATAGGCGCTAATTTTGATACTATTATAGGTAATATCCAATCCTATTATAGGTGAAAGGTCCTTACGCTTGACTGAAGTGGATGAGATAGAGACTCGAAGATACATCGTACAAAGACATCTCTTTTCTATGATATAAAGTCACCTCTGTAAACTCAGTAAAGTGAATAGACGACGTTATTCTTTTCAGTTTTAAAAATGTTTATTATCAACATAATTTATACTAAATGCTCCGTCCATAAATTAAAATGTGACGATATTAATATTACAAATATTTTTTGTTTCTTCTATCTGCAATAAACGTAGTAGACATGTGCTGAAATTAAAACTTTAATATAGCTCTCGGATCGTGTATAATGAGAGTAAATATTGAATAAAAAAGGAAACAGTCCCGCCTGTAAAGGAAGCGGCGTATTTATTAACGCTGCGACACAGCCGGGTAAACAGAGAATCTACTTTATATTAAACCGAGCGGTCCATCAGACGCGCTATTAGCCTGCGCCGACAATCTGCACTTACAAACCTCGCATTCTGTAGACATGACACATCGTTAATTATTATGTACCTATGTATATAAAGATTAATTGATTAATACATTGTCAATTCCGTGTACAAATTGGCCGTCCAATATTCTATTGGGTCACAATTACAAAATCCTTCTTCCACGTCAGGCATCGGTTATTAAGGACCTTTTTAATTATACTGGACTGAAAGTCCTGATTTGTATGCGAATATAGTTACAAATATTGTAATTCATTAAAATATAAATTCTATTTAAAGGAGAACGAGTTATAATATAATAATATCGTTATCGGACTTCTACTAAAATCTTTGAAATTAAACAATATAATATGAAATATAAAATAAAAATGATACTGAATTCATTTTCATTTTCTATTTCACATTATATTGTAGATTTATTGTAATTAGTATATTTAGAAATGCATAAAATGTCTAAGAAATAAACTTACATACCAAAGTCTAAACATAGCCACGTCTATGGAACGTCGGCGAATCTCTAATGAAACCGCTTCTGTTTATTCTGCCGATACGAAATGAGAAATGAGTGCAGTAAACCTTAACAATTTTATTGTTATCTGCACCGAGCTCTCACTGATATTAACGATATTAATAATACTCATTATTACAAAGATTTTCAATTCATCACTTCATTTATTTGTAGAAGTATACTAAAGTAGATATATGTACGTTTAATGTTTAATGTAGATATATGTAAATAATTATTCCACGAAAACAAATTATGTCTTTAAAACTTGAAAATCTTTGGTACATTATAAAAATATTTTTAGTGTTTGCAAGCACAAAAGTAAAAGTTGTTTAAGTTAAAAATTATCCCCGTCTAGTTAAACACAATGCAACTGTGGTCAACCACTTTCTCACATATCGAAAAATAAATCGAGATTGCTTTTCATATCTCATTATTGACATAGACATAAATAAAAAGTAAGACCTTCAACCTTGGGGATGATTAAAAGCACAATTGAAGCAAAGTGTTGGACTCAGGGTGCCTTACTGAGTCAATAGCAGAACGATGTCGGCATCGCTAGCCCGCGGGTCGCGGCAATGTCGCGGCAATCCACCGGATTAGGCCTCCAACACGCACGCTCGCGCCAACTTCCTATTTATGTTGGGTCGCTAACTAAACAACTTGTAGGCTCTTTATTACAGTTGTTCTTTTCCGCTCACGACGTCGTTACCGCTTCGATAAAATATCGTGTCGATTCTTTGTTTTGAGCAAGGGGCTTACGTTATATTTGGAATTAAGAAACGTACCTAAACCTTCCGTTTGCATTGTATTGAAAACATTTTATTATAATGGTTGACTTTTTTACAACTGAACAGCTGTATTATTGTAGATTTATATAACAACATTTGATTGTATAGTTAGGTTAATTACTATTTTATATAATACAGTCTAGAAAACAGTTAATCAGAATTGTTAGATTTAAGGTTTCAATTCCAATTTACACCATTAAAAAGTGATTTGAGTATTTAATTGCGTAAATTGGACAGAACACACCATAATTGAATTTGGAGACAACTATAGTAGGTAAAAAAATGAAACTCACAAAGTCGATAATTATGTTAATTTTTAAAAACATAGTTGGGACTGTTGAATGTACCTTCACTTATTAAAACAATTATTTTAAATGATTTTATGAAAAAATCTTGTAATAGCTCTTTGTAAATAATATTAGTTATTCTATTATTTATTTACAGATGTATTAGCAAAATGTCATGAATGCGTCGAGGATGGAGCGAGCGGGGAGGCGTTCGAAAGCCGGCTCGCTGAGTGGCTTGTCCGGCGGTGCGGCGGGCGGCACGCCGAGCGTGCGCCGGCAGCGCTCGCTCGAATGGGGCGGCGACCGCTACAGCAGCAGCGACGATGACCGCCCACAGCAAGCCCCACCGCTCGCCGACCGAGTGTTCGCTTCACTCCTCGCTCAGGCCACCCAGCAGTTTGATGGTAAGTCTTTTCAATGAAGGTGTGAATGTCCACGGTTCAATTCAAATTGTTTGCTAATTTCATAAGCAGACTTTGTACGCAGTTGTCTGCGTGGGTACCTCTATTTCACCTATTTCAAGAAGGTTTGTTCCGATTGAAGGGTGAGATGTGGCAGTGAAATTACTACTACAGTGTGATATCTCATGCATTGTCATTTTTGAGGACTATGCACGAGTACCACGGGAGTCACATGATAAGCTGATTTTGTTTATGTGAACGTGACATGTGGGTAACAGTTAACACTTACCATTATTTGCCATTCCAGTTAAATATAATACAAATTATTATAGAATACCATTTTGTATTTTCTAAGTAGATTTGTACTTTTCAGAATTACTTGAAAGAGTTTATTCATTAAAATAAGCCACCACAAATCCGGGCAAAATTAATAAACCTGGGAATAAAACTTATCGAAATCAAAAAGAATTATTCAATTCTAGTAAAAATCAACGAATATATCTTAAAACAAATATAGATTAATTCAGAAAAACTATTTTTAATAGGGTTGTAAAGTAGTTTGTCCGATATTACTCTCGACTGCGTAGACATAGACTAGACGTAGGCTGTAGAGACTTAGGACCACGATAACCCAATTTACAAAATGAGCCGAGTGTGCCGAGAACGTCGCAAGCAACAAGCATAATATACACGATCCATTTTTTATCACAATTATGTATATCTGGTTATGCATATATGTATATTTAACCAGATTATAATTAAAATATAGTTTTCATTTTCACTTTTTTAACAGATATGATTGTTATCACTAGTATTCGATGTCTAAAAATAAAAATAATGTTGAGGTAGTGCCCCGTTTGATATTTATGCTTAAAAGGAGGCTTCAACAATTGTATAGAACTTTGTAAAAATTGTGTTACCTAAATAAAAGGTTTGAAATAATTTTGATTGGAACTTATTTGTCTATGTGTAAGGTAAGTACTTAATAATCTTTCCATATTATAAAATGAAGGCGCCTCCGCTATCTTCTCTCCGCTTTGATGCAGTTTTTAACAACAGATGAAGAAAGTCAAGAGAAACGCTTATATGTATAATATATTTATACCTGTTCGAAACAGGGGTGGATAGCTAGCTGTAAATAAATGCCAACAAAGTTAAATAAAGTTGTCATTGCGTACACTGTTCAATAAATTACTCCGTAACTTTATTGCAGTCAGCTGCCACAAAAATATATAAACCGTGAGTGGGCTGTACTGTAAGACGCTTGTTGCATGAGAATCTTATGGCCTGGTAATATTTGACCGGCGGCTGCTACGGGTTGCGTCGGGATCAGCTTAGAATTTGTTATTCATCCGGTGACACGGCCGAAGGTCCGCACTGAGCCCTAACAAGTGGGATCATTAGTGGAGCGTTCCGAGGGCGCTGAGGGATGAGAGGGGGAGGGGGGGGGGACGACGGCAATTGATAGGGGAGCACCCTGCGGTGAGCTTATGAGGAAAACTTTACACGTAAACCCAACGCAGCCTCCACTTTTCGTCCTTCTGTCAAGCTAACTAAGAAGTTGATGAAGTCGTAGAGAGTCTTGTGTATAATTCAAGGAAAGTTTTTACAAAATATATATACAATATTTCTATGGAAATAGGGATTGATACATTGATGTAAAAATGTATTGGAAAGTTATACAATGTAATACTATCTTATCTGTAGTCATATATACTATTGTTAATATTTGTAGTCATATAATATAGTAATTTTACTGAATTGAAATAACATTATTATCTACTACATGTACCGCAGTACTAGATAGTATGATTTGCAGCATTCAATGTCTATAATACGAATGATAAAAAATTAAAGTATTATTAGGTCTTTTTATAAATATTTTATTATTATTTCAATAATAAATATCTTATTTAAGAAAATAAACTGATTAATTGCAACGGTAACATACGTTTTTAAATAATTAGACAATCGACAAGGAACATTGAGATAAATGAAATAATGCATGAAAGATTATAAATTATAGCCTATATGTTGCGCTGATATATAAGCTCTATAGCTTATATATCAGCGCAACATATAGGCTATTACTAGAAGGTTCCATAAAAATCCGTTCAGTAGTTTTTGAGTAAAAGAGTAACAAACATACATCCGTACCCATAAACTTTCGCGTTTATAATATTAATAAGATTAATAATAAATAACCTATTAATATTATTAATTAATAATATTAATAGGTTAAGAAATTACTTTCATAATTCGATTATTCATATCTGCTACTTTCGCTTGTTTACCTTTTCAGTTGTATAAAAAAATAGCATGTGCTTTGTTTAATTTTGATACAAATATGTATTGAATTTAAAATAGGAACTACTATATCATTGAACAATAATATAATAAAAATAGATAGGTACTATAGATGTGCAGCGGGTAAATAGTACATATAGAAAGTATTTGTATTAGAGAAATTAATCGTAGTACATCGAATCTGTAATGCCTCACATTTCATTCCAATATGTTTTTCTCAACGCACTAATGTCGACATACACTCGATATAAGAGAATTTTTTTGTAATGTGAAAGGAAAAAGTGGAACGTTTATTTAGAGGACACCTTTATACATAAACAATGAAGATATTTTTTTATTAAATTTCAATAATATATCACTAGTATAATGTTACACATTACCAAGTATATGTCAAATTTAAATACCTATAAATATGAATACAATATATGACTGATTTTTATACTGATTCATATCAAGTGATATCAAGGACGTGATAACAAGCAAAACACAGTACCTACCGATATATTCCTTACCACACATTGTAACATATGCACATGAGAACAAAAACTCCAAATAAAACCCTGCCTGAGTAATTTGTTGTGATCACGTAAACGCAATTATAGACTTAAAATAAATTAGAAAATGACCATCATATTCGAACTTATATTAATTTGCTCTAAATTTAGTTAGAACATCACAGTTCTGTTAGTGTGGCAATCGAATGAATATAACTTTTAAAATTTTTAACTTAATATTTAATTCAAATTTATCAACGTCGCTACGTACTGTTTTCGTTAAATTCTCTGACATGTACTAAAATATTTTAAACTTTTAAACAAATATTCCTTTTGTAATTCTATAATTCTCTTCTAATTTAACTTGCATTTTTACTTTAAACGTCTTTATGTAATAATGTTCTTTTAGTTTATTATGGTACTGTGGTTACATATTTTAGCCTAGGTAGATGCTGGCTTCAAAAATTATTACCCGTTAATAGCTTTGATAATAATCATAGATAAAACAAGAAGTCCATTTTGTTATTGTTACCCAACTGCCTGAGGGTAATGGTTTTGGATGTTTGTCTGTGATGTGGGTGACTCTTTGTAGGTAACCCTCAGGTTATCTAACCAAACGGAATGACCAATTTTGATAAATTATATTAACAGTGGATACAGGTAAGTATCCAAGTGTTTGTCAGAGTTGTTTTATTTAAAAGTTTTACAAACACAAGTTCTACCTTAAAGTTTACAGAAATCTGTAAACTTTTAAGGTAGAACTTTTGTTTGTAAAACTTTATTCAAGGTATATAAATCAGCAGTAATCTTATAGAAGAATTCAAATTATCTATTTTTAGTTTATTATGACAAATGAATTCCTCTATAAAATTCCTGCTGATTTATATACAAAATCTTTACAAAAGCTGATGTTACTTACTTTAAGAGTAACTGTAATGTGTACACATATAATTACCGTGTAAATAGTATAATTCAAAAATAATTGCTTCTATATGCTCTACATTCGAATCGAATTTAAAAATAACATAATCATGGCTTATCAACAAACTCAAATGAGATGAACCTTCACCATTCGATTTCGACACAATGGGCTTAGATTAACAAAGCTTCATTTACGATAACAGCCGTCCTGATTCTGTTGCTTTTGGGGGTATTTTCATTCTTATTTGCTTGAATATAAGGTTGAATTCTGGAATTGTAATATTTATAAAGTGATAGTTCGAGCTTATGACGAAAATTCGCTTACCGTAGCAATGAGAACAAACATGTGCGTTATTTTATATCCTGTTCGTGTTTTGTTACCATATCGATTTGAATGGCGAGTCGTTTGAAATTTCTAGCCCTATCTGATTTGAAATATTTTGTATTTCCTTATTTTCAATATTTCTATACTACGGCTACATTTTTTTTTAATAATATGAACCTATTGAAACTGTCATGCTCGCTATAATGTTCAAACTTGTGGATGGTCAATGTGAACGGATACTGCTTCTGGACACTTTTCTATTCGGATTACGTACACTGATTAGACTATTTTTTATAAAATTGCAATAGCATTAATTGGTGGTAACAATAATAAATTAAAATTAAAAAATGAATCTCCATTATTGCAAACCTGTACATTCATATTCATTTGAAAAGAATAATAGCTGAGTTTCTTGTTAGTTCTTAGTATTTACAGTTAAACATTCTAAACTGACGATAGAGATGACATATAATACGAGTCTGTAATAGACCTATATGAATGAAGAATTTTAATAAAATTTTTGAAAATTTTATTTATGTTGAAGACCGCTTCTTGCTCAAGTAGAAGATAGTGTAGGGAGACCCAGAAAACTTCATCACCCAGGTAAATAATTATATCCTGTGCAGGGTACTTTTATTATTGATGGCTTCATATTTTTTTTTTACTATTTGTTTAAAATGGTAACCGTCACTGATATTATAAAATACAGTATGACACTTGTATTGCCTAAGTTCTTTGGATTGTATAAGGATCTGGACTGAAGTACTATAATTTAATTTCTACAATTCAACCCTCAATTCTGAACATGGCTTATTAAGCAAGCTGTTTGCGCCGGAAATATGTGAAATACGTACGCAGATGACTTTGTACAAAGTCTCTGTCTGGTAATATCCGTGAAATGTTTGACTAGGTTAGAAATATTTACCTGCGTGAAACGAGAATGTATACATATAACATTACCATAAAGTTTCATGTTATTGCGGCTCAGATATTTCCAGCTAAACTTTCTTATGTTCCCCAATATAATAATAACGACAATGGTTAACATTATCTCGCTTCGTGTCTGTAAAGTTCATATAATATGTAAATTATATGACTAATATAACAATATCTGTCTATTATTCTGATTTTTAGCATTCAGAACGATTGACTATGTATACATAAACTTAGGTTTTAGGAAAAAAGCATACAATAAGCATAACTTATTGTATGGAATTCATGGTAATTTCTTCTGGGGCCTGCCTTCATACATACTTACCTACTACCGTCTTACCTATTCCAGCTTTGATGTAGCAATGCGCATTGTAAATTTAATAATAAAGTGATCAAAAAATTACAAATATTGGAAAGTCGGTCGAATCAAACCGAAAACATTAAAGTTTTAACGTTATAGTGGATTTTACCAAATATTATTAATATTTGAGTTAATGCAGATTATTATTAAGATATTTTAGTCAGTCTTAGTCCGCTTGATAATTCTTAGATTTTAGGTCTTACTTGAATATGTCCTGAGATAGTAATCCGCGTGTTATGTAGGAGTATTAATTTTTTTCTTTAAGTTCTATTCTATATAGGTACTTGAACATTTTACATTTGATACAAAGTAGCAATCTTTTGATTTTTATCGTACCACCTAGAAGTAGGTCTCTTCTTTTAAATACTGTCACTAATTCAATATTGTTTTTAAGTATAACTTGATGCAGACATCTGTTACGTTCAATTAATGACATCGGAGATGGAATGAAATACTCACCTAATGTTAACCTAAAATCAAATTACATAATATATGAAATGTAAATATTTGAATTTCATATATAATATAATTTGATTATGTGCTTATTCAATTCCATCGACTAGGCAGTGATTTGTATGAGAATAAAAATATAAATATCGCTTCAAGGAGAAACTCGATGAGGGGGAAAATCTCAAGATTCTGATGATTTTATTACTTGACCCAAGCACTTATAGGTACTGTTCTGGTACTTAATAGAAAATTTAATATTATTTTATTGGCCCATATTATGTTCAATAAAATACGTTTAAATTGAACAAGAAACAATATTGATATTCTTGGATGTTATGAAGTCAAGTGTATTTAATTAACGGCCAATTATAGAAGCTTTATTAATTATGCGTTACGAGTAATGTTTTATTCCAGTGTGGTTCAAGTAGAGACATTAGTTGTCGCTAGTATTGAGAATATTAAAATTATATCTGTGTAAGATAGAGTGAAAACTACAACGATAATGGGAAACGTAGTTGTAAAAATTAACAAATGTAAAAAATATAAATACTAATAATAACACATGTGTTTCGGAAAGTAAATTAGGGTAGTTAACACATTATTAATTACGGTTCTCAGAGATATTGATACCTTTACGAACGACTCACAAATGAAGTATGTATGTGATCATACATTAATTGAATTGATTTTTTTCTGTATGTACTGATAATGTAGAAAGCAAAGTTACAATTAATTGTTAATGTTGCTGTAATGTAATATTACCTAGTTTCTATAACAATCTTTACATTTATCAACCTCAATGAGTCGTTTTATAAGATTTTAACTAGTTACTTTATATGTATATATATATAAACCTAGTCATAAATATTGTTGCAAGGAAAAGCTTTATTATTTCTATTGCTTATAATATTTATTACTGTAATGTGTGTAATGCAATTACAGCGATTCGGTTCTCATTATCACCCCACTCCATTTTAATACCATAAATATATTTGACAACTGATTGGCGCGTAAATGAAAATACACAATGAACAAAAATAAAAGAATGGCAGATTCCAAATTCAAATGTAATATTTTTTTATTTGTAATTGTAACAGTATTTATGGTCAGACTATGTACTTGTAATACATAATAATAAATCATCTTGAATTATTTTTTTAAGTTACATACTTTGATTGTAATACTATTGTATAATTATTATTTCTCGTATTCTTTTGAAAATAATAATATACGTAGGTAATTAGTTGTACCTAACTGTTTCTAAATCATATTGATCATCTCACAGCATCTGGAAAATATTTTTTAATATTAGTCATAGTTTATATACATAATTAGTTACTACTATCTCAAAAATAGTAGATTTAATTTGTTATATGAATATACTAAAAAACTTTATTACTAAACCTTAACCTAACTTAACTTTTACATATAAACAAATAAGATGTAGGTAGTAAAAATAATAAAACATTCCTTTAGTTACGCAAATACGAGTAGATATATGATGTTACAATGAGAGATTTAGATTTACTATATTTAAAATACTGTATTCTTAATAAAACTGATAGATAGTTAGATGAATGATTGACCAAAACATGCTGAAATTCAGAAACATCGATTACTTAAATATGGAAATACGCTTAGTTTGTGTAGTGGTGCATTAAAAGCACTGCAAGTGCTATAACACGGCGAGACTAATTACATTAGGGCTATGCCAAAGGTAATGCCAGTAACAACCCTGAAAAGCCCCCATTAGCATGTTGGACGGACTTCGGGAACCCCATACGCTGCAATGTAGTGAATTATTCAATCTCATATGAATCTCTGGGGAAGATGTACATCGGTATATGCGTATGTAGATGACTACAGAATTATGTTTAATACGTCAATTACAATTCTCATTTGTAGAAATAAATATTATTTATATCTCTAATCCAAATGTTTCAGATGTTGTATTTAATTTTGAGATTTTTCTATTGTTATTACAATAACATTATTATTAACTGCAGTATATTATGTAATGATTAACCATAATATAATGTATCTAGTATTCGGCAATGTATATATTTTTTTATCGACATAAATACCTAAATTTTCAGATGTATACATATTTGTATTTTGAATTATTAGTCCGTATTTATTAATATCTACCTCTAGTGTAGATACAGAAAAGAAAAATGGATAGTAATTGTAGTTATATGACTGCAGAAAATACGTAATGCAATTTGATATTTTTCTGGCTATCTGTATTATGCAGAATCGTTGTAGCTACCTTGTAACTACTGATTATAATGAACATCAAGCCGCTAACCGTGTGGCGATGCAAATTAGCAGAATATTTAATATGAACATAGTCCTGTACGGCAGGGAGGGACAACTAAATTGAAATGTTACCAATTTATAATATAGTAGTCATTAATAATTTAACGCCAATAAATGTTTAATAAGGCTATATTTAATTCTTATTTATTATTAATTTAATGACATTAGTATAATTATTTATAATGAAATTAACTGTACTAAATGGCTAATTGCTTCTTATAAAGTCGAAACAATACCTGGAGAACAATAGTGTTAAAGAAATACCCTAGAATAATTTATTACAAATAACAATAACATAAAATGAATGTATGTTACATAATTTGTTTTTGGAGTTGTTAAAGTAAATATAATTATGGAAATTCCTTTCATAAATAAATAGGATATTGACTAGCTGCTTTTACACTCGACATTTGACAATTATACATAAGCAAAAAATGAATAATTTCGTAATATTTTAACTACAGATAGATTATATTATAATTGTAATAACCCAATTTGATTAATACTCACAATATTTACTCGATAAAAGTACCTCGGTTAGTTTGAACGAATGAATATTAAAATAAAGAAATAAGCTCGTAACGTGAGCTGAGATTGGAAACCATAAGGCCGGGTAGTTTCCATTTCATTTCGTATTTTTCTCTTACACAAACCGTATCGGAGCTGTTATTAGACGCAAGCCCAGTAAGTACGCAATATCTCCGCCGCGCTCCACAAGATTCCTCGTGGAGGCCATGCCCCGTTATTGCATGGAAATTCTTCGGTGTGCAACTACATTGAGCGACTCTTTTGTATAAAGGTTTCCGCAATGTTCCTGGGTTATTGTTTTTCAAAAGCGGGGCAGCTACCTGATATTACTCTCTCTGAATCACAAACAGTTAGGTTTATTCAATTATGCTGCTCGCCGGCGTTTGTTGATGTTGGTCTAGTAAGTTGTTCAAATAGGAGCTAGTCCCTAATTTAAGCGGATTGATATCATTACTATAGGTATGCCTTTTACATTATATTTTGTCATTGAATATCTACTTAACACGTTTGATATTGGCCATATTGATTATTTCACTGTTGTACATTTATTAATTTGTACTATAAACACGAGGGTTACAAAACAAAAGAAAAAAAAAACAATGATACAATATTTTATATGATTAGTTGGTGCTAACTAACTACTATAAGGAATCTTCTAACTAACTTCTAACATAAATATAGTCAAAGGAAGGCTATACCTTCTACAATAATGAGAATATTATTCTTGTTCTTTATTGTTTGGTTATTAATTCCTTTTTTTTTAATACCTGATGCAGTATATTCTTATATCTAGCTATACAACCACGGCATAATTTGATTACAATGTTTTTAAAAGACACGGTTGTCCTTTCTTCGGCTGGGGCGAATTGGATGCAATATTATGATAAATGTTCGGCTCGTGACATGTGGTTTTGTGTTTGGTGATACGCTTTATAAACATTATTGACACATTATTGAGTCATGTCTGAAAAGTGAAAGCTTACCATAAATATCCGTCGAAGCATGTGATAAAATGCTTCATTAATTATCTTTACGTACCTTTTATGCTAGTTAGTAATGATTTGATTATCATTTTAGTTACTGTAGTAGAGTCAAAGACTTATATATTTTGTTTATATAAATAAAATATTTTGGAATTATCTAGTTATTTGTAATTATCATATAATGAAATAGTAATCCTGTGTATATATCCTGATCCAATATTATTATAATGGCGGCCGATATTATAATAATGTTGGATAAAAAAAAACCCTGTTTTAATAAAATTATTTATATATAAAATTATTAGCATCACCGAGTTTTGACTGTCGGTGTAACAGATTTTCACGATTAGAGTATCTCACTAACTTTTTGTTACATCATAATACCCTACATTTTTTATTAATCTATATGCACCACAATATATATTCAGGACTTTAATCTTAGATTTAATATAATAACAGATGAAGTGCCTAGTCAGAGGTATGTTATTAATTGATAAAACATTAAACTACTTATTTATTCACGCTCACGAATCCTGATTTACCAGCTCATAATTCTCAAAGTTTTCACACTATAGTATCAAAAGCTGCACATTGAATTCATATCTAATCGGGCGCTTACCCTCATCAAAGTGGGATTTATGTGGCTTCAAATTAAACTATACAGTAGTTGTGGTGTCGTTGCACCCGCCATGAGCTGTCATGCGGGCTCTTATCGCATAGTTGGGACGTGATAAGAGCCCTTTGCTAATAAAATTGAATATCATTTTATGGAAAATTAAGACTGGTCGCTTTGAAGTGATCTTTCATCTATTTATTGTATATGTGTCGTTATATCGCTATGATGAACATTAACATATCAAGATGAGAAAATACCAAGTTATATATATGTGTTGATGACATACCCATGTATTTCTATTTATGTTTACCATATTTACTCACTTTTACGTCGCTTTAATCGACATTTTATAATTAGTCATTGGTCATGACATTTTGATTTTTGTACATACCTATTAATATGCCTAAATCTCTCTGGAATAGTGGAACAATTCTTAAATCAGCGCAGTGTGCACATATGTATGATTCGAAGTTTATCTAATAATATGTAGAATAAATATTTCAATATTACAACAATATATAAATATATATATATATAGGTATAATCTTTTGAGTTTCTAAATCGTATTGTTTGAGGCATATTTAGCAATAACTTTTACAAGTTTAAATTATATTATAAAATATTACACCTACCATTTGGTATTACTTATATAGAAAGGATTTGTATATTCATTTAAATTATTTAATTAATTAAACCGAAATAGATATATAAATGTATCTATCTTTTCAGAGTATATAAATAATATATATAATGTATATTTATACCATAAAAATAATTTTAATACTGTAATATTATGGAGTACATAGATGTATTATCAAGGACCATTGTAATATATGCATCTATAGAAATGTATATTTTAGATTATATACATGTCTGTAGATGTATATATTACAATGGAATTTACTATATATATATATCTATAGATCCAACCTCTAACCTAAAGTAGTATATGTAAAAATAGTAATTGTATTTGACAACATAATTTTATTTTGCTTGCATAAATAGAATGTAATATACATAAGTAACCAATGTAGATGTTTAAAGTTGTAAAAAATAATAATAACCTGTACCTACTTTTATTATTTTATTATATGAATATCAGAAAAGAGAGCATGTATTTAAATATAGACAAATACATAGACACGTAGTGGTACTGATAGACACATCAGTTACAATAACAGTGAAAATAACTTTAAAGAATAGGTATTAAAAGAAGGTGCATCGGAGAATGTGCGTCAAGAGGAATAGTGTAAATCTCGTGGAGTTCAATTGCACGGCAAATACTGTCTTGATGGTCCATGTTAAATGCAATTTACTGTAGCCTTCCACCGCTCTTCTCTGCAATACCTGTTATAAGTAATCCGTAGATGCATTTAGTACCTACTGTAGTAAGACGGTAATAAATGGAAACTAAAGTATAAATTTGTTTAATATAATATATTTAATAATTTTCTTTTATATCGCAATGTTGTGTTATGAGTGTTTTCTAAATGAAGTGCACTCGATAACGTATATATGTTTATTGTAAATAGATTGAGTACTATGACTTCTCATCCACGGGTAGACATGAGATAATCAAAGGAATAAACGGCTACACAATCTTTAAGCAAACAACTAACTGCAATAGTAACACAGAATGTAAGTTCAGACAGGCTTTAAAAAAGACAAAGAGAATTTCTTTGCAATAACTCTGCTTCTAAGTGTATAAATATCCAAAAATATTCCCTTTATCATTCAAAAATAATTCATCTACTTAACTTTTTTCTTTTATGCTAAAATTCTTTGAAGTCGTGGAAAGCTCCCAAAAAGTAATTTTATTAATTACGAGTCAGGAATTCAACAAAGTTCCAAGCCGGAGAGGTCCTTTTCTTTCTCAGAGCGATCCATTATCTTATGAAGATTTAGAAATTCCTGCGGTGTGCGTCTCGTAGCACCGAACTAGGGTTGTCAGTTTTGTAATGTGGACAAACGTAGAGATTGCATATCATAAATTCATGTAGTTCTGTACTGTAGTACAAATAAAAATATATTATAATTATGTGATTTAATGAAAAAGGAAAACAAAAAGTTTAATTATATTGTTTGTGTAAAAATCGTAACCTAAACTTAAAATTAATTTTTTAATTAATATGTTACGTGTAAGAATAGAATATTTAGAACAGAATAGAATATTAGAATATTTTATTTATTTTTATATAATACATAACAAATTACTTGTAGTATGCAACCCTATAGAGATAACTCGCCTGCTACCGTTCTAGCTGATGCTTCAAGACATAAAAAATTTTGCATTCTTTTTGGTCAACTTTATTCGTAACTTTATAATCAGATCTACACTAGAAAGAATAAAGTAGTTGACCCCATTGAAGGTTTCTTAATAAAAGCAAGTTTAATAAACATGTTCGTAAATTCATATTGAAATTACAACAAAGAACGTAGTGTAAATTGGTCACAAAGATCTATTATTAGGAAGGTTGAGCGGAGTGAGTTGTTCGCCGACGATGGCGGAACGGTAGCGTGGTGAGAAAACAAAGGGTAAGCGGGTCTACTGCCCTTCGGCCATTTTCTCTGTAAATGTAGCCTTACTTCTCTTTGTAGTTTTGTTCGCTCGGAGTTCACGAGAGGGCGCCATAGCTACCTCATTTACCCTCTTTAAATCAGCATTCGCAGTTGACTCCGAAACCACAACCGTCGTGTTGTAACAGGTAACTTTAACGGGTCATTAACATTGCATTATGTTCTATTTGCGTAACCCTGTGCCCGTTCAATTAATGAGAGTTCTAAGTATTTTAATTAAGTAAAGTAATTACATGTACCAATTGAAAAGTTAATCGTGATGTTGATTAAATACCAACGACTTGTAGGCCGATAAAATCTGAATGGGTAAATAAATTTGTTGGAAACTTGTTTCGGTCACATTACGAGTATCTTTCAAGTTACTGAGCACTTTTCTAAATACAGTTTGAAAAGCAAAGAGTTTTGTGAAAGTTTTATGTTAATGTAATTATACTGAATAGAAATAATATAAAATATATGTAGATATTTTTATTTTTGTCAACATATATACATTTTTAACAAAGTTAACAGAGCATATAATATGTAAGTAATATAAAAAGGGTAACTTGAAATAATCATGACACTCTGACGTTGTAATTGCATTGCATTATTAATTGATAAATTATCACCCGCCGTTGAATGTGTACATAAAATGTGTTTAACACCCATTCATGACCATCATTTGCATGTATCCTTTAGCAATTTAATGCATAATATGCAGGAGCCCCTAATTGGTTATTCTGTTTTGCAACCCAACACGGCTGATTGAATATTTCACAAGATTGCCTGGCGGACAAGCACCGGGATTAGGTGAGATATACATATTTAATTATCACTCACGCGTTATTGACCCGAGTGCGGCCTTTTGTACGGCAGCCATGATGAAGACGTATCAAGAAGGTAGGGTTTGGTCTACGATGTTCTGCACATGGGATGTATGTACACTATTATATTAGCAAGGTATTTAGATTATCAATTACTGTCAAGATTACTTTACTGATAGTGGGAAAATATTGTACTTACTTCTATTTGTTTAAATTATATTGTATATACATCCATAAAAAACCATCAAGAAATTTACAGTAATCATCTAATATAATGTTTACTATATATATACTTGTATACCCTTTACGACATGAAATATATCTAAATATATCTAAATTGTAAGCAAATGAAATTCATATAAGTGATATAAAAATTAATTATGATATATATATACACACTGTAAAGCAAAATTTAAATATAGTTATAGACGGAAAAATAAGACTTAAAGAATTAAAAGTCACTTGGTTACAATAGGAAACCGAGCATAGTTGCATTTATTTGAGCAACTTTATTTATTTATGTATTATATCTTAATCTTATTTGCTATAAAAATGTTTCATTCAGATTCTTGTTAAATTGATTTAATAATTTTCTTGATATAGCTTAGCTTTTTGACCCCATGACCATATTTACCGACTATGTTTCCAACTGTTCCTTCCCCAACCACTGCGTTGAAATCACCCATGACTATCAAATAATCATTTTTATTAATTGTATCTATTATTTCGTCAATTTGGTTATACATATCTTCTATTTCTTCATCTGGATAACCACCAGTGGGCATATAAACTTGTATAATTATTAAATTAGTTGGATCTGCTTTTATTTTAACTACTGTTATTCTATCGCTATAGTGTATAGTATTTTCCACCAATTTACCTCATTTTTTATTTAAGATTATGGCCGTCCCATTTGTACCTTGTTTTACTGCTCCCGTATATATTATTCTATTGTTCTCCTTCCAGTAATCTCCACTGTCTTCCCATCTAACCTCACATAATCCCAGAATATCTATCTTTAATCTATTCATTTCCTCTATTACTTCATCCAGTTTTCCTGGTTTCAACAACGTCCTTACATTTCATGTGCTTATCTGGCAAGGATTTCGCATGATGACGACTGGTTCAGCCTTGCTTCTGCCCCTGCCGGAATCAGACCGCCACGGCATATTACATCGTGGAAGCTCGTCGTCAAGAACTTTACTTTTGCATTCGTGCTCCATTTATTAGGAAATTTTGTGTGGTGGTTTCCCTATTTGCCTTCCACACCGTGGTACACCGCTCGCTGATATCTGGTCAAAAGCCCTTCCTGAAATTATTTCTTCGGCCCTTTGCCAGCGTTGCCACTTCCAACGCTTAGGGGAAGACCTATTTAATGGCGGTCTTTATTCGCCACGTCACAACGCCGTCATTGGACCTTTGTGTAATTTTATAGAAAGATACACCCCTAGAACCCCCCACCACGTCCTGGTAACGCTGTTTGGTCGGGGACTGCTTATTCCACATATTCGCAGCTAACAATTAATATAAGAGTAATAAATACAGTCTTTTAAACGTCGGATGTTAAATAGGAAAAAAGCGGATGTAATTTTGTAATGATATATCTGAAATTTATAAAACGACATCAAAAATGATAGCCGCGGGTTAGATACGAGCGGGCGCAGACATGCGTACAGTATGTAGAGCGGAGAGAAATTTTCAATAATCCCCATAGGTTTGCGAGGAGTGGCACGCACGTGCCTCGGATTATTCGTAATTGATGGGGCCCGTGTATAATCTCTGCACTTTGCTTCATGCCCACGAGCACTGTTTATGAAAAATTTTGATAGCAAAATAAACATTTACCAGTTATACCTTCCGTATAGAAAAATCTATACAACATGATAGAATAAAGAGTACCGTCATTATAAATTATCCAATTTTTTAAGCAGTTTATCTATACAAGTTATGTATGTATGTTATAAAATATAAATTTACTTCTACCTAGTGTAGAAGTAAATTTATATTTTGGGCCAACGCCCAAGCTGAATTGAAAGGAAAATAAATGCAGAATTTGTAGATTCGTAAATCTCTTCATCTTTCTATGCATTATTTAAATATTTTTTACTAAAATTACATACATGTAAAAGTTACGTAATTATTTTTATAGATATTCCTACATTATTATACTGCTTCGTTTATATTCGTTATATTATACAAAACTTTAGATATAATCCAACAGTATATCTTTCTCATTTAGGTCATGGACATCGAAGATCGTGTGTTCAAAACTGAGTCAAACACAAAATTTTTTATGTTAATTAAATTTTTATAATTATTAATCGTTAATAAAAATTTTATAATTTTAACTGGGAAATGGACTTTTTTTACTAAAATTGAAAATAATAATAATAATAATAATCTCAGGACAATTCACACAGCGCCATCTAGTCCCAAGTTAAGCTATTTAAAGCTTGTGTTATGGGTACTAGATAACTGATACAAGTACATAGATATTTTTTTTCTTAAATACATACATATCATACATAGAAAACACCCAGACCGATACAAACAATCATACTCATGGATACAAAAATGTTTGTGCCGTGCGAGGAATCGAACCCGCGACCATCGGACGTAAAGCGGTGTGCTAGACCGCTAGACCACCGAGGTCGTCAAAATGACTACTATCATTTAAAATTTATCTCAATGTTTAAGTGAAATAAAATATGTCGATTAATTTTGAATCGCAACAGATTTAGTAATTTAATAAGAACCGTCGAGCATCGTTCAGTGCGCGGCGGCCTCGGTACCTACAATTCGCGTGAGTTCCTTATCTTCGGATATTTAAATTCTCGCTTGAGCCTCAAAATAGTTCAAATTAAATGGAGCTTGTAAATTAAGTGTTGCTATCACGCAATCCTCGGGAAATAGCTGTAAATGGTTTTTTCGCGATCTATTATTAAGAATCTGAAACGGAATCATTAGATGATACTGTTTATATTTATAGAGGTAATTGTTTTAGACGAGTAGGATTAGCGATTTTTAGTGACATTTGTTTTAAAAACAAAATAGGCGGTGACAGTTTCAGACTTTTTCTCGCAAACCTGAAGTTTTATAGTGTAAGATTTTTTCAAAATCGGAGCGTGTTTGATGGCTCAGTACATTATTATATACAAAAAAGATTTCTAGGAGTAATTATATACCTTCTTTATATATATATAACCACAATAAATATGAACTGGAGGCTAAATGGTTGGGTAGAGTATCAAAAGGTTGACCGCGTTCCCATTTTGTATAGCAGACTGATACGCTAGCCCAAGTAGGGCAACCTTTTCCTTATGTATAGTACATAGGTACAAGCTTATGAAATATATAATAACAAATTTGAACAATTGAAATTGTCTCTATGTTTTAATAATTTGATTGCTAATAGTAGTAACTAAACTATATTTTGATTTTATTATGAAATATGAAACTTCTTGGTACGGAGGCTTAACACCATAGTCCTCTGGAATGGCAACACGATATCCGTAGTGCTGTTGTTACTAAGCGTTAGAC
Organism: Achroia grisella; assembly: GCF_030625045.1. Classification (NCBI taxonomy): domain Eukaryota; kingdom Metazoa; phylum Arthropoda; class Insecta; order Lepidoptera; family Pyralidae; genus Achroia; species Achroia grisella. The sequence continues at coordinate 6,611,450 of NW_026713059.1, forward strand.
CCAACTAATTGTTTAAAGTTCCACTTATATTGATAAAATGAATATTGAACACATTTCTCAAGAATGGCAGTCTTATTAGTATTTATCCACATAACGCTATTATAAAAGTAGTCCCTAGCTGGGTTATTTCTTATAAGGTTTTATACGTTAGCTCAGGTCAAACGGGCAAGTCTCTGAAATTCAATAAAGGTCTCTAACTTGATTTTTTATTCAGGTGCTTAGGTTACGAGATTTCAACTCCCAAAGACAATAATAATGTTGGACACGTTATAAACGACTCTAGAAGCTTGTATCTTACAAAATAATCTACATTTTAGCAGTTTCAAATTGTTATTTTAAAATAATATAAGACCTGTAGGTATACTTTTGTTGATGTCTCAGTAAAAATATAAATATCAATAACAGAACGTCACATTGAGTTGAATGTATAGTTAATGTGTATTTTGAAACAATATCCGCCAAAATGATACATAAAATAATTACACTTTTTGGACCGTGTTATGTAGAAGATCGTAGAACAAAACGTAAGAATAAGGAGCTCTATTTTTGGTAATCTTCTTTACTAATTGATGTTAAAACAAAGTATAATATAAGTATATAAACAAAGTAGTTATTACTACATCATATATGTAGTAATAAACTTTGTTTGAATAATACATACTGCGTGAAAAATTTAGAAAATATTAAAACTAAAATGCAACAGAATGCAAAATTGTTTAGGTTAATTTGTATAATAAAAGATTGCTTTAAGCGATAAGGTCGCTTTATGCCAATCTTATGTATGCATATTTTCTTTGATTAAATACAAAGGAATAAATACATCTATACATATAAATAAGATTGATGTTTGTTTGTAATATCGAAATATCCGTTTGTTACTACATGCATTTGAATATATATTCGGTACATACACCAAATTAACTTAAAAATTAGTTTTATTAGCAGGTAGCTGATGTAATGAGGTACTCCTACATACTTACTATATACTACTATTACTTTATTTTTCTAAAATAAAAGTACCTAAGTTATTATTATTTTAGAAAAATAAAGTTAAATTCCACGCGGACGCGGACGTGGAAGTCGCGGGTGCAGCTAGTATACAATAAGTACAATAAAAAGTTCCTATTGTTATTTGTTTTATGAAATAGGTATTCATTAATAAATACCTATAGATACTAGAAACGATATCGGCGCGGGCAGAGGCATTAAACAGTTGGTATTTAATATATGTATATAAATACATATAATATGATATAGTATGAAGAAGCCGTGATTACATAGAAGCAAAAATAGATATGACGAAGTAGGCAGACAGCTAGGCGGGCGGCAAGGAGGGCGGCGGGGAGGGGTAGCGATCGCTCTCAGGGGTAAACAGCCGACGATTGAATGTGAAAATTTAATTCAGGTCATTTTCATCGTGGGAGCAACGGTATTTATTATTTTTCCCAAAAAGAAAGACATTATTTATAAATATTTTTTAAATAAGCATCTTGAGATACAAGAATTTCGATTCAAACTTATCAACTGATAGCCTTCTAATATATATTACGATTGTATTGTTTATAAAAGAAAAGTAGAAAGTTATTGAATCAGAAAATATTAATATCTTTGTTTTCCAAGTATAATTATTAATTGTTATTCAAAGAAATAAAAAGTTCAAGTTAAGAAAAGAAACGCTGTGTATAACTATGTAGCTACACCGGAAATGCAGCCAGGTTCAAGCTCGAGGCACAAAAGACTTTGAAAAATGCAAATTCCGCCGAGGGCGGTCACGACCGGCGCGGCGGCGGCCCCATCAAGCCCCCTGCGGCACCGCCTAGCATTTAAATGCAACCTAACTTGTCAAAGTTTGGCGCTTTGCAAATGAATGCTAGATCTCGGCTCAATTTATTCCAGGGTGCTGACATTGCTTCTCTCCTTTTTACTTAATACACCTAACAAATACATATTTTCTCATGCGTTTCAGTCTTAATGTTTCCAGGAATTCCAAGAGTATAACTACTTAAACAATAAACACAAAGTGTAGACACAAATTTCCTTTGATATTCATATTTACCTTCATAATATACAAAGACATCTCTAATAACTCAACCGTCGACGACGGAAACATGGTATCTCTCTTCGATTAAATTAGTCGATTAAATTTTCATATTCAATCTTGAGTTGTTTACTAAAGGGAGGCATCGCTTCGGTGGATTCGGATAATCTATGAAGCATTTTAAATTCTATTCTTATAGCAGGAAGGTTCAAAATAGCTTTATAAATACACGGTATTATATTCATGCAATCTATGATAAGAAAAAAAAAACAGTGTTACTTAACAAATATTGGATACGAAATTATTGTTCCTAATTTCAGATTTATTTTTACGGATAATTCGAATAGATATAGATGTTTCGGTTCATGGTCAATTACATGTCCGGTCCTTATGATTTTTTGACGGTCCACGGGTTTTGTATCTTTAATTGTTGTGTTTTTTAAAGGTTTGTTTGCCCGTCTACGCTAAAGATTGAAATTTTTTAAAGGATTAAACTCTATTAGAATCTGATCAGACAGTTTATCATATAAAATGACAGGATGAGGTTGGTTAGTTGGGCGCCAATAAACCATCAGCATATCTAATGACCTAACAAAACCCAACAGTTGCTCTTCATTTACTAATATTTATTACCTGACAACCTCTAGCACACCGCACCTGGATAAATAAATACCCCTTGCAAATTGTATTTCATAAATGCTACTGTTACGGAGACCGTAATAAATTGACGAAGGATCTTGAAATAATTTTCTGTAATACCATTTCAGGATGAAGTTTCATTGTTTGTGTAATTTCTGCAAAATGGTCCGACTAATGAACAAGAGTTGTGGAAAAGATTTTCTTGTTTTGAGCAATTGCAATGCTGTTAGAAGACTTACTGCGTTACCTTGTTAGAGACATTAATCGAGAGACGGTCTCTGCTATTTTCCACTTAACTAATTGGATACCTCCTTTTTATTTTCGCACACTTTTAACCAAATGAAGAATATTTAAATTTGTAGAGTTCCATGCTACAATTATTAGAAACTACACTAATTTGAATATTTTAAATTTAAACAATGTATATGATTAAATAACAAAACATAATGTAAAGTGTAAATGTCAATATAAATTTTGAATTTATATGTTTAGATAATTGTAGGTAGGTAATTATTTATCTATAATAAATCAATCATTCTATCATAATCACAATCACATAAGCGGGAAATTGCATAAGATTTGTACAAAAAATTTAGAGTTTATTATGTTGTATATGGAGGCTTTATTAACAATTTGAAATCTCCAACCGGAGTGGTCTACAAATTCATTAAACTATGGACTAATTGTGTTGTAGTATAACTACAAACAAATAATATTTGTTTGTAGTAAATAATATTTGTTTATATAATATAATACATATATAAATATAATACATAATAAAACAGTAAAGGTAAAAAAACACCAAAAATCTAGTCTGGGGATGTTAGAAGTGAAATAGAATATCCATTCAATAATCACATTTTTTAATTTTTTTTTGATTCTCTGTCTGTTTGTACAGTTTTATCTCCGGAACTGTTGAACTGATTTGAACTAAATTTTCGTTTATGGTAGGGGAGCGGGGGGCACATTGTTACAATTTTTAGATAAATGTTAATATGACAATTATAAACGAAACAAATTATACATTGGATTACTTGCAAAGTTAGTATGTCTATTTAGCTATTAAAATATGACTGAAAAATTATTAAAATGTATGTCGTTTATGTTTATTTTATGTTTTCAGTGTGTAGTTTATGTTTGGTTTTTATTTATATATGGTATTATGTCGTAAATGTTTGCTTTGTGTTGTCCGCCTGGATTTATGTATGTATGTGTATTATTATTATTATTTTATTATATTTATTGTATATAAGGTGTCCGCTGAAAACCAGCGTCGTAGCACCCCGTCACGACATATGCTGAGCGGAGACCTAGTTGGTACTCTAATTATTATTATAAAATGTAAACTTAATTTTAAAAATTATTTTCAGTGTACCAATTAAACAATTTTCTTTCTTTCTTTATTAATATAAAATTCTTTTTTAAAAATTATTTTCAGTGTACCAATTAAACAATTTTCTTTCTTTCTTTCTTTCTTTCTTTTCTTTCATTTTTTCACGATGGGAAATTTAACTAAACAAGTCGATTGTAACATCTTACCCCCCAATTGCTAGTTGTTACATCATCGGGGCACGATGTTACGGTAGATAAATTTTTACATATTTTTTTATTATTATTTTAAAACATTATAAACAATAGACATCATTTTAAACAGTCTTGTAACATTTAAAACCAGGAAACCAGTCCTGCCCAGCCATATTATTTTTATACCAACTGGGGGGAATATTTTTTAAATCGATTTTTATAGAAATAGAAATAAAAATAATCTTTATTCAAATAAACTCATTACAAGCACTTTTGAATAGTCAAATTTTTTATTCTACCACTCATTCGGAATGCAGATTCATCACAAGAAGAATGAGCAACAAACTTGTGTGTTGCTCTTTTTAATAGATGTTTTTTTATATAAATAATTACAGTATAACACGCACTCATTATTAGTGTAATTAGATAATATTGTCAGTGCTATGTATTTAAAATTTTTCTACAAAAACATTATTATCTTTAACGAATTATTCAATTTTATAGTAAGCTTAAGCGTAGTTGTTACATGTAACAACTTACCCCAAACAATTGTAACTACTTGCCCCATGATACGTTTTTTTTTATAAATTGAAGTCATCATTAATGTATATCAATATCAGAATAAAATAATATTGCAAATTCAAGGTAGATATGTAATGAACGTTCAAGGTTAAAAATTTTGAGGAAATAAAAGATATAGACATCAGGAATCAAAAATTTCGTAAAAGATTTTTTTACTTACTTGGTTGAAATCGAGACACATGCACACAACCTAGCTCCTTGGCGCTTGGCGGGTCATTGATAGTTTTTATCTAGTGCACGACGTTATAAGAACACAAATGAGTCAAATTATATCCATCAAAGAGTTTAAAATCCCGGTAAAAACGCGTGTAACTTCCTACCCCTGAACAACGTGCCCCCCGCTCCCCTACCTAATTTTAGATAACATTTTAGGTACTTTTTATCATAGAAAATTAAAGAGTTCCCGCGGGATAGCTAGAAATCTATAATAACTTATACAGTTTATTATACAACCTACTTAAGTAAAGTAATTATTTATCTGTGATGAGTACACTAAAGCCCACCAAAAGGCAATAGAAGTGGTTGATAGAACCCTCAGAGATATCCGTCAAAATGAGTGAACCCATGGGCGGCATAACGATGCTGTTTTGTGAGGATTTTAGACAAACGTTGGCTAGCTAGTAGGACCACGGGATCAACGGTCGACGTTATAAAAGCATGCTTAAAAAGCTTCAACCTTTGGCATCACATTACAATGTTAAAGGAAAACTTGTGGAATATAATTTTATCAACCGAGTAATGGAGCAAGATGATGCTAGCAACTATCTAGATGAATTCCTTGATTTTCAAAGTACTCATGGACTTCTATCACACAAATTTAATTTTAAAAATGATATGCGTAGTATGTCAGTATGGGATCTGGTGTCGGCGAGCGTTTTTATATCACAAATTCCACTGATTCTGAATAACTATCACTTCCATTTCAAACCTGTACAGTTCCCGGTAAGTTTGTGTTACGCGATGACAATTAACAAAGTCCAAGGGCAGACGTTGCGTATTGCGGGTGCGGGCAGTGTCAGATATTTCTCGCACGGCCAGTTCTATGTAGCTTTCTCCGGTGTAAGTCAGCCAACCAAACTATTTGTCCATGTTCCGAATCAATTTATGTCGAACGTCGTCTATAAAGAAGCATTATAAGGTCTAGTCTATCTATTCTTCCATTACCTAAAGTACCTGAACTAAACAAAAAATCCACGCCAATTTATTTTTCTTTTTCGTATGTTTGTTATTATAAAATAGCCGTATGAATATTAGTAGTAAGTTAGAAACTGTTTATTATATTTAATAATGGTGTCGGATAAATTCACTACAATAAGTAAAATTGTTAATCGAAGGAATAACAAATACCATATGGACAAAGTAGTGGACGTCAGGTAATATTTAATATATATATCTAGTTTAATGATTTTTGATATGGTAATGAAGTACTACCATGCAGTACAATAATGTCAATGAACGGTGGGAACTTCTACTTGTACTTACTTATACTACATTTTCTATGTTATGCCATTTATAAGGAAAAACAAAATAAAAACTACATTTCTTGTTCATGAATGGATGAGGACATCAACCTTCTAGAAGAAGATAGAAGTAGTTTTTATGACTCTCGAGTAGAATAGTCACGTACTATAACGACTGCCAATGAAATCTACTCAGTTTTTGATGCGGAAAAAGGTAAAACGTTTAATGTAACTCCTCATTTTATTCGAGCTTTATTTTCGCTGGTATTTCATAACCATTTATTTTTATAATAAGGCGACTATATTTTGCAGGGTTCATAATATATGCACCAGGTTTTGAATTAATAAAAGCAAGGAATACAGAATGTACTTAAAAATTGTTTAACAATATTAATATTATAAAATTCGAAAGTGTGTCTCAAACTATTTCTTACTTCTAAAGGAAATTTTATAGGATGATAGATAATTAAATGGGACATAGTCTTAAAAAAATATTGGAAGGGGAATGAAAGTTAACTAAATATCACTTTTTATTTTATATAAACGAAATTAACAATAAAAAAAAACAATAATAAAACGGAGTAGTCCAAAGCTTTTACGTTGTAAGTTAAATAATAAAATTACATGCGGTTAAGGGGCTTTTAGCGTTTGTTGTTCATATGCTGTATTTACTTTATGCCATTTCACTTAAAGTGCCTTTCTGAGGTTGTAACACTAATTGAGTTTGTAGAATCGTTGTGTAAACTAAAACAAGGTGTTTAGTTTCATACTGCCAACGGCTACACCAGACCGTAGCGACTTAACTTTCATTACCTAACGGTAGACTCAAACCCTTTAATATTATTTCAGCTGCGAATTTATAACTCCTAAATTGTTTGTATATTTTCAAACAAAAAGTATTAACAGGGAACCCTTTCGAAGTATTAGGTAGCACAGTTATAAATTTAATATAGAGCGGATACAGTAGAGTACTTATTACTAAAGTATTTTACACTGAGTTGAACACAACTTTCACTGAAGACTGTATGAAGAAGATACTTTGTTAGTAACTGGAATTTCCGTGGTAAGTGCCTATTTACTGTAGAGTAAAAATCTTTTATCGGCGGTCGAATAATTAATTCTGAATAAAAGTACTAGTTTGTATGTTCTGTACTGAAATATAATGTTTTCTGGTCTGAGAGTACATTATGTCTATGTATATAATTAATTGTCTTCTTTTTTTAAATAAGTCATATTCTTTTAAATTTCTGGCTTATATAGATGTTACATATTGTGAACAAGTTAAAAAAAAGCCGCAGTGATCTAGCGGTTTAGAACACAATTTTAATACACTAGTACCAATAACAAAAGTTCTAGTTAGTTTGGAACCAGATAACGTTGTTTTAATTATCCAGGGTCATTATTATATAATTATTATTATCTGCTCCGCAGTTTACTTGCAAAAAGTTAATAAATAATTCGATAGATACAGTTTCGAAATTTATTACGGGAATAGATTGTTGTAGCTTATTTTAAATGACAATAGTAATGTTACAGTATAGTTGTTCTTGGAAAGTTATTATTAGCTACTTTTATATACCTCGCATAGCTTCTCTACTTACCTAGGGCTTACAAAATGAAACACCTTCACCTTAATATAGAATTTATTTAAAACAGACCGCCAGAGTACCAATTTCTAATATATATATATATATATATATATAACCTACCGACATTAAAAATATAGGTAGGTACCTACTTTGCTTATGCTTATACTTTTTATGTCATAATTATGTAATGTCTGGACCATTGTAATGATTTATGCTTCGATTAACATTAAACTATGTTATACATGTCTGAAATAATTGTTGTAACGTCATGTATCTAACAGTGAAATGTGATAACACATAGACAGTCACACTTTCACATTTATAATACTACTAAATCATATTTTAGGCATAAACCATTTGTTTAGTTAGGAGAGCATAATCACTCAGTATTTTCCTCACATTCCTGGTCTGAGATATTTTTATTATTACATTATATTTTACGATCAAATTCACTTAAAAATTATCTTGTATTAAATGAAGCTATTAAGTAATTGCATTTGTTTGAACAGATGAACAGCGACGAATATATGGATCAGAAGGTGGCGAGGAACCTCCTCGTTATGTCAGCAGCCCTCAGCGTCAAGCATCACCTTTCCCTCTTGAAAGTACAAACAGAAGGTACTATAGAAGGAACAGAAACTCTAAAGGTTAGTGTATCCTTATTAATGTCAATTAATATGTATGTGAGTTTCTTAACTTTTTAACATTTGCTAGTTTTACAACTATATAACTATATTTAGGTAGGTACTAAGTTTTTTTTTACATTTAGCATTTTGAGTAAATCGTCTTGGTATATTCATTTACTAAAATGAGTTACTAAAAATAATAAAGCTAATAATAAATATAAAATTAATATAAACTAAAACATAAATCAAAAGCAATGTAGTTCGTAGAATATTGAATTATCTTCATAATTATGACATCCGAGGCATTATTGGTAGATATTTCACGAATGTACTTATATACATTTTTGTAATATACAGTTGTGTTATTATTATGATAACACAGAACACAAATGTTACCTCGAATTAATCTTAAAGGACCGCAATTTTATAGTTAAATTGTTTGTATATGTAGGTGAAGAGATATTTACTGCTGAAGCGGCAGGCGGAACTCTATCTCGTCGCCGTCGCGCCGATGACTTTGGATTGGATAACACTACAAGGAACCCGCGACACTGCCTTAATAACGGTGAGTTTTTTTTATCCTCTCCGATAGATACCCTGTCCAGTTCAAACGGGAATCGAAATTAAGACAACCTGAGCCGAGGTTCAAATCCCTAGCGGTGCCCTCAGACAAAAGTCGTATCCGTCAAGCGGGAGTTGGCCTTCAGCCGCTCCATGAGTCCACCCTTGTGTTTGGAGTACCATCTGCACTCGCCTCCTATCGTCCGGTGTAGCTGTAAAGGCCAACAGCATTAGTCCGAAAAAAAAATTGGGGATGTTAGTGTTAATGATATGATGGACCCGCCTGTGCTAACGAATCACCTATGGAAGCAGATAGGATGTGGTTGTAATCTGATCTCTTATCCTTGAGAGTAGTACCAGGATTAAACACGATAGTTTTAGACGCAACAGCGTAGTGGTCGACTTGATAGGGGATCATATATTTTTTTGGTGTTACATAGAAAACAATTTATTGAGATTCCGTGATTGGTGATATACTCGTGCAGGGAAAGTTATTTCAACTCCACTATTCGTCTCATAAATTCACCGAGAAGAAATAAAAAATAGCAAATCGTATGAACTTCTATTTTCGATTTTGAACCTCAGGTTTCCCAGTATTAAATCATTATTATATTTATTTACTTTATTAGAAGTACATTATTATAAAAACTTATTCTCTATAGAGACTCTTCAGCTTTATCATTTGTATGAAAGTAAGATTTTACAAGTTAGATGGAAATTTGCAAAATCATATTATGCAAAATGTTAACGGACCTTTGGGTTTCCTTTACAAGTTAATTTAATTGAGCATATTAAGAGAATTATGTCCAATGTAATGCAAGGAATGAGTGACGTATTACATACATTCAGTACTGGATTCCAGTTTAGTTATTGTAGTTAGGCATTCTCTGTATAGGTGCATAATACGAGGTGGGTGCATGCCTTTGATAAGGATGTTTCACATAGTTTCAACAGGCATGGCGCACGGGACTAGCGAGTCTATTCAGAGTTTATTATAACCTAGATATAACCGCGACTTCGTTTGCAAATATAATTATAAAGACAGAATTACGGTTTATGAAAATTTCAAATTGTTTTATTTACGAAACGTGCATTAGAGTAAACTTTCTATAGTACAAAAAGAATCAACAAATTCTGTTTTAGAACCGTCGAAGTTCTACTATTGGCTCTCGTGTGAAAATAAATAACTAATGTAACCTGCTTAGATTGGTTCCATAAAACTGCAAACAACAGTACTAGATGTCGAGACCGAGCGATATAAATGTACTGTGGTGGACAACTAATTATAACTAAATAACTGGAGAGTCACTGCTAATTTATGAACCTACATGTATAATTTCATTAACTATATATATATTGTTCTGAAACACAAACACCTTTCAACTCCATTTTAACACAGTGTGTATTTTATCACATTGCACAGTATTATGAAATTAGCTTGAGAAATAAAAACAAAATAATTCAATAACTAAAGTAAAAGATATATGAGGTTTTATTTAATACCTACTAGTTTGAAAAAAATACAAATTCATTACCTTTATTATTTATTTTATAGGTCCAACAAGTAATGTATCTAATGAGCGCGAATGTGATTCTCCCCCGGAACCAGCACCACCTGAGGTACCTCCAAGAGGTCCTTCCTTGCACGTGACACTGCGACACAGGCCTGTGCCTTGTGAACAGTCTGCTGAACCTGATCGCCTCTACTTATCTGAAGGTATGATAATCTTATTAATATTATTAATGCGAAAGTTTGTAAGTATGGATGTCTGTTACTCGTTCACGCAAAAACTACTTCCGTACGGATTCTAATGAATCTTTATAGTAATATAGGCATCAGAATAACCTATAGGCTATATTTTTATTGAAATTTAGCGCGGGTGAAATCGCAGGCACTAGTAGTAGTATAATAATAATTTATTTTTCTTTGTTGCTTGCTGAAATAAGTCATTATCCGTGGGTGCTTCTTGTGTTTACCAATATAATACCTACAATGTTTTTAGTCTAATAATTTTCAAGTAATCGCCGCCGTTAAAAATATGCCAAAATTAATTAGTTCATACTAAGAGAACAACATTATCTTTGTTTCTAGAGTCGCATAAGCCTCTATATTTTTTTAATCAATAAATATGTAGTAAACTGACCATTAACTACAACTATGTGAACAAATATATTTATTGTTACAAAATCGCTGTAAGCACCAAAATTGGGGCACTAAACATTCTGCTTTTACATACATATAGTAATGGATTTATGTTGTTTAACGGGATTTCAAGAAGACAGGTAACTAGCCACTACTATTGGTTCTGTTTTTTCGGTGGAAAATTTGAATACGTTAATTTCAGTTTATGTCTGTAGTTAAATGGCGTAATACATAATTAAACAAATGCAAGTTATATATAAAACAAGAAATTGCTTGATTAAAAAAATCATCGCTACTTCTACGGAACATCTATTGTATCAATGGAAGTAAATCAAAATATCTTTATTGATGTAGGTTTATTATATTATATATATCTTATGATATTTTAAACCTACCGTCAGTTATTTGTGTTTACGAGTACGGATGATCCAGCCATCATTGTACTAAACTAGAGTCAACTGAACTTATTGTACTCAGAGACTATTACTACTTAGAGAGAGCAAACCGATCCGAACTCATTTATACTAATTATTTAGAGCCTAGGCTGTATAAAACCCAGTATTCACCTATTACAATTTTTAATTCACAGTATTCAAATTACATTTATTAATTAATTTTTCATTCATGACTTTTTAACTAATAACTCTATTGTAAATGTTTTGGAGTATAAAATCTTATATGTTATAAGATTTTATACTCCAAAACAAACGTTAAAATTATATACTGTTTGTATGTTTACATTTTTTTTCTAATTATACGTATAAAAGTGAAAATTGTATTTAAGGCCACATATAATGGCATAAAAGATACAAATACTGCATAAAGCATATATTTACTGATTTCCACATTTAAACCAATATAAAATTTTACAAAAACATTGTGCCTATTTAGTATAGTTACTTGGTCAACAAAGATGAACAAAGTTGGATTAATTTATGTTTTAAAATAAAGAAATGAACCAAAAATGTGTTAAAAATTCTTTAGTGACATATACAGTGTCGCATAATTTTGAAATAATTATCGTAATTACAGATTTCAATTATAAAGAAGAATTCTGATATAGTATATTTGTTATTTATTGTATATATCTAATGCATTGTTACATATAAATCATTGGTATTTCGGCGGGCAGGTCTATATCTCTCCCAATGAATTAACTAATTAAATTTCCGCCGTAAATGTACAGTTGGGTTGCGTTAAGTAGCTGGGTCCCGTTCTTGTGTATGTACTTCGACACAAGTTTAATCGAATTGCAGCGTCCACAGCTACGGTAGTCCGTACCGCTAAGTTTACTTACGCTGACAAATTAGCCACTTGATCTTGCTATGCCCGAGGCGCGTGTACGTAAAGAACTCTGACTTTAATTCCTTTTACGTTCTCTTTGAACTTTTTTCTTGTTTACATTACCGAGTTTTCATCAAGTTAAAATCGCTCATATGACAACATTTTTCAGAACCTCGAAAAGGTCGTTTTTGTGCTGATGAATTTTGCAGGTAGGTGTGTAACAAACCACAGGTCAGATACTCAACCGTGTTTCAGAATTGTAACGAAAGAAGGCTGCTAAATTTGATTTGGACGAAAGCTCCGAGTAGTATGAGGAGCTTTGATGTGGCGTGCTCCTCGCCCCCGCCCAACCGCGCCTCGCTGAAATGGCGCGCACTTACAGAGAAACTCTTACCGTAATTTAATTTTTATGATAGCGCATTGTAAGTGTCCCGGAGTGAATGCTACCCCGATTTGTTCTTTTACTTAGTGACAGTGGATGAGATGAATAAAAGCAACAAACTATTACTAAACAATCTAAAAATAACTTCATACAATCTGTGTAAGCGAATAAAATGTTATAACAGACCATTATTCTTCTTCAGACACAATATTCTTCTTTAGTATTAGTTATTTGAAAGTAACGATTAGTGTCAATAAAATAATCCTCTTCTGAAATATTATGTGGGCATGGAAATGAATTAGGCAAATCTTGATTCAAACAAGAAAATAGCTTCAAAAGGTCTTGAAAGTTTAATGGAATCGAACAGGGCGGGCCCGAAGTAGTCGGAAGTTTGCGCGGGTGACAAATTGGGCACTTGACCCGCGCGTCGGCCGAGCCTCCGAGTGCTTGTTTCTCGAGGACCGTAATAAGTTAAACTTAAAGTAAACTATATTCCATTCCCTTTAATTTGTTCTGATGTAGTAAATATATAACGAAGACTTTAAATTCTAATATCTACATTATATAAAGGAAAATAAATGCTTAAACTTAAAGCTTGCTTAAACTACTTAAAGACTTATTCTGATTCTGCCATATTGTGGATATTAAAATAATCATAATGTTAATTACATTATGATTAAAGTCTTTTAATAAGAACCCAGCAGAGGAAAAGGGGAGCGGGCAAGAGAAAAAAGTATTTATGTGCCTGTAGAAAGATAATACTCGAAACCTTCGGTGTACGAGGCCAACCGGTAAGGTACCACCGGTTATTTTATTATTTTATATTTTTTACATTATACATATTTACATAGAGACAGTTGTGCTTAGTGGCCAGTTATTTTAAATTAAATAACAAACAATGTCAATGTTTCGAAGTACGTAGCGATTATTGTTGATAAATAGCAATAACAATATCACAGGTATTTAAGCATTTTACTTATTGGTACATTGTCAAAAAATAATTGCAATTAGTTGAAATTAATTAATTGTTGCATACCATCGTAATCATTGACAATATTGCTATGTAGTGGTTATCTTCTCCGAAAGGTCAAAAGTTCATATTTCGGTGACATCAATAACCTTTGTGTCTCAATTTATTTTACTGACTGTTGTAGGAAGTAACGGAATTAAACTAAATTAATGACTTGGACTGCAGTACGCACGCTGGAGTTGTTGAAATGTTAATACCCTATCTGGGATAATAGTATGTGAATGTATATGTTAATATTACTATTAATATATATTACATAAGCAAACAATATTTTACTGTTTAAAAAAAATAGTGGCAGTTGCAAATGCAATAATATTATTTTAGTGCAGAACGGTGCGTCTCAAATCGTAGCCTCTTGCTTGAAAATTGAAACCTCCCTAGAGTCTCACCGTAATTTAATTTTTACAACGCCGTATTGTTAGAACTTCCGGGAAGTGCTGTTTGCAGTGGAAACTCAAAACAGTTTTTCAGAATATCATTATTGTTATAAGACTTTACCTTTGTACAAAGATAAAGGTTAGCAATCGCACAATGTTATGAACAGTATGCATACTCGTAAGAAAAGAATCAAGTAGCAAAATAAAAGAAAGCAGTAGTTACGTTTTATGTTACAAAAAAAACTGAAAAAGCTCAAGCAAATATCGGTACTCTAAACGTGGTGTATTCATTTAAATTCAAATTCAAACTTACCGGCTTGTCACGAGTATCAGTTCTAGATAGATCCATCTTTATTATGGTATTTTTAATGTTACTAAGTAGTTTACAAGCTGTTAATATCATTAACAGTCCACTGATAGTGTGGTGTAGTGATAGTGAAATGGTAATAGTATTCATTACCGGTATTGAAATTCACGCCATCATGTGATGACATGATGGCGTGAATTTCAATGATAGGACATCTCCTATCCCTCAAGTGTTTTATATTTATTTTCTATGTATTTATATTTCCTTATTTTGTGTATTCTGGAGGACTAAGATATTATGCCAACGAAACCTGGAATATCACTATCAACATACAAATTGATATATAAATATGTAGAACTTACTGAACCGTTGCTGTAAAAGACTTTTTTTAAAGATAACAGAATTATTGGTACTTATTTTGAATAATTAAAATCTAGCACATGTGGTATAAATAAACATAAAAGTTTATATTGCGAATATTCTTCTGCTCTTATAACTACAGTAACTTTCAGGTATAATATTCGTATACTTATTTTTATTTCGTCCGTCTGATGGTGAAATAAAAACGTTATTACTTCGTTTAACATCGCGGTAAAATTGATATAACTCAGACCATTCTTTGTGGACTCCTGTTACATTTAATGCATTTTCAGAACAGTACTGGGTTTTAATTCCATTAGGTAGATACAACTATATAATAGAACTATACATATTTATTGTACTGTAATTAAAAAAAATGGTACAAACGTACCTAGACTCTTTGTTTATTTGATAAAAGAACATTAAACAATGAAGTGCTTTTTAACATGTCAACATGTTAAAAAGCTTAATAATAAAAAAGGGCAAATTTTGCATATAACATAAATAACACTGGAGACAAAATAAAGAATGAGGTTACTCCTCTGTCTTCATTTCTTATACTTTTACCTCATTACCCTATAATTTCTATGCCACTGATATCTTATTAATGATATCTGATACCTAATAGTTTGTAATGTAGTATGTATACAGAAAGGAATAAATTAATAACATATATATATATACAACATAGTTAAGTTTGCAAACAAATATATACAAATACTACTTCGAATTAGCTGTCATACTTGAATTACGAAACTGTATATATGTTTAATAATTATAACTCCTGAAGTGTGCATTTCCGCAATAGTTCGTCCAAACATTGTAAGCGAATAAGCACATTCATAAACTTTTAACCGCTCATAAAGTGTCCTTGTATGGGATCGAATCCGACATTTTCATGGTTCGAGTGGCACGCACTCGATCCGCGATACTCAGGGTGCGGAGTTTTAAACATCCCCATCGGAAGCCACTTGAGTGCTCATAAAACACTCATACGAGTATCTGTCCAGATCAGTTTCTTTTCTTCTTTTGCATTATTTGCTTTTCTGTAGGCTGGCAGAGTTTTATAACGTTTACGACAAGATTTGATGAATTACGTCTACTTACTATTAAATAGCTAAGTCTAATGTATACGTACCATATACTCATATATAATTAATGATCACATGAATATGTAGCAAACCGAGTACATTTTGATATTATTGCTTTCAAACGTGAATGAGCCCAGTACTGTGTCTAAGTACAAAAGTTAAAGGCAAAAATACTTGTTTTACGCTTATATGTAATTTAAATTAAGCTATAAGGATTTCCCTACTAAACTTGCCTTGATCTTATATTTTTATTCAGACATCTAATTGAAATAAAATCGTTGTGTTGAGATTTTAAATCTATTGAATAATTGTAATTCATCTATATACAATCAACTAACTGTGCCCGCAATTTCACCTACATAAAATTGCCATAGCCCAGGTGTTATTCTGATGTATAAACTATAATATTGAAAAGTTTCATTATAATACATGTAACAGTTTTTGTGTGAAAGAGTAAGAAATATTCAATCATCCGTACTCAGAAGTTTCCGCGATTATAATATTAGAAATAATTATAGAAAAATATCAACACACGGATTATACTACTGTTATAATCGTTTATTTCTTCGGTATTGCTATTTATTCGTCGTTTAGAAATCGTAGGCTATTCTGAACTATATATTTATTTCATTTTCCTAATTTTACTTACCGGGCAAGTTGGGAAGAACTCATTGAATTACAGCAGCAGCTACGCTAAAGAATTTATACCGAATAGGTATAACAGATATTGCTTATAGAGTAAAACGATACAAAATTTCTGTATGATACTGATCAGAGAAATCAAGAAGTTTGTAAGAACTTAACAGCTAGATTGTAGATATAGATCTATGGACACGAAAAGTTAAGTATTGTTTATGAAAATATTAATTATATGCAAATTTTGCAGTCATAACATTTGTATGTAGTTAGTAATTATGTTTATGTTCTTTCTTTAATGTTCTCGAATGTTATTTGAAAGAGATCTTTTTAGTTATTTGTTTTTGTGCATGGCATGTTGTTTTAGTAACAATATCTTTTAACAATATCATCTTAATAAAAGAGTAAACACGACGGGTAGGTAAAGATGATAATAAAATAATACATAAGTAAATATGTCGAGAACAAGTTCGCTATGTGATACGTCACAGTAACTCTACATGAACACTTTAAAGTTTTTCCGCGTACAGTTTGGATCCACGGCAGCGCGGACGGAGCGGGATAAATGATTGATGGCCGCCCTCCAAGTATAAACTCGATTATCCGTTGAGACGCGAACAACTTACAACTTTTATGTAACGATGGATCAGGATTATTTGAAACTTTCTCCAAGTAAAAAAATCGACTCATGACAATCATATTTGAGTTGAATATCAATGACGAAAAGTTTCTTATTTAACAAACAACCAATTTAAATTATGTAATTATGTATAGTCTATAGTAGATATAACTAAACAAACAGAAAAATATATGAAATTTATCAATATGTGTATGTATATATCATGATATCTTACCTACTTTTAATTTAAGATTAGAAAAAATACGTCTAGAAAATTTGATCATAATATCATCACGAATTCATTGAAAAGTTAGGAATGAACAGGAGTGTTCACTTCTACAACTTATATATTATTTATTACTTTGAATACTTAAGTACTCAAGAGAGGCCTTTACAGTTGTGAAAAGGATCGAAATGTTTGCTAAATTACCTATAGAATGAATTCAGAATTATCTATAAGAATATCCACTAATGACGGGCTTGGATACGAAAACTTATTGCAGACTATCTTCGCTCCCTGAATTATTAAATTTTCCAATTTGCCACTGACTCAGTGTAGGTGCTGAAGGCAAGCGCGTTGCTCACTATTATTTTTATTTAAATTTCTTCTTTCCATCTCTGTTCAAACGGTGTTATAGGATTTAGACTTTATTTTCAAAGTTAGTAAATTTTTGTAAACATATATAAGTAATAACTTCACATTCACACATGTAAGTCACTATATCTATAATGCAACGTATTAGGAAAGATGGATTTTCAGATATCCGAACACGAAAAAAGCATTTTTTATATATCAAAAACTAATTTCTACGGGGAGGATGACACCGCCAATTTATACTTGCAGATTTTATATCCTTAGATATGCATAAAATCTAAAACCTCCATTCGACCTAATTAAACTACATAATATTAGACTATTTTGTAAGTTTCATTTAATATAGTTGAAATACATACAACTGGAAAAAAGGAAAATATATATATATGTAATATACATATATTACATATATATATTTATGCTTTTTAGGTATATTAAAGTATGAAGTTTTAATTAATATGCTAATAGTATTCTTATCTATTTTTTAAATAAAATTAGATTTTTTACTTTATTTAAGAATCAATTAAGACGATGATCTAACCACATTAATTAATTTAATTTGTAGTAATGTTGTACTCTCAATTTCACAATTGGTATGTAGAGTTAGCCACAAACTAATTGGATTACATGTTTATTCCTGCGGTTTGTCACTTAACAATGGAGTGCATTATGCTTGCTATTTAATTCACAGGCTGCGTACAAACGAAATGTTGCTGACTAAAACCAATCTGGTCGATTCTAAATGATCTAGAAAAAAAACTCTTTTACAGTAAATCGGCAGGCGGGGGTTGAAACTAGATATTTTTAATATAGTAAAGTAGCATAGATAAATGGATATCGAAGGAATGAGCAAATATCATGTTAATCAGTAAAGTACCAAAGCAAAGTGCATATTCACAATGCAAATTATTATAGCATGGCTTTTTTCTGTTTTATACTATACACTTAAACCATATGCAGTTAGGTAAGTTTATATTTACAAGTATTAAAAAAGAGAATCTCAAAAAGATATTATGTAAATTAGAAGAAAAACGTAGGTATTCAATCCAGTGTAAGAAAACTTAAAAAAATATATATTACATTATTATTAAAATCTTATAATTTTTAAAATTAAACTTTTTCTGATATATATATTTATCGAGATTTCATTGTAATCTGTTATTGAAATCAATATTTATTATCCTATTTAATATTACGACAGATTAGAAATAAAATACAGAATATGAAACTAATATGAAATATCGTATATAACCCAATAGTTTTACAAACAACGTTCCTGTGAATAAATATAGACAAATTGTAGACTATACCTGTTATTTTGATTGTTTAGTTCTGATTTACCATCAGGCGAGTGGTTCGACACCTACGCGCCTAGGCACAAATGGATTCACATGCGATTGTCGATCCTGAAAATGAGAAATAATGATTTTGTTTTCTATTGACATCGACCTTGTTTGTGTAATAGTTTAAGATACAGACTTGTTTTCTAATTGTTACATGTTTAATCCTGGTACGACATAGAACATTTGTATTAATTAGTATGATCGTATATATAGACTAATTCCCAAATGGTCCTTTGAAATGCTATAAAAATAAAATAATTTCTTTATGTTTAAAATTTCAGCAAGTATATGAATTTTAAAAATAAAGACTAGAAGATTATGTGATATGCAAAGAAATATATTATTATACGTAAGTGAATAAATATGAAAAGATTAACGCAATTGTCACTAGTAACTACTATAGGTGTTTTTAAAATATTAGTGATATCACATTTATATATGAATATGTAGAGTTGACAATTATATAACAGTAAAAGAACTATGTTTATCGTCATAAGTATTATATTTAATACATTGCATTAGATATAAAATATTTTTAATTTGTTTTAACGTATTTGATTTTAAGGCGTAAATGAAATAGTTCTATTCTTATTAAATACAGCTGTAATCCAATTTGATTTATGATGCAATAGGTTAAGGTAATTTGACGCCTGTGTCAGAGATTGCCTGTCTTGTACTAACATATAACATATGTATTGCAGCAT
This sequence comes from Achroia grisella, assembly GCF_030625045.1. Taxonomy (NCBI): domain Eukaryota; kingdom Metazoa; phylum Arthropoda; class Insecta; order Lepidoptera; family Pyralidae; genus Achroia; species Achroia grisella. The sequence goes on from NW_026713059.1 coordinate 6,631,340, forward strand.
CACAGCAAAATGTGGAATAACGTAGCGAATCGCATAAAACTCTAGCACTTCGTAAAGGAGTTTGTATGTTATGAGTATATTTAGTACATCTGTAAAATTAGCATTTGCACTTGAAGTTATACTTCGTAGCTTTGAATACATTTATTAAAATGTATTTAAATGTAAATATCTTCATTTCTGTTATACTATTTGCAAAAGATGAAGTATGAATAACAGTTATTGTCAACTATTATCAACTAACTAAACCAGCAAACATTGTACCAGCTCTGTGCCAATTGTTTTTTTTAGGACTAATAATAAAAATATTCAGCCACTCCGCATAAATAATAAAAGAAACATATCCTTTTTCTTAAAATTTGTTGTCTTAGTATTACCGATATTTTAACAATTATTCTGTTATTCGAGACTGAGAAAGTATTATACTATTAAAGATCATGAAAATCGCATTAGCCATTTTTGTTATGAATTGTTTAAAATACCCATTTGGTTTATAGAATAATTACTCAGTAACATATCAGTAGAAAAGAAAAGATAAACACAATTTGTTAGTACTCATAAATATAATAAATAAATAGGCCTTTTGATCGTAAAATTATAAATTATTTGGAGTATTTGATGGTACTTAAAAAGTAGTGGCATTAATAATATGACAATTGGATTTAACAAAGACAAATAAACATTTTATTCCAATACTTGTCACAAAAAAAAACCTACACACATACATAAAGAACATTAATTTTGAGAAAAGTCGATATTCCATCCTCACTCTCATGAACTACGCAAACTTACCCATCCACTATAAAGTTGAGAGTCAGTATCGCAATTAAGCTTATATTCATTCACATATGGACATAATATAGTGTAATGTATTTTGCCATAATACAATTATGATAGATGTTTACCGTGGCTTCTCACGCAAGTAATCGATTATTCAACACCTAGTTTCTGATGAATTCAAGGCTACTTCAGTCAAGTTTGTCCTGACTGATTCTATTTCTATGCAATATACATAAAATTCTAGAATTCTGGTTAATAAATGAAATATAATCAAACAAGAAAGATCCCAGACAGTGAATACTCGTAATGTTACAAGAAGAAATGTTAACGTCATGCGCACACTTCAATATTAGTTTCTAGAGGGGCTGGTAAAGTGCGAGTTGTGACGAAGTAAAATTGTCTCCCCGTTTATTATACCGTTTTAATCAAGAAAGAAATGTTAAGCGACGTTGTCGCGTCGTGCTGTGTCACGCCTCTACTAGGAAATGGCCGGTTTGCATAGTTTTTGTTTTGCAAATATAAATCCGTCTCTGTTTTATAAATCGTTATACAATGTGTAACTAATAAATCAAGTATTGACTGTTAATCGAATTTGCATAATATCTTTTTAAATAACATGTGGATTCTGTATAAGTTTGTTTTTTTATAAATTGCGATAAAAAATATTTACCTGTAAGAGAAATATGATACATGATATTCATTAGCTGTAAAATAACAATAGTATAACAGAGACAAAAATATCTACAAGAATGAGTTGTTCTTTGTAACTAATATTGTAGTAACGATCCTTTTATTTTCGTATAATCTAATGAAAACGGAGTCTAAATAAAATAAGGTTGATGTAATTAGTACTAAATTTGTATTCAACTCAACTCGAATTTCGGCCTTTTATGTTGATTTATTTTCGTGACGCTATCATGCGTTATTATTTTGATATCATAATTAAATTTAAGTAAGATGGATACTTGTTTATATTTCTAATTATATTTAACGAGTCATTGGATGTCAAACTTGTTTCAGTTATATAATTTCTTAAAATATCTTTCTGTAATCAATATTCAGCAGTAGTATATATTGAATATAAATATATATTGAATAAACTTGTGATATCTAATCATACTAACTTTCTGATGTTTTAACTATATGATACCATGTTGCTATGAGAAATCATGATATATATATAATTAGAAATATGAATTTACATCAATATTATAAAGATTGCCTTTTTTCTTATTTTTAATTATAGATTGTGGATGGCTCATTTATCGAGGAAGACTAATAGGCTAAATAAAACATCACTCTACAACCAATAGGAGCAGAGGTGCAAAATGTAGATAATACGGGAGAAATGTGACGCAGATGAAGTTGCGCGGGTCACCTAGTACCTTATAAACTGTAAAAGTAAAAAGAAGTTAGAAAATATCTACATTTAGAAAGTAAATAAACTATTACGTACTAGTTTATTGATTTATTGAAAATTAAAGAAAGATTAATTTATATACATTTACATAGGTTACATAGGAGGTGTAGAATATTAGGCGTCGTCTTAAGTTCTACAATATTGGTCAGATTGAACTCAAGACCTAAGACTTATTTACTTGCTAAACCTCTGCGCTTTCTGTATGGATAACACTCTTTGAGCGGTGTACAAATCGTTTACTTAAATATCGTGCGCAGCTCCATCCATCTGGAATAACTCCAACGTTTGTGCACTTTCGTCTGGCTGCATTCGTCGACTGTCTCTTGTCTCCTTTCACCTCAAATGGGATTTCGCCAAGCTACTTGGAAGACTGTCTATAGATTATTTTTCTTATTCAATTCGTAGGTACTACTATTTTATACGAAAGAACTAGATTTCATTATCTGACTAGCTACGTCTACTACTTTGCCTTACATGTCTTTCTTTATGCCAATTTGCAGTTCTGGAACATTAATATTTACGTGAAAACAATTATATTGATGTGTTTAATATAATCAACATATTTAAGACTTTCAGTTCGTTAGATAAGTTAAATACGTTCAATTTCCTGAATATTTAACTTACTTTATAGGTTGGTTTTCGTCTACTTTTATACTTTTTTCGTTATTACTTATAATATCTATATGTTAATGTTAGAGTACCATGGTGTAATGATTTACAGCTTGATATGAACCCAACGGTGAATTCAAATTTGGCTGACATTAAATGACTATATGTGTAAATTGATATTTATATTATGACGGATTCTGATTTTTAATTAATCAGAAAGACGGCGGTAGGCTGTCTCCATGGGCCGTTGCATTTAAATAAACCTAGGTATTTGTGGACCTGTCAATTGTTGATTTTACGATTTCGACAGTTAACAATGCGTCTGTTGATGCAATCTGGGATATTTTATGAGTTTATAGCTTTGGTATTTTTAATAATAAAAAAATTGTTGTAATCCATGTAGATATTTGAGTGATGACAAAAATCAATTCAGTACTATCTATTCTAGTCATGTCGCACAACAAAGTATAAGGCGGTTGCGCTACTCTCATTTATACTTAATCCTATTTGATATATTGGTCCATTAGGAGCGCTGTCCCGGCTAGCTACTTGCCGAGATTGTAAGAAAATGCCAAGCAACGAGCGAACCTTATAGACAATCTCAACGGTTTGTTAACGATTTCACAAGTATACGGATGAAAAAACTAAGTCTATAAACTACATAGAAGTGTATTTTTAAATTACTTCTAATGTGTATAGTCTATTCCAGAAAAAATCGATATAATGTCTGTATATATTATTTTAATACTTATTAACATTGGGTTAGTAGCTGACGTGGAAACTGATACCAATAAGGCAACTGTTCTCATCATCTATAAGCATAGATGATGAGAGCAGTTGCCTTATTGGTTAGATTTGATGCTTTTATATAATGTCATTAAAGCCTATATACAAGTATATGACTTTTATACTGATTATAATGTATTCAGTTATGTATTTGTCGTAATAAACTGTAATAATTTCTGGTTATATTCAGATTAATCAAGACAAACTGTCTACAACTCAGAGCAGTGGGTTCATCTGCGTTGTTGTTCTGTTATATGCTTTATCAGTAAATTATTACAATTAAAAATCAACAACTACAAGAAGATTTAAGATTATTTTGTGTAATTAAACTAATAATTGAATATTTAATCCATTAGTACGGACAAGTTTATTTAACTTAATTATTTTGATTAAGAATAACTGATTACTATTAAATTAAGAATACCCACTCATTTAAAATTTAGTAAAGTTATTTAATTTATTTTTAACATCAGCTATCTGTGAATTATCAATCTATAACATAATACTTTATGTAGACTACCAGTCAATATGATACTATTTATTGTTGTGTTTTCAATACTTCACTCTCTCATACCCATTTCCCTATATCAGCTTTATTTATTTTCTAATCGTATTCTCTGAAGGAAAAAGATATTCAGCTTTAAGAAAAAGCGCCTATAGATACTATTTTTGTTTGCTACCGATAAAGAATTTCCACATAAATTGGAAATAAGAAAGTAATATTGATTGATAACCCAATTTAGGATGGTACCGAAGTGAAAGGATCGCGCAATCGGCCGAGAGCAAGCCTCAAAACGATGGTTTATCATACCATGTTCTTTCGGGTGTCATTTCGCGAAAATGGCGTAAATTGGACGGCACTTACTGGAAAAATAAGTGCCTAACAGCTAAGTATCTGGCGTTGGTATTTATTACTCGACGACAATAAATGTATATGGATATTCCGTTTAAGATAGGTAACACACATTTAAGGCACTGCGTTGGACTATTGTTTTATTTTTAAATATACAAAAGAATATTTCTAATGCTGTGTTTAATACCTGTTTATAACACATTGACTTAGCCATACAATTACGGACTTTGGAAATTCTTTATTATATCGATAGTATTTACATCTATACCCATATAATTAGTATGAGTCCACCATGTCAATTTTATTACGATTAGATGTTGGTTTTATCATATAGAAAGTATAGTTATATATTTTTAATTTTTATGCCGACGTTAGTACACTAAACAAATGTACCCAATACATAGATAAAGGAATTATCGAATAAAAACGGGTTACAAAAATAGCATCATGAATCGAGTTTGCCTTAGATAGAATTTGTGGAAATAAAATTCAATATGTACTTATCAAGATCCGGCATTAATCTATTTTGTTTGCGCGCTTCCTTTCACCTAACAATAAAGGCTGAAAAGGGGAGCCTTTTAAAGTCGGTTTTAAACGTGATACATTATCAAAGTGGCGTTGCTTTAGAGCTTTTCTCGGTATCGTTGGAAGCGACTCGCGGATAAATGATTGATGGCAACGGCGGCATCGGTGCGCTATCACGCGCGACTTTCACTTACAGGGAAAATATTTTACACATTCCGTGCCAAACGCCCAGTGAAATGAGAAACGAACACTCCCGTTACGTACGACAATGACGAGACAGTCATCGCCATTATTTTACACATTTTTATCTTAAACAAGCAACTCCGCTCCTACTTTTTCTTAGTTAATATAATGATAGGACATTTCATTGTAGAAAGTAAAGTAAAATTATTACCGTAATGATCTCCATAGATAAAAAAAAAATTAAGTTAGTCTTTTATAAATAAATATTTTGAGTCTGTAACTTAAAAGGTCCTTGAAGTTTACGTAGTACATGCAACATTTTCGTTGTCTATTAACGATGTAAATAATAATTTACTTCGTTAGATCGGTGTACATTTTAATAAATAAGTAATAGACTTTTTTCTTAGGGATGAAGACTAAGTCAAGTTTTATATTATATATATTAGTATTATTTAATATACTAGTAAGTTCTAAGCCAACATTATACTAATAATTACTTGTGTAGTATTAGTATAGTATTTCTTGATCGATTTCCGAAACAATTTATATTTTATCAACATACAGATTATTAAAATATGGAAGTAACGTATTCAGAAATACATAACAACTTTCAGAATAACAACATCGAACATATAACACGGCTGACGAACGTTGTTATCCGGTGTTCCTCTAACCCCAAACTCGTAATACTATAAAATGGGGTTCGACGTAAAAGTTTTCCGACAGGAATCCGTGGTTGTTTGTGCATCATTTATTTATTTCAAAATATTCAAATTTGTTCGTTTCATATTACACATGTGGTAGGAATCTTTGCCTGCGTATATCAAACGGAGTTGGCTTTGAGTAAAACTTTAAAGAGCCGCAAAGGTTCATTTGAATGGAACTTGGTGTATAATTTGCATACTTATTTACATTATCTCTGCAGCACACAAGTGGGGCCCTTTCATTATCAAATTCGTAACACAGGGGAGGACGGGGCGCGCTGTCTGAATACAAAGTTGAAGTTGAAAGTGATTATCAGTAAATTCCATGCAAAAAATATCACCCGATTAACAAAGCAATAGAACTATAGGAGGGCCGGAACAAAAAGCTATGGAGTTGGAACATAACTTCAACATATTTGTTTTTTGTATATTAGTGGTACAATATTGTAATCTATAGGACTATTCTGTCTTACAATAGGACTACATAGGTTAATATTAGAACAGTGATATTAAATAATATATCTTCCGTACATTCTATTACTGAATACTTTTCTTCTTATTGTATACGTGACCGGTTTTAATAGAAAGGTTTTCGTTCTGAGCCTTAATTTTTCCTTTATTTCTAAATATCCGATACTTTCTGGAAGCAAAATTTTAGACATAATTATAATATTTATTGTATGAAAACTAATCAATTAAAATTTACAAGCCATGTCAGAAGTAAGTTCTTGTATTTTCGTGTATATGTATGTAGTTCTGTTTAACACAGAATAAAATAGACGTAAATTTATCCTAATAATATTTACATTTATTTTATTATATATGCAATAATTTAGCATATTGATTAAGTCAATGTTGAAGGGGTAGAAGGCAGTGAACTGCTACATTCGTAATAAATTTACATATTATAAATTCCAATTTAAAATTTTCTACACGCTGTAAAAATGGTAAGATTATCATTAAAAGCATGGAAAGCCTTATTCTGTCTTAATTATTGAAATAAGGTAAAGCTATTTGTCATGTACATTTATCGTCTATGAGTTTCTAACCCATGAAAGTCTCAAACATCACAGTGGTCAGTCATCCATACCTGGTAAGCCCCCTCAGTAAACGACATTATACAGACCTTTTTGTTAAAACTTTTTAAGAAAATAATATCGATGAAAACTTCATCAGATTTTATTTTTTATATAATAAAAAGTTATGTATATTATAACTCATACCAGAGCTCCATGGATCTACAATATTTCTACACTAGTGTAAATACTAAATACCACACGCATAAATGGGAAATTGTATTATTAAATTATTTCTTGGTATCTTAAGTGTCTTTAAAATTTGACAGTGTATATTTGGCATAATATTTTGCTACCTTTTAGTCAATCAGCATACTTCATGTTATACAAGTAAAGTCGTGGGCAGTTAGTTTAAAAATTGAAAGATTAAATAATATTTAATTACATTTAAATATGTGTATGAAAGTCGATAATATTCCTACTGTTAAACGACGATAACGATACTATTCAAGTTTACGTATATAAAATGTAGAAAAGATTTACGGTGCGGTGCGGTCTATCTATCCATCCTTCCCATTACTATAGCCACATATTTCAGCAACTACTTCAGTCGAAACTTTGCCGTCACAATAATTATATCCGAACTTACTAATTTCGTTTAAATTTGTATTGGTACTTTCTGTAACAAAATTGTGTAAACAATTTTGTAGCAGGTATGTAGTGTAGTTATTTTTAATGAATATGCAATTAATGTTTTAATAAAGTAAAATAAAAGATCTGAACTTATAGCGATGCTACGAGACGTCTGCGATGTAGGTATTACTAATGAATAAAAATTGCCTGAAGCATAACGAAGTCAACCAATTGAGATGCAATTTTATCTATTTTTTGTGAAATTTACTAGAGGGTTCCTCGACGTGAAGATAATTAAATTCAACCCTTTACTCAGAGGAAAGTCGTAAATTAGAAAACTAAACTGTGCGGATCTCACCCCGGGATTCAATTAGTTGCTAATCATATCTGAAGGGTGTGAGCGGATCGATCGAGGTACCCTTCTATGCATCTTAACTGACGACGGCAATCATACAAGTGACACAGGAAAGACCGATCGGTTGATAATTTTCCTCATTTGTTTTGTAATTTAGTTAGTTTAAGATATAATTTGCTTGCTTATTCAGTACACTAATAATTACTTTAGTTTACAATCTAATAAACAACATCTAACACAATTTACTAATCTCCTGTATGTAATTTCAAAATTAGTTAATAAGAAGATCTCAATTTGACAGTATTTTTTGTACCTATATTACGTTATGTGTTCGCTACTTTTATAATGATTTCGATGACTCTCTTTGTAATTATTCTATGTTCTTCAAAAGGAAAGAAAATAAAAATAACTAGGTAGTTATAACTGTAAGGTGTAAATACAGTTTTGCTTTTTTATATCGTTAAATGTGAATAAAACATATAGGCAAAAAATAGCGAATGATACCTAAATCACTTTGAAATAGACAGCAGACACACATAGGGTCCTCGTGTAATGCTACAAACATTTGTGAATGCATTCGGAAACGACACCAATAGCGTATGCATTTTACCGGGCGTCGAGCATAGCACTTTTCCAATCCTTTTCTAACATTTCTCTTGCAAGCAAGTCATTCGACTGTGAACTCTTATACAGGACTGATACTTTGTTATGCTGCAGATGCATTCGCATCTTAATATTGTATATTACTACAGGTACTGGCAATGCTCGTATTACTATTTTCGTTCTAGTGAACATAAATATATATATTATGCTGCTACATATGCAGTTTACTTTTTGTATACAATGGTTCTGACTGGAAATTGGAATATTCTTAATAAAATATGTGACATAATCGGTGAATATTCGATTTATGTATCCACAGTAGTTATATTACTAGGAATATACTTGAAGTATAGTCGTAATAATATGTTTTCAATTATGTAGATGTTGGGATAATATTTGTACTTATTTTTGAATATTTTCAACGAAAAGTAATAACCGTCACCTATAACATATTTTATAAAATTATTGGTAACCTAAAAATATTTATTCTATACGTTTTATCATAGCAAACGAAATTGAATCAGTACTGTACATATCTTTTAAAGTCTATAATATGTCCAAAGAAAAATAAGATGATGACAAAGAAAGTGAGAGAGAGGGAGGGAGAGAGAGATTTTTAGAGAATTATGGAAGCCTTAAGGGTGTATTAGGTATTAATTACGAAAATACTGAATTGTTACGTGTAAAAAGAAAATGTAATCTTCGTAAAAATATATTTCAAACAAAATATATTTACAGCTTTTAGTAGCAACAACAACAACGTTCATTTTCACAGCGACTAAAATGTTTTATCATATATCTCGTATTTTTATAATGAAAGTCTGTTGAATCTAGTTGCAAAGTTTTCTATTGCTTCGCAGACGACTAACAATGCAGTCGTGGCAAATAGTTTGAAAGGAATGTATTGTTATGGCACGTTGCTAGCCAAGAATGCAACCGATAGAGTTCGTCGCTCGATTATAGTCAACTACTACAAATACAGAATTATTGTCCTGAGCCTCCAACTTCTTCATATAGATAGGTTTTAATATAATAAAATTGCTCCGACATCATTTAGCTGCTGCAAATATTACTTTAATCCCAAAGCAATAAAGTTTAAGCGTCTGAGCTTGCGGAGAATGCAATAAAACCAACCTTTATAAATTAAAGACTTGCGGTCCAACTCCTAGTTATTTCTTTCTAACTAAGGCTAAGAGGCGTAAGAGTGAAACATTGTTGTCTCTCTCACTGGAGTGTCACGATTATATTGCAAAGGCTGCTGCAAGATGACGGGGATGAAATTCTTGGTACCTCAATGTTATCTTATGAGGCGGTTTACGTTAATATTATGTTAACACAAGCCTGTAATAAAATTATATTCTTAGATAAAGTTTTACTGTTTGTAAACTACAAATTTTAATATTTATACCAAGTTGTCCATTTACGCCATAAAAATGCGCATTCAGTTCTCATATTTATGAATATTATTTATTGAAACATCTGTTTTTATGACAGATCCATTATGAAGTAGGCTGAGCGAGCCTAGTGCTGATAAGCTCTATTTTATGCCACTATAAATATGAGAATCCAAATATAGAAAACTTGTATTATACTAAAGCCTAAACTTAGTACTCTTCTGTGCTATAGTGCAAAATGTTTTATTATATACTTTTTTTTTATTATATTTTCTTTTCAAGGTAAATTTTACTTTATCTAATATATCAGATATCCATCCATCCATCTACTATTTACATGCATGAAAATTGAACATTGTAAAACTCGTCTCAAGGGTATATACAGAGTTAATAAATTATAGAACAAGAACTGACATCAATCTTCACAAAATTGATATGGGATCAACACCTTGTCAATATAAAAGGCAGAGTTATCAAGACTAAATCAGGTGTGGATTTGAAGGTCGCCTGTGTTTCAGTCTTCTGAATCTTACTTACAACTCCGTAATAACGGCTAGTCAAATTATGACACAGGTTTACCTTTGACAAAATTTTAAAAATAGAGACTATATATGTATAATTTGTAGTACAATCGAATTGAGTATTCTGTTAAACTGATCTGTAATTTATTTATTTGATGCAGGCAATAAGTTGCCTTAATATTAAGATATTATACTTTAAATATTAAGATATTATTTATAACAATATTGGCTCATATAATATATATATCTATATATGTAAAATGAGATAATATTTGTATATGAATAATATGATAAAATAATAATATTGTATTTGTCGTCTCCACACTCACTAGGGCAATCTGCCACGGTAGCGGAGGTACAGCACTCCCTTCGGGCTGTAGTCTTCCTTCATGAAGGTGGACAGCATGTTGGTTGTGACTAGATTTCAGCTGCGTCACTCTCAGGTTTAGTTTAATCTTAGACTGGATGTAGTCGATAATATCCTGTTCTTTGGTCTAGGCGGGACAGGTACATGTCGACCGTAGTCGGAAATAGCATATCAATAAAATTCTATACTCTAAAGGGGATAATGTAATGACAGTACCTGAAGTAGTAGTGATATGTGTACCATCGAAATGTAGCAATTTTACACTTAGACTCCTCTCACTACGGTAGTAACATTGTTTATTTTTCGTTACCTGTAAGATAAAAAGGCGACAATGTGGAAGGGCCTTAAGTGCCGGCTACTTTTTACTGCGGGACTATTTCCTGCCGCGCGTCATATAGGCGGGGTTGGTGTCCGTGTAAAAGCAGGTTTATGACGAACACGTGCCGAGCTCGACGACGCCGGTGATATCGACTACTTCAAACTTTTAGTACTATGTCGTATATATGGGTGTGTCATTGTTACAATGATTTGAGTATACATTAACAGTATCGAATCAATTTATATTTATATTATAATAATTAAAGAAGAGACTTCCGTCAGATGGAATTAGAGTAAATATACAACGTAGATATGACAACAACGAAAAAAGGATCTTGGAATACCAATTTGTAAACATCGTTAGCATATTTACACTAATAAAAGATTGAAGGACTGTAGTAGTTACCAGGAGTACTCTAGTTCAAACGCTATTAGTTTCACTATAATATTTTTTTATATCATCATGACTATCTAAAAGTTTATTTCTGTTTTCCTAAATGAGAGACATATAGTACTTAGAATAAGGAAATCCAAGTAAATAAACAATATAATTGCAAAAAATGTTATGGGGTATATGCACAATCAAAACAAATACTAAACTTTTATTCATATAATATGTAATATTATCTTATCTGTGACATAACTAAATATGTATTCATATAATAAACAAAATATGACATCAAGTAATGTTAGTTTTCTCGGCTTCAACGGCTTTGTGAGTTTTATGTATACATAATATGTTTTTTTAATAATATTCTTTTAAACAATGTAAGAGTTCCTTAAATCAGCGTATTTTTTCCGGAGTTAAATTTCTTCGTAAAAATATACATTTATAATATTAGTACAGATATAACGACCAAGCTCGCAGACAAATCTCATAGATCTCAATCAAGAAATTAAGAATTATCTAGACTGTGACAACGAGAGAACCAACGGACTGGACTAATAGCGGAACATTAATCTTCCGCCCAACGTGTTTTTTTCAACATTAGTTGATATTAGTTCGAATGGAGATCTCCGAGTCTTTTATGTACCTAACTCACACTCAGTTCATATCCTAAAGCAACTTGGTTGTACATATATTAATATACAACAGATATATAGACTGTATGAACTAACAACATATACTTACAAATTTCTGTTATACATCTGATGGCTGTAGATTTGTTTGCATACAATTGGAAATTCCAATAGTCTAAATATTTTTAGTTCTTTAATTGACAAATGTTTGATTCGTCATACAAACTTTTACCCCCTTATTTAGGGATAAAGGATGACCTATGTCATCTATCTTAAGGCCAAATTCCATTAAGATCCGTCTAGCATCAGACAAAGTAAGACCAAGCGCAAACCCATTATTAATAAAAAAAAATACTCACACGGACAGAGAGATATATTTTATTTATGATAGATATATTTTAGTATGAAATAATATTGTTAAAATAATTCACCAAGATAAAATCTCTGAACATAGTTGTTACCCTGTGGTAACTGAATTAATTTGACCATTTAACATTTACTGTTAAATGGTCAAATTAATTCATACAATTAAATAAGAAGTCATATTACAAGTAATAGAACAGAGTAAGTTTGAAAGAAGAGATATTACCTCTTTATTACTTGTTAGCGACATTGTATGTCCTCTGCCTAACATGGCTATTGCACCAGCTTATTTCTTTGCTGTGGGGAGAGATTCTATTGCTTGGTTCTGTGTTTTTATAGCAGACGAGACCCTAATTGACACTTCTGCACACTTCATTAAGTGCAACGTTCATTGTGGGGGCGGACGCTCTGCTATTCTATAAGGTTTTTATTCTATTATTGGATACTGTAGCCTTATTGATTTTTTTATTGCAACAATATACCTACAGTACCCTTTTATTTTAAAGATAACGAAAAGCTATAATAATAACTTTATGTATATAAAATACATGTTTGTACATATACACAGTAACATAATATCGGTGATACATTATTATGGTTAATAAGCCACAACTTTCTATAGATGAAAACATTTATAATCGACAATATTTTTGAAGTTGATCCATTATAAGCAAGCATACAGAAAATATATCTTTGATCTTAATAATATCAGTGTGGACTAAGAAATTTGGCTGCCATGTCATATATAAAACAAACATTTAATATTATAATGCAAAAATTCTACGATGTAAATATAACATATACCTATATGATATTTGTCAAAATGGAATGATGGATCGCTTATAATTTATTTTACTTATATGTACTGTAGAACCTTCCCGCTTTACAAGCAACGCAACGTCAGCGAAATTGGTTCCTTGGGGACTTTTTCTCCAATTATCGGCGAACGTCGGGGTCTGTATTGTTGATCGGTATAAAATGCGATACGAAAACCTGTCTTTATGCCTGTTAGTAGGTATATTAAAACGATGAGGGTAAACAAATTGCAATACTTGTGGGCCTTATTACCCGTCACATCAATCATAGAACCCCAAAAGTATACGATTACCTACCGCTTGAAGCATTTCAGTAGTGCGTTTTTCGCTTCGTGATTTATATTATCGAATAACATAGACAAATCTGATTTTAATTAAAATAAAACTTAAATATAAAAGAGAGAACATAATAATCTAGATAAAATTTAAATAAAGAACATAGGTATAAAATGTATACCAAATAAAATTTTATAACCATGGTGCTCTATCGCGGTTTTATCACGAACATCGTAACAAAAGAGCGAAGAGTGGCGTACACTTTACGAGGGGCTGTTTACTGTAGCAGTTAATAAAAAAATGTAATCGACGGTGTGACGTCACAGGCCAGTGAGCTGGAGCGGACGAGCGGCGCGAACCGATCGGCGTGCGGCACCCACAACACTCCGCAAATACGACAGATAGCCCCCGTCCGGAAATTCAATCAAGCTCGCACGGAGATTCGATCAAGATTAGGGTAATTAAAATACCTAACTTTTTATCAAAACATACCACAAATGAAATGTAATTTCAAACCGGTTTCAAAAAGGAGATTCTAATCAATTTCTTGTATATTGTAAAGCGAAGTTTCGTCATCAATTTCTAAGATTCTTTCCATAATCGATGGTGTTTACTATTTATTCACCTCTTACTAATTTAGTTACTATAAAATTCAATTGAATATTTTAGATCGTAAAATTTGTTACTGAATTATGCTGTAATTGTAACAAATATTTCCAACGGCAATTATAAATCGTACGCTTTTATAATAGAATAGAGCTTTATAGTAATATGAGATTACACAACGATGAGATTTTAATTACGATGTAATAACCATGAAAGTGGTAGATATTGAGAGAGACCGGCTAGCTCTCGACTCTCGACTTATTTATGTCCACTATAGAAATTCAATATGGAGTCGATGCGGCGACGTGGTCGAAGGTAATTAAAAATACGTCACTCGCAGCCGACCTTTCAATTCGAGCATATGTCGAAATTCGGAATGAATCATTTCCCATTTATATTTGTACCCAACAAACGAGCTGCTTCCTATGCTTGGAAATTATTTTTATGAGCAGAGTATTACAACGCAGTATGTGAAAGGCTTCTCAGATTTATTCAATTTAGTTTCCAAATGAGAGATTTTCAATTGAATATTTCTACGAAATAAATCTCTGTAGTTCAAAACGTTTTAGAAAATGACTGATTACTTTCGGAGTAAAACTAAAGGTGATAGGGGTTATAGTTCAATGACTTTTTTAAATTGCCTTGAATGTTGCAGTTGTTTTATTTAAACCGCAAATGATTCCAAGTATAATTTGAAAAAAATAATCCATTTCTTTCAATGTAGGCAGTGTAGTTTAAGAGATTGCACAAATGATTTTCGTATTTTCTGTAGAATAAATATAAAATAAAACAACACGTATTATAAAAGTAATAATGTTCTTATACTGAGATGTTTTACTAGAGTTTATGTTTCTAGTATAGAGATACATACTCTTGTAAAATGCATGTAGGTACATACATATATCATAGAGTAAGTGTGTCAGAAATATATAATTTAATAAAAAAAATCTAATTTTATAAAGACAATATTACAAAGGTAAGGCACGATATTGGTAAATAAAAATATTAATTTAACAAACAATTTTTTCTCGTTATTGCCTTTATATTTTTTCTAATCTGGTAACTTTAATCATTTGAAAAAAAACTGAATAACTTTAATATGTAAATATAATACAAGTAAATAGAGTTGTGTTGTTTTTGAATCTGTACAAACACTTGAAATATTATATCTATACTATTATAAAGACAATGTTAAATCTATATTGTCATCCCAAAGAACGTGATTTCGTCACTAGGGAGATGTCTTATTATTCAACGAGTGAGAACGTCTCTGTTCTGGTGTACTAATTTAACTTTAGGGTAAATACACCCTTCGGGGTATTTCCTTACCCCGGTATCAGCCGACATGTAGATTAATGGTATTAATAAAACACATTCGTTAATTGCAGCCGGGTATTACAGCTTGTCTATGTTTTATTACTGTAGACAATTTTAAAAATACTCATGGAGATTTTCATTGCACTTATATAACAGGGTAATTTTAAGAAATTTGGACCAAGTTTTTTCAAATTCATTTTCAAAGGCTTTCAATAATCAACAAAATGTATTTATGATACTTTTTATAGATCATTTACAAAAATAAATTATGGGTATAGTGTATTGGAGTAGTCCATTTTATCCATTTGCCTTATACAATGTAATGATTCTATTTCATTATACTATATAGGTATACCTAGATATTATCCCATAACTGCCTCACTCGTGGTAATTGTATCTGCATAAAATTACGATTAGATAAAATAACGCTTCTAAAATACAATTTTTATAGTTTATAGTGTAAATTGTAAAAACTCTATTCTTAACTTTAAATTATTTAAATCTTTAGCATGGTAAATATAATTTACTAAAAAAATAGATTTTTCAAACAAACCACAAAGCCTCCATATTACGACGAAAACTATATGTATATATTAGATGCATATCATAGCATATGCATTACATTAAAATTGAAAAATTACTTTTTAAGACGAAAGGTGTTCCACTTTATTTGGCTGTCCGCTATTCCATAATTTCCCATAGAAACTGTAAGGTAAAAGTTACATTTAGTTTCCCTGTAAATCTTCCAGAAATTACTTTTTAGCTTTCAATAAACAAAAACTATTTGTTTCTTTCAAATAATAATGTGATGTCATTTCTAGGTATAATAAAATTACAAGATACTAATCGAGATAAAACTGTCTACAACTCTGTGGGGGCAGTGAATCAGAGGGTGGTCCTCTGTGCTATCCTGTCATAGCAAAAATGTTTTTTACTATAAAGCTTGGACATATCTTAAAAAGTTATTGATAAATTATCGCTAAAAAATCCTAATAAATTTTTAACGCAATGCCATAATTACCTATTACTACTGTAGTACTGATTATAAATAAACGTTGTTATTATAGCTAACAGAAAAAAAAAGTATAAATCTTTCTTATTCCGTCTTATCATGGATTATAGAAAAATGGGTTGATTTAATATAGGAATTAAATAAAATATAATTAAAATTGTGACTTGTTTTATAATTTTTTTATGATAATCTAATCGACTAGATGTAATTTACTATATAAAAATAACTCTGTAAAGTTCTGTATTTTTATTGCTGTAATTATGTAATTGAGTAGTGATTAAGTTGACTGATTATATAGGCTTCTATGTATTATAGTATGTTCATGTAATTTGTTTAAGTACCATAGATTTAGATGCATATATAAGTTGTCGCAATGCGTTACAATACATAACCATAAATTAGAATTTACTAACTAGTCTTACATAAAGTTTAAAATCAACTATGAAAAAGAAAATATTTTTTAACAAGTACGTTCCTGACTATAGTACTTTAGTGCTTTGATAGTAAGTATCGGTAGGCGGTTAGTTTTTTTAGTTTAGTTTTATATTATTTGAGGTACTTGTTTGTATTCTTATGTGATACTGTATAAGAAAAGAAAACTATAATACATAAATATAAGTATAGAGATAGA
Organism: Achroia grisella; assembly: GCF_030625045.1. Lineage (NCBI taxonomy): Eukaryota > Metazoa > Arthropoda > Insecta > Lepidoptera > Pyralidae > Achroia > Achroia grisella. The sequence continues at coordinate 6,648,444 of NW_026713059.1, forward strand.
AAATAACATTGCACATGCATTCGAGTACATATGCCATAAGCGTTGGTTGTAAAAGATAAATATATCCTCATCATACACTAGAGTTTCATAAGTTATATTGACTTCCAAGTTGTCTCGGGGAAGAATTAGTTAAAAGAACCAAATGACCAAAGTAATACATTACTGCGGGGAGGCGCATCTGGTCAGCCCTGAACGAGTGCTGTGTCCTGATTTATTTTCAGTATCCATCACTCGCCCGCGCTCAGCTGAGATGTCTTGTCTCCCCTATCCCTCTCATCGTTTTACACTTTCGGAGAGAGCAATTAACTATCCTACGATATCACTGGACCTGTTTTAAAACAAGCTTATACTGGCATGTGGCGTACGAAAAATTCCTATGTCTATTTTGAGGACCGATTTTGAGCAGATTTCAGCACGTTATAAAGGTTTGTAATCATGAATAATGATCTGGTTATTTTCTCTATGAATATTATATCTGTATTTAAAAAAAACAATTATTGAGTACAGTTGTTTTGCAGAACTTGGACTATCATTTATTTATTTGTTTAAAATATTTCACTAAATAATTTATTACAAGTCAATTGAAAAATATAGTCGACTTTCAGAACAAGAGAGAATAATGTGAACGAATACGAGTATTCAAGGACAAAGAGAATATTATATTAGTGATAGGCGTACCAGTTAGAGACAGAAATGATGAATGAATAAATGCATGCGGCTCGTAGATTACCTGCCCGATTAAATTTCCAACTAGCGCCCCTGTCTAATTCAGTGTTAGTGGCACAAATTCGTTTAACATTTAAATTATATTCTAGCCAACCAATTCGAACAACTGTGTCCTGAATTAATAACGTCGAAAATATTTAGTGGCGCACATTTTGCTAGATTTTCGGATTGCAATTTGCATGTTGGACGTCAATCCGTTGGATGCGTTAAGCCCTAGCACTGAATATTAATGTGACTACGAGATTTCGTTTAACTTTGAAGAGTTTATTATTGTTACCATACAGTAGGTATCTGTATATATTACGATTAATTACACAATATGTTCTTGTTATATTTTATTTTGTATATTTATAAAATGTGTATTTTAATAAAAAAAAGAAGACATTTATGTATAATATTTTGCATATAAAGTTGCTGTTATTTTTTAAACTAATTTGACCCACAGTTTTTTTATGTTAAATTGTTTTGAACTCACTTTCCTCAGGGTTTAAATCGTTATAATATACCACTAGGTCACTATACTCTCTAAATAATAAGAACTATTTATAAAATTTGTACTGCTTTTACTTCATTTCATAGCTTAGTAAGTCAATTTACTTCATTACTGTTTTGTTTCAAAACTCAAGGATTTCATATAAAAAAAATATATCTACATATTTTGAAAAACATTTTCTACACTTCTATAAAGAGGAAGTAGAAAGTTATTTTTAAGTAAATAAATTGAGTCGAATTTGTAATTGCATTATAAGGGTTGTCTTAACAATAATATTGATAGGTATGAATTATAAATAGAGTGACAACCTATCCAAAATCAATAATACGGCTTTGTTGATCGGTCCGAATTATGTAGATCTAGTGTTCAATTTAACCGTTGGTGTTATATACATACATATAATGTAAAATATTCATTCTTATTGTGTTGTACTAAACTTTAGATATAGGTATACAATAATTACTTAAAATGGAAAAAAGAGTATATATGCACTTATTTATTCCATAAAATATTTGTTGTTGTTTAGTTTAGAATATGCAGTAATTACTGCTGTTATACATATTAAGAAAAAACTCCCTGATTACCTGCTGTTCAAACTAAACAAAAGATGTTAAAGTTTATTACTTTATTATTACAATATTTAATAAACATAATTATACATATTTTTATTTAGTGAGATTAAAGTAGCATTTTAATGTAAGTAGATTCCAAAAAAATGAATATATGTTGTAGAGACATACTTTTCCAAATATCTAGTAAGTAGGGGTATATAATCAAATAAAATGATGAAAAATTGGGGGAGTATTGAAATAATAATTATCGTTAGTAATTTTGTTTGCAAACCTCCTGTTTGATGTATTAGACAGTAAATGAGTAGGGATAAAAATTGAAATCTTTTTATATTTAATGAAAAAAGGAAAATATTATATATATAATATAGCTTAAAAAAATATTAAATGTTTTGTTTGTAAAATTCTCTAGTCTGAAATTGTGTAGGTAAGTGTGAAATGTTTTCTCGCACCCCATACTATCCATAATGGTGTTTACTTCTCAGGGGTGAGGTCAACTACTATTTAATCTAGCGTGAATGATTTATTGATGTTTTGAACTACTGTAAGAGATTACGCACCATGGATTACGTCAAATGAGAGTGAAGATACCAAGATACCGACTTTGGTTCCTTAATTTTTTGAAAGAAAATACTCTTTCTATATGACAAAATTAGCATAATTTCAATACGGAATAAAATTAATCAAAAATGTTATCTTTTCTTAAATAACTCGCGCAATATATAGCTATAAATACATACATACATACAGTAACTATAAATTTACATGCTTCTGATATTGAACCTCGTTCTCCTAGAAGTTATCTGATAATGCTTGGTGACAATCGCTGTCATCAAGCATCATCATTATCGCTTTATAATATAGAACTAGTTACTCGTCCCGGCTTCGCACGGATGTACAGGTATTATATATGTACCTTTCTCTAGAATCACTCTATAAGTTTAAAAAAACCGCGACAAAACCCGTTTCGTAGTTTTAAAGACTTAAGAATATATATAGGGACAGACAACGACAGCGACTTTGTTTTATACTATGTAATAATGATAAAATAAACATGATTTATATTTAGATGCAAAAAAATGGTCAAAAATAACAAATAGCCCGCTACCTTTGAAATGCGGATATAAAATATTTATTTATTATTTTTATTTTATTTTTACACTTTTTTGCACCAGTTAAGGAAATATTAATTACTATAAAAATATGTATAACAATGACGAGTACAAAAGGCGGCCTTATCGCTAAGCAATCTCTTACAGGCAACCTTTATTTACAGATATCATACAAATATATCATATTTGTTTATTATTAGAAAGTATCTCTCATGAGTACGATTGGCGAAGAAAGTGTATAACTTGTTCCGATGGAATTATCTTTGTAATTAAATTACAATTTGGACAGAATTGTGTCATTGTAGGATTAGTCTCGCAAGTTATAAATAACAATAGATAGTAAAGTTGACAAAATAACATTCAAATGACTTTCAGCCAGCTTACTTGTCTATTTGTTTCTAAGAAATCTTCAGGAGTGCCAATATTTTTAGCTTTATAAAATAAGAAAATCAACCTTAATAAATTTAAATACTGTATTACTTAAGTCGCATTTGTTCTTTTTACTATTCTTCAGCTAGTAACAAAATAAATGGAAAATGTAGTTGCTTACAAACATCAATAGTGATAATAAAAATATTTTCAAGTTTATCTATATATTATGACAATGTATGTATATTGACTTCCATTACTATACAATCAGCTATCGCAAAACTAACTATGAGATACATAATGAGCATAAAAGTATCCACGACAAAGTTTTAACTTTAGTGATCACTGCTATTTTATGCTTTTAATACTGTGCTGTCTTGACTTTTGTGATTCGTTTCATCTATTTTGATGAATTGTTTCCTAAAACTAAAAAAATAATGATTAAATATGGAAATATTTAATTATTATTCTTTTATTTCTAGGATTTATTGTATTTTCATTGAGAAATTTTGGACTTTTGCGAAGGCCTTTTACTTTTTTTATTACCTCTGAAAACAAGGATGTCCGTTTTGACCGGTCTCTTTTTACCTAATTTCGTAATTCATTGAAATTTTAAGAACCAAATTACTGAAATCGATATTGAATAAGACAATCTGTTTTATAAAAAGAGGGTGTCTCGTGTTGATCAAAATATACGTCTTTCTTAATGAAATTAGCTAAAAGTTTAACCACCTGTTCCGAGAGCAGTGGTGGGGTATAAGGGGGCGAGGGGACACCGCTCTTCCGAAATTTACCTACTTGCTTTAATTAGGCTTGTGTAGGCTTACGGCCGGTCATTTTTCTTGTTTAGCCGTAATTGATAAAGGGCGCACACAAACCAGGGCAAACCGCATCAAATAGTACATAGATTCATGGTTTACTTCCTGTATTTAGATATGTACTTTCGTAATAAACATTTCCATACTAAGCTTAAATTAAAAAAAAAAACAAGTTTTATGTATGTATATATTTATGAAGAAAGGCAAATAGAATGATGTTGACACATTCTGCGCTATAACAATTAATATAATAAAGTTTGTATCAGACAGACAAGCGTGAACTAAAAATAAGCTACAAAATATAATAAAGTTTGTATCAGACAGACGACAACAATTGCATTATACATAGATAATAACAACATCACAGATACAGAATACATTGTATTGGTCTGTTGACATGGATCATTAATCTTTCAAAAGAACAGTATATTATTTTTAGGGAAATATTATTTGATGAATATCCAAATCGTTCACCAAGTACACTTGTAATAGTCGGTCACAAATTCATTGCAGTAATCTACTGTTCATATCAGTACCCACTTTTTTAATTATTTGGAGCTGGGTCCAACGTCCAGCGTCTTCATAACTTCTCATATAAACTATCTTAACACCAAATTCCATTAAGATCCGTTAAGCCGTTTAATAGAGAATAGTAACATACAGACAGGTAGTCACATATACAGACACGTTCGAATTTGTATTATTAGTATGGAATAATTTGTATTATTATATATTGCGTGTCTAACAGATTAAAATGTTTAGACTCGCTATTTACCTACGTAGGTATTATAAGTTTCTCTTCACATTTTGCCCGACTTCAATAAAAAAGCGTTTCTACTTATTTCAACCGACCCTCACTTTATATGAGAGCAGATTATTAATTAAATACGTTTATTCATTGCAAAACTGTGCTGAAGGAAAGGAAACTGAAGGAAAAGAAAAACAAGACCAAGACTGGTGAAATTTTTCTCGGTCTTTGCGGGTAAAATATTTTTGAACAGATTTTATTTTTTAAAAGTCTATATTGTTTTTTTATTTTAAATAGATTTTATAGCCAGACTTTCTATTAGGTAAAAATAGCCAAATAAACAATTTAAGCCGATTAAATATCAAATTTGTTAATTAACAAATTTGATATTTAATATTATCGCACCTCTACAATATCCACTCTTCATGTTATTTAGAGTCTTTAACAAATAAGCCGACAAGCTTTGTACGATACTCATATGATTTAGTATAAAATTTACATGGAAGCAAGCTTTTAAGTGGATTGAATGAAAATATTTACAAATTGGCCTGCAGCTGGATTAAACAGTAAATTTTCATATCCTCATATTAGCGTTTCCCCTTTATGAGGGTGACTGGAAATGCGGCCCTCAGCCCTTCGGCCTGATGCTCTCGGCCCTCGCTAGAGCCGCAACCTCAGCAATTGCATTAAATCACCAGCACTATTGGATTAAACTCATACTTTTCAATATACAGTTTGCAATTTAAAAAAAATTATAAATGTGTAGATTATAAAATTGTAAGTTATTTATTATCCATTTGCTTAATTGAGTTCAATTGAGTGTGAGTGATTTCAGAGTGAATAATATTATTTTTAAATTATTTCACTCACATATTTTTATAGTTGCAACTAATACTTTATATACAATTACATCTATTCCGAAACGATAACTTGTGAGAAATTAGATCATCAAGTTCTTATTTGTACTTTTAATTAACAGTTTTATATTTAGGTTTATAGCCATTAATTCGTCTGTAGGTCTCTTACTTGCACAACCCAAATATATTTATATTATATTTCCCTGGTAACAGAGCATGTTGTAGTTGTTTCATGTAAACCAAGAACATATGATATAAATCTTTGCATGTGTAATGTTAATTTAAATGAAAACATTAATAATTATACAAAAAATATTTTGTGACAACATGATTTTTCAGATATTTACTGTTTGGGTTTGAAGAGATAGATTAGATAGTGGAATTATAACTACTGAAGAACTTAATACAAGTGATAGTTTACAACTGTAGCATGCCATTTAAATTCTAATGCTTTTTAAAGATAAAATTCGATTTATAAAAAAGTTTAAAATATATAATATTTAGTACTATTTATATTTTATATTTATAACAAATACCTGTTTTATAATAAACTAGCTGTACCCGCGACTTCGTCCGCGTGGAATTATATTTTATTTTTCTAAATTAAAATAATATTTCTAAAATAAAAGTAGCCTAAGTTCACCTATGTTTATTTTAATTCAAACAAAAAACCATTTTTGTGATATCAATTTATTTCATAGGCAGATGATATTTTTTACAAGTTACTACTTATTACATTAATTACCTGCCAAAAATATCCCGTCGAAATCGGCTTAGCCGTTTCAGAGATTAGCCGGAACAGACAGACAGACAACAATACGGACTAAACTACGGACCAAATTTCATTTAAATCGGTTCAGTCGTTTTGGGGTGTAAGCGAGACAAACAGACAGACAGAGTTCCTTTCACATTTATAATATTAGTAAGATATTTAATAAACCAAAGAAGATAAAGAAAAAAGTGTAATTGTTCTAGCTTCAAAAATGACGAATTTCCATAAAAACTATCATCACCTATTTTATTGTATTTCCTTAAGGGTAATTTTTTACAAACTTTGAATATCATATTTATTTATAGGTAATTAACAGCCTCAAAAATAAGTTTCAAGCTGCTAGCTTCAAAAACTACGAATTTACATAAAAACTTTCATCCCCTATTTTATTTTACCCCCTTAAGGGTATTTTTTTACAAACTTTAAATGTTGTTTATTTATAGTTAATTAACAGCTTCAAAAATGACGATTCTTGCATACAATCTTTCATTCCTCCTTTCAAGCCCTTGCTACTCTTTTTTCGCATTAAAAAGTAGCCATGTCCTTTCTAGGGGTCTAAACAATCTGTGTATCAAATTTCACTTAATCTGTTCAGTATCTGAATATTGGACACAAATGTACCTATTTTAAAATACCTAATAACTTTAAGGAAAAAAAGGAAAGCAGTAAAAATGTAACAAAGTCATTTGTTTTAATAAAAAAGGCAGTTAGTCTTTATTTTAGTGAAAAATAAGAAAATTCTATTTTGATACAACAACCATATATTTATTAATACCTATACTTTATTAATTTTGTGTTAATGCTTTTTAAATAAACACAAACACATTATTTCTGTATAACCTACAAAAATGGGTAAATAATTTAATTTCGGATAGTGCCAAACCACAACATTATTTTTACAATACTGTATATTGTTATGGTGACAATATTAGTAATCTTTCAGTATATTTTTCTTATGTAAAGAATCTAGCAAAAAGTGTTTTAATAATGCAAATAATAAAATGTGGAGAAATTGTGATTGTTATTAAGTTTTTTTTTTTAATAAGTTCGTCAGAACAGAGAAACAACATTTGACATTGGACATTGACTTTAATTTTTGTAATTTATATTGTAAAACTTTAAGTTGGGCTAAAAAGGACTTGTATCCAGAGCCGTAAAACAAATTAATAAAAAATTTCCAAATTTGTCTCGCAATCGGCTAATTTCAGGTTTAAAGAAAAAACATACACACGATATACGATACACGATTTTATCATAAAAAAGTGTCAAAAAACAATATTTTCGCTAAACGTCAACGTCATGTTTCCGGCAAGATCTTACATTATGTTATCTGTGGTTTTTTCTTTGTGATAGATACCTTATTGGCGCAAACGCACGCGATGAGTTGATTGGCTGTTAGCTAGTGAAATGGAAAGATGGCGACTGCTGTTTTTTTTGTAAGTGTCATTAGAATTTAACGAAATACTCCATAATCCGAATTGTAAACTTTAAGTTGGGCTAAAAAGGACTTGTATCCAGAGCCGTAAAACAAATTAATAAAAAATTTCCAAATTTGTCTCGCAATCGGCCAATTTCAGGTTTAAAGAAAAAACATACACACGATATACGATACACGATTTTATCATAAACAAGTGTCAAAAAACAATATTTTCGCTAAACGTCAACGTCATGTTTCCGGCAAGATCTTACATTATGTTATCTGTGGTTTTTTCTTTGTGATAGATACCTTATTGGCGCAAACGCACGCGATGAGTTGATTGGCTTTTAGCTAGTGAAATGGAAAGATGGCGACTGCTGTTTTTTTTGTAAGTGTCATTAAAATTTAACGAAATACTCCATAATCCGAATTTTCCGGATATATGTTGTCGATTCGAAATCAATATTTTTTTATGTTTTGTTATTCACATAAGGTTTCGTTCGAGTCTATCGTACCCCTTGACGGAATTATTAATATAGATAGATATAAGTGTGCGATGTATTCAACCGCATAAAGATAACTTTGTATTTCCATTTTGAACCCCTTACAACCCTTTTTTCGCATTAAAAAGTAGCCTATGACCTTCCTCGGCGTCTAGACTATCTGCGTACCAAATTTCATTTAAATCGATTCAGTAGTTTTGGCGTGAAAGCGAGACAGACAGACAGAGTTACTTTCGCATTTATAATATTAGTAAGGAGTAAGGATAAGCATTAAAATATTTGTATCAGATATTTTTATATTTTTCTGTTTCATTCAAGTGTAGTTCGGAGTTTCGTGTGGAAAACGTTCTTTTAAACTTTTCTCTAGTCCGCAACAGACATAATCTACGAAGTTGTATATCAGCGTGTATACCTACAGTTCTCTTACATAAAAAAAGCATTTATCATCATGAACTAAATGCGGGCCTACTAGCAAATACGCAAACAAATTTACTTGTAAGTTTTCTCGAACAGATCGATAAGGTCGAGTGATTTGATTTGGCCGTCTCGTACCCGGCCCGACTCGCTGAGTTTCTTTCTGAGGGAGGCGACCACGGCCGTGCCTACGGTACTGTCGCAAGACCAATATTGCCAAGGAAATTAGTTTATGTAAAATGTAGAACAGGGACGAAAAATATCTAACGCGAACTGTACAGGGAATATTGAAATCAATTCACTTTGCCTATTGCTGTTCGGTTATAAGAAGTCAACTCTCTCAAATGGAATTACGTCAAAGAAATGAACGTAGGTTTTGCATTAAGGACAAAAATATCAGTAGGTATATGTGGTAATATAACTCTATACATTGATGTTAATGGTAAGTTTGTACATGACATTTTCTTGTTACTCAACTCAACGTTTGTTTATTATTCCTGAAATCGAAAAAACTATGCCTCAGTATCCGTAATTTCAGTGCAGTCTACTTCAGACCTTCATTCAGCTTACAAAGTACTTTATTGGCCGGCAAGAATAGCTAATTTATTTGTTAGTATCCTCGTAAACCACTTGTTACTAAGACTAAGTAATGATCTGTCATTTATATTTTTTATCATAATCATAACACACATATTTGAATAAAGATTTTTTTAAATACTCTAAGACAATAGTCCTTATAATTATTTTAAAGTATATGCAAAAATGTGTCTGATTAGCTAATATAATAATAATTTCACGTCACTAAAGAAATTAAACATTTTGATATAGGTCCAGGTATTTGCATAAACAATTACAATATCAATTACATTGTAATGGTTTCGGTGGACCAACAAATTTCAATTAAAGCTCCAACTATGAACGTGGAAAATTCATGCAAGATTTAGCATTAATTAAATTTTCATCCATACTGAACTATTAGAACTATACCTATATACGAGAAATGCATTTAAAACATAATATAGAAGTTTCAATAATATACGGTATTGAAAGTATATAAAAGCTATACATTTTCAAAACTTCAATTTTACCATCATTAGTTAGCTATATTTTTTACGCTGGTATTCCATAGTGAGTGTTCCAAATATATTTCCAATGAATTATTAAGTGACGGAAATGACAACCGGCTATTATCTGATCGTTTGTTACTGAATATGATGGCTATGAATAATTAATTGAAATAAATATACCATCAATATGAGTTTTTATAGAGCGCGTTTTAACTAAGAACTATAAAATGATGGCAGTGAAAAGTTTTATTGCTATTTCGTATTTTTGTTTCAGGTAAACCTAATGGAACCATGTCCTTGTCAATAATTTCCTTGACGCTTTGATACGCGAGCGTATTCACGTAGAAAATAATAAGTGTCAATACAAAAATGTCAACGGAATTATGTCGATTGAAGTCTGAACGCGTGTACCTTTGGAACAACGCGGCATGTAAGTCATAAATAGCAGCAAATGTTTTATTTAATGTTTCTTCTCAGGAAAGATTTTCAATTTTCTTCCCCGAGTGTAAAGAGACTAAAGTTTATGATTTGTTCCTAAAAGAAATGTGACATTTCGATATATCTATTAGTTGGGTATTAAATTATGTGAAGTCGTGGCATTGCGCCAAGGCTTAAGGCAGCATTCAGATGCAGCCATTGTGCATCCAATTATATCTCAACCCTAAAATATTTAACGGTATGTCTTGCATATAAATTAGCGAAATAAATCAATGGAGAAGGAAGTACGAAACGAGATGGCCGGTGATGATAAGGGATGTTCTATAATATTTTTTGCTGACAATAATTTCACAAAGATGTTAAATGTTACATAGACCAGTCGAATTAAATTTGACATGAGGATAGATGTATTATGACGACCGACATAGGCTTTTATCTCAAAAAATGCAAACGATATAGCTCCAGCATTTTATAAAATATTGTCAGATATTGGAAAATAACTGTCTAAATTGACGAATGATAAATATAAAAAATGTTATGAATTTTGAGATACGCGCAATGTAATTTGTGGTGTATTTACACATATTTATTAAAAGACGTTACATAGTCGGGTTACTAATCATTTCTCTTATTGAAGCCGTGCGAATATTGGCATACGCTACCACAACTTTATAACATCTACCTATATTAAACTGTGTAATGAATTCATATAGCTGACGTCACAATATCTGGTTCATTTTCGAGTGCTATTAGTCTGCTTGGAAACTTCGATGAGGAAACTTCGTTGCTCTTTACTGTACCTGACCTTATATTAACAGCCACAGCAGTGCTTGTATGATATTCGCAGCCAAATATAAATGTATATTACAGCGGTATATCTATACTAATATTACAATGAAGAAAGATTAGATGGTTTCTTGCATTGAATAGGCTCTGAAACTACTGGACCGATTTGAAAAATACTTTTACCATAAAAATTTATTTGCAAAAACTTTGATAACCTAATCCAACCTCTAATTATTATATCATATAAAAAAAGAATTAAAAAATATAAATCGTATGCTACGGAAATTATTGATAATAAACAAAGTGATGTACTATAGTTTTATAAAGCACATTAATATTGAAGTAAAAATTTATAATTTGTGTTTTTTTTTTTGCATTAACAACATATATGCCACAGGTCCATCAAGACGTACATGATTGTTTGAATAAATACACAAATAGTGAATTGTGTAGGAAATTATCAACGAAAGTAATGAGTACTGACCAGATATAAAAAAACTCTGTTTATCGACTTAATCAGCAATCTCACCTTAATGTGCTTCATTTAACACTTAAATAAGAACAAACAATAATTGTCTATTTATAATATAAATTTAAAATTACTATATATTATGTCTTAGTGTATGGGTTATTATTTAGTATATCAGCTAATATTTCGTAAGAGAAATATTCAACTTTACAGGCCCTCAGTTGTCTACTAAAGAACTGGCCTTCCGGCGGAGTCCAAGAGGCATTTAATCTTACGTTGAATTATGTGTTGATGTTGAGAACCAGGAAAACGTTCCCTATCCCGCACCCTAGCTCTTCCCTTTTATATTTCTTCTATACTTTATTTTCCATTGCATTCCCTATAATTTTATCTGAAATTCAAACCAAACGTTCCTTTACAATGTTACCTTTTATTACCCACTCACAGATCTCGCATTTGCTAGTTATATCCAGAAAGGGTAAAAACAGGGGGCGCCGGCAGGTTACTATAGAGCCGTATTCCCTGATGTAATTACTGCGAGCTCGCCTGAGCGGTTCCACTAACACAATGACCGATGTCCGATAAATGCATTTCCGCTCTCGCTTCAGCCGCGTTTAACGCGCCCGCTCCCGCCACTGGCCGCACTAAATAAGTTGTAACGCTCGACTCCAGGAGCTATAAACAACGTTCGTGTCAGCATCTAGTTAGACTAACCAATTTATCTCGACTCAAAAAATATTGTTAAGCTCGCGCTACTGTGAACAGGATGAGGATGTTACGCGAAAGTACCCTGTCAGAGCTATTTAGCTTTTGAACTTTATTTAGTAATATATGTACTTTCAAAAATTTACACTATATATTTTTATAGTTTTAAGTCTCTTAAACATATTCATAGACTCTTGTTTCGCAGTCTGTTACTGTTTTATAACAGATTTGTCTATTATTAAGAATTATCAAATGTAATAAAAATAATAACTCTCTCCAACTGTAGGTCTTTGATTAATTGAATTCCAAAAATATCAAGAAATCAGCACCTTTTTCTTGTAGTCTTTTTATTTCTCTAGCTTATGACGCTCATGTTTATAGCTGACAGTTACCACTTTCCATCCAGTTAGACGTCAATTTTTATCATTCTAGTGGTATAAAAGCACTCTACGGTAATAGTTGCAACTTTATTTGTGTAATATTTACTATGTCTGTTCCTATAAACGATTTCCTTTGGAAAAGTGATTATTTTTGTATGTAACTATACTAGTAAACAGGCTGACGGCTCATCTTACTGTAAGCAAATCTATCGCCTATGTATCATGAATACAGATACCAGTCATCGTTTAAAACTTGCGGAGTTCTCATGCATTCTGAAGTCATGACTTCATGTAATTTCCCTGTCATATTTCACCCTTCAAATGAAATAAAACTACCTGTAAAATATTCGTCGTGTTTTAAAGAGACGAATATTACTGTATGTACAATATTAATACAGACAGCCTTTTTATTAATAATGTAATATAGGGAACTTTTGCCATTTCATGGTTGTAGGTTACGTGATGTTTTCAGTTCCTTCGCCAGCCGAGGCGAGGACGAGAGCGCTCTACGGTGATTCAATAACGCTTGCAGGCAAACGCAGTTACGGCCAATTAAAAGTATGCCACTCACACCGGCGGCTTGGATGGCGAATATCGAATAATTCAGTTACCGCCCCAAGGAAAACCTTGAGACAGCCCCAAACAAATAACGAAGAATGCTAGATAATTAAAGTGCTTTGCTAAACTATTTTCATTCATCAAAGCCGGTGAATTAAACTAAAGTATGTAATTGATTTAGAATAAATTTTATTTATCATTCTAATATTATTGCATATTTAGATTAGGTGGCATTCATCAATTCTGAACTCATCTGTATTAACTTTATCAAAATTGAAGTGGATTTTGTTGTTGTTATATAAACTCTTAAATTGTTATTTATATACATTAGTAGGTAAGTAAGGTATATTCACTCTGATTCTGTGTCTTTGACGTAGTCTGATACATGTCTCTGATACATATACCATACTTTAAGGGATTTTAGTTGTCACTACAAATAAATTAGACCCACGGTTTTATTACAAAATAAAGTTGTTGTCGTACCAAAAACATAAAATGGGGATGTTCATCCGCGAACAGAGGTCTTCTTCTCTCGTGCCTCTGAATGAGACAGTGTCATTAAATTAAAGTTTCATTTGTCTTCATTTGCTAAACAATAGCAATTATACAAAGCCCCACAGCGGGCGAGTAATCAAGCGTCCCTTTAATTAAGTACAGCAACAGTGCCAAGTAATTGGATCTGAACAACTGAGTAAACAAATCGAAATGGAAGGTAATAAATCTAGCAAACACCTCTTTCGGCGTCACTGAGCATTGGGTCTGCTATATCAAAAGTAACGCTTGACTAATCAAAACTGAATGAATTTATTGAAACATCATAGTGTTCAGGGGTTTATATTAATCTGTATAATAAATACAGTAATACGTCTGGATTGGTTTGTCACAAGTTTAGAGTTAGAAGTGTTCCATATCTAATTTGTGGATTAGTATTATGTTATTTATATCATACTCAACGTACAGGACAATAGGTATGACACCTTAGTCCAAGATAGTAGGTAGTAATAGTATAGGGTTCCCATGGTTACGTATACGTACGATGTCCAAGTATACAGGCGACGGTTACCGCTTACCGTCAGATGGGCCGTCAGATTGTTTGCCATCCTGATTAAATAAAAAATATCGTAGATTTCTTTTCAGCTCAAACTATCTTCCAATCGGAGGGGAGATTTGAGTTATCATAATAAATTATATGTACCAATCTTGATTTTTTATATGTATTTCAATAATCTCTAATATTAATATCTCTAGAAATATTTACTCACTGTGACATAATTTTTCCTAGTAGCGAAATATAGGATGTAGTAAAAAGAAATCTATTATTTTTCCATAAAAATAAATTATTATAGTTAATATTATCCTATTTAGATCAAATATGCGCTTTTATATTGGATTGTATATATTGTGTAGATGATGATTGTAATGCTCATACATAGCAACCGGAGAGGGCGCCAACGTGCACGGTACGTATTATTGTGCAGGGCATATCCATTTCCGGTTTCTTGTATTTTTATAACCTTCACTGCTGCTATTTGCTTCTGTGAACTGTTAGGGTTAGGTACGTATTTATTATCTTTTGTATATATTTTTTTATATTTTAAATAACAAACTTAAATGATGAACCGGCTCCTCCAAAATATTGTATTTATATTTCACTAGTACGAACTAATACTATAATGTTATAATTATTTATAATATAATGTGGCTATAAAAAATGAAAAATATTTTGTAAGTTTTATTTTCAAATTAAGTAAAATGTCTGTAGCAAGTACTTAATCAACGAAATAAGTAATTAGGAAGAAAGATAATCATGTCAAGATTAGATAGCTGGCAACCCTGTGACGTATTTAAGTGACATCAGGCCACACCCGTATATATTCATATTCATGGTCTGAGAACCTTTTTATCCGGCTGCAGAATAGTTCCTGAGCTATATTCATGTATGTTCCCTGAGATAGCAACAAACAACCTTACTTTTTTCGCTGTTCGCGATTTGATTGCGGGGATTTATTTTTATGGTCAGATTTATAGACAGTTTCAGCGAGATTTGCTGCTCGGCGAAATTTTATACAGGCGGGGACGTCTTTTTAAACGATATGAATAAAACAGGGTTTTGTTACAGCTCTCATATTTTTGGGGTTAGTAAATTTCTGTGGAGTTACAAGAAAACAGATCCATCTTTTTATGTATACAATTCGTATATTTAATAGCTAATATACTCTAATGAATATTAGTTGTTAGTGTGTGAAAGCTTTTTTTTTCTTAATTCATAAACGGACAATTGTTATTTATTTTGCGTCTGTGGGAAGACGTCAGTACATTGCCACAACAAAATTACATAGATACTCTAGTATATGAATGAATGAGTATATGTAAGTCTTTGTATCGATGTAGCGAATGAGAGACAAGAACGATTTTGATAAATGACATATCATTCAATTCGTCTTTTTGCTACGAGTAAGAAAATATTGCTAATTATCAGATGTCATTTATTTCACGATTTTTTTACCTAAATTAGCAGTATGAAATTTTTATTTATAATGCATAAATAAAAAGTTAATTATATCATTGTAAATATGCTAGAATTATTATATTTGATATAATACATCTACTACTTATGTATGAATAGTTTAATTTGTGGGTATTACCGCAGTACTAAATAAATAAAATTAATACGGATTAACTTTTATTGTAATTGCAATTGTTTCTTTATACTTGCTATTGATTAATGAACAGTTTCATGACCGATTTAGCGGTGTTCGTCCCACTTTCAGCAAATGATAGCAATTTCCACACGGAAATGCATCGAAATGGCAAAATAGCCTGCTAAGCGGTATCCATTTGCTGGGGTTGCGCTTCGTTCTCAAATTTTATGTAAGTACATTTTACAACGTTATGTAAACCGTTTTTTAAATGCGACACATACAGTAAATTGAAAACCAATTCATTTATGGAAGTACGTTGCTAGGTAGACATATCAGATATATCTTTTACTATATGAAATCTTATGCAGATAAAATTGGAGTTAACTAGTATTAATCTCCAAATACTAATTACCACTGTATCTTAGCTATTTAGAGTATACAACAGTATTTATATATTTTGGTATATAGTAGTAGTTAGTATGGTTAGTTTCTACTTTATTATCTTTTGTGGCCTGTTAATAAATATACAAGGTATACAACATATAAGTTATACGATATTATGTTGATAGATATCAATATATGATATTTGTTCACGGAAGTAATGGTTAAGGGCATTCTCCCGCAGTCCATTGTAATCCTGTAATCCCCTCTATTCACTACTAGATACAATAGACATCAGTATATTATGTAGACTATCATCGTATTGTAATGCCTAACATAGTGTACGAGTATAGTATAGAATTGTATACGATTAGCTTTCATTCATTTTACGTTATAAAATAAATTATAACTTAAAATTGATTTTTATACAAAATGGTAAACTGGAATGGACTATCTTTTGGCAAATGGTAACTGTCGTTTCATACATGAACAGTATTACACCATCACATCACATCGTTATCAATGTGGTGCCCGTGATGCCACTCATCCGTTGTAATTCCGGAGGAGTTATTATGCCTCTTATCCTCTAATTACACTTATTATTTCACCTTTCAACCGAAATACGGTATACAAAGAAATCTGACGCCTGCAAGTACTACCTGATATTAATTTTATTGCTAATTTTTATATCGAATTAAATATGATTTGCGTAAATTGGATCGACATGTCCTATAATTGTCATCATTACAACAACCTACTTCTGGACATAGATTTCATTGTAAGAAATAAACAGGGCATTAGTAATAACTTCTACTTTTCTTTTGTTATTATTAGTTGGTACGGCATATATTAGTTCCGAGTTGATCTTGAACGGACACTCTTGTCTTGTCTGACACGATTGTCTAAACCGTTAAACAAATACTATTGTAAATCACTTATAATATTTTTTATGACTTAAAATCACGCGTTGCTACATTTAATAAATAAATTTTAAATCATTAAATCATTCATAAATTCTATTTAAGAAAGTTATTTATATTTAGTTAACTTCAACGTCATGAAAGTTTTATATTTTTACTTAATTTTGTTAGAATCTCAACTGAGTACGAATATAAAGATCCAAAGTTATCCATTTTAAATACCTACCTACATCAGTAATTTTTACCACGCCATCGCAATAAATGGAATTAATTAAATTCACACTTAGTTAAATTATTTCAATCCTATAAAATGTTACGGAGAGTAGAGGTAATAATACGGCAATTTACGGAGTTGCTATATAAATCGAAGGTCCAGACTATTTGCTACAGACTCAAGCTTTAATTGAATAGATACGTCCGCTGTTCGCCTCAATCCCACCTTAATCACTCTTGAAAGGCTTCACTCGGCTCGCAAGTTGGATATAATATGCAATACATCGCACTTAACCTGATCTTATTGAACAGTAGACAGACGACATCTGGGTGACGCTTTTTGTCTTCGTGTATATCATCTATGGAAATTAAGTCTCAATACCAATAATAATCAGAACATGCCTTGCTGCATGATTTACATTACCGCCATCTTCTTTACAATATTATTTTCTTACCCTTATAAATATTTATTAAAAATATGAGAACATATCAATAACATTTTCAGATCCGCGTTACATGTACCTGGAGCAGAATTGAATTAATTTCCTCGCAGATATCAAAACCTATTACAAAGTAAAATCAAACTGCAAACACAACGTATCTCGTATCAGTGAAAGCAATTACATTTGCCATAAGTGTTCGTTCACATTTGCAATTAGCGAGTGGTCCAAAAACGTGCGAATCGTTAGCCGCCGCCGTCGAGAGCCGTGTCTTTGCATATTCATAGCCTGCTTAAAATATTTTAATACGGATCGTCCTCACGCCCATACCCACGCTTTCTACTAATGTTGATATCTATGAAACGAATAAAAATTTCGAAATGCCGTCGACTATTTTAAAACTTGATGGAATTTACTATGTATAGAAATTTGGATAATTTTTTTATCAGTGGTTACTCAAATTTTAAATTGAATTATAAACTATATACAGGTTTTATTTATTTTTTCTCAGTTAAAAATTATAGTCGTTTCCAACATTTTATATTGAAACTCTTATTAAAAGGAGTAAATGTTTTAATTTTTTTTTATTTTGACTAACTGGTTTATACGGAATCAATGACATTTTATTATTTATTCTACCTATTTTACTTATTTTTAATTCTAACTAAAACATATTTACATATTGTACTATTCGATATATTCAATACCAAAATTGTTTTGAGGTAACTATTATTAATTATTTATTTAAATAGTATAAATTGATGGCATAATATGAATGGAACATGTTGTCCAACATTGGAAGATTGTATATAACTTTTATCCGATTAAGACGGCGTCTGGGATATCTAACGATTTTTAATTTTCCACTCTTTACTCCCCTGTTATCGAGAATTTCTTCCGCTCGAGCCCTTTTACTCGTCGGATCCACTTTAAACGGTATTTAGATATAAGGTATTCTTAATTGGTACTACAAATTTATTTTACTGCGTATTTCCTACTGGAAATTTATACTGATGTTACAGATTCGGAACGGAACAAAGTATCATTCACGCGGTTTCAGTGTAAAGAGACGCATTTGCCAAATTAGTCACGCAAGTTTCCAACTTTATAGTTCCCGATTTGTGATGAAGGTGGAGCGCAATCAAATTATAGTCAGCCTTAATTTTGAGTGGCGTCGTATCTACTTTACTCGATAGAGATTTAAATAAAGCTGACGAGAATTTTCAATTAGCGAGGACACTGAGCGATGGATGACAATTGTCTCCGACGACGCTGGCAGCGGACCCATCCATCTACATTTGAGTAACCAAGTGAAAAAGCAATGAGCCGCGCTATTACCTCTCTTTACGCATAAATCCTAAAACAGATTTTCGCTTTTACGTTGCCGCTTCTATCCCAACGTGCGTTCCCTAATTCTTTATTTAACTCGACCAGAGTTCAATTTCCTGGTAATTCTGCCGACTTTACCGGCCTTAAGAACCTCGTTTCTAAGATCAAAGATGACGTTAAGCTTCATGGGCCAATTGTGGTTGACTTACCACAGGAAAAATAGGTTAATTCATCCAGTCCCTGCATAAGTAAACTAAATATGAGTAATCCATTTATGTTGATTAAACTTTAATAATGGTTGGGCCGACTTTGATGGGACTTTTTTTTTGGCAGGTAGCTAATGTAATAAGAAGTAACTTAGGCTTCTTTTATTTTAGAAAAATAAAGTATAATTCCATGCGGACGACGTCGCGGGAACAGCTAGTAATGATAAATAAATTAATTGAGTAAGTAAGATCTGTGAATTTGTGTCTAAGTAAAATGTAATATCCTGAAATGCATATATTTCACTTTACTTTACTTTTTAAAAAGTAAAAAGTAAATTTAACTTTTTTTATTGGGGATATAATTAATAAATGCTTTTCAATTCGTACAACTGTGTACACTATTTTTCATACTTCAAGATTTCGATGAATAATGGTTTAAAGAATCAAGGTACTTGTCTATTGTAAACATTTACACGTATATAATTTTGACTACAGACTTGACTATAGGTACTAGTGTATTATTAGTAAAGCGATGTTCGCGTTAACGCGTTATTGGGCAAATGTAAACATCGCCCTTTGCACACGCTTGGACTTCATTTTCGAAGCGGACACATGTCAGGGCTCGTCACACCATATCCATGCCATTACCATACGCCGCACAAAGTGAACCACCGGAAGGATCCCCTTTACAACTCATAAATAGGCGACATGACAGGCTCGGGCGTGGTCACTGTTTGATTAAAACGTAACTTCCAATTGCGCCCAGCGCCCTCTTTTACAGAAAAGGTTTTAACACTGTTTGTTCACAGACGTTGACGTCGCTTTTAATTACTTTCGCTCGGTTATACATGTGCGGTATTATTAAATGACGCCGCGGTTGGCTCATAAGGGATTGTGTACTGTGACGTGATCTTTTCATTAAAGATTACTCAGCAGTCGATATGTATTGTTTGTGTTTACGTTACACAAAGTGAAATTTAACTGTAAGGTAATTAAATTCTCGTGTTACTTAACCAAATACGTAAACTTCAAGAAATTCGAGACAATTTATTCGACGCCGTTCGTATATACCTAGAGAAGTTTGTGTTTACAAAATCATTAAAGCTTTTACCTACCTCTAATCTTGGAACGTATATAATTCGTACAAGCTCACAGGTAAGCTTACCAATAAGTTATTAAGAATTAATACTAAATATTCGCTTAGATAATCCAACTATTGTGCTGTACTATATTTAAAACTATAACTAAAATAGTATTTGTACATAAACAAAATGCTCTAAGCTCTTTACTTATTATAACGTCAAAGATTCTGATAATACCAAAGATTTTGAAAAATGATTATAATATTTGAACATATCGTTCAAAAATTACGTTACTTTACTTTTAATAACTACAATGTAATAATTAAATCCTTCATCGATCTGTTTGATGACATTAATTTGAACGGCGTAATTTTCGTAATTATTTGCCTTTAATATTCATTATGTTCACAGAGCGTTATTTATCCTAAGCTAAGCAGAGCTGGTTTTATGGGAGGTCCGTTTCTACTACGTAGGTTGGTGCTGGCAGGGAGCCGGACTAATTCCTTGCCATCAGCTGTGTTGAAGCGTAAAACAATCATATATGGTAAAATAATTGATAAATAATAATAATGAACAAATATGGGTACTACGGTACTACATGATTAATATATAATATATCGCGCAAGGTACCCGCGACCATCGGAAGTAAAATAGTGTGCAATAAAAAACCTCTAGACCAGCGACGCCGACATACTAAACTATAATATAAATATATAGATAGTTTACTAGACCTCAAAAATACATATACATAGACTAATATGAATAAATTATGGATACTATATATTTCATTGAAATAGAAAGTTTTCTATAGATTCTTAGAATGTTTTCCTCGAGATAATCGGAATCATTAGATTTTGAGGTAGAGATATATATATCTCTACCTGAAAATCTAATGATTGTTTTATAACAACTTATACATACATATATATAAAATTGATTAATATGATGGTATGATAATGTTGTGGTTCGAAAAATGTTAGACCATAATCCTAATAACTATTATTTCATTTTCATTTATTATGAATCTCGTTTATATTATCTAAAAATATGAAAATATACATTTAGAATATTATAATATTTTCAGTGAATTTTCCAAAATCCCGCTCAATAAACACTCGCTTCAATTGAAATAATTTTCTTCTTTTGAAAAGTAATGTGTTTGACTTCTTTTGAACTGCAGAGATGTTATAAACACAAGAAATCATATAAAGAGCTTTTCTACAAATAGGCGACCTGTTGCTAACACGACGGCGATATCAGAAAAAAATACTGCGAAGAGATCAAACAACATGTGCACGAGACTGGCACACAAGAGGTATTACTAGCCATGGCAACCATCGCCCCTCAACATCGTTTCCAAAACATCACCCATTTGACGACTTCTGATCACCTATACAACGTAGTCTATAATCTGTTCCTGCCTATACTTACTCCGACCATGTCTCGGCCCACCCCAAATTTGCAAGTCGTGAACAACAGGGGTGCGGCGCACGCCAAATAAATGACGGGATTATTTTTGTGTGTGACATAATCATAGTGACAAATTTATATTTAGGGTTGTCATATTTGATGTGTTTGTTTATATATAGTTATATCAGTTTTGGAATGGTATGATAAGCACTGTTCGTTGAATATTCAAAATTGATGCATTGAACATGTTCTTAAAAAATATACTTATAAAGACAAATTACGATATTATCATTTGAGAAAATTTTGTTTTGTATATGGAATAGCGAACAAGCTGATGACTCATCTGGTTATAAGAGGGAACTTTTGCTTATATATGTGAACAGAACCATAGTTATCACATTAATATTAATTTAATTTTAGTGCTTTGTCACACCTTCAATCGCAGCCCATCTTACAAGGTATGCTGTTGAGCAGCTAAAATAGCCGAGACTAAAGTGTCTACTCAGATGTCTTTTTTCAAAATCTACCTCAGTAAATATAATATAAATAATTCATAGATAATTTATTTATTTTGAAGAAAGAAACAATTTCGATGGTCGACTGGATTTCTTATTTACTTGTTACAATTGAGGCTTTCATAAACTAAGTCTTTATTTTACTACTAGCTATTAAAATATACCTGCTACTATATTTACCGTTTATACAAATTTATCCATTCCCTATTTTACTCTTTCCCAGATTTTTTGGAGATAAAAAACAGCAAACAGTTATCCGTTCTCGTGATATAGTCTATCTTCACGTTTATTAAGTTCTATTCAGATGTTTAGTCGTAAAAAAGGTGAAACAAACAGACAGAGATACTTTTATACTTTAATATTATACGTAGACGGTATTATGCTATACGTTTGCAATATTTGAAATATATGCATATACTATTAAAATATAACCATGTACCAACAAATAACAATTCTATTTTTTAATAGTCACGTCCTATTTTTATTATGATAGACGCTTGACAATACCCATATCAAAGCATAATAAATAGTAACACGGTGTGTCATAGATGAACAGAACTCGCAGTCTAGTTGGTATGCGTGACCGCCTCTACGTCATAAGCGCAGTAGAGATTATATCATAAACGAAGCATATTCTTAATTCTTTCTTTTCTTTACTATATTTTGAATCGGTATCGCATTTTTCGTATATTTTTATAGAATTAATTCTTTGGTTTTTTGGAAGCAGTATGTTTTCATCTATAGAAGTATAGAAGCAACAAAATTAGATCTTGTTGTCCAAATATGTAGATTATTATTATTATTAATACATATAAATACATAATCAAGATTCTTCTAATTTTATTTGGGTATACGTATAATACGAAGTTTTGTAACTTCAAAAATTACAATTTTTTCAGCACTAACTTCCTTTTAACTTTGTACATGAATATAAACTTCAGACTTCTACTAACGAAGAGACATTTTGAAGTAAATAAATCGGCATATTTCCATGTAAATTTAAGTAGAAAATTGGAAATTGTATCCCCCACGTTGCAAATGGAATATCCGCGACAGTCACCACAGACGTGAAAGTTGCTTTGGTTGGTTCGCTATCAAAAGTTAATTTGAGGAACATGACAGGCAGGTACCTGTACATATCGCTAACCTCTCGGCACGAAAATTGCAAAATTATCTCTCGTCTTTATCTTCAAAGAGATGTCATCCCCATCCGCGCGGCTGGGCCAGTTTCAAAGTTGTTTGCGGCACCGCTGGAGATCGTTCTTATTATAAACATACTGATGTTTATCCCGACTCCGATTCACCTGACCCCAAATTATATGCGAATATTAGTTTTAATTAAGTATAAAATACGAGAATCTACCTCATAGTAACATCTAGTAATAATTATCTATAAGTCAATTATAATGTGTAGATTACTATAACTTCGCTTTTTAATTTAATCCGTCCAGCTGTTTAAAATAAGATTAATACACTTATTTGGTATATAATCGTTGAATTCAATTTTCAATTCCATCAAGGTAACATTAATAAAATATGCAACAACAACTAATTAGCATATCATTTGGTGTAAAAGGAAAAATATATATATTATATTTTCTTGTTGAAATTTCAGATACGTTATCTAAGTAGTAAGTATAATAATCTGAGTGTATCAGTTATGATAAAACAAATAAATACCTACTTTATACTTTTTTCCCTTATATGAAAGGGAGGTACCTGATTCTGTAGATTATTATTTTATGC